>NC_069803.1:29375000-30000000 GCF_027406575.1 Nycticebus coucang | reverse complement strand
GTTATGATGCCATTGATTAACTTTTTGTGATAGAATAAAAACTATAATACTAAGTGAACACATTGATTTTAAAGACATTCTCATTTCAAATACAGTAGAACCTTTCAGTTGACCACTCAAGGGACTGTGACAAACTAGTCAAGATACAGAGGTCATCAATGTAAAGAACTTCTACTGAGTACAGAGGGGCATGTTGGTCCATGAAAATCCGGTCAACTCGAGTGGTCAGCCATGGAAGTTCTCCTGTTTTAAAAACATGAAAAAATGAACATCCTAGAATAAAGGAAATAAAATTCAATAAAATAAAAATTTTCATACCTCCAAAATTTCCAGAAGTATAAGACATTTATGAGGTTTTTTGAAGTAAGCTAAGTTTTCCATTTATTTTTTTCCCTTAAGAAATAAACATGTCTTTAATTAACTACTGGATCGCACTGCTGTGATTCAGGCTCTTTTATTTGATAACCTCAGGGTCAGCGACCTGCTGTTCTGGAATGTCTTCAACTATTCATACTGGCCAGGTCAGCTAGGTGAACAGAATCACATCATATAACATGTATAACTTAACACAAATGTAACTTTGTGAGTTAGTCAAAAAGAAAGAGGAAAGGGTGGCACCAGTGGCTCAAAGGGGTGGGGCGCCGGCCCCATATGCTGGAATTGGCGAGTTCAAACCCAGCCACGGCCAAAAACTGCAAAAAAAAAAAAAGAGGAAAATTGCCTGCAGTTGATAGTAAACAGCACAGGGGATGCTGTCTCCCCATCCTGTCTTCATTTCTAGGTGTTTCTTATAGCACAAGTCCCTTGCAATGCTGAGTGTTACTCTGGTGTTTCAAGGTATAATAGTACATTTTTTAAACTCATGGCTCACAAATATTTACTTTGGTGTTTAACTAAAGAAAAAGTAGTGAGTTTTTGACAATGGAGAAATTTGGAGACCTTATACTTGAGTTATTTTAAAGAGAATTTCCAAGGGTTATTTTGACTGTAATTTTTGTTTAATGCTCTAACTTTAGAGGTTAAACTTGGTGCAGAGGCAGTTCTACTTTTCTAGGGAAATCCGAGCCTAGAATAATCCATTGTTAAGGACGGCGTATTTCCTCTTTACCTGCCGAAGTCTTACCCAGTCACTCTCCAGGTGTTGTCAACATGGTTATAACATTGAAGGTTTTACATATTTGGGAATATAATCTTTTTTACAAATCTTTTGGATCAAAAGCTATTGATAGTACTTTTTTCATGTGATGATGATAATTGATATATGTCGTTAATTTTTTTTTTATAATTTTCTGTGTTAAACTATGTTTTGAGCCATGCTTGCCTTTTACCCACTTATTTTTCTCCCTTTAAACAGATAAGCAATTTAAAGAAAATTTTAAAAGGAATCTTGGATTATAATCATGAGGTAAGGGCTTTTTTCTCATTCTGCTTGGGGGTATTACTAGAGGATACTTTAATTTTATCATGGTTTAAGAAAAGAGAGGGAAAAGAAATTCAGCCTCTCACGATGGTGTAATACCTTTGGAACTTTTTTTACGTCCTTCTAAAAACCTAATCATGTTCATGACTACATGATGTCCGTGTGTGGGCTGCTGTTCCCCTGATTTGAGTGTCCTCAGGGTTTGGTGAGCCTGCTGTACAGTTTGGTGCCAGTCTTGGTCATGACCACGCGATGTCCGTGTGTGGGCTGCCGTTCCCCTGATTTGAGTGTCCTCAGTGTTTGGTGAGCCTGCTGTACAGTTTGGTGCCAGTCTTGGTCATGACCACGCAATGTCCGTGTGTGGGCTGCCGTTCCCGATTTGAGTGTCCGCAGCGTTTGGTGAGCCTGTTGTACAGTTTGGTGCCAGTCTCGGTCATGACCACGCGATGTCCGTGTGTGGGCTACCGTTCCCCTGATTTGAGTGTCCACAGCGTTTGGTGAGCCTGCTGTACAGTTTGGTGCCAGTCTCGGTGTTTATTCTCTCACAGCTCAAGGTTCTTTTTTTTTTTTTTTTTTTTTTTTTTTGGTTTTTGGCCAGGGCTGGGTTTGAACCCGCCACCTCCGGCATATGGGACTGGCGCCCTACTCCTTGAGCCACAGGCACCACCCAAGCTCAAGGTTCTTTTTCCTCCTGCCACCTACTATAATTTGTAATTAAATGTCTCTATGTGCATTTACTTATTTTATTACTTTTAAACCACATGAAAGTACTTGTGTATGTATTTTAAAGCTTTATAAACACATTCATCTTTTGACACAGAAATTCTGTTTCTAGAAATTTGTCTTCTAGAACTGTTAAGCTATCCATGTCATCATTATGTCATAGTAAGCATAAACTGAAAATAACCCAAATGTCTAACAACAAGAAAATTATGAAGCATTTATAGGACAAATTCCATTCAGCCATGAAAATTAATATTTATAAAAATTCTTCAATAATATAAAATGGCTCACACCTGTAATCCTGAACTCTGGGACGCTGAAGTGGGTGAATTGCTTGAGGTCAAGACCAGCCTGAGCCAGAGTGACACCCTGTCTCTACTAAAAATAGAAAAATTAGCAGGGTTTGAGGTGGGAGCCTGTGGTCCCAGCTATTCGAGAGGCTGAGGCAGGAGGATTGCTTGAGTCCAGGAATTTGAAGTAGCTGTGAGCTATGATGACACCATGGCACTCTACCCAGGGTGACAGAGTGAGACTCTATCTCAAACGAAAAAAAAAATATGAGGCTCAGCACCTGTAGCTCAGTGGCTAGGGCTCTGGCCACATACACCGGGGCTGGCAGGTTCAAAACCGGCCCACGCCTGCCAAACAACAATGACAACTACAAAAAAAAATAGCCAGATGTTGTGGCAGGCGCCTGTAGTCCCAGCTACTTGGGAGGCTGAGCCAAGAGAATCACGTAAGCCCAAGAGTTTGAGCTGTGACACCACAGCACTCTACCCAGGGTGACAAAGTGAGACTCTGTCTCAAAAAAAAGAAAAAGGTATGAGCTATATGCTGCGAGATTCCAAAATATACATGAATGTATACATAACATATATGCAGGTCGACAGTCTTGAATCTCCAATCTTTTATGTATTGTAGAAACCATAGTTTTTCAGACTTGAAAGGTAACTTGATGTATACACCGTTTATTGTGTAAATATCCCCAGTGGGATCTAGGCTTGCCCCATTTCTGAAATAAAAATATAAGGTTATTCACTCTAACTGGGATACTAAGTAAATGCGTGTTCTGGCTTTACCTTTTAGCCTTATACTGAGAATTCCTTTGTCCTTCTGTCTTGCTCTGTTTGCTGAATCTTTGGTATTTCTCTTTCCTGGCTTACTTTCTTCTTGTAGGAGAGCCCATTTCCAGCCCATTTTCCAGTGACATCTTCACAAAAGTACATGATAGGTCATTTTTTTTAGGCCTTGCATAGTTGAAACTAATCTTAGTTCTCCCTTTGTACTTTGGTTGAGTTAGTTAGGGAATTCCAGGTTGGAAATCCTCCCTCCACAATTTACAAGCCTTGCTTCACCGTCCTCCAGCTTCCGGTGCTACTGCCGAAATTCCTCATCTGGATTGCTATTTGCTGTTGATAACTTGTTCTCTTTCTGGAAGCTTTTAAGATCTTTTTAGCTCCTTCTTCATGCTGGTGTGCTTTGGTATGAGCAGGGTTTTTTTGTTTTGTTTCATTGTGCTTCGCACTTAGCAAACCATTAAAATCTGAATGCCTACTTCTTTTAGTTTTAGGAAATTGTCTTTTTTATATATTTATATAAGTGTATATACGTATGTGTGTGTGTATGTGTGTATATATACATATATATCTACATATATGTATATATCTACAGATATATACATATCTTTCTCTTTATTTTCTCTGTTCTCTTTCTAGAACTCCTGTTTAGCTATTGAACCTCCTGGATTGATCCTTTAGCTATCTAACCTTTTCTCTCCTTTTTTCTTTCTTGTGTTACTGCTTTACTTTCTGAAATGATCACATACCTTTCTTCTAGCTTGCCTATTGAATATTTTTTTAGATAGAGTCTCACTATGTTGCCCTCGGTAGAGTGCTGTGGCGTTACAGCTCACAGCAACCTCAAACTCTTGGGCTTAAGTCATTCTCTTGCCTCAGCCTCTGGAGTAGCTGGGACTACAGGCACCTGCCACAATGCCCAGATATTTTTAGAGGCAGAGTCTTGCTTTTGCTCAGGCTGGTCTCAAACCTGTGGGCTCAGGCAATCCATCTGCCTCGGCCTCCCAGAGTGCTGGGATTACAGGTGTGAGCCACCATACCCAGCCCAGTCTCATATTTTTAAATCATCATTTTCTTGCTTTTCTTGATAGTTTTGCCACCTGTGTATACATTAATGGGATTTTTAAATTTTTATTTTCTTCCACATCCTACATCCATTTTTTGCATTATTTGAGTTTCTTTGTTTTTGTCTGTTTTCATGTTGGGAACTTTTCTCAAATGTCTTAATGGTCCTTGGTTGTTATTGATATTTCCAAGCAAAGCTCTGTAAAAAGCTAGTTGGAACCTGAGTGGGTGTGCTTGTTCAACATAAGTTTCTCAGCAGGGGTATCATCCAGAGCCCTGCCCAGTTGACTGTGTATAAGTCATTTCATTTGGCTTCAGTTTCTCCATGAAAGAATCCTCCGTGCTTCTTCCTGATAGAGGCGTTTTGCTGCCTGCATTTGGGGAGTCAAATGGAGTGAAGGTGGCTAAGGAGACTCTCACTGTTGAGACAGGTCAGCTCTTCCTGATGCTCTGTGCTTAAGAGAGAGTACACAGACAGTCCTTCTTGAAGTGGGGGAGTATCGAGAGTGCTCAGAGTGCATGCCACGTACCAGATTAAGGACTGTGATGCTGGGACTCCAGACAGTTACAGTTTAGGTAAAAGTAGAATTGGGGAGTGAGACTGACATGATCACTCTGTTCTCGGCAGTGAGTTTTTGGTGATAAACTAATTTCAGGCAACTATTTTATTTGGTCATATACTTATAAATGCAGTTGTAATCTTTTTATTTCTATTCAGGTTTTAGGACAACAAATTAATGACTTCACCCTTCCTGATGTGAACCTTATTGGGGAGCATTCT
This sequence comes from Nycticebus coucang, assembly GCF_027406575.1. Taxonomy (NCBI): domain Eukaryota; kingdom Metazoa; phylum Chordata; class Mammalia; order Primates; family Lorisidae; genus Nycticebus; species Nycticebus coucang. The sequence goes on along the minus strand of NC_069803.1, from coordinate 29,994,935 downwards.
GATGCAGCAGAGCTCGGGAGGATGCTTCAGCTTATTCTGGGCTGTGCTGTGAACTGTGAACAGAAGCAAGGTAATTTGTTTGAAGTTAGTGTATGCATTTAGTTAAGGAAAGTGATATATATAGTATACTTTATATATATTAATCACCAGTACAAATAATACCATCTTTTTAAAGCCGTTCTAAAAGAGTGCAGTTTTCTATGATTTTATTAGTAATTTATTTTTAAACTTAAATGAATTTTACAAGTTAAAAAGTAAGAGATACTGTTTTCCTTTGTGCAAGAGATACAGTATAGAGATACTGTTTTCCTTTGTGCAAGACCACATAAATCTTTGAGTGGATGGTTTCTGATGCATCTTAAGTACTGGTCTGTGATGTGAAGAAGTTAATTGCTTAAGACTTGCCACCTATTCATTTGGTAAAGATGAGCAGGGATGTACAGCAGTTTCATAGGTATTCACATCTGCCTTCCCAGCATAAATCCGTAATAGGCAAATGTCTTATACTTTGGTAAAGGCATTGTATTTGGAAATATTAACAAGTTTGTCTTTATTGTGGGAAAAGGGAGGAAAGCGAATCATTATATGCAGTCTCTAATAAAATAGACTTGGAATCAGGTTTCCTACCCCTAATCTGGTAGATACTCTTCCTCTAGAAATTACTTCAAACATTAAATTTTTAGATAACTCCTTGGTTATCTTTTAAAGAAAAGAAGACTATTACATATATCAAGATTGGTTCACTTCACTTATTTATTATTGTAAAAATTTTAGAAATATCACAGGATAGTTTGTATTAACATACTCTGTCAAGATAACCTTAAAATTCAAGGAACTTTTGGGATTAATTTTAACAAAGATAAAGAAAAACTTAAAATAAATTAATGGGGCGGCGCCTATGGCTCAATGGAGTAGGGCGCCGGCCCCATATGCCGGAGGTGGTGGGTTCAAACCCAGCCCCCGCCAAAAACTGCAAAAAAAAAAAAAAAATAATAATAATAATTAATTAATGATTTCCCTGTGTGTATCTCAGTGCTAGAAGAGTCTCTCACTGTCCCTGTAAGTCTGAACCAGAGCTGAAATAACCCAGTATATCATATCATTATTATTAAAATATTGGTTAATTTATTAATTGATTTTGTAAAATATAAATTTAGGAAATATCTCTGTACTTGGATTAAGAGCTTGGGCTGCAATGCCCATCATTGTGAAGTTAAAATATGATTCCTCCTGTCACCGCCATGGGAGGGACATTGAGCCAGTCACCTAATCTCTACATTTTAGTTTCTAAGTGAAATAGAGATTTAGTATAGTACCTACTTCATAAGGCTATTGTGGAGACTAATGAGATAATGAATGTAAAATAACAGTGTCTTTCACATAGTAATAGTTCAAAAAAAGTTCATTATTACTAGTAACCATGGAAACATAATTTTTTATATATACTATTTTAAAACATTAACTTCCATTCTATTTTCTATTGTGTGTTTTTGTGAATTTCAGATAGCCATAATTTTTAAGTTGTCAATTATCATAGGTGGTATTTATCTAATGTTTTATATTTATTCTATTAATATATGAAATATAAGTTAGTAAAACCACTAGTTTGGATGTAGAGAAGGCTGCTCTTCAGAATGTCAAGTCTTAGTTACAGATTTTGTTAGGCTGTAATGCAATACTTTAATGCGTAAGCAAATTCAGGTTGGCACACTTTACTTTTTTTTTTTTGTAGAGACAGAGTCTCACTTTATGGCCCTTGGTAGAGTGCCGTGGCCTCACACAGCTCACAGCAACCTCCAACTCCTGGGCTTAAGCGATTCTCTTGCCTCAGCCTCCTGAGTAGCTGGGACTACAGGTGCCTGCCACAACGCCCGGCTATTTTTTGGTTGCAGCTTGGTCGGGGCCGGGTTTGAACCCGCCACCCTCAGTATATGGGGCCAGTGCCTTACCTACTGAGCCATAGGCGCTGCCCCACACTTTACTTTTTTTGAGTTACCTGAAGACTAGCTTTGATATGTAGGTAATAATGTGATTAATATCTCTTTTATAATAGTTCTTCCAAAGCGCTTATCTGATCTTAAATATTTTGGTTCCCTCTATTTTCAGCTTATTTGCATAAAAATCTACTTGTTTTCTAAAATTCACTGCTTTAATTTATCATATAAAAAGTAGATAAATTTTACTGTAAATTTATTTTTCCCTCTTCTCTAGTCAATTTATTTCACAGGTATTTATTGAATTGATGTATTACTCATAGTACTGTGGTCCAAGAACACAGTGTTAGACAAACAGAGACATTACCTGCCCGTGTGGAACCTGAGGGGAGGTCCAGGCATCCCGTGGGGCCTCCGATCCCTGTGTACTTGTGATAGGGCACAAGGTCTGAAGGTGCAGTGAGGTGGGGGCCGTCTGGGCTGGGATCAGGGAGGGTATTCAAGATATGGAGGATAATGGCTTAAGAGTACTCTAACTATTAGAAACTGAATATGAGAAAGGCTTGGGTTACCTTCCAGAGATTAAAAAACCCCACAAAACTATAATTGGAGTGATGGTACAGCACTTTACTGTTATTTACATTGAAGAAGATGGATTGTATTTTAAGCCTAAAGGTTTTTTTCTTGTTTTCCACCACCTCACCTCTGGTACTGCAAAACAGATTTCTGTCAATCTGTGTGCACTGTTTTGGTGTTCTAGTGATAAGTTTAATAATAGTCAACATGATTTTCTTTTTTAAACAATGTATTTCTTTTTCACAAGTCCCATTCATTTTATATTTTATCATGCCATGTTCTTATAGTAAATTTTAGTTTGCTTATTCAGTTTAGCTACAGAATTAAATATAAAACTTTCTGTATTTGTGATCTTTGTACTTTACTGAAAGGTCTAACAAGTTTTCTGTCAAAGATTGGAAGATTGGTTTATATAAGATTTAAGAGACATTAAATCTCTAAGCAGAAGTTTTTTGTTTTTTTTTGAGACAGAGTCTCATTCTGGCCTCCTGACTAGAGTGCTGTGGTTCACAGCAACCTCAAGTTCTTGGGCTCAAGTGATCCTCTTGCCTCAGTTTTTCTATTTTTAGTAGAGATGGGATCTCTCTATTGCTCAGGCTGGTCTCAAACTCTTGAGCTCAAGTGATCCACCTGCCTTGGCCTCCTAGTGTGCTGGGATTACAGGTGTGAGCCACCACCCCAGGCCTAAGCAGAAGCTTTGATTTTAATGTAGATGAAGAATTATTCTATTGTAGTTCATTGATAGCAAATAATGACTTCTTACATTTTTATTTAGGAAATTCATCAACTTCTGGGATTCTACTTAATGCATGGGGTCCTTGGTATAGTGCATAACTGTTAAAAGTTGACTAATTATGTTTATTGCAGAATAGGACTAGGAGAAGACAAAGATGCTGTCTGTATCCATAGTCCCATGGACAAGATGGAAGTTCAGTCAATGCTTATTGAGGTTCTCACAGACCAGCTGTTCTATATAAACATGTAGATTGTTTTCTCCTGAAATTACATAAATGATGAAAACTTATTGAACAGAATTATAACATCTCACCAATCCAGATTTAGGTCATTGAGAGCATGGGGGAGAGCTAAGAAATCAAATAAATGAGTTTCTGGATTGGTGACTATTAGCTGTCACTGCATATAAGGTGAAGCTCACCACAATGTCCCAGCCATTTACTGCCTGGCTAACTCTACACAAGATGCTTAGCCTGTTTCCTTGTCTCCAGAATGAAGGTTCAGAACTTGGTAGTCTTGAGAAGTTAGTGAAATTGTGTGTATATATTTGCTTTGTAACCCATAAAGTGCTGTACAGATAAAAGGGGCTTTCTGTTTAGAGATGGGTTTCCTATGTAGAAACGAGGAGCAGTTGCCAGGAACAGTGACAAATTTAAATTTGTCTTGGCTACTTGACTTCTCAAATTAGGCCAAATAAAACGGTGGCATATTTGGAAAAAAATAAAAAAAAGATTAGTGGTAGAAGATAAACTAATAATTTTGTTCTTGAGACAAGGTCTCACGCTGTCATCTAGGCTAGAGTGCAGGGTTGTGATCACAGCTCACTGCAGTCCTGAATGCCTGGGCTTGAGCAGTCCTCCTGCCTCAGCCTCCTAGTGAGGACTGTAGGACACATGTGCCATCACACCTAGCTAATTTTTAAATTTTTTGTAGAAACAGGGTCTCGTTATGTTGCCCAAGCTGGTCTTGAACTCCTGGCCGCAAGTGATGCTCCCCCTGGGCTTCCCACAGTGCTGGGATCACAGGCCTAAGCCACAGCACCCTGTGTTTTTTTTTTTTTTTGTAGAGACAGAGTCTCACTTTATGGCCCTCGGTAGAGTGCCGTGGCCTCACACAGCTCACAGCAACCTCCAACTCCTGGGCTTAAGCGATTCCCTTGCCTCAGCCTCCCGAGTAGCTGGGACTCCAGGCGCCCGCCACAACGCCCGGCTATTAGCACCCTGTGCTTTTAGTGTCTCCCTCTGTCTGGTACGTTTCTAGGCACCAACAATAAAAAATGCTTTTTACAAATTAAGAAACTGGAATTCACAGCTATGTTGTTTCTTGCCCAAGATTTCCCACTGGTAAGAGGCTAGGCCTTGGTAAGGCACAGGAGCCCATGTGTCTTCCACATGCAAACGTCATACTCTTTGTGCTAATGAGGCTGTAAATTCTGGATAGCTGAGATTTCAGGATAACCTCCAGCACACGGCACATCTCCTTCTCCTCCAGCATTGCCTCACGGACTGCATCCAGTATTTGCATACAGTTCATATTGGAATTTAAAGATTAATTTTTTTTCATTTAAAAAGTTGTACATCAATATAGTTCTCATCACCATTCGATCATTTAGCATTTTACGGTGTTCGCGGGGAAGGGCCTTGACGTGGCAACACCGCTTCTTAACTAACGCTTCCCCTCTCACACCTACTAACCCTTGCCCCCGTGCACTGTGGGTTTCTTCCCTCTCAGGGGCGGCACCCACTGCTCCTTCCCATCGTCAGTGCCGCAGCTGCTGCTTTTCCATGTCCACAGTCTCTGTTGTGAGGCTGTGTCGTCACCCTAGCTATGCTAGCTTCTCCATGGCCTTTGGGTTCCATGTTTGATACCTTTGAACCGAGTATCTAAAAGCTGCCCTAGTGTATTCCAGCACTCGTAGGGTAGTCCTCATGAATAAAAAAGAAAATTGAGCCCATACAAAAGGAATTCTTTTTTGACCAAATAGTGATTAACTCATTGACTGCCACACTAGAACAATTTTTTCCCTTGGGGCCCATACAGCTCCCAAGGTACTCAGAGTAAAGAAGTGTGAATCATATATGCTTCACATGGCCCTGGGCTCAAAACTAGCATGAGTTAAGTACAACTTATGTGGCAGTTAATGTGTTATGATATATATATTCCTACTGTTGGCCAAAGAACAACGCCTGTGATTTAGTTGTGTGGTGTATATTTGTCCATAAATATTTGATTGGGTACAAGTATCCTTAGGACTGTACTTCTTTAAAAACATGTTTTTGATAAACTAAAAGCTTTGGTACTAACAATAAGAATGTCATAATTTAAGAGTATTTTTTAAATACCATGTTTTTCTTAAAAAGTTATCTGTTGGGCAAAGGATTTCAGTTTGTCCGAATATATGTATGAAGCTGTTGTCAAAAGAATACTTTGAAAATTTCATAGTAAGACTCTTCCATATACTACAAAGGGTGAGAAGTTGTTTTTTTTTTAAGAGACAGAGTCTTACTTTGTTGCCCTTGGTAGAGTGCTGTGGCTCACAGCTCATAGCAACCTCCAGCTCTTGGGCTTAGGCGATTCTCTTGCCTCAGCCTCCCGAATAGCTGGGACCACAGGCGCTGGCCATAATGCCTGGCTATTTTTTTGTTGCAGTTTGGCCCGGGCTGGGTTCGAACCCTCCACCCTCGGTATATGGGGCCATACCCTACTCACTGAGCCATAGGCGCCACCCGGGTGAGAAGTGTTTTTTTGCATATGTTTGGATATATGGAATTGGAGAGGCAGGCTGTGGCTAAAATTTCTTCTTCTTCTTCTTCTTTTTTTTTTTTAAATGAAAAGGATGGTTTGTTTGTTTGTTTATTTATTTATTGCAGTTTTTGGCCAGGGCTGGGTTTGAACCCACCACCTCCAGCATATGGGGCCGGCGCCCTACTCCTTTGAGCCATAGGCGCCGCCCTAAAATTTCTTAATTACATCACCCTTTTACATATTTCTTATTAAAATATATTTACCACTTTTGTTAGAATCTGCCTGGCCTGTTGATTTTTTTTTTTTTTTTATTTAATGCCCCTTTTGCCATACATTGTTCGATTCAGAAATAATGAAAATTTCTTCATTATTAGGACATTTTTAGAAGACAAGAAATCACTTTCAATTTTGTCACTGTTAATAGCAATGAGATATTTCTCTTTTTTGGCAGTGGTAAGAGTGAGATTAATAGGCTCAGTGCCTGTGGCTCAAGTGGCAAAGCACCAGCCACATGAACTGGCGGGTTCGAATCCAGCCCTGGGCCACCGAACAACGACAGCTGCAACCAAAGTAATAGCCGGGTGTTGTGGCGGGTGCCTGTAGTCCTAGCTACTTGGGAGGCAGAGGCAGGAGAATCTCTTGAGCCCGGGAGTTGGAGGTTGCTGTGAGCTGTGATGCCATGGCACTCTACCTAGGGTGACAGCTTGAGGCTCTGTCTCAAAAAAAAAAAAAAAAAGGAGTGAGATTAATAAAGTTGCTGCCTTAGCTTATTACACATATGAGTCATTTTGGGGGGGAGGAGTTTTGAGACAGTCTTACTTTGTCATCACCCTCCATAGAGTGCCATGGCACCATAGCTCACAGCAACCTCAAACTCTTGGGCTCAAGCGATCCTCTTGCCTCAGCCTCCCAAGTAGCTGTGACGACAGGCGCCCATCACAATGCCTAGCTAGTTTTTAGAGGTGGGGTCTTGCTCTTGCTTGTCTTGAACTCCAGAGCTCAGGCAACCCACCTGCCTCAGCCTTCCAGAGTGCTAGGATTGTAGGTGTGAACCACCATGCCCAGCCTTGGGTCGTTATTTTCAAGCCAGGGTTTTACAATCTTTGTTTAACTATGGTATCAGTTTATCTTAAATTCATCTTAATTCTTTGTCCTAAGCAGCGCTCAGCTTCATTAAGTTTTTTCTTTTTTATAATAGAAAATATTAAGGTAGGAATTACATAATTCAGTGCTTTGATGTCATGTAAGAATAAAGCACAGACTTCAGAGTTATTTTTACCATGTAGCAAGGAATAATGTGAAAGATTTTCTTTAGATTTTAGAAAAAAAATATACAGTCTTTCCATCCTAGCTTTACCATTTCATTGTTTTACACTGGCACACACTTAGGCTAACCCTGCATTCCTGTGACCTGTAGCCTTAACCATTATAAGGAATAGTGAAAGGAGAAACGAATTAGGGAAAGATTGATAATGTGATTTTCAGCCTTTACCTTTAACCATGCATGAGAGATTCCTAGGAAGAATTAGAACATAGGAAGCTGCTCATGAGAATTTGTGATGTGTTAGCCTTTAGTCCCTTGACTGGTTAACTTGAACAGTGACATTCCAGGTTGTTCTTGTTTTCAGAGTACATCCAAGCCATTATGATGATGGAGGAGTCTGTCCAACATGTTGTCATGACAGCCATTCAAGAGGTATGTTGGAGCTTTGTGCTTGTAGTTTGTGAAAAATTTAAGTAGCAAACACGAGTATAAATAATAGAAGTAGAAATTTTAAAAAGAGTTTCTCCTCATTTTTGGAGAATTTTAAAATTTACATTCATATGATATAGCTTATTTTATATTTTTTAAAAATCATACTCACTTAAATTTCTCATTTTTAGTTAAACCTTGAGCATTCATTTGCAGGTATAGATACAACTATTCCTTTTCAACTATTTTGAAAAGTGCCCTTAGTGAAGGTGGAATAGTAGACTAATTCCCAAAATTGTTAGTAAATAAACAGTCTTTCTCACATTTAACTGTTTCCTGTTTGGCAGGAAGTAGTGGCAGAGTTGGAACTCAGATCTAAACAGTCTAAAATCCAGAACCCAAACCTGTGTCCCTTGTGCTGTGTCACCTCAAGAGAGTTTGCTTCAGTATTTCCTGGCACTGAAAATTAGCAATAACTTAACTTCAGAGCAAAAGGGGAATGGATAAAATAAGTTATGCTATAATAATGTGTCAGCATATTTAATATGCAGGCATTGAACCATCTTTTTGGAAAATGTGAGATGACATAAAGGAAAGCTTATAGTAAGTTTTAAAAAGGTGAGATCCAAAGCAGAGGAACAGTACAGTCGCATTTGTGTTTAAAATTAAGATGAATAGAATCTAAGAAACTTGTTAAAATGTTAACTCTGTCCACATAGTTGAATGTTCTTTACTCTTCTGTATTTTCCTATAATCACAGATGTTTTATCTATAACCAGGAATTTTTTCTCTTCTTTTCTCTTTTCTTTTTTTTTTTGAGACAGAGTCTCACTTTGTCGCCCTTGGGAGAGTGCCACGCCATGGCCTCACAGCTCACAGTAGCCTCAAACTCTTGGGCTCAGGCAATTCTCTTGCCTCAGCCTCCCAAGTAGCTGGGACAACAGGTGACGCCCAGCTTTTTTTTTTAGAGACAGGGTCTTGCTCTGCTTAGGCTGGTCTTGAACCCATTGAGCTTAGGCGATCCACCTGCCTCGGCCTCCTAGAATGTTAGGATCACCGATGTGAGCCACCGTGCCCAGCCAGGAATATTTTCTAAATTAAAATCTGTGACCAAGTGATTTTTATTCTGTAAATCTATTCTAAAGAGTTATTGAAAACTTCATACCACTATTGGACACAACAATGTTTATCAAACAATTTTGTATTAACAGAAATGAGAAAACAGTTATATCCATTGGTAAGCCAGTGTGTAAATTATAGTAGTTCCATCCAATGAAGTATTGCATAATTGATAAAACTGTGTATAGAAAGGATGTCTGTGACAGAGGAAAAATTCAAAATGTCAAGTGAATAGAACAAGAGATAAAATTGTATGTACAACAGAGTCCCGATATTATTTTAAAAATCAATTGTGGAGAAAAAGGAGGAGAAGAGGAGGGGGGAGTCAGGCTAGCCGAGTAGAAGCAGCTTTTGCCAGAGGCAGAGATACTGGACAGAAGTGGACTTAATGAAGCTGAAGGTGGGGAGCTGAGTGTGAAAAGAAGATAGACAGGTGCACATCATCTCTGCTGAGACAAGATGCATCCAAGAAAGAAGAAGAAGACAACCACTACCACTGTGGTACCCATTGCCAAGGGGATGGAAGACCCCTCCCCCAAGCTGGAGGCATGCAGCGAGCTCTCTGCAAACCAGCAGGGAACAAAGGACCTGTCACATTACCCTATGGGAGAGAGCCACTAACCCCCAGTCCTCCTCCTCCAGGGAGGTCACACCTCTGAGCCTGGGTGTCAGCCTCCCTGGCACAAAAGTGAACAAATACTTTCTCCGCAATTCTGAACACACAGTTCACCCTTCCCCCCATCCTGGCTGCCTGAAGGTCTGTCCCCTGCAGAGCCTGGAGTGTTTGGGGAATTCACTGAGAGGCCTGGGCATTGTGTAGGTTGCCAAACAGCAGTGAAGAATCAGTGGCATGTGTGGAAGCAGGGGGCACAGGGAGAGAGGGATGTGGACAAAGGTGGTGGCACCTGCTGGGGCAGTGGCGGGGGCTGAATTGGTGGCAGGCAGGGAAGGCAGTAATGCTCCAGTTCTGACTTGGTGGGGATCTTTCCTGACTCCCATTTCCACCGGAGAGGACCTGGTCCAGCCCCCAGAATTGCACAGCTGGATCTGCCTGCAGATTTCTGCTTTCTGGCCACTTGGTGACCCTTTGAGCTCTTTCAGGTGAGCACCGTTTATTCTGCTGGGGACAATCTGATTGGATCTTTCAACCTGGGCCATCAACCCTGGCCTTTCAACCCAGGGACCCTCTGAGGTTGAGTGGTGGTGGTGGTTTTACAAAACAGTGAAGAGAGACAGATTCTCCTCCTCTAGCAGTTGCTGGGGGGACGGTGGTGGGGAGGGGGGCAACAGGCCACTGCAGGTGTTTATATCTTTCCCCAGCTGAGATTCCAGCATAATACCGCGCTCATTGGTTTGGATAGGGGCAGGCTGACATCAAGATGGAGCCAGCTGGTGTTAGCTCACCAAGCAGGTCCTCAGAGAGGGCTACAGCTCTGAGAGGGACCTTTGCAAGGCTGTAGGGGAAAAGCCACAATCACAACCCCCAGCTCATTGGTGAAGGGCTCGTTAGCTCCAGTTCCTGGGGCCCCAATCCAGTTTCACCCCACCAGGTTTAAGTGCCAAATAGCCGGAAATTCTCACGGGGAGGAACCAGAGGAAGAACTCTGGCAACATGAAAAATCTAGAGTAGATCAACTCCCTGAAGGAATGATAAGGGAGAGACAACAGAAAATACCATCCATAGAGAATTTGCTGAGATGTGAGAAATAGAATATAGAATGTGGATGGCAAATAAAATGAATAAAGTAGAAGAAAAGATGGAAATAGAAATCCAAAAAGTAGTTCAAAAGTTGTCTCAAGAAATCAAATGAATTCAAAGACAAAGTCACTAAGGATATGGGCATAATGAGAACAGATATATCAGAGTTTAAGGAATTGAAAAAGAACTTTGAATTACAGTAGAGTCCCTCAGTAATAGGGTTGAGCAGGCAGAAGAAAGGATCCCAGAAATTGAAGACAAGTCTTTTGAACTATCCCAAGCATTCAAGAAGACAGAAAAAAGGAGAACAAGAACAGAATATTCCCCGAGAGAATTGTGGGAACACTCGAAAAGATCGAACATCCAAATTATAGGGATTCCTAAAGGAGAGGGGGATGATCCCAAAGGCACAGATGTTCTACTCCAAGACATTATGGTGGAGAATTTCTCAAGCATTGCAAGAGATACAGAAATTCAGATAGTAGATAGCTTCAGAACTCCAGCACAACTCAATCCAAATAAAGCACCTCCTAGACACATTGTAATTAACTTTGCCAAAGTTAGTATGAAGGATAAAATCCTACAAGCAGACAGGCATAATAAAATTATTACCTACAAAGGGAAAAATATCAGGATGACTGCAGATCTTTCAGCTGAAACTTTTTAAGCCAGAAGAAGGTGGTCATCGACCTTCAACCTTCTAAAACAAAACAACTTCCAGCCCAAGATCCTGTATCCAGCTAAACTGAGTTTTGTTTGTGATGAAGAATCAAATACTTTACTGACATCCACATGTTAAAGAAATTGGTCATAGCTAGACCACCTCTCCAGAAAATACCCAGACCCATTTTCCATGATGATCGGCATGATGGTCTACCACCAAAGTAACTCACTCAAACTTTAAAGAACCAAACCTAGCTTCTACGATGGTGAAAGGGGTAAAAATACACACTGAACCTTTGAAAAACAAGACAGCCAAAACACTATTATAGCTATCAATTCTCTCAATTAATGTGAACGGCTTAAATTCTCCTCTAAAGAGGCACAGGCTGGCTGACTGGATACGAAAACTCAGGCCAGATATCTGTGACCTGAGAGACATACCTTACCTCAAAGGATAAAACAAGACTCAGGGCGAAGGGATGGACAACAGTAATCCAGGCAAGTGGAAATCAGACAAAAGCAGGGGTTGCAATCTTATTTGAAGATAGATTTAGATTCAACAAAAATAAGGAAGGATAAGGATGGACACGTGTATTTGTCAAGGGAAACACTGTTCATGAAGAGATTTCAATAATTAACATTTAAGTGCCTTACCTCAGTGTTCCTTGATTTATAAAACAAACCCCAATGGACCTGACCGATATGATAGCTTCCTGCACTATAATAGGTGGAGATTTTAGCATGCCTTTGGCAATTCTGGATAGATCCTCCAGAAAGAAGAAACTAAAAAAAAGAAATAGTGGACTTAAACTTGACCCTAGAACAAATGGACTTAACAGACATATATAGAATATTTCATCCTAATAAAACAGAATGCACATTCTTATCAGCCCACAGATTATCCTCCAAATTTGATCATATTTTGGGACATAAACCTAACCTTAACAATTTAAAAGAATAGAAATTATTCCTTGAAGACCTTATTCTTAGTAAAGCATCACAAGAATGGAGAAGCATGAATCCTATGTACTCAATTTTGATATGAGGACAATTAATGACAGGGTTATGGGGGGGGAAGCAGAAAGAGGGATGGAGGGAGCGGGGTGGGGCCTTGGTGTGTGTCACACTTTATGGGGGCAAGACATGATTGCAAGAGGGACTTTACCTAACAATTGCAATCAGTGTAACCTGGTTTATTGTACCCTCAATGAATCCCCAACAATAAAAAAAAAAAAAGAGAAATTATTCCTTGTATTTTTTCTGACCATCATGGAATAAAAGTTGAACTCAACAGCAACAGGAATCTTCATACTCAAACAAAGTCATGGAAGCTAAATAACCTTAGGTTGAATGATAATTGGGTCAAAGATGAGCTTAAGAAGGAAGTCATCAAATTTTTGGATACATTTTTTTGATTCTTGAGATAATGTACTAAGAATAATGTGTTCTAGCTCCATCCAGGTAAACACAAAAGATATAAAGTCTCCATCTTTTCTTAGGGCTGAATAGTAATCCATTCATGAGTTGATGGACATTTGGGTTGCTTCCACAACTTAGCAACTATGAATTGGGCTGCAGTAAACATTCTGGTGCAGATGTCTTTGTGATAAAATGATTTTTGTTCTTCTGGGTAGATACCTTAGTAATGTAATTGCAGGATCAAATGGAATGTTAACTTTTATAATTTCCTTTATTTTTATTATTATTATTATTATTGTTTATTATTATTTTTTTTTTGCAGTTTTTGGCAGGGGCTGGTTTGAACCCGCTACCTCTGGCATATGGGGCCGGCGCCCTACTCCTTTGAGCCACAGGCGTCGCCCTTGGAATGTTAACTTTTGGTTCTTTGAGGATTCTCCATATTTCTTTCCAAAAAGGCTATATTAGTTTGCAATCCCACCAGCAGTATAGATGTGTTCCCTTTCTCTCCACATCCACGCCAGCATCTGCACTTTTCAGGACTTCGTGATGTGGGCTAATCTTACTGGAGTGTTTCTGATTTTGATTTCTCTGATGGTTAAAGATGAGCATTTTTTCATGTGTTTATTGGCCATTTGTCTGTCATCTTCAGAGAAGTTTTTATTCAAGTCTGTTTCCCACAAAGAAATGGGGACATTTCTTTTGGGAAAGAAGGACATTTGCTCCCTTTTTATTGAGTAATTTGAGTTCTCTGTAGATTGTAGTTATCAGACCTTTGTCGGATTCACAGCATGCAAAAATCTTCTTCCACTTCAAAGGCTGTGTGTTGTGCCCCTAGGGGTGCAGAAGCATTTTGGCTTGATGAAATCCCAGTAATTTATTTTTGGTGTTGCTGCAATTGCCAGGGTGGGTCTTCCTCATAAAACATTTTCTCAAAGTGTTTTCCCTGCACTATCTCCTAGTATCTATAGTTTCATGTCTTAAATTTAAATATTTTAATCCAGTAAGAATCAATTTTTGTTAGTAGTAGGAGGTGTGGGTCCAATTTCAGTCTTCTACAGGTGGCTAAGCAGTTCTCCCAGCACCATTTGTGAACAGGGCTTCAAGGTGCCCATATACCACATATCTCTAACTTTCTGAGAAACGGCCACCCTGTCACCCACAGCAGCTGCACCGTTTCACATTGCCATAGCCATGCGGAAGGCTTCTAACTTCTCCACCAGCCCTCGCTGTTATCCATCCTTTTAAATAGTTATCCAGTGTGATTTTGGATCTATCTCATTGTGGTTTGGGTTTGGGTTTCCCTAGTGATTAATGGTGTGGAGCATCTTTTCATGTGCTTAATTGGCCATTTTTTTTTTTTTTTTTTTTTTTTTCCGAGACAGAGCCTCAAGCTGTCGCCCTGGGTAGAGTGCTGTGGCATCCTCCAACTCCTGGGCTCAAGCGATTCTTCTGCCTCTGCCTCCCAAGTAGCTGGGACTACAGGCACCCACCACAATGCCCAGCTATTTTGTTTTGGTTGTAGTTGTCATTGTTGTTTGGCGGGCCTGGGCTAGATTCGAACCTGCCAAGTCTGGTGTGTGTGGCTGGCGCCTAGCCGCTTGAGCTACAGGTGCTGAGCCTAATTGGCCATTTTTAAATCTTCTCTGGAGAAATGTTAAAGTAAATAGTAATCTTTTAATCTGAAACCAATCAGGAAAGATGAAGTTTAAAAAAAAAAATAAATGCTAATAGCAAGCAGCCAAAGGAAAAAGGTTGAGATATAAGAGAGGAGGTTGATGATAAAAGCAACGAATCTTGGTCAGGCTCAGTGGCTCACACCTGTCATCATAGTACTCTGGGAGGCCAAGGTGGGTGGACTGCCTGAGCTCAGGAATTCAAGATCAGCCTGAGAACAGCAAGACCCTGTCTCTAAAAATAGCCGGGGCCTGCCAAACAACAATAATAACAACTACAACAAAAAAGTAGCCGGGCGTTGTGGTGGGTGCCTGTAGTCCCAGCTACTTGGGAGGCTGAGGCAACAGAATTGCTTAAGCCCAAGAGTTTGAGGTTGCTGTGAGCTGTGATGCCACGGCATTCTCCCAACGGCGACCTAGGGAGACTCTGTCTGAAAAAATAAAATAAAAAACAGCTGAGTGTTGTGGTGGGCACCTATAGTCCCAGCACTCAGGAGGCTGAGGCAGGAGGATCACTTGAACCCAAGAGTTTGAGGTTGCTGTGAGCCATGACACCACAGCACTCTACTGGGGCAACAAAGTGAGACTCTCAGGAAAAAAAAAAAAAAGCAACAGGATCTCTGAGGAGCTGGAAGAAACCCACTGAGGGCAGGATTGGGGGGGGCAGACTTGATGAAAACCAGAGGCTTGTATTGTTACAGGAATGAAGGAGGAAGGGGGAGGCATGCCTGCTGCTAATCTTACAAATTAGAATATTAGAAATTGGCAAAGTTCGTATTTGAAGGCGAGATTTGCTGATGAAGAGAGTTAGGGAGTGGGTGAGGTTTGAGAGGTAGGAAAGGTTTGAAATAATCTCTGATTTAGAGAAAAAGTACAACTGGGCTTCCCCAGCCAACAGCCTCTTTATTCTGTTAGAGATGATTCCAAAATCTATGCACACTCAGTGCATCTTTAAAAAAGACCAGTTGACACTGAAACTGTTTATTAATAGTGACACCAGCTTTGTGGTTTTTTAATTTTTTTTACTCTGTATAGTTGATTCTTGAGCAATAGGGGTTTGAACTGGGTGAGTCCAATTACACACAGATTTTTTCCCCAACAAAACATGCATGGAAAATACAGTATTTACAGGAAGCAAAACCCACATACACACAGGGCTGACTTTTCACATATAGGGCTCCACAGGGCCAACTATGGGACTTGAGTGTGCACATATTTTGGTACACATGGGCTCCTGGAACCAAATCCCCGATGTATACCAAGGGTTGACTGTGTCTAGCAGTCAGAGGTATGGCCAAAAGAGATAGGCAGATGGTTTGATCTTGGATTTAGATTTTGGCAGTAAGAAAAAATATGGTAAGAAGAGAGTTGAGTATATTGACAAAAGTCATCAGAGTAATAGGACATGCAATCTAGGTTAAATAGAGAAAGTCATTGATTAAACAAATGAAAACCATGGAATCTGAAGTAGAGAAGGGGAGATCCCCAAAATAAGGTGATAAAATTAGCCAAATAGAGAAGAGTAAACTTTATCCAGGCAAATCTAACCATGTTCATTCAGTGCAGAGTCCGGGGAGAAGAGTCTGAGAGCAGTGGGCTGAGACTGGAACAGAGGCAAGGGGCCCCAGCTGCCTCCTGACACTGCAGAACAGATGGCAAGAAACAAGTGAAGGAGAGGCGTCTGCCCTCAGAGTGGGCTGTCTAGATTTTGACTGAGTGGTGCTGCTGTGGTATGGCAAGGACTAAGACTAAAGTGTAACAACAGGGAGAAAGACAGGACAGAAGTATTTCCCTTTCCTCCTTCCACCCGCCTCTGAGTTAGATGCATTCTCTCTGCACAGTCTATCATAATGGTTAGTATCACAATGCAGTGTATTTATCTACTGATTTTCCTTATATGAATCTTGCGAGACACATGGTTGACATAGATAGCAAATTCTTAAATATTTTAAAATTACACATATTTCAAAGTATTAAGGGGCGCAGATGTTTGGGTTATGTGGATCACTTTTGTACTGCTTGAGTTACGGCTGCAGGTGTCCTCGTCACCCAGGTAGTGCTCGCTGTCCCCGTTAGGTAGGTGTCTGTCCCTCTGTCCTCCCTCGTCCCCTGCCTGATTCTCACTAAGATTGACCTTCCTCTGTGCACATGTGTGCTCCTCAGTTGGTTCCAGTTTAACAGCCAGTGCACGTGGTATTTGTTTTTCTGTTCTTGGGAGACTTAGGATATTGGTCTCCAGTTCCATCCAGATTGTCACCAAAGGTAGTAAGTGGTCTGTCCTTGTTTATGGCTGTGTAATGCTTCATGGTGTACATATACCACATTTTAGAATAATTTTTTCTTTATATTTTTCTGATTTTTTTCCTCTCTAAAATGGTGTTACCCTTTTTAATTGGAAGAAAGGCATTTAAAAAATAATTTTATGAATATTTTCAAAAGAAAAGCATGAAAATGGAAGACAATATTTTTCACTTTTCCTGAGATTTTTTTCCTCCCAATTGTGCTAAGGGGCTTTCAGCCTTCTCCTTACCTTAATGCAGGAGAGCATTGGAGCACCCGGAATATATCCCAGAGTTGTGACTCACTAGACCTGGGGTGGGGCCCAAGAAGGGGCATTTCTGACAGGTTCCCAAAACTGACGCTGTGGGTCTGGGGATCTCACCTGGAAAACCAGGAATACAGAGAGGAAGGTGCAGCTGAACATTTCAGTTCTGAAGAGAGGGTGAGGCGGGATCACTAGATTTCCAATAGTACATCTTCACACTTCAGGCTGAACATCAGAAGAGACAGTGGAAGACGGTTGTCGTAGTCAGAATTCTGTCCCCTCACCTCTTCCATACTCTCTGGATCTCTCTGGGACACAAGGCGGGTGGTGCATGACTGTCATTAAACAAACATTAGTTAATTTTAGCCTTTATCGATGTTTTTAGATAATTTCTAAATTATTCTTTAGAAATAAATAGGTACTTAGTGTTACTATTTTTAAGAAAAAGTCACTGTTTTTAAATATCTAGTCACATTTTTAACTCAGTGGGTTGTCTTAGTGGTAAAGGAAGGGAGCATTTGGTGCTTGTGATTGAGCTTACCGTGAAAATGAGCACAGAGCTCAGACCTAAGTTCATTTTTATTTATTTTTGAAATGTTTTTTATTTATTTATTTTTATTTTTTGCAGTTTTGTCTGGGGCTGGGTTTGAACCCACCACCTCTGGCATGTGGGGCCGGCACCCTACTCCTTGAGCCACAGGCACCACCCAAAATGTTTTTATTTTTAATTATTATGCGTGCATAGTAATTATAGGGTACCTGTGAAATGTTGATACACAGATACATAGTGAATTAATCAAATCAGGGTAATTGGCTATTCATTACCTCAGGCATTTATCATTTCTTTGTGTTAGAACATTCCAGTTCTACTCCTCTGGTTATTTTACAGTATACCCCAATGTATTGTTCATTTTGGTCACTTTGTTGTGCTATCAAATATTGTTCATTCTGGCTCAGTGCCTGTGGCTCAAGTGGCTAAGGCACCAGCACATACACAGGAGCTGGCGGGTTCGAACCCAGCCCGGGCCCGCCAAACAACAGTGACGACTACAACTAAAAAATGGCCGGGCCTGTCTCAAAAAAAAAAAAAAAAACAACAAAAAACGGTTCATTCTATTTAAATATCTAACTATATTTTTGCACCCATTAACCATCCCCACTTTGTTCCTCTGTCCTTTGCTGCCCTTCTCAGCCTCTGCTAATCACGATTCTTCTCTGTCTCCATGAGATCAATTTTTTCTTTTTTTTGAGACAGAGTCTCACTATGTCACCCGGGGGTAGAGTGCGGTGGTATCACAGCTCACAGCAACCTCAAACTCTTGGGCTTAAGCAATACTCTTGCCTCAGCTTCCCAAGTAGCTAGGACTACAGGTGCCCACCACAGCGCCCAGCTATTTTTTGGTTGTAGTTGTCATTGTTGTTTGGCAGGCCCAGGCTGAGTTCAAACCCGCCAGCTGTGGTATATGTGGCTGGTGCCCTAGCCGCTGTGCTACAGGCTCTGAGCTGAGATCAATTGTTTTTAGTTTTTTTTTTTTTTTTTGGTGTTTTTGGCAGGGGTCAGGTTTGAACCCACCACCTCTGATATGTGGGCCCGGCGCCCTACTCCTTGAGCCACAAGTGCAGCCCTGTTTTTAATAAAGTTCTAAATTCAAAGGCTTTAATGTGTAGGGGGATATTCTTTTTCCTTTTGTTTTCTCATTTCAATTTTTTTTTTTTTTTGTAGAGACAGAGTCTCACTTTATGGCCCTCGGTAGAGTGCCGTGGCCTCACACAGCTCACAGCAACCTCCAACTCCTGGGCTTAAGCGATTCTCTTGCCTCAGCCTCCCGAGTAGCTGGGACTACAGGCGCCCGCCACAACACCCAGCTACTTTTTGGTTGCAGTTTGGCCGGGGCTGGGTTTGAACCCACCACCCTCGGTATATGGGGCTGGCGCCTTACCGACTGAGCCACAGGCGCCGCCCCTCATTTCAATTTTTATATTTCTATAGTAGTTGGCTGTTGATTTTGTTATATATAGAATGTCTTTTTTGCCTCCTAATTATAATCATTTAAATCTTACTTTCAGCTAATGAGTAAAGAATCTCCTATTTCTGCTGGAAATGATGCCTACATTGACCTTGATCGCCAGGTACGTAATTTTGTATTTTTATTCATGCAAAGATTGAAAAGGATAAATTCCAGATATTAATGAGAAGAATATTTCAGTTGAAATTGCTTATGGAATGCATTGGTATAACTCTTTATATTTTATCTAAAATTTAAGAACTTAAACTGTTTTATTAATGGATATTGCATGTTTATAGTTAACTTTATAATTTGTTATTAAATGGATTTATAATTAAAATACTGTCGTAAGTAGGTTGATTTAAGGTAGATCAGTTTCTTTGATTTGCGGTAATTCCTGTTGTCTAGTCAGGATTTTTATTTTTTCCCTTTAGAGACAGAGTCTCATTCTGCAACCCAGGCTGGAGTATCATGGTACAATCATAGCGCACTGTAATCTCAAACTCCTGTGCTCAAGGAATCCTCCTACCTCAGCCTCCTGAGAAGCTTTGCCACCACGCCAACCTAATTTTATTGATTGATTGATTGGCCAGTTGATTGAGACAGGGTCTTACTATGTTGCCCAGGCTGGTCTCAAACTTCTGGCCTCAAGCAATCCTCCCACCTCAGCCTTCCAAAGTGCTAGGATTAACAGGCATAAGCCTCCAGGCCCAGCCTTGTCATGATTTCTCCTTTTTCCATTAGGGGTATCTGTGAGTATATGCAACATTTACTTAAGACAATCGATGCATTCCTAGAAAATGACAAGAAGTAGTGTAGTGAATGATCTTTTAGCAGATAAGTAAATGCTCTAAGGGAACTATTTATTTCTTTTTTTTGAGACAGAGTCTCACTGTGTCGTCTTGGGTAGAGTGCCCTTGTGTCACAGCTCACAGCAACCTCAAACTCTTGGGCTTAAACGATTTTCTTGCCTCAGCCTCCCAAGTAGCTGGGACTACAGGTGCCCACCACAACGCCTGGCTATTTTTTTTATTGTTGTTGTCATTGTTTAGCAATGACAACATTGCCCGGGCTGGGTTTGAGCCCATCAGCCCTGGTGCACATGGCTGGCACCCTAACCACCGGGCTCTGAGCACTGAGCCTAAGGGAACTATAGGAATCCTGCAATGTATTTTTATGATTTTAATGGAAAGTTATTTTATACTTTTAAATATTGTACTCTAATAAAATACTGTTAGTACACCGTCCATTTCCATGTTCAAGCCGTCTGGGGCGTTTATTTCAATGCATAAACAAAAATCTTTGTATTTACCTTCTCTCATTTCTTCCCCATGGTTTCTAAATTTTTTGCAAGAAAATCTTTGGACATGGTATAATTTTAACCCAATCTATAATCTGTCTTTCCCCTACTTTGTAGTGTTGGATTTTAAAAGTCATTACCTCAGCTGTGCACCTGTAGCTCAGCAGCTAGGGCGCCAGCCACATATACTGGAGCTGGCAGGTTCGAACCTGGTCCAGGCCTGCCAAACACCAATGCCAACTACAACCAAAAAATAGCCAGGTGTTGTGGTAGGCGCCTTTAGTCCCAGCTACTTGGGAGGCTGAGGCAAGAGAATCACTTAAGCCCAAGAACTTGAGGTTGCTGTGAGCTACAATGCCATAGCACTCTACCCAGGGTGACTTAGTGAGACTCTATCTCAAAAAAAAAAAAAAAAAAAAAAAAGTCATTACCTTGAATGCATTTTTTTTGTATCTGAACTACACAAAGTTTGGTGACATGAAATGAAAACACAGTAAAATTTTATTTTAATCAAAACTTGCTTCATACTTTGCTAACTTAGAGTTTATATAATAATGGGAATGTTTTATTTATGTTGAGAATCAGAATAATAAAAATCTTTTCTTTTAAAATGGTACTATACAGGGCCAGGTAGAGTGACTCTTGCTTGTAATTCCAGCACTTTGAGAAGCCAAGGTAGAAGGATCACTGAGGCTACGAGTTTAAGACCAGGCTGGACAACACAGTGAGACCCCATCTCTACAACAGATAGAATTAGCTGGGCATTGTGGTACATGCCTGTAGTCTCCGCTACCCAGGATACGGAAGAATCGCTTGGGCCTAATAGTTCACGATTACAGTGTGTTAGGATGATGCCACTTCAGCCTGGGGAACAGAGCAAGACACTTTCTCTAAGTAAATAAATATTGGAAAAACAGAAACATAAAATGTTACCATATACAAGTTAGCATAAAGGTTTATTTAATATGGCTAAAAAACTGGTGTTGAAGTTCCCTACCTGTGTACTTCCCTATTTCTGTAGCACAGAGCTTTTCTTTTCTTTTCTTTTTTTAAGCACAGAGCTTTTCAACCCTTTTTATCTCACAGCACCCTTGAACCTACAGTTAAACTTCTGTGGCATGCTTAAATTATGTTGATAAAAAAAAAAAAAAGTTAAAAAAAGAATATGCTTACTATCCTTTGAACTCCTTTGGAAATCTCTAAAAATTTTTGTGGCACACTGGTTTAAAATCACTGCTCTACCACAGACATATTTTACTAAGGTAAAATTCCTCAACTACTAAAGAATCAGTATTACCAAAAACCAAGTACTGAAGAAGATACGTTAAAAGCTTGATATGAGCCAAATGCAAAGGACAGAAAAAATAAGATTTAGGATTAAAAGAAATTAATTCAAAGTCAGAAGTGCGTTCTTTTAATTCTTGGAGGAGGGCTATAGATTTTCTCCTTTATACTTCCTCCCTATTTGCAAGAGAAAGGGAAATATTTTAATTTTTGTTGTACATATGTAACTATTAATTATTGTCACTTTACATTGAAATGCTTCTTGTATCTCTTTGTTTCTAACCAGTTGAAGAAAACTACAGAGGAACTAAATGAAGCTTTGTCAGCAAAGGAAGAAATTGCTCAAAGATGCCATGAACTGGACATGCAGGTAAAAGGTCTGCCCTGTGTACCAGCTACTTGAAACGTACCCCATAAGTACCACCAAACGTCCTATGTGTTGTATAAAGCAACCCTATTTGAAGGAAAACGAGAGGAAAAGAAAATAGGTTTCTGGTTAAAGATAGTCCACTGAGCAAAGATGTTAATGTCCTTTCTTTTCTTCCTGCAACCCTATTAAATTTATAATAAATGAACTGAAATGGTATAAACCCACAGGATAGGAAGACAGAGGAGGATAGCACACAGGAAGTTGTCCCTCGGGAGGATGAAGGAGGTTTTTAAAAGCCCCAGTTTGTGGTGCTTGTCAGTTTCCAGTGGCTGGTTTAGCAGCTCACAGTCCGCGTGCTGGTCCTTAGTCAGCGCGTGCGTACAGCTGCTCCAGCACACCCTGGGAGAACTCAGAGGGCCTAGAAAAGTGCTGAATGGCCGAAGGGAGAGAGAACGCAGTGGCCCAGCACACCCCCAGGGTGACGGGGCTGTTATCGCAAAGCCCTAGAGGGACCGCAGGGCTGCTGGCAACCTGGAGTGGGCCTGTGGTGGAGGTGGTATAGGGCAGCCCTTGCCTCTGACTCACTCTGGAATATAAGGAAAGTCTGCATTACAAGGATGAGGGGATCAATATGAACAGAAAACTAGCCTTAAAGGTTGTAGAGACATTTTAAGGAATAAGAAAGATTTTTAAAATCTATTTAATAACTTCAGTAAAGATATTACATAAGATAAAGACAAGATGGTATCTTAAAAAGGAAAAATTAGAGATCATGAAACAAGTAAATTAAAACAGAACTGTGGAGTGACGCCTGTGGCTCAGTGAGTAGGGTGCTGGCCCCATACACCGAGGGTGGCGGGTTCAAACCCGGCCCTGGCCAAATAGCCAGGTGGCGGGTGCCCGTGGTCCCAGCTACTTGGGGGGCTTAGGCAAGAGAATTGCCTAAGCCCCCCAAGAGCTGGAGGTTGCTGTGAGCTGTGACACCACAGCACTCTACCCAGGGTGACAAAGTGAGACTCTGTCTCTAAAAAAAAAGAATAGAATTGTGCCAGATATGGTAGCTTGTGCCTGTAGTCCCAGGTACTTGGGAGGCTGGAGGAGGAAGATTGTTCGAGCCCAGGAGTTCCAGGCTGCGGTGAACTGGGATCACACCTGTGAATAGCCACTGCAGTCCAGCCTGGGTGATGTGGCAAGACTTTGTCTCTAATGTAAATTAAAAAAAAAAACAATTTGTTTTTAAAGTCAGTAGAATAATTAAAGATAAAGTTGAGAAAAATCTCACAAATAAAAAGATAAGATTATTTGTCTGGAATTTACTTCAATTGAACAGGGGTGAGAGGAGCAGGTGGTGTCTGGATGCCTCTTAAAGCCAGATTACACATACGTATGTAGGAGTTCACAAAACTTGTCCTGGAAGAAGCCTTTTACTCAGAAGAGCCTAGGAGTTGGTCATTGGACATTGGACATGTCTGGAAGAAAGTGCAATCATAGCACACTTCTTGGGAAGTAGCATTCACATAGTCATAATATAAGTGCTGTTAATTGCTCTTCACATTTGGCATTAAACTGTATACAAATGCTGAATTATAATATTGGTAAATAAAAGTTCATTATTTTTACAAATGGGGCATAAATACTATCTCTGATAATATAAAATTAAAGTTGTACTCTGGGATTGTGAACTGCATAGCTTACCATCTTCTCTTACGAAGTTTTATTGTAGCACAGTCATACTGATTCATTTACGCGTTGTCCGTGGCTGCTTTCAACTACACAGACCTCTGAAAGCCTAAATATCTACTGTGTGGTCCTTTACACAAGCGCTCTGGACAGCTTGCCGACTAAATGTTGGTGTTTCAGGGAAGAGACAGGGAGCCTACACACCTGTTGCTGTGCAGAAAGCAGTCATAACGCAGTCATGATGATGTGACCTTTAATGTCAACTTTATTGGTTTTCAACATTTAGAATTGTCCTATAGATAAACGTTATTGTAAAAGTAAAGGAACAGATGCTAGAGGCTGATGGGCAGACTGGGAGCAACAAGGGAAGGGAGGGCCCACAATATTTCCATCTTAGCAAGCAGGGTATCAGGAACCGAGAGGCAGCAGCCATGTAACATCAGCTTCAGCTCAAGGTCACTTGATTTGTTTGTCATAAAATATTTATTGGGCATGAAGATGTGCCAGGCACTAAGTGGGTCCCAGGGAGAGCTTCTGTGGCCGGCCAGTCTGAAACGATCATCCAGGTGCTCCTGCTACTGTTCTACCTAGAAGTAGAATGGCTGGGCCAATCATATAGTAGTTATGTGTGTTTAATTTTTTAAGCAACTGCTAAGCTGTTTTTCAAAGTGTTTGAAATGTCTTATATTCTCACCAAAAGTTTCTTTGCCAGCATTTGGTATAGTCAGTCTTTTTAATTTTATCCATTACATTGGGAGTATAATTGTATAACATTGGGATTTTAATTTGCATGTTGTTGATGACTAATGATGATTAACTTTGTATGTGCTTATCTTCCTTGATGAAATGTTTTTTCAAAAGTGAAATAAAGAATGAATTCTTTCTTACTCCTACATATTGCTCTGTGTGTGCAATAGTCCAAAATAATGTAAATGTTTTTAAGGAGAGATTAATTGTACTTCTTTAAAAATAGGCTTTGATCCATAATGGTAATTCACAAGTGATTGAGCTGATACCAATGTATCCCAACAGGTGGCAGCATTGCAGGAGGAGAAAAGCAGCTTGTTGGCAGATAATCAGATATTAATGGAAAGACTCAATCAGTCTGATTCTATAGAAGACCCTAACAGTCCAGCAGGAAGAAGGCATTTGCAGCTCCAGACTCAATTAGAACAGCTCCAAGAAGAAACATTCAGGTAAAAGACCATTCGTTAAAACTGGATTTTTTTTGTTTTTTTTGCAGTTTTTGGCCAGGGCCGGGTTTGAACCTGCCACTGCTGGTATATGGGGCTGGCACCTTACTCCTTTGAGCCACAGGTGCCACCCTAAAACTGGATTTTAAAATAGTCAGGCGTTATGGGAGGCGACTATAGTCCCAGCTACTTGGGAGGCTGAGGGAAGAGAATTGCTTAAGCCCAAGTGTTTGAGGTTGCTGTAAGATGGGATGCCAGGGTGACATAGTAAGACTCTGTCTTAACACACACACACACAAAAAAACAAAAAACAAAAAACAAAAAAAAACAAAACTGGATTTTAAAAATGTGATAACTGCCTAAAGTTAAGATTAGAACATTAAAACATCTGGGCAACTGGAGATGCAGAGGCTGTGTGATAAACAGCTCCTCAGAATCTTCTCATACAATATTAAATAACTTCACCTCTAGGAAAAAAAATTCTTTCAGAGCTACTGCCTTTGTATTACTTGATGACAGAACACCCCAACTGCAGAATAACTGTGAGCAGAGGAGGAAACCAGCCCGGCGCACACCTGCCCGGTGCACTCCCTGCCCTGGAGCTCCACGGGGAGCAGAGGCAGAATGGGGAGGAATTAGAGGAAGAACCCAGCTCACAAGCTTGAGTAGGAGTTGGAGCTCTTATCAGAAACATTACTTTTACCCAAGATCTATAATTACTTTTTAAAGTTTTTTTAAAGAGAAAAGGTTACCTAAACAGATTGCAGACTAGAATTTCAAAGTAAATGGATCTTCTTTAAGGGTCTGACACTATGAAAAGTTGCAGGAAGTTTAAAGGGGCTGATGCCCTTTCCAGGCACACAGTATAAAAGCCAGGTGTATTTATAGATTTATAGACTGAACATGTACATATATGTATATAGAAATAGACTTAAAGGGACGAGATGACGTAACAGGACAGGCATCATTTAAAGAAACAGTGGTTAATAGCCGGGTGTTGTGGCGGGCGCCTGTAGTCCCAGCTACTTGGGAGGCTGAGGCAAGAGAATTGCTTGAGCCCGAGAATTTGAGGTTGCTGTGAGCTGTGACACCAGGGCACTCTACCAAGGATGACAAAGTGAGACTCTGTCTCAAGAAAAAAAGAAAATACTAACAAAAAGTGTAGAATTAAAAGGAAAAATTTGCTAAGCATGAAGTATAAGATTGATTGTTACATAAAATTGAGAACTGTACATTAAGCATTTAGGTAAGTACAGAGGGTACCAAAAAAAATGTATACACATTTTAAAAGATGTTATTGCCCTGGCCAAAAACTGCAAAAAAAACAAACAAATAAACAAAAAAATATATATATATACACACACACATACTTGCTTTGGGTGGCGCCTGTGGCTCAAAGGAGTAGGGCACCAGCCCCATATGCCAGAGGTGTCAGGTTCAAGCCCAGCCCTGGCCAAAAACTGCAAAAAAAAAAAAAAAAAAAAGTTATCTATGGCTTACTTTTCAAAGTTGAATTGAAGGTACCGTTACTGATCAGATGTACCTAGACATGCTACCCACATTCATTTTCCCAGTAATTCATATACTTTCTAGAAATGATCGATTTTATTTCTAACAAGATCTCTTAAAATATGTGTACATTTTTGGCACCCCTGGTATAAATTAAAAGTAGATAATCAACTGGATAAAATATTTGTAACATGAGAGACAAAGAACCTTGTAAGTCAAAGTAAGGAAGTATGTTAAGTATGAAATATGGGAGGCTGCAGTAGAAGGGTTGCTTGAGGTCATGAGTTCAAGACCAGCCTGAGTAACATAGCAAGACCCCATCTCTACAAAAAAATAAAAAAATTAACTGGGCATTGTAGGGCATGCCTATAGTCTCAGCTATTCAGGATGCTGAACAGGAGCATCCCCTGAACCTAGGAGTTTGAGGTTGCTGTTACGTATGATGACACCACTGCCCTTATGCCTGGGGAACAAAGTGAAAACATGTTTCCAAGTAGGAATAGTACTAAGTGTATTTTAGAGGGGTGGAATGTGAACAGAAATTAGACTAGAGGTTATACTCCAAAAATATTAGCAGTAAGTATCTTTCTGGATTAATAGTTGATTTTTATTTTCTTTGTTTTTCTATATTTTGCAAATTTTCAACAAGGAATATTGTGTTAATTTCATAATAAAACGTCAAAGAAATTATATCTGCGGAGTTTTGGAAAAGGGTTACTTGAGATGTAGCTTTCCAATAGTGGAATGATAGTCAGCCACCACCTTTCCCAAACCTTGGAATGGTGGAACCCATTTTAATGACATTTAAGACTTAGGACTGCAGCTTAGTCAAGCAGAGTTAATTCTCGTGTTTTATATTTTTATTTTACTGTTCTAAGGAGAATTTTGCAACAGTGAATAGTTCTGTCTTGGTTATCTTATTACAGACTAGAAGCTGCCAAAGATGATTATCGAATACGCTGTGAAGAGTTAGAAAAGGAAATCTCTGAACTTCGGCAACAGAATGATGAACTGAGCACTTTGGCAGATGACGCTCAGTCTCTGAAAGATGAGATAGATGTGCTCAGGTAGGTACAAGGCCTCAGTCCACCTTCATTGTCACCACCCAGAATCGTTCTGGCTCACATGTTACAAACTCTTAGGTCTTTGAGCACACCAGCAAGTTTAAAAGCCAGGCCATGTGGGCTCCCATCCCGGGGCTAGCATCTATTTGACCTCTTTGTAACCATTTTCTCATGGGTAAAATGGACATAATATACATGCCTACCTCAGGTTCATATGCAGAACTGAGTTTATATTTGTAAACACTTGGAACATTGTCTGACTGTGTGTAAATGTCCGTTAAATAGTGATCTGACCGTCTCCTCACCCTTGCCCAGCTGTGGAGGTTTTCTCCTTCCCACTCCTGGGTATCAGTGTCAGACCAGTCATGGGTCTCCCCTTCCTCAGGCTCCATCACACCCATAAGGCCTCATCTCAGGGGCCGTCACACTCACAGGGCCTGTCACACTCACAGGGCCTCATCTCAGGCTCCATCACACCCATAAGGCCTCATCTCAGGGGCCGTCACACCCACAGGGCCTCATCTCAGGGGCTGGGCTGTCACACTCACAGGGCCTCATCTCAGGCTCCATCATACCCATAAGGCCTCATCTCAGGGGCCGTCACACCCACAAGGCCTCATCTCAGGGGCCGTCACACCTACAGGACCTCATCTCAGGGGCCGTCACACCCGCAGGGCCTCATCTCAAGGGCTGTCACACTCGCAGGGCCTCATCTCAGGGGCCGTCACACCTACAGGGCCTCATCTCAGGGGCTGGGCTGTCACATTCACAGGGCCTCATCTCGGGGGCCGTCACACCCACAGGGCCTCATCTCAGGGGCTGGGCCGTCACATTCACAGGGTCTCATCTCGGGGGCCGTCACACCCACAGGGTCTCATCTCAAGGGCTGTCACACTCGCAGGGCCTCATCTCAGGGGCCGTCACACCTACAGGGCCTCATCTCAGGGGCTGGGCTGTCACATTCACAGGGCCTCATCTCGGGGGCCGTCGCACCCACAGGGCCTCATCTCAGGGGCTGTCACACTCGCAGGGCCTCATCTTTTTGCTGGACCTTTTTGTGGCCCCTTTGGTTTCTCTCTCATGAGGCCCTTCACTCCCTGCCACCTTGTTCTTCCACTTCTGCTTCTGATATGAGCCTTGACACTTAATTTAAAAAACTCATCCTAGAAAAAGTGCTTCGTCTCTGCCTGCTGAGTATCACTACGGTCACCTTCAGAGTACTGCCTTTGGGAAACTGCACCAAGGCCAGTGCCTAGTCCACCTTTCAACACAATTTTGAAAATTTTCTAGAATGACCATTGGAGCTGTTGCCAAATTAGATTAGACAGTTAAGTTCATGAATTCATCCTAGAAAAAGTGTTACATCCCTCCTTGCTGAATGTCACTATGTCACGTTCAAGGTACTCCCCTTGGCCGTCTGGTGACCATAGAGATAATCAGTAATGAGGAATGTAGCACTTTTTCTAGGATGAGTTCGTGAACTTAATTGTCAGACCTGGTAGTCTCCTGTATTGGAAAATTTCAGCCATCTCTATTTTCCGCCTTTGCTCTTTGAGTCCTAAGAAAGAACAGGGACAATCACATGGTGGTAAGTCTTGTCCTGTGACATACTAGTGCACTCGCTGCTCACCGGACTCTGCCACCGGCCAGGCAGCACCGACCTCAGCTATGACTGTTTGCAGGACACGTCTGCCCTGCTCTCCACCCACCTCTCCTCCCTATACTTTCTTCTCAGTAGTTGACCCATGTTCTCTGTCTCCAGCACTGCCACGCTTCCCTGCATCCTGAGCCATCTTTGCTTTTTTTTTTTCATCTTTTCTTTTTTGCTTCAAGAGCATAGACCTGTTGTCTGTCCTCCTGTCTGGGGCTAGTCCTTCAGCAGAGCTCTGGGTCTCAGCCATTCTTGCCTGTGCAGGGACTGTGGTGCATCCTGTCCTCCTATCTCTTTGCCTTTTGAACCTCCCTCCTTTATACACACACGCAGACAACACACAGTTGGGTCTCTTTGACCTTAAAAGAGAGGGATTTAGTAACTCTCTCCTTCCCTCCAGAACCAAAGTTAGAACATAAAGTAAGATTTATGTTCTCGCCTCAGCCCACTGCCTGCTCCTGACCCACTGTCCCGCTGAAGCCATGTTCCTGTGGTCACTCATACTGGCCAGATCACTTGGACACTGCACAGTGCTGCATGTGACTCTGTTGGCTGCCTCTCCTGTTTGCTTTCCTTAAATGTAGAACATTCTCTGTTACACTTTTTGTTGTACTTTTGGTCATTTTTTAACCTCGACAAAAAATTAACCTGGGATTACTTTTGATTTTATAATTTCATTAGAACATGAGTCTCTTGGTTCAGCAGCGTCTAAAAAGCTTTACCATTATAGATCTGTTTCTTTTGTTTTCTTTTTTTTGCAGTTTTGAGCCAGGGCCAGGTTTGAACCTGCCACCTCCGTATATGGGGCCGGTGCCCTACACTTTGAACCACAGGCACCGCCCGCTACAGATCTGTTTCTAATTTTTAATTTCCCATCTCATCCTAGACATTCTTCTGATAAAGTGTCTAAACTAGAAGGTCAAGTGGAATCTTACAAAAAGAAGCTAGAAGACCTTGGTGATTTGAGGCGGCAGGTTAAACTCTTAGAAGAGAAGAACAGTGTGTACATGCAGAACACGGTCAGTCTGGAGGAGGAGCTACGGAAGGCCAACGCTGCTCGGAGCCAGCTGGAGACCTACAAGAGACAGGTAAGAGACAGGAACGTAGTTTCTCCATGGAGAGTTCAAGCAAGTCCTCCATTATAACCTGTGTCTAATCAAAAATCTGCCAGCTTTTGTTTTCACAGTACTGTTTTTATCTTTTCTTGATTGTATTTATGTTTATCTTATTTTTTAAAAAGTTTAAACTCAGTTCTTATTCAGATGTTATTGATTGGTTTCTATAGCAGATGCTTTTATTTATTTATTTTTAATTTATTATGTGATACTTAAGAAATACACAAAAATAAAAGAAAAATACAGCACTAGCTGGGTACTGTGGCGGGTGCCTGTAGTCCTTCGGAGGCTGAGGCAGGAGGATCACTTGAGCCCAAGTGTTTGAGGTTGCTGTGAGCTGTGACGCCATGGTACTCCACCCAGGGTGACAGAGTGAGACTTTATCTCAAAAAAAAAAAAAAAAAGAAAGAAAGAAAAAGAAAATACAACGAATAGTTATGCTAAAAAAAAAAAGCATACTCTTCCCTCCTCATTACAGGGAAGAACGCTCCATAGTTTCTGGGGTTTTTGTTCCAATGAATCTCTTTATACTTTTCCTACATCCCTGAAAATTTGGAGCATTTGACATGTTTGAAAACTTCATGTAAATGATACAGTGACAGTACTCTTGTATAATTTATTTTTTTGCTTAGTGGTATATATTTGTGAAGTTCATTTATGTTGACAGATACAGCTTTATAATGTTCATTTTCACAGCTGTCCAGTATCCCAGGAAGTGACTGTCAAAATTTATTTGTTTTCCTATTGAAAGACATAGGATGTTTCGGCTTTTTTTTTTTTTTAATCTATTGAAAGAAATAGTAAAGATATAAGTGTTGAACAGGTTCTTTTTTATAGATGTGTGAAGGTTTTCTGTCTTTATGGAATTTCTCAGAGGCTCTGCAGTGTAGTCAGATAGTACCAGATTGTTCTCCAGAGTGGGTGGTAGTATTATCAGCACACAGCTTATTATGAGCTCCTGTGGTCCCATCATCACCAACACATAGTATTGTCAAACTTTAAATTTTGCCAATTTGAAGCATATGTAACGGCGTCTCCTTATGATTATATTTCGTATTACCCTGAGTGTAAATGCATTTACTAACCACATTTCTTCTGTGAATTGCCTATTTTTTAATCTGTTACCCATTTTTAAAATTGAATCGTTTCTTTCTGACCTCTAAAAGTTCTTTTTATCTTCTAGATATTAATTTTTTATCACTTGCACATTTTTTTTTATCTCCTACCGGTCTTTGACCTGTCTTTTTACCTTTTTTGAAGTTGATAATGTTACTATAATGAAATTTAAGTATCTTTTTTTTATGATCTTTGCTTTTTATGTTTGTTTAAGAAATTATTTTATACTAAGTATCTAAGTCTAATCTCCTCTATTTTCTTTACAAAGATAGAAAGTTTGTTTTGTCCAGTTAAGTCTTTGATTGGCCTGGAGTTGGTTTTTATGTAGTGTGTGAGGGAGGGACAGTTTGACACAGCTCTTGTCTGTGTGGAGAAGCCGTCATCCTGTCCCCTTTATGCAGCAGTCCACTCCTTCACAACGCCCCACCCCTCTGTCATAGGGTCTCAAGTTCCGTGTGTGTACAGCTTGTTTCTGGGCATCGCTTCTGTGCCCTTGGCCTTCCTCCAGCTGTTCATACGCCAATACCACACTCTTACTTTTATACATCTTTAGTAACCTCAGTGTATGGTAGTGCAGACCTCCATACCTTGTTCTTCTTCAGAATTTTCTATTCTTGGCCCTTTGCTTGCCCTTTAATCCCAAGCTTTTGCAGTTAGATAAGACCTGGCGTCTGTTGGTCATTTTGGGGAGAGTTGCTCCTATCTGTGAGCATGATTTATTTATTCATGTCTTTCAGTTAAGTTTGATAATGTTCCTCTAAAGATCATGAGCATATTTCACCACATTTATTCTTAGGTACTTTATGCTTTGGTTGGTTTGTTGTTAATGCAGTTAGATAAAGAAAGATAGCCTTTTTAGTCTGTTGATGATTTACGTGAATGGAATTGATTTTTATATGTTGATTCTGTATCTTTGCGAAATTCTCTTGTTACTTCTTATAATGTCTATAGATTCTCTTTTCAGAAGTGATACAGTAAACAAATAAAAGCAGTTGTGTTTCTTTCTGCTTCATACTCTTTTTTTCTTCTTAATCAGCATACCTGGTCTTTAATACAACGAGTGGAAACAATAATAGTGGGAAATGATTTCTTGTTGATTATATACAGCATATTTTATTTTATATCAGTGATCCTACTGATATAAGGATCACTGCAGTTTTTTGACACCACCTTTTATTAAGATACAGAAATTCTTTTGTTTTCCTAATTTGCTCAGAGTTTCTAGCCTAAGTGGTGGTTGGATTTAACCAATTATTTTTCCTACATTTATTGAGAGAGTCATATGCTTCTTCTCCTTTCTATTACTGTGGTGAATTATATTAGTGAATTTTTAAAACTTAAACCATCCTTGCATTCTTGAGATAAAGTGAAGTTGTCATGGTGAATTTATTTGTTGTTTTCATGTTATTTGATTCACTTTTTTTGTTCACTTAGAATATTTTCCTCCTATGAATCACTTGAAATTCTCTCTCTTATAATTTCCTTATCTGGTTTTGGTATTGAACTTTTACTATCCTAATAAAATGAGTTGGAGAGTGGCCTTTTTTGCCATCCTCAGAATTTGTATAGTATATATATTTTGTATTTGATAATTCTAATCTGAAATCCTTAGAGATCTTCCTGTCCTATTTTGTTGTTGTCATTGCTGTTAGTGTTTTCCATTAACTCTGTTCATTGTGGCATAGGTCCTTGACCTTTGTAATTTTGGATTTGTTCTCTTAATGCCTCATCTTTATCTTTGAGAATCCTGGGGTCATGGGTTGAGGTTTGCTTCTACAGACAATATGTGTTCATGCCAGACTTTCCACAGCATCACCAACTAGGACCACTTTAAATTTAATTTACTTGGCTCAGATTTTCCCAGACAAGGCAAGTAGAAAAACTCAAACACAAATTCATGTATTATTAACAGACCGTGATTAGAAATTTCCAAGTTACACATTTTTAAATCCAAAGCACTCATTTACTTTTCCAGCTGATGGACTTTTTTTTTTTTCCTAACCCACCTGTTGACTGACTCATTGTACTTTTAAAGCCCCAGGTGGTTTAACTACCTCCTGTCTCCTATTAAACTCAGAGCTGTGTTCATGGTATTGGCAGTTGGCTTACTTTTCATCTGCATTTTATTTGTATTTCATTGTTCCCAGAGTGTCCGCATGCACTTCCCGTTCCTGTTTGGCTGCTGAGGATTTCCCTCACTTTCTTGTAAGCTTCCCTGTGCAATTGGACCTCCCCTCCTCCCTACCATTTCTTTTGTTTGATACAAAAGGTATTTCAGACTACTCACTTATCTGTATGGCTGGGGATGAAAATCCTGAAGATTCTTACTATTCTGAATGTTGTTGTTCTGGATGATTCTGGTGTGGAAACCCACAGGAATCTGGGCAGATTTTTATTCCTAGCTCTTTCCATTGTGTTTGGCTGCAGTATCATATGCATTTATTTGAATAATTGAGTATAATCTCATAGAATATAGAAGAAAATCATGGTAATTTCTAATGTTTCAAATTATAAAAAGTAATGGTATCTTTCTGTATCAGGTAGTAGAACTACAAAATAGATTATCTGAAGAATCAAAGAAAGCAGATAAATTAGATTTTGAATATAAGCGGCTAAAAGAAAAAGTTGACAGTCTTCAGAAAGAAAAGGATGTGAGTATATGTATTAGGCATTTCAATTTTGAGCATTACTGATATTAAGGCAACAATATTCACATTTTTAGACATTTATCCCTTCTGTTTATGAATTAAAAAATTAGAGATTCTATTTATTTTTAAATTATAAAAGATTTTCATTTGCAATAGATCTAAAATAAAAGATAAAAAGAATATTTTTACTTCCATTTTAATTTCTTTTATATATTTATCATTTGTACCATTATTTCCTCTTTTACATTGTTCTGCTCATGACTTTCTATAAATTTGTGTAGCTTTTCTGTTTTCTCTATGTTTAATATAAGGATTCTTTGTTGTTCAACATATTTTAAATCTTTTAAAAATATTTTTACTTTGTCATAATCTATGAATATTTAATGTATTTGATCTCTTACGTTTATTGAAAAGAATGTTAAGAAATTACTGTTAAGGGGCGGCCCTGTGGTTCAAAGGAGTAGGGCGCCGGCCCCATATGCTGGAGGTGGTGGGTTCAAACGCAGCCCTGGCCAAAAACTGCAAAAAAAAAAATAGAAAAAGCAATTACTGTTAAGGATGGAGATAGTTCTGATTCTCATGTTTAACTGGACAGCATACTGCCTTGCACATGGTAGATACTCAATATTGTTAAATTAGAAAAAAAGTTTTAATTTTTTCCATGTTAATTTCATAAAAGATCCTCAGGGGAAACATGTTCATGTTCACTGTTGGTTATCATTTGGTGGGTAAGGCAGAGACCACTGATGAATCAGTTCATAACCCTTGGAGCTCACCTTCCTGTGTTTATGTCCCCCAGAGGCTGAGAACTGAAAGGGACTCACTGAAGGAGACCATTGAAGAGCTTCGCTGTGTGCAGGCTCAGGAAGGGCAGCTCACAACGCAAGGTGAAGACATTTCGGGAGCCCCCAAAATGATTTATTTCTAATGGTTTCAGTAAAAATATTAGGTTCACTTTAAGATGATTGCACCAACAGATGAAAATAAAAACTTGTTAACAAGGCAGTAAAATTGATATAAATTTTTAAACTGTTACCCAGATTTTTTTTTTTTTTTTTTTTAATTTGAGACAGAGTCTCACTTTGTTGCCCTGGGTAGAGTGCTGGCATCAGTAGCTCACAGCAACCTCAAACTCTTGAGCTACTTACCTCAGCTGCCCAAGTAGCTGGGACTGCAGGTGCCTGCTACAACTCCCAGCTCGTTTTAGAGATGGGGTCTTGCTCTTGCTCAGGCTGGTCTTGAACCCATGAGGTCAGATCATCTGCCCACCTCAGCCTTCCAGAGTGCTAGGATTACGGGCATGAGCCACCACATCCAGCCTAGTTTATTTTTTCTAGTTTAGTAGAGATGGGGTCTTACTCTTGCTTAGGCTTGTTCCAAACTCCTGAGCTCAAGTAATCCACTACAGTTCACACCTGTAGTCCCAGCTACTCTGGAGGCTGAAGCAGGAGGATTGTTTGAGCCCAGGAGTTTGAGGTTGCTATGAGCTATGATGCCACAGCACTCTACCCAGGGTGACAGAGTGAGGCTCAGTCTCAAAACAAACAACAAAAAAATAAAGAAGAAAGGGATTATATATTTTGCTTGTTCACATACAAAAGAATGAAGCTGGATCCTTACCTTTATACCATATGTAAAAATTAACCGAATATGGGTCAATGACCTAAACATAAGAGCTAAAATTATTAAACTTTTAGTAGAAAACAGAGTAAAATCTTTATGACATTGGATTTGGCAGTGATTTACTGGAATTGATCCCAAAAGCACAGGCATGAACAAAAAAATATAAAATGGACTTCGTCAAAATTAAAAACTTTTATGCTTCAAAGGAAATTGTAAACAGAGTGATAACAATCCACAAAAAGGGAGAAAATATTTGTAAATCATAAATCAGGGACTAATATCTAGAATACACAAATAGTTTCTGCAACTCGACAGAGACAGCAAAAAAATCCCGAAACAACAACAAAAAAACCCACCACCACCATCCGGTACACACTGTTCCAGAACTGGAATACACGTTCTCCACAGAGGATAGACAGGTGGCAAATGAGCACATGGGAAAGTGCTGAACTAAAAAAGTCACTAAAAATGTGTCACTTCACACCAATAATGAGAGCTATTACCAAAATAAAAAAGAAAAATAAGTGTTAAGTGTTGGCAAGAATGTGGAGCAATTGGAATGCTTGTGCATTGCAATAGGCTTTTCAGTAAAAGTTAAGCAGAATTACCGTATGAACCAGCAGTTTCATTCTGAAGTATAGGTGTATATCCAAAACAATTGAAAACAGAGACTCCGCCAGATAATTATACACAGATGTTCATAGCAGTCTTATTCACAGTAGCCAATAGATGGAAACAACTCCAGTGTCCTATCAATAAACAAATATACTATGTACATACCATGGACTATTATGCAGCCAAAAAGAAGAAGGAAGTTTTGGCTGGGCAGGATGGCTTACGCTTGTAATCCTAGCACTCTGAGAGGCCAAGGTGGGAAGATGACTTGAGCTCAGGAGTTTGAAACCAGCCTAAGCAAGAGCAAGACTCTGTCTCTACTAAAAATAGAAAAACTATCTGGGCGATGTGGCAGGCACCTGTAATCTCAGTTACTGAGGAAGCTGAGTCAGGAGGATCGCTTCCCCCCAAGAGTCTGAGGTTGCTGTGAGCTAGGCTGAGGCCCTAGCACTGTAGCCTGGGCAACAGAGTGACACTGTCTCAAAAAAAATGAAGTTTTTGATAAATTCTGTGATATGAATGAATCTTTAAAACACCATAAGTGAAGTAAGCCAGGCACAGATAACAAATATTGTATGGTTCCACTTACATGAAGTATCTAGAACAGGCAAATCATTGAGAGAGGCAGAAAGTCAAAGGCTGTTGAGGGCTGGGGAAGGAGAATCGGGGGTTCTTGCTTTATTGGTCACAGAATTTCTGTGCATGACAGTTAAGTAGTATAGTTAAAATGGTAAAATAATATAGGTAATAATATCGTAAGACTACCATGACATGGTCTTTTACTTGAGAAAAATGATGATTTGAGCTGTTAAAATCAATACTCAAAACAGGGTTAGTACAACTTAACTGAAGGAAGCAATTGTGCTTTGTATTAACCTTATTTCCATGTTTGTATATTTACAGGATTAATGCCTTTGGGAAGTCAGGAGTCCTCAGACAGTCTGGCAGCAGAGATTGTTACTCCTGAAATCAGGTAAGGAGCTGATGATGTTCATGGTCACACTGCACAGTATTCCTGGAAACACTTGCTCCTCTACAACATTAAGAGCATCAGTTCCTTATTCTTTATTACCGACACTTTGAACTTGAACTTCAGTGTTGAGTTTTCATGTTTTCAGCTTGTTAGAAGCTTTCTTCAACTGGCCCGACAGAGAATTAATTTTCATGCTTCAACGGGTCAGTCCCTCTACATACAAAGGAAACTAACCCTGACCTTGAGTATCCCCAGCAGACGTTTAGCAGTGGCCCGTAGACAATGCCTGTGCTTTTTGCTATGGGCCTGTGAAACAGTTACTAAGATTTACCTATATGAGGCCGGGCGCGGCAGCTCATGCCTGTAATCCCAGCACTTGGGAAACCGAGGCAGGTAGAATGCCTGAGTTCACAGGTTCTAGACTAGCCTGAGCCATAGCAAGACCTGGTTTCTGAAAATAGCCAGACGTTGTGGCTGGCACCTGTAGTCCCAGCTACTTGGGAGGCTGAGGCAAGAGAATTGCTTAAGCCCAGGAGTTTGAGGTTGCTGTGAGCTATGACGCCATGGCACTCTACCAAGGGTAACAACAACAAAAAAATTATCTGTTAACCCCATAGAACGACCTGGGAAAGACAGAATGCTATAAACAGGAGAAAATCTCTCCCTATCCCTACCGCTCTTCCCTCAGTGATACCTTATATTTTTACTTAGTCATTGCGTTTTAAAAATTCCATTTATTTCAGTACATACCTAGCTTTATGTATAAGAATTAAAAATAGGTGGGGGAGGCACCAAGGGTCCAGTGGAAAGAGAATGATAAATCCAGACTATTGCCATTTCCTTTTCTGGGTCAGTTTTCCCATTTTGAAAATTGACACTGATCTTGATTCTTTACAACATCCTTCGGGTATTAAATGAAGTAATGGTTGTGTAAAAATTTTTATTATTTTTATTATTTTTTTTTTATAAATTAAAATTTGTATTCTGAAGTATTCACATACAATTGTAAGAAATAATATAGAGATCCCATAGACACTTTACCCAGTTTCCCTCAGTTATAACATCTTAAAAAACCATACTACAATATCACAACCAGGATATTGACATTGATACAGTCAAGATACAAAACATTTTCACCACTGTAAGCATCCCTGAGGTTGCCCTTCTGTAAATACAAATACTTCCTCCCACTCCTAAATCCTTCTTCTTTTTTTTTTTTATTGTTGGGGATTCATTGAGGGTACAATAAGCCAGGTTACGCTTTGCAATTGTTAGGCAAAGTCCCTCTTGCAATCATGTCTTGCCCCCATAAAGTGTGACACACACCAAGGCCCCACCCCCCTAAAAATCTTTATTTATAAACTATAAAAGTTGAAATAAGCACTGAAATTCCTTGTGAATAAATGAAGATAATTTTTTTTTGTTTGTTGGCATTTACATATAAATAAAATAAGTACAATGCAGCACCACTCTGGGAGCACCTTGTGTGCCTACTTTTCTGCCATCTGATAATGCTGCTTTCTGATTGAACCAATAGTTAGTTGAATTGGCCAGGCAAGGTGGCTCATGCCTGTAATCCTAGCACTCCAGGAGGCTGAAGTGGGTAGACTGCTTGAGCTCAGGAGTTCAAGACCAGTCTGAGCAAGAGCAAGACCTGATCTTTGCTAAAAATAGAAAAATTAGCCAGGTGGTATGGCGGGAGCCTGTAGTCCCAGCTACTTGGGAGGCCGAGGCAAGGGATTGCTTGAGCCCAGGAGTTTGAGGTTGCTGTGAGCTAGGTGAAACCATGGCTCTCTTGCCTGGGCAACAGAGCAACACTCTGTCTCAAAAAAAAAAAATAGTTGAGTGAATACATAATATTTATAAATACATCATTATATCCAAAAAGCCACAATTTTTAAGGAAGTCTATTGGTGGTAATACAGTTGGCTTTCTAAACTAAGAACAAGAAGAAAGATTCAATAAATATGGCTTTCCTGAGTATGTCTGGGCAAAAATCAAAATATACTTAGGCCCAGAATAGCTTTTAAGAAAATGGAATGATAAATAGAGATGAAAATTCTGTAGCATATGTCTTAGACAGTGGCTTTCATTTATGATAAAGGTGGAGAAATTGGAAATCTCATAAACTAGGGTAGAAGATTAAAGTAGTATAACTTTTCTTTTTAGCAGAATGTGTCTATTATCTAAAAATGCACCTATCTTTTGACCCCAGAATTATTTTGGGGGGAATTATTACTAAGGAAATAAATAGGATGTGTAGAAAGCTGATCATTATTAATTTGTTAAAGCTCTAAAATCTAAATGCCTGATAACTGAGCATTGATGAAATAAGTGATGATTCATTTATATATTTCAACACCATGTCATTTAAAATATTCAAGTATGATATTTAAGGGTATGAAATGATTGTGACATTTTAAGTGTAAATAGCTGATACCAGAGTAATTTGTTCTGTGTGATCCTGTTTGTTTTTTTAAGCCTGTGTTTGTATCTGTATAGAATTGGAAGGGTCCCTTTCAGCAGTAGTCATTATGCACCATAGAGTTGTGAAGGGAATGTATTTTCTTTTCATTTGTGTTTTTTTCCTGTATGATGACTGTGTTTACTTTGTAATTGAAAAATAAGTCAGGGCGGCGCCTGTGGCTCAGTCGGTGGGGCGCCGGCCCCATGTACCAAGGGTGGCGGGTTCGAGCCCGGCCCCGGCCAAACTGCAACCAAGGAATAGCCGGGCGTTGTGGTGGGCGCCTGTAGTCCCAGCTACTCGGGAGGCTGAGCCAGGAGAATCACTTGAGCCCAGGAGTCGTAGGTTGCTGTGAGCTGTGTGAGGCCACGGCACTCTACTGAGGGCCATGAGGCGAGACTCTGTCTCTACAAAAAAAAAAAAAGAAAAATAAGAAGTCAGTGTTGCCCATATACAGAACATATCAAGTTCTATATAGTTGCTTGAAATGGGTCACAGATTCAACTCTTGCCTTTTCAGTAGGAAAGGTAAAATACTTTTTTTTTTTTTTTCCATTCATTTTTTTATTTAAGAACATTATAGGGGTACATACATTTTGATTACACAATTTGCTTTTATACATTTTAAGTCAAACCTATAAGTGTGCTCTTCATCACCAGTTCCTTATCAGGTATATAGTATGTAAATATTTCTCCCTAATTTGGGGGTTGTTTTTACACTTTGTTGATTTTCTTGACTTGTAGAATGTTTTACATTTGATGTGGCCCTATCTGTGTATTGCTTATTTTGTTTTTTTTTTTTTTTTTTTTTTTTTTTAAAGTCTCCATCTTTATTTAAGGCTGCATAATATTCCATGGTGTACATATTTTTATTTTTTTTTATTTTGTTTTTTTCCATGTTACCATCATAATTATTATTTTTTTTTTTTTAATTTTTTTATTAAATCATAAGTGTATACAATGATATGATTATGGGGCATCATACACTCACTTCATAAACCATTTGACACATTTTTATCCCAGTGGTTAACATAGCCTTTCCGGCGTTATCTCAGTTACTGTGCCAAAACATTTATATTCTACATTTACCAAGTTTCGCAAATACCCCTAAAAT
This sequence comes from Nycticebus coucang, assembly GCF_027406575.1. NCBI lineage: Eukaryota > Metazoa > Chordata > Mammalia > Primates > Lorisidae > Nycticebus > Nycticebus coucang. The sequence goes on along the minus strand of NC_069803.1, from coordinate 29,954,407 downwards.
ACTTTTTAAGATTTATGATGTTTACAAAATAAGAGCAGAAATTTTTGTGTTTGTTTCTTATTTTGATTTGGTTTTTCTTTTTCCATGAAAAACACAGCTTTTCATAGTATCTCTGATCTGGTAGTACTGTCTACGTGGGGCTCACTAAAAATGACCCTGTGTAATTAAAGAATGGACTGTGTCTTCTACAAATCCATCTTCATAGGAATTAATACTCAATTACGTTATCCTGCATTCAATGTGATGGCACGTTCTATGTGATTGTCACTTTTAACATCCCTCAACGTAAGATTTTGGCTTAACACAAAGGGCCCTAAACAATGAAGTCTAACAACGTAATGCTAATGATCTGCTTGTTACACAATAGTTTCTTGTGTCTAGGGGAATGGATGGACTGTGTATCTTGAAGGCAACCCTCTTGGTGCCACCAAATGATTGGTAATTTAAGAGCATAGCATTAGAGATCATGTTTCCTGATGAGAACCAAAGAAAAAATGAATGAATGCATTCACAACTTAAATATGTACATCAGAAAGGAAATAGGATTTTAAAATCTCATTCATTTACAAACCTTGATCTTTAGAGACAGTGTTGTATTGAGATTAGCTGTTCTGAAAAGAAAGTACTTAATACATGGAATGTAATGTCCTCGCCAGTTATAATTGGAGCTAAATTAGCTGTAGGTACTTTGATTTTATTTCTGTATATTAAATCTGTACCTGTGCTTGGTTGAATTTTGATACCTATATTGCATTGATGTACCAGATAATCCATTTTTATTTTGCTCATTCAGGGAGAAACTTATTCGTCTGCAACATGAGAATAGGATGTTAAAACTTAGCCAAGAGGGTTCAGACAATGAAAAAATTGCCTTATTACAGAGTCTTCTAGATGATGCAAATCTACGCAAGAATGAACTGGAGACGGAGAATAGGTATTTGCCTTGATTTCGATTCCCTTTAACAAAGATTTCAATTCAATTTGAGACGATGTCTTGCTGTATCGCCCAGGGTGGTCTCAAACTCTCGGCCTCAAGTTGTCCTCCTGAGACCTGAAACTACAGTCTTGAGCCTCCACCCTGGCTCTTTCCTTTTACAAGAACTTTAACTCATTTCTCCACTTGTGGGCTAACTTGTCATAAAATGTTGTGCCTCTTTATAATACACTAACTTTTCTTTGTTGGAGCAAAGTAATATCAAAGCTCTACCATTACCTTCACTAATGAAAGTGAGAGGATTTTTAAAATCTGACCATTAGTTCGCAGCCTTTCACAATTTCGATTCCTAATGACTATTGGGTTGATGAAGTTTGCCCTGTTTTCGCTGGCTGGTGGAGAAGGGGAGAGGGTCCCGCATGACTGAGCTGACAAAGCCTTTTTCCTGGTCTGTTATTTATTGGTAAACAGTGACATTATGAACAGTTTAGAATTCAGAATCTACAAATTTAATAAGAAAATCACTTTTCTTTTTGTGATTTTTCAGTGCCGAGTGTTACATAGCCATTCAAAGTTACTTTAAAATCGGTAGTTCATGCTGATGAGGGTCACATTTATATTTTATTGTGACTGTCTTTCGGGGGTTTTTCCCCTTTCGGAAATGTTTCTTAACTAGCAAACATCTAGTGTTTTTTCTTCTCATTTTTTTTTTTTTTTTGTGGTGCTCTGTCATTTTTGAGGGATTTGACATTTTTATTAATAGCTTCCTAGCTTACCTGATGTTACAGAAGTTTTGTTTATTGTACCTGCTTTATTTGGCTTTCCCAGTCTAGATTGCTCTGACAATTTTGCACATCCTACCCTTTTTCCTGTGGGTTTTGAAGCTGCTGAAGTAGAATCAGTAAACAGTATAGATATTAGGGTGGTTATAAGAGCACCCATGAGATAAACCGAAGGAGAAGAATTTTATGTTAACTTTCAGGAACATAGAGAATCAGTGATTTTTTTTTTTTTTTTTTTTTTTTTGAGACAGTCTCATGGTGTCACTCTGGGCAGAGTGCTGTGGCGTCCCAAATCACGGCAACCTCCAACTTTCAGGCTGAAGTGATTTTCTTGCCTCAGCCTCCCAAGTAGCTGGGACTACAGGCGCCCACCACAACATCCAGCTATTTTTTTTTTGTTGCAGTTGTCATTGTTGCTTAGCTGGCCCGGGCTGGGTTCAAACCCGCCAGCCCCTGTGCATGTGGCTGGCACCGTAACCACTGTGCTATGGGCGCCAAGCCTGATTTTTTTTTTTTTTTTATGTACTTGTAGAGTGGAAAATGGAGAAATTGGAGGAAGGGGCCTGGCAGGAAGGAAGCAGCTGGGTCATGAGTGCCTGTGGTGGGGGCGTCTTGTGCGTGCCTCCCCAGTCTCTGCCTGTGGGGTCTACTTTAACTATTTTAGTGAGGAAAATCTCCCCCTACCGTAAGTGTAGTCCATGAAGAGCACTTCCACAGCTCTCTTGATAATGCTTTGTGCTGTCCCTGCGCCGTCACTCACAGGCTTGGCAGTCACTGCTCACTCCTCTATCAGAGCTGGACAGCTAGGCGCCATGCTTACATCATCCACATGTGGAGATGGCTAATTCTCTGCCAAGTTCCTGTGTTGTTTACAGCTGTTTATAACTTAGTGTTGTGATTGTTTCTTAAATTACAACACGAAAGATGACTTATTTTTAGATTATTGCCACCTATGATCTATAGCAAAAATAATAACAATGGCAATATTTATTAAGACCTGTTTATTCCAAACATTGTTATAAATGGTTTTTGTTTTTGAGACAGTCTCACTCTGTCACCCCTGGTAGAGTGCCCTGCCGTCATAGCTCAGAGCAATCTCCAAACTCTTGGGCTTGAGCAATCATTTTGCGTCAGCCTCCCAAGCGGCTGAGACTACATGAGCCCCATGTCCAGCCGGTGGAGACATGGTCTCACTCTCGCTCACGCTGGTCTTGAATGCTTAGACTCAGATGATCCACCTGCCTTGGCCTCCCAGAGTGCTAGTTACAGGCGTGAGTCCCTGTGCCTGGCTCTGTACTAAGTGTTTTAAATATGTTGTCTTATTTATCTTTTTTTTTTTCCCCTGAGACAAGGTCTCACTCTGTTGCCTGAGCTGGAATATGTGGCATCATCATAGTTCATTGAAGCCTCAAACCCCTGGGCTCAAGTGCTTTTCCCTGAACCTCCCAAGTAGCTGGTAGTACTGGCACACAGCACCACACCAGCTATTTTTTTTTTTTTTTCCTTTTTTGAGAGATGGGCTCTTCTTCCTCATGTCTCCAATTTAATCGTTAGTTCGTAACACTGGTCCAGGTGCCAGGAAACCTGAGTTTTAGTCCCACTGAATCTTTTAACTGTATTGCTTTAAATATAATTTGCTCACTACCGTATGTCCTCTGTTGGAAGGTGAGGTTTGCAGTAAACCTCCAAAGGCCCTTCCAATTAGTTTTCCTAGTAAGTTAGTATTTTCGAAACATCTGTAATACTTGGTGACCTTCAGACAATATTAGAAAAGGGATGAAGGGCTAAGGGTGGAACCAAATCAGAATTGTCTGGGGAGCTTTCCCCAGGGACCATGATCTCAGAGTGCAGTGTGATCTCAAGTTCACCCTCCGCTACACCCCTTTGACAACTACATGTGTTCAGTAATTAGACTCTGATAAAGATGTTGGGCGGCGCCTGTGGCTCAGTCGGTAGGGCGCCGGCCCCATATACGGAGGGTGACGGGTTCAAACCCGGCCCCGGCCAAACTGCAACCAAAAAATAGCCGGGCGTTGTGGCGGGCGCCTGTAGTCCCAGCTACTCGGGAGGCTGAGGCAAGAGAATCGCTTAAGCCCAGGAGTTGGAGGTTGCAGTGAGCTGTGTGAGGCCACGGCACTCTACTGAGGGCCATAAAGTGAGACTCTGTCTCTACAAAAAAAAAAAAAAAAAAAAAAAAAAGATGTTAACGAACTCCCTGAAGGGGGAGCAAGAAAGTAGCCGCGATCCAGGCCTGCAGAAGGACTGCTGTGTGCAGCTCACAGGCGTCTCACTGAGTCTTCTTATCATCTTCATTTATTCTGTAGACGAACCTCTTTTACTAACACGTGTGTTTATTTACTTTTGTGTTACCTACACACTCCGTACTGTCTGCTCGCTCACTCCCCTATGCAGAGCATTTGTGTTCCCTATACACTCTGTACCTTAGCAGTGCTGTCACTGTCCGCCCCCTCGCTCCCCTTTGCATTTGAGTTGTTTTCAGGCCCCTCCAAGGGACATGTTGGTAGATAGAGCCTGGTGTGATGTTTCTTGTGCCCCATCTATTAGGCTTACAGTTTTGGCAGTAATCTCAGAAATGGCTAAAATGGGTAGTTGACATAGCCTGTGGATACATGTTTCCATATTGCTTTTAGAAAGGATTGAACAAAATTACGGTGTCATTAGTAATGTACTTATGGACCTGTGTCCCCACATCTAAATGTGTATTTTCGGATAATTTATTCTTTTACTACTCAGAAATCATTCATATTTTCTGTTCCTTGATGTGAGAAAGTCATTACACAAAAAGTTAAATTTTTACTGCCATCCTTTCTAAATTATAAACCTAAATTTATAATTTCTTATGGCTTGTTAAGTAATAAAAACATTCTTATTGAACTTTTTGGCTGTTTAGAGTGTAACAATTTGGGGCAATCTGGCTTTACCACTATCATTTGACTAAAACGTTTCTTTCTAAAATAACCAGTCATCTCTTAAATGCTAGTCCAGTGGAGCATCTAAGTCTCTATGACCCTTCTCATCCCTGTGGTATGTTCAGTGTTGCTAAATTTCCCCCTTTCCAAACTTGTTCCTCTCTGCCATCCCTCCGGATTCTCTTCAGGGTGAGGTTCCAGCAGGGGTGCTCCAAGTGTCCCCCACCAGCCTCAGCTTGCCTGAGCCCTGCAGAGTTTTCTCTTGCTGTCTGGCAACTGTAGATCAACTCTGGCCGGGGCACCCCTGCAAACATCTGCACACCCCAGTGGGCTGCAGACATATCTTCTCCAATGAGGTCTTTCTTCCAGCTGTGCGTAGGTGGCCCTGCTTTTAAATTTCTTGGTCTTCATGTGCTCTCCAGCATAGCATTGCTTTTAGGCTCTTACATCTCTGTACTTACTCCCTTGTCATAGTTAAGTAATTTTTGTTTTTTTTTTTTTTGAGATAAGAGGTCTTGGTCTTCAGGGTGAGGCTCCTCGGCCTGCCCCGGGCTGTCTGCCTTGGTCGCTCCCTTGTTTCAGGGTCTTCCTAGGCAGCGTCACGCTCCTGGCTTCAGTTCCCTCTGATGCTTCCCAAATCTGTACCTTGAACTCTGACTCTCTCTGTGCTTCAGGTTCAGGTCTCTGGCCCTTGACAGACGTTTCCAGGCACTTCATTTTCAACAAAAACAAAATCAGATCATTTATATTCCTTTGTTCTGTCTTCCCTTTCTCAATAAAAACAAAAATTCTGAATGCTGTTTTTGATTCCTTACATTCCTTTGCCTTTTCTCAAAACATTTCTTCCTCTGCCTCCTCCTGTTTCAGGCGTGTTTAGTAGTGACTGTAGCCTCCTCCCAGACTTCATGCCTGACCCCTGACCTCGTCAGCAGCATCTTCCACTATTTGTAAACTACTGTTTGATCATATTTCCCCCTTCTTACAGTCCTTCGATATCACCCAAAACCTAGGGACCCAAACTGGGCTGCTGAATGTTGATCATAATGACCTAGAAAATTTAAGAAGGTCAGATGCTGGAATCAGCATTAGTAGAGATTGTCTATTCCTGAGTCGAGGTTTGTGGATTATAGGAGAATCTCAGTTCCATTCAAAGTGGTGTCCAGTCTGTTCCTTTTCTCCTCCAGTTTTGTTCCCAGCTGTTCTTCCCCCCATAGCTTGTCAGCCACACTGCCCCTGAACTCACTGTACCCTCTCATTTTCCTGTGCGCTCTGTCCTGAAACCTTTCTTTCCTAGCCACATGAGTATTTTCTTCCTGGTTATAGTCTCAGTATCAAGCCTGCTTGGCTCCTGTAGAGTCCCTCCTTCTTTGGTAGATTGCTGCCTCTACTGTAGCCTCTGTGAACTGTCTTAAAGTCTTTATCTCATTGAATGTTGTCTGTTTATTTGGTTACATTTTTACTTCCACACTAGACCATAAATTTCTTGAGTGCAGGATGTTTTAACACTGGTGCTGAGCACGTGCCTGATACGTGGACTTCATAAATACCCACTGATGGAATTTCAGATGAATAGATAGGCGTAAGTGCATCAGTTCCAACATACGTGACCATCCAACGCTGCGTTAGGAGTCATCATTAGAAATTTCAAGCAATACAAAAAATAATCAGAAAAGTCAGCTGCTACTCACGACACAAGACAACTACTGTACTATTATCACACGAGACTTTATTTTCTGACTATACGCTCTGCCTAACCAATATGACAACCTAAAGGAAAAGGCATAAGTAAGTCAGTACTTAGAAAATTAATGTATATTTGATTTCTAGGCTGGTGAATCAAAGACTTCTGGAAGTACAGTCACAAGTTGAAGAGCTGCAAAAGTCTTTACAGGATCAAGGCTCAAAAGCCGAAGATGTAAGTTTTAATACGTACCAACCATGGTTCTACAATTTTACAATGTTGAAAAAAGCTATAACTTTTATTTATTATTTGATGATCTCTATCAAAATAATTTAGCATTCTATTGGTCCTAGAAAGAAGCAGTATTTTCCTTTTTACTCACATTCCTTATAAAAAGACCAGGCAGTACTTTGTTATCTCTTTCAGGATCCCTCTGCTGGGAATCAGAAGTTCATTTCCTGTCATAGCCGAGGAGTTAATTGAGGCTTTATGTTTTAAATGTGTTCAACTCAGTATTAGAAGTTAAAATATGGGGTTCCCCCCTTTGGTAAAAAAAAAAAAAAAAAAAAAAATGCTAGTAGAAAACTTAGCATGTTCTAGTAGAAATTTTTAATGTAGAATCGATATTTAAGAAAATAACGTCATCCCTAGAATCCCATCAGCTATAAATTTCTGAATTCTTACCCTCCTCCCCCCCCTCCCCCCCGCACACATGGTGCTTCTCTGCCGCAGCTCTGCACACACAGGGCACACTTACACCAGTGTCCAGGACTGTGTGTCTTCACCTCCATGTGTTAACTGTCCACCACAGCGAGTGGATCTCAGGCAGAAGTGTAAATAAGGCATTTCTACATTTAATGAGTGGTAAACAATAAAACTAAGACTTACAAATTGTTCAAAAATAGTGTTAAGAGGGGGAAAAAACTGAATTTTAGTGATCAGTCTTCGCTTCAGCCAGCTCTTTTGATTTGTTTCTTTGTTGTTGTTGTGTCTGTTTATTTTTCCTATTACCAGTGTAATTGCTATAAACTCCTGCATTGGAGTACAAATCTGTTTCCATTGATAGAGTCGTTTTAGGGGATCAAATTCAAAACTGGGGATTTAGCCACATCCATCCAGCCCTATTAATATAAGAGGGTATAAAAACAAAAGAAGCCAAATAAGGGGAGGTAAGTACATTCACAGGATTTACTGAGACTACGAGATGTCAAAACTCACCAGTGACCACGTTGTATCAGTTTCTCTAAATACCGGCTAATTCGTGTTGGCAGCGTCCCCTGCTTTCCAAGTTGGGTGACTTTAGATCACCTTCGTTTGTGCCGGAGTCCTTCTAGGGTCCTAGGTGGATTCCCAGTTCCTAAAATTGTCACCAACATTCAAACTAACTTAGCCCTTACTAAATTTGAAATATGTTTTTGTCTAAAATGCTAAACCACAAAGAGGTGAAGCAAAGCCACCATTAGTATATTAGAACATTATTAAGTCTCATTAAGCGTATCCCTAGTTCATTGAAATCACTAGGTCCCTTTAACTGAGATGATGTAAAATTTATTCTGGTGTCTAAGGAACTTGGAGGAGACTTTTTGTTGATTTGTTATGTCAGGGAGAAGAGCAAATAGCACATTGGAGATAAAAGTGGAGAAGTATCAGGATCAACTGAACTGTAGTGTCAAGTGATCACCATGGAGCTTGGTTCTCTTACTTTTATTAAAGTATTAAAAAAGCATTTATTCTTCAAAAAATAATATGGTAATTTAAAATCTAATTTAAAATGCTGTGTGCTATTACTTTAAGAGTAATAAAAGTAATTAAAGAGAACTTTGAGAGGTGAGCCGCCAGCCCTGTGAAGTACTATTTGCATTTGTCCAGATGCTAATGAGATGCCTTGCTCTGAACTAAGCAGAAATTCTCTCTGAGCGCTTTCCTCCATGTAGAAAAGACTCAGATGGCTGAAGCTTTGCCTCCAGATGGTTTGGAGAAAGAACAGTGCATTGCAGAATGTGGTTCTTCCCCCAGCGGATATTTTGTTTATTTATTAAATATACAGAGCAGTCGGTCCTGCTCTGGGACTCGGTCCCTTCTGACGGAGAGCAGCGTGATTTCTGCCTCTTTCTGTTGCCGAAAGCATGGTCCTTTCGTGGGACCTAAAGTCAAAGCAGGATGTTTTTGCACACTTTTATTATTATTTGTATGTCATTTGTTTTTAGCATGGAAGCATTGTTATATCCAGTCATATGGATAATTTGAGGTAGCCACAGTATGTAAAACCTCAGAGAACAAGACAGGAGGAGGCCATAGAAGAAAGAAAAATGTACATTTCTCAACAAAATGTCTGTCTTTTACTTCTGTTCATGAATTACTAAATCGTTCTTCTCTTGCCTGCTGTGTTTGCGTGATACTAATTTGTCCTCTCTGTCTCTTGGCGTGGTTTCTGCTCAAGGCTATTGTAAGTATGGTTTCCTTTTCATTTTTTATTTTGAGCAGTTTTTTGATTTAGACGTTATCTGCCATCACAGTTGATGGTTTGGAAATGTTTAATTAAGGCAATTTCATGCAAAGTGCACGTCAGCATTACTTGCCTTATATAGGTTTATGACCTTTACAATAAGACACTTAAAGGATGTCAAGATCTTAAAAAGTCAAACCAAAGAAGTCTGCTCTTGGGGCTTCCCCCTTCCCACTTCTGCTCCACGCCATTGTTAGTGCCTTTATATCAATTATTCTGATGCTGGCTTCCTCTCGTCTGGCCTCTCTGTGTTGATGGTAATAGTCTATCTGTGGAGAGCCTGGGGAGGAGGCCGTGCGCAGATGCTGGGGTCTGGCAGACCTGGGTTCTCAGATCTGTTGCTGGACAGCTGCTATGAGTTTATCCAGCTGCTGCACACCCAGTGTTAGGAGGTTTCCGTGGGGCCACGTGCGTGGCGTCCCTTAGCACACTGCCTGACACACACATATTAACCACTTATTTAATCATTTTATTATGTAGTTTTATCTCAGTTAAAATTTTTGCTAGAGTCTAATCAAAATATAAGTACAAGATTAAATTTAAAGTTTTTAAAAAGTACAGTAGAACCTCCATAGTTGCCCCCTCCTTGAGCTAACCTCATGTTCCCAGACCAGATGCACACCCCATGTGCGTATCAGAACAGTGGCCCCAGCTCCTTATGGTGACCAGTGTGTCACTGTCCCTTGGGTGGTCAACTTGCAGAGATTCTGCTGTGTTTGCATTTTACCCTTTGTACTAAAGAAGGAATGAGCAACAATCCAACATTTTCAGGGTTACTATCTTTCTGTATATTGGGGGGGGCCGTGATAGAGGTCATTGTAGTACTGACTAGCTATATTAACATATAAGAGAATTTGAAATATTCTAGAGCTGTGTTAGAATGGACTTAAATGAAGTTATGGTAATCATCAAGTAGGGCAACTAAAAATACAAGAACTTAATATTCTAATTCTTTCCCCTCATTGCTGCTGATTAATTGGAGAATTTGTTTTATAAGCCTATATTAATTATTTTGAAGTGAAATGTTTCATAAAATTCATTAATAAATATGTACCCTGTGACTGTTTAATTATGAAACTTAGTGGTCCTTTATGGAATGCCTTCATTGTTTATATTTAGGTTAATTTTCAGGAGATCTTTTTTTTAAAATACCCAGTCAAAGCTGCATTCTTGCATGTATTAAATTCCACGCATATACCATCTGTCTCATTCCCAGACCATCAAACAGAGGGTTTGCAACCTGTGCATATTTATAAATCACTGATGAGTCATAAGTATTTATGGGAATTGATCCAAAACTTTATCATGATGCAAGGAAAACAGTATAGCAGCTAAAAGGTGTCTTAAGGAAAGTCTGTTACCACTAGAGTCCTGTCTGCCTGTTGAGTCCAGGACTAGCAGAGACTTCTACAAACAGAGAATCCGGTGTCCAGTTTCTGGGGGTCTGTACTGATTGCACCCCTTCATGGGCTGCCCTCTCCCTCGGTTAAAGAGAGTCAAATGGGGGTGTGTTGTGTGTTTTGAGGTCTTTGACCAGAGAAATTACTGAGGACTTGCTCAAAATAATTATTATTATACTCTTAATTGTAAAAAATTAATATATTAGTTTAGGTAATAAACTGATTTTTTTTTTTTTTTTAGTCAGTTCTTCTAAAAAAGAAGCTTGAAGAACATCTGTAAGTACACACGCTGTGGATGGCAGTGCTTTATGCCGGTGGCCGCAGAGGCCTGGGGGCCGGCACAGGCGTCCCAGCAGACGCAGGGCCCGGCTCCACCCGAGGCCCTGGGTTCAGAATAATGACTGCTTCAGAACCGTTTCCTCACATGACACTCCGGGGCTCCCCAGCTGCTGCTGTCGTGTTGTAGCTCCAGCAAACTTAAAACTTCTGGGCTCAAGCAATCCTCTTGCCTTAGCTTCCCAAGTAGCTGGGATTATAGGCGCCCACCACAACACCCACCTCGTTTTTCTATTTTTTGTAGAGATGGGGTCTCACTCTTGGTCAGGCTGGTCTTCACCTCCTGAGCTCAAGCAAGCCACCTGCTTCAGCCTCCCAGAGGGTTACAGGTGTGAGCCATTATGCCGGACCTGGAGTTTTATATCTTTTGATAGTATTTATAATCATAGTTAGGAATTTGGAAAAAATTCTATGAGATACCTCTTTTCTGTGAAGAGTCATTAGTAATTACCAGTCTCCGTCCCAGCCACTCAGCTCTGCAGCCGTCGCTTGCAAGCAGCCATAGACAGCAGTAAAGCAGTGGTTGTCACTGCGTTCCAGTAACACGTGATACGCACAGACAGGATTTAGCCCCAGCTATGATGTACAGCCAGCCTAATCTTCCTTTTTAGGTTTATATATATATATATATATTTTCCGAGACAGAGTCTCGCTTTGTCACTCTTGGTAGAGTGCCATGGCGTCAACAGCTCACAGCAACCTCAAACTCTTGGGCTTAAGTGATTCTCTTGCCTCAGCCTCCCAGGTAGCTGGGACTACAGGCGCCCGCCACAACGCCCGGCTATTTTTTTGTTGTCATTGCCGTTGTTGTTTGGCAGGCCCGGACCAGGTTTGAACCCACCAGTCTTGGTGTATGTGGCCGGCGCCCTAACCGCTGAGCTACAGGCACTGAGCCTAAGTTAATATTTTTTAAGTATAAAGCTTGTCAGCAGCAAATTTTCACATATTTCCTTGAATTACAGATTTATCTGAACAGGACTTGTTAACTAAAAGGCAAAATAAATGTTAAACAGTGATGTTTGTTTCTCATGAAGAAGAAATCTTTATCTATCTTTATCTTTAGCTGAGGTTGACAGTATTAGAAATGCTTCATAGCTTTTCTTACACCCAGTAACAACTTTAACCCTTCCTATTAGTTTTTGGGCAAAACTCCTTGCAGGCATGGGTTGCACTGCATTGCATTGCCTGCGCTCAGCGCCGCGAATTGCTAGCCTGCGGGAGTGTTACCGTGTTACACTGGGCTAACCCAGACATCCTCAGTACCACAGGATGAGATAACTTCAATGATTCTACTATGATAGAAGGAAATTCTCTTGCATCACAGTTTGTCTTGTGCAATTCAGTTTGGGGCGTTTTTGTTTTTTATTTTTAACGTGGGAGACGCGAAATACTCCTAGCAACTGAGATTTGTTAGGAAGTCTCAACCGTGGGCAGGATCTTAATGTCCTGGAAGAGCAGAAGCTGTCACCTCGCCTCTGTGAGAACTTGGTACTAAATCTTGTCCCTTTCCCCCTTATTTCGCAGTCTTTTATGGCAAAGGATCAAATACCCGTTACTTGGTAAAACTACTTTCGGACCATTGTTCTGTGCTCATTTACATGGTAAAAATTTCCATCAGAAAGGATTTATTAGTGTAGATGGAGGCTAGGTTAGTTTCTTGTTGCTGCCGTAACAATTACCCCCAAACATAGGTGACTCATGACAGCAGATGTTCTCTCCCTGAAGTCTGGTGCTGGCAGGTTGGTTCCTCCTCGAGGTCTGAGGTCTGCCCCTCTCCCAGCTTCTGGTGGCTTCCTCAGGCTGTGGTTGTGTCACTCGAATCTCCTTCTCTGTCTGTGTCTTCACATGGCCTTCTTAAAAGGACACCAGTCAGTGGATTTGGAGCCCATCTGATGACCTCATGTTTTTTTTTTTGTAGAGAGAGTCTCACTGTACCGCCCTCGGGCAGAGTGCTGTGGCCTCACACGGCTCACAGCGACCTCTAACTCTTGGGCTTAAGTGATTCTCCTGCCTCAGCCTCCCAAGCAGCTGGGACTACAGGCGCCCGCCACAACGCCCGGCTATTTTTTTATTGCAGTTTGGCCGGGGCCGGGTTTGAACCCGCCACCCTCAGCATATGGGGCCGGCACCCTACTCACTGAGCCACAGGCGTTGCCTGATGACCTCATCTTAACTAATAACACCTACAAAGACATGCCACATTCATACATCCTAGGGATTAGAATTTCACTTTAGCCCACCACAAGGCCCATAGACATCTCAGAAGATGATGCGTCTTGGCTGGCAAAGTGGCTCACCCTGTCCCAGCACTCTGAGTGGCTGAGGTGGGTGCATGGCTTGAGTTCAGGAGTTTGACCAGCTTGAGCAAGAGCAAGACCCCAGTCTCTACTAAAAATAGAAAAACTAGCCGGGTGTTGTGATGGGCACCTGTAGTGAGGCAAGAGGATCGCTTGAGTTCAAGAGTTGGGGGTTGCCGTGAGCTATGACATTCTAGCCAGGGCTACAGAGTGAGGCTCTGTCTCAAAAAAAGAAAAAAAAGAAGCGGTCAGTTTCATACAAATTTGAAACTATAATGGTGATCATTTTATACACACCAACCTGGTAAATATTTTTTAAATCTTGCCTGCAAAGGTTTGCTAAAGATGTTAAGTAATGGTCATTCTTGTCTACCACTGGTCAGATATTAACTGGGTGGCGCCTGTGGCTCAAGGGAGTAGGGCGCTAGCCCCGTATACCAGAGGTGGTGGGTTCAAACCCAGCCCTGGCCAAAAAAGAAATAATAATAATATTAACTATGTCTGGATACTTTCCAGAAACCCTTGTGTTCTGTGACCTCTCAGTTTCACTAGTTACATATCTCTAGATTCCTAGAGATACCGTTGTTCCTGTGTATCAGAGACATGTAGAAGAAAGTGTAGAAGAACATTGTCTGTGATCACAGAAAAGGAGAAACAATACAAACGTCTACCCCTGGAAAGGGATAGAACGAAGTGTATTCAAACAGCAGTGCACATGACTGGGGAAAATGTGTGCACTAGACTAACACACTAGCAGAGGTCAGTAACAAGAACATTGACGTTTAGTGCAAGGTGCCAGTTAGAATATGTAGGAATTAATGTATAGAGTAAAAAGTGGACAAGATTAGGCAATATATCATTAAGGAATAACACAAGGCAGTAAAACGATCATGAAAATCATGAGAATAATTAAAATCTAGTAATTTGGTTACTTTAGGGAAGAGAATAGAGACGCAAGCAACTTCCAAGGTTTGGGGATAATTTCTGTTTCTTAGCTTAGTGGCAATTCACTGGGCTTTGTGTTCCTGAGCTCAAGCAATCCACCCACCTCGGCCTTCCAGAATGCTGGGATTACAGGCGTGAGCCACCACACCCAGCCTGTTAATTCCAATTTTTAGAACTTCACTTTTTTGCAGCAAGAGTTTACATGGTAAAACCTCTGCAAAGGGGCGGCGCCTGTGGCTCAAGGAGTAGGGCGCCAGTCCCATATGCCGGAGGTGGCGGGTTCAAACCCAGCCCCAGCCAAAAACCACAAAAAAAAAAAAAACCTCTGCAAAGTTTAAACTTAATTTTTACAATATCCTATTCCTAGCAAAACTAAAGGTCTGTATTCTTTTGTTATGCAGGTTTACATCAAACAAAGCAGAAATTTGTGTCTTTATTTTTCACTTATTTTTAAAATACATTAAATTCATGTTACCATTGTCTTTTCATCTTGATTTGATAGCACTTGTGTGCACTGCAAGCGTAACCCAAGTATAAAGAGCTTAGATCTTTAATTTTAAGTGGGAAACACACAGTGACGGCGGCAGGTGACGCGGTGCTGTGCGTCTTGTTGCAGAGAGAAGCTGCACGAAGCCAACGATGAGCTGCAGAAGAAGAGGGCCATCCTTGAGGACCTCGAGCCCAGGTTCAGCCACAGCTGTGAGTCCTCCGGATTACTTCTAAAATAGGCTAGCCATGTACTACCCAAATGATAATGAGTTGAGATAAAATTCTTCTTTTAAGAAATAGGCCCCTTGGCTTGTTGTGGCCCCCTCCACATACACCAAGGCTGGTGGGTTTGAAGCCAGCCCAGGCCTGCTAAACAACAATGACAACTGCAATAACAACAACCAAATAGCCGGGCGTTGTGGCGGGCTCCTGTAGACCCAGCTTCTTAGGAGGCTGAGGCAAGAGAATCGCTTAAGCCCAAGAGTTAGAGGTTGCTGTGAGCTGTGACTCCATGGCGCTCTACCCAGGGTGACATAGTGAGACTCTGTCTCAAAAAAAAAAAAAAAAGAAACAGGCCTTAGTGCATATTCTAGCAATTGAATAACTTACCTTATTTACAGAAAGGGTGTATAATTATGTTTATGTCCTAAATTTCTTTTTTTAGACAGGACAGGAATACATACATGTATGTATCTGCATTTTATGGGAGTCTCTTTTGCAGGTTTTTTTTTTTTTTTTTTGCTGGGGAGGGTTTGAACCCCTCATCTCCAGTATATGGGGCTGGCACCCTTACTCCTTGAGCCACAGGAGCCGCCCATGTCCTAAATTTCTAATTATACTTAAAGGCTGGGTGCTCATGCCTGTAATCCTAGCACTCTGGGAGTTGAGGTCGTTAGCTCCCTTGAGGTTAGGAGTTTGAGACCAGCCTGAGCAAGAGTGAGACCCCACCTGTACTAAAAAAAGGAAAAACTAGCCAGGGATCATGCTGGGTGCCTGTAGTCCCAGCTACTCAGGAGGCTGAGACAGGAGACTCTCCTGGACCCAGGAGTATGAGGTTACCTTGAGCTATGACGCCACAGCACTGTAGCCTGGAGCAACAGTGAGACTCTGTCTCAAAAAATAAATAAATAAAAATAATTATACATAATAAATTTTTCCACCACTGTGGATTCCGATGACTATTATATGAAGTTAGATATTTTCATATTGTAGTTGCATGTAAGTCAGTCAAACTAATACTTCCATTGACATATTTATACCCGTAGGTGGCTTGACTTTGTTAATTTTGTAGGAGGCGAGAGTACCAGCGTTACTTTTTTTATTGTGGTAAAATATATGTAACAAAACAACTATTTTAAGCCTACAGTCAGTAGCATTAAGTACATCCACGTTGTTGTACAGCTGCCACTGTTACCCATTTCCAGGACTTTTTCTTTTTCTTTTTTTTTTTTTATTGTTGGGGATTCATTGAGGGTACAATAAGCCAGGTTACACTGATTGCAATTGTTAGGTAAAGTCCCTCTTGCAATCATCTCTTGCCCCTATAAAGTGTGACACACACCAAGGCCCCACCCCAGGACTTTTTCATGATCCCGACCTGAACCTCTATACCCATCAAACAGTAATTCTCCATTCCTCCCCTTTCCCAGGCCCCGTCACCCACATTCTGCTTTCGGTCTCTATGAATTTGACTGTTCTAAGTAATTCATATAAATACAATCATATATTTGTCCTTTTGTGTCTTTCTTATTTCACTTAGCATAATCTAGCATGTATCTAGAATTAATGCTGAATAATAATAGAAAATCGTACATGTATTACCGCATTTTGTTTAACCATTCATCCATCAACTGGTATTTTTAATTTATGTACTCTACGCTATTATGATTAATGTATAAAGTAAAAATTGGACAAAATTTTTGTTAATAAGAAAATCTTTCTGTAAAAATAATTATAAATTGGGTTTTTGGTTACTTGTTCTCCTTGCTTGTTTTTAAAGATGGGGTCTCCCTTTCTGGAGTGCAGTGGCTCAGTCAGAGCGCACTGCGGCCTCCCGCTCCTGGGGTCAAGCAGTCCTCCTGCCTCAGCCTTCCAGGCAGTTGGGACTACAGGCACCACATTCAGCTATGAATTGATTTTTAAAAAAGAAAATTGTGTACACAATCCCTCAAAGCTTTTAACTATTAATAGTCAATTGAAATAAATTTAAAGTTGTTATGATCCAAAAATATTTGCTTTACTATGTCTTTTCTGCAGCCTTAAAAATCGAAGAATTACAAGAAGCTTTACGGAAGAAAGAAGAAGAAATGAAGCAAATGGAAGAACGATATAAAAAATACTTAGAGAAAGCCAAAAGTGTGAGTAGAAATCTGTGGCCGTCCCACTCCACTTTGTGACCCGTGCCACTGAGTTGGGAATTGTAGTGCGCATGCCGTGTGGGGAGTTTTCACACAGGGAGAAACAAATCTTGTAAAAAATGTCAAGAGCCTGTGCAAGCAACAGTGATCAAAATTGGTAACTTTACAGATAACTTACTAATTACCAGGAGGATATATCCCTGACATAGGAAACGAACGACAGTCACCACCATAGGCAGTTGTCAAAATCAGCAGCCCCTGGGCGGCGTCTGTGGCTCAGTGAGTAGGGCGCCGGCCCCATATGCCGAGGGTGGCGGGTTCAAACCCAGCCCCGGCCAAACTGCAACAGAAAAATAGCCGGGCGTTGTGGCGGGCGCCTGTAGTCCCAGCTGCTCGGGAGGCTGAGGCAAGAGAATCGCGTAAGCCCAGGAGTTGGAGGTTGCTGTGAGCCGTGTGACGCCACGGCACTCTGCCCGAGGGCGGTACAGTGAGACTCTGTCTCTACAAAAAAAAAAAAAAAAAATCAGCAGCCCTGACTGAGGGTGGGACAGGCACCCTCCCTGCCCCCGAGGGAGTGTCATTGTGAGGAACAGTCAGCCTGAAGCCGGGCACTTCCAGTTCACAGGGAAAATGAGGCTAATGGGAACAAATTAAATAACACCTTCAGGAAACCACCAGGTAAATCCAAACTTTGGGGTAAATGTCCTTGCTGTAAAAAACGAAAATAGGCGGAGGCACGTGGGGGAGCCGCACCTAATCTGCAATGCAGCGCGTCACCTTTGCATCCTGGATTGGGGGTAGAGGACGCCATTGGACCCAATAGTGGTGATTCTACAGAATTGTTCCCCCCCTTTTTTTTTTTGTTACAAATAATAATGGTATTTTAATTATGTAGGGATAGTATCCTTAATCTAATATTCACGTTGAAGTATTTAAGTGTTGCCTGTCATGAAGTTTGCAAATAGCTCTAAAATAGTCCCTGAGACAAGTAACCGTGGGTGTACGTGTTTGTGTGTGTACGTGTGTGTGTGTGTGTGTGTGTGTGTGTGTGTGTAGCAATTGGTGAGTCTAGGTTAAAAGTAAATGGTTTTTTTATGGTTCTGCCCTTTCAAGTTTTCTATGGGCTGGTGTATTTTGATAGTTAAAAGTTTTAGGGAAAAAAATAAAAAGACTCTTCCCGAAATACTGTTGTTGACCAGCCAGAACTGGCCCAGTGCCCACGCCCAGGCCGAGCTACCAGCAGAGGAGGGGGTGGGGCCACTCGGGGGGCTTGACCCCTGAGCACCCATTCTCTGAGGCACACACCTTTTGAGAGGTGAGGTTGCTGACCTGATCAGAGGAAAGGAAAAGGGTGGCGAGCTGTCAGTATTGCCTACTGGATGGCCATGTGTTGCTTAGCTATGGGGATGTTATGAAATACAGCAGGGGGAAGCTCTGTTGTGGTGCAGACAGAGCGTCCTTCCCTAAGCCTGGAAGATGCAGTCTTCTGCACATCTGAGTCATGTGCTGTGGCCACTTCTCCTGGTCTACAAACTCATGGGGTTTGTACTGAATAGTGCAGAGAAATTATACCACAATGGTAAGTAATTGTGTGATAGGACTATTTCAGCTCCATTAATCTCAGGAAACCACCATCACATGCATGGTCCATTGTTGACTCAAATATCATTATGTAGCACATGACTGTATTTATTAATTTTAGCTAGAATCAGTTCTTATAATTGATTCTTTTATATAACTAAAAAGTTATAATATGTATAATCATTATGTAGCCATTAAAAATTTTTTTTATAAGTTAAAACAATTATAGCCAGGTGCAGTAGCTCATGCCTGTAATCCTAGCACTTTGGGAAGCTGAGACTTGAGCCAGGAGTTTGAGACTAGCCAGAGCAACATAGCAAGACCTTGTGTCTACAAAAAAATAGAAAAATTAGACAGGCATGGTGGTGTACACCTGTAGTCCCAGCTACCTTGGAGGCTGAGGAAGGAGGATCAATTGAGCCCAGAAGTTAGAGGTTGCAGTGAGCTGTGATGACACCATTGCACTCTAGCCCAGGCAACAGAGCCAGACCCTGTCTCGAAGAAAAAAGTTACAACAATTAATATTATTTCATGCATTCACTTCCAAAGTACTATTAGAAAGATAGCCTTTGATTTTTGTAAGTTTATTTCTTGATTAAAAAAATATATAGTAATTGCTTTTTTAGATGTTGTATCTTTTAAGATTGAAACTTTTCCTTTTTTTTTTTGGCCGGGGCTGGGTTTGAACCCGCCACCTCTGGCATATGGGACCGGCACCCTATTCCTTGAGCCACAGGTGCCGCCTAAGATTGAAACTTTTCAAATGTTTCTTTATTATATTTCCAGGTTATTCGTACTTTAGATCCTAAGCAGAATCAAGGAGCAGCACCGGAAATCCAGGCTCTTAAAAATCAGCTCCAGGAACGGGACCGGCTGTTCCACTCCCTGGAGGTATCTGCTTACTGTGCAGTACAGCATCTGGGTTGGGGTGTTTATTCGCTGGGATCCTTGCAGTGCAGTTGTGTCCACGATTTAGACAGTTCATTATAATTGTTTTATTTATGTTGAGTTATTTTATATCTTTTCATATTTACATGTGCTTGCTTTTTTAGAAAGAATATGAGAAAACAAAGAGTCAGAGAGAAATGGAGGAGAAATATATTGTTAGCGCCTGGTACAATATGGTAAGAAAACAGCACTTCAGAACATGATCCAGGGTTCCGTGACTGTGTAATGCGTGTGGTACTCCCTTTACTCTGGAAGAAATTCTATCAAGTGGACCTGAAAGTAATTGCTATCCTAACATACACTAACAGAACCTAATACTGCACCAGACAGGGCTAGAGCATTTGACAACAGCATCCTTTCTACAGAACAGAAAGATAAATGTTAAGTTTAATTTCTGCCCCTCAGAACCATTGATTGTGAGAAAAAAGGACATTACTAATATCTAAACACAGCTGCGGTAGTTTTTATTTTGTGGGACTATTTCAATGCTTCTGTAGGATGGTCCTTAGATGGAGGATAGTTTAACTCCCTCATGGGGTTTGGAAAATGTTCACAGTGTCAGACCCTGAGCCCTTGGAGGTTTTGAAATGGAAAGCCCCAAAACACACACACAAAATGTGATGCTCGTCACCATTCTGGTCTCCATTGAATAGTTAGGGATTTTAAAGAATGTAGCAGTTTTTTCAATACTTTTTCCCTAGATGTTTTGTCTTCGTTTTTTTGTTCTTCTTCCCCAGTTAAACCACTACTTCTGCCCTCCCTCTCCTTTACCGTTACCTTTACCTTCCCTTCCTTGTAACCTTAGCACTTTGGGAGGCCAGGGAAGTTTCCTTTCCCTTCCCCTCTCCCTCCGCCTCCCCCTTTCCTTCTCACTGTGGAAAGGGGGCTGGAGTGCTGTGGCCTTATCCTAGCTCACAGCAACTTCAAACTCCTGGGCTCGCATGATCCTCTTTCCTCAGCCTCCCAAGTAACTGGAACTACAGGCAAATGTTAAAACACCTGGCTAATTTTTTTTTTTTTTAATTTTTAGTAAAGATTTTTCTGTTTTTTGTAGAGACAGGATCTCACTTTTGCTCAGGCTGGTCTTAAACTCCTGAGCTCAAGCCATCCACCCGCCCCCACCTCCCAGAGAGCTGGGGTTACAGGGGTAAGCCATCCGCCCAGCCTTCCTCGCCTTTTCAAAATGTTAGTTGTCTGGGACAGAAAACTGGACCAGGCTCCTTTCATCATCCCCCTCTGACCCTATTGCTCTGTGGTTGGCATGGTGTCATGGTTTCTGTTTTACAGTTATAATTGATTCTTCCTCCTGTCCCTGGCCTCCTGATAATGTGATTTGGTCTTTGTCAAATTCATGACATGTCCACATTTATATTTGTCTTGGTCAAACTATTTAAGATTTATCATAATTTTTAAAAGCAAAAAAAGGAAATCATATTGGATTTAAGATACTATTGTTAACAAATGTAGATTTCTTAAAAATTACATTTAATGGTAGAAAAGGAAATTGTATTTAAGGAAGTTCCCTGGGAGTGAGTCCCAACTTTCAACGACTCTTCTCTTCTTAGTCCTCCCTGAAGCTTCGTGCTGGGGACCTGGGACTCTGCATTTCATTCCTCGGTCATTTCATATTCCTGATTGACTTTTATGCCTTCACATATTGTGTTTCTTATGGAACCAGATTTATTTATTGTGTGACATGGTACTAAGGAATAGACTAATTTTCACCTCTTCAGAGTGAAGGAATAACTCCCGGTAGACTCAACACAAGTTATATTCAGATAAGAAAATCCGCGACAATGTCTTGCTTACTTGTACAAGGTTCTGCATCTCAGCTGACTTGAGTGAGAATGAAGATGATTAGTGTGGGAAGGGTATTAAGTAGCTCAGAGAATGGCCTTGCACTGGTGAAGAATTTGAATAAAATTGTTTGAAATGTAAAAAATTAGAATACTTTAAATCAAGTAGTTTTTAATGTATGTAGCCTAATTAATGAATTAAAGATTACCAATAGATATCTGACAATTTTATTCAAAGCCTTAAATGCTTTAATTTCAAGCTGAGTTAAAAAATTTGTTCTAGGGCTGAGCGTGGTGGCTCATGACTGTAATCCTAGCACTCTGGGAGGCTGAGGCAGGTGGATTGCCTGAGCACAGGAGCTCAAAACCAGCCTGAGCCAGAGTGAGGCCCCGTCTGTAAAAACAGCCGGGTGTTGTGGCGGGCACCTGTATTCCCATCTACTCTGGAGGCTGAGGCAAGACTTGAACCCAGGAGTTTGAGGTTGCTGTGAGCCAGAGTGAGGCCCCGTCTGTAAAAACAGCCAGGTGTTGTGGCGGGCACCTGTATTCCCATCTACTCTGAGGCTGAGGCAAAACTTGAACCCAGGAGTTTGAGGTTGCTGTGAGCTGTGACGGAACGGCACTCTACCCAGGGAAACAGAAAGAGACTCTGTCTCAAAAAACAAAACAAAACATGTTCTAGATTTTTCTCATTTGGAAAAGGTAGTGTATTTGAAGATGTATTGACAGACTGAAATTATGTTAGGAATGCAAAGCCACGGCCTGTGTTTTCTCTAGAAACTACGGGTAATAGGAAGATGTGTCTTCTCGGCTCCCGTTTCTGGCACGTTGCTCATTTCATCCCAGGAAAGCTGTGTTTCTTTCAGCAGCGCGGCTCCTCCGTCTCACCGTGCTCGCGCTTCTTCCTTCCTTGCTGCAGCCGCCACTTGCTCCCAGCAGTTAGCGTGCGTAATACAGTCAGTTGGTGAGATTAAGCAGTCAGTTCTTGGTGTTTACCTGGCTAGAGTTCTTCGCTGGCCTACTGAACGAGTACCAAGAGGCTGCTTTCCCCTCATCTACTTATAGACTTCTGCCTTGAGTACAGTGGTGTTACCGCATTGTTGTTCCTCCTGCCAGGGAGTGCCCTGAAGGTTTCCTCCCTCCTGTTAAGATGCTCTGGTTAGTAAGTGGTCCTTATGTCTTCAAGAGAACCCCTGCTCTCGGTTGGGCCCTCGTTTGGGCTGTCAGGAGCTTTTCTTAATTTAAGAATACAAGTCTGCCTTGAAGTGAAGAAAAACACCGTAGTGGTATGTATGTATAATACCCAGTGTGGCCTCCCACCTTGAGAAACGAGTTCGTTTGTGTTTTTCTGTTGTATTCTGAATAAACCCAGTGATTTCCACAGCCCCTGTGAATCAGCTGCCGCCAATCAATTGCACTTTTTTTCTTGGAAAATCACTTTATACATTGAATTTGAAAGGGAACTATGATTGAGTAGGGGTAATGTATTCTAAAGATCTGTTTCTATTATCTGTTGTTTTGGTCCTTGTGAAATCAGATGATTAAGCCTGACTTTTTTGCAGAAGATTTATACCTGATTATTGGAACTAAAATGCCTTTATAAGATTTTAATCTGTAATGAGTAGAATTAATATTCCTAATTCTGCTTTTTGATGCAATGTAACAAATTCTGCGTGATGAAATTTTCTTTTATGAGAGTATTGTTCACTATTTTTTCATTGATTACTCTTTTTTTTCCTGTTACAGGGAATGACTCTTCATAAAAAGGCAGCTGAAGATAGACTGGCTAGCACAGGTTCAGGGCAGTCATTTCTGGCTAGGCAAAGGCAAGCGACCAGCACGCGGAGATCTTACCCAGGCCATGTTCAGCCCGCCACAGCGAGGTAGGGAAGTCTAGCCGTTAGACGTTAAAAAACAGCCTGCATTCAAAGCATACTTCTGTTACATAGAACAGCATTTCAGGAAATTCAGCCAGCTTATATTTTGTTCCTCTTCTGTGTTAATATTTAGTGTTTCCCATTTAAGGACTTTTTCTCTCTTCTTTATCTTTGTTTTAGATTCTTTGACCTTTATTTTATAGTCCTTTCAGTTCTTTTAATGTGCCAAAAATTTGTACATGTCCAATTAAAAATGTTGTATAATAGTGTAATACTTTTCTTTGTATGAAAATGTCCTCTTCCCCCAAAGTGTAGGCTTTGTAATGAATTAGATTTTCTGCCAATAATTGATACACAATTTATATTCCTTATTGTGCCTATGTGTTATCATGCTTTATAAGAATGTCTTTGTTTAAAGGGAATTAATCTTTTTATGATGTATTAATCTGTGTTTCAATTGTTTTCCAAATGCACTTCAAGTAACTTGCATATTTACTATATGAAATGGTCAAAGTGTTCTTTTTGCAAAGACGTAAATACATTGACAGAGGTGCTAATCAGATCTTATTTAAAGCACCTAGTAGAACTATTTAGAGGAAAAAAATGAGTTTTCATATTGTTTTATAGGAAATTAAATTTGTCTGAAGATTTGGAGACTATTTTTAAAACACGAATATGTAAAATTACATTATTTCCTGCTATCTTGTTTACTGGCAGAAGTGAATGCATTGGTGAGGTAATTTGGGGGGTATATTACAGAAGAAAAAAGTCTGGCAGTGCATCAGTTTTTTCTAGTTTCTTTTGGAGTATCTTAGTACCTGAGGGTCCCCAGCAGGGCGGTTGACATTTATGTTTGCTTGCTCTGCGCACCTAGAGGAGCTCTCTTTCATACATGTATTTCCAAGTTATCGGAGCCTTACCTTTTGGGCTACTTGTTAACTTACTCCTCATTTGTTTTACTTATTTCTTAATATAAACCCTTCCATTTCTCAGTAATTCCTGACACTTCGTAACATCTTCGTATCATAAGTTTAATAGGTGACTTCTTATATGTGGTATTATGACAAGTCTCTTTACGTTTTTTTCTTACGTCTATTTACTGGTCCAGGAATTTGTTACTAAACAGATTTTCTTGGGTATTTGGTTGCATCCGTGGACAGATGATAAACCACATTTATTCACACGGATGAACGGCTGCCAAGTGACCCTGTGGTGCGCTTTGTGTATGTGAGGTGCTGTATCAAAGCAAAATACCGCTCATTTGGAAATGAAATGCCTTCTGTGTAACTTTTCTCATTTCTTGTGTAAGTATCTGGTCCCAAATTATATATAAGTTTCCCTCCAGCCTTCTTGCACCACAGCCCTTTTTTTAAAGGCAAAAAAATTTCTGAAATTAGGCCAGTGTTTTGTTTGTTTGTCTTTAGACAGGTCACCTGCTGGGAGAATGTCCTTTCTTTTTTTTTTTTTTTTTTAATTTGGCCGGGGTTGGGTTTGAACCCGCCACCTCCGGCATATGGGACCGGCGCCCTACCCGCTGAGCCACAGGCGCCGCCCGAGAATGTCCTTTCATGTACTTGCTGTTTGCAAGTTCAGGTTTTATTTGGTTCTGTACATTAAGTACAAATAAGTAACTTTAAATCAATCTAAATATAACTAAGAATTTTCAAAAACTATATTCATGTGTTTTAAGTCCTTATTTCCCTTTTTTTTTTTAATAAGGAAATGGACCTCAAAATTACTAGTGTTTTTATTTGTCCTCAGAAACTGTATCTGAAGAGAAATAGAAAATATATACTCAGAAATGACTCTATGCACTATGCTGGTTGTTTACATTAGGTGCAGAAGTCTGAGCACAGTGTGACTCTTCTTCCTGGTAAGACCATAAGGCAGCAAGAGTTAGAGATGCTGGGTAGACTCAGGGCAGGGTCAGGAGGCTGGGCAGACCAAGAGGGTTCTCACCCGGACCCTTCACAAACAGTGTAAGGATTCAGCTGTTTTTAAAACAAATGAGGACATGAACACTAACCTTGGCAAAAATAAAATTGCTGGGAAATTTTATGTGCAGGGTAAGATAGATAAAAACAAAAGTCTATGAACTCATTAAATGAATTCTTTAATGCCCTGTCCTCTTCTCCTACCTGCCCACCTGATATTTGTCTCTAAATGGGTTAGAAAGATACCAAGATACCTTTTAGAAAGGAGTTTGACTTCTGATTCTTTTTCAGCATCTGTTACATGCTATGATTTTGTTGTCTTTATAACTTTCACTCTCCTTTATTGTATCCTTAAAGTTTGGTATATTATTTTCATCACAGAGAAGCAATTCAGGTATCTAAACATTTTATGATGTTTAAAAACAAAACAAAGAACAAGCTCTTACAGAAAATAGCTTCTGAATGTGCTGTAGGTGTCAGAAAGCCAAGAATAAAACTTAGCTGCAACAGTGGCAACTGTTCTTTTGCCCAGCTTTGGACAGGGATCGTGATGTTTCTCTTTCTCCAGTAATGATGAATGGTTTCTCAGGAGGCTTGTGGTGATGTATGCTCTGTCTGGAAGATAAAAGACGTTCGCAGCCTTCTGTAGATGTGAGTGAGCTGTGCTGTGTTCACACAGACTCCCCGTGTGCAGTTGCTCCGTGAAGCCGCTGTGGGCTTGTGCAGTGGGGTAAAGGCGGTGTTACTGTGTTAGGTCACAGTGAGCTGTCCCCAGTGTCAGAATTTTTGTAAACATTTTATGTTTTGCTTCTAACCAGGGTAAGAAAACACATAATGAATAACTAAAGAATATTAAAACAGCCTTTATGTCTGACAGTGTATATTTAAATTTGTAATAGGAAAAGAATTCAACAAATATAGTAGTTTATAACATCTGAAAAGACAATAAATTATTCAATCATATTTAGCTTAAAAGAACTTTGAAAAACTCAATCATCTTTTTTTATCATTTGTCTAACTACCTGATAAGTAAGAAAAAGTCCATAAATAAAGGACTCATGTTCCAAAATTTATCAAGATTGATTTATTTCTATTAGATATCCTTAACCTGGTAAAATTGGCTTAATGATTAGGTAATTACATCATAAAGGGTAATGCTATTGTCTTTAATTTTGTTGAGGTTTTATTATTTTGTTAATATAGGTAAGAGCTCAACTGTACAAAATTAAGCTAAATGTTATCCAGTCAGACACATCAGCCTGTTTAATTCATTAGTTCTCACAAAGGAAATAACTGTAGGGTGTCCCGATGATTGCCATACACACGTACAGAAAATGAGAAATTGCCACTAAATGTACTTTTATTGACAAAAATTTACAAAGTATTTCTCTATATGTTGATACATAAATATACAAAATATTAAAAACGTAAAATATGAGTTTGTTAATTTTCCCTATTTCTGGTGATCTTTAAGATAGCCTGTCACTTACCAGCTGCGTGCTGTGCAAACAGGCGAGTGAAAAGGAGTTAGGTTGGAGAAAAGGGACATTGATTTACCAGCCACTTTGCTCATGTCTCCTTTTCAGTAGTAGTTTGGGTATTGTTGTTGACTGGGTAATGATATGAAATAGTTTTGAGTGTCCTTCACTCCCACGCAAGCATGTGTTTTAATGATAACATCATGTCAACAACTTGAAAATCTTTATCCCAATGTAAGAATTTCTTGAAACAAAATTCTTAATTTAAAAAATTTCTGGTAACTCTCTGCATTTGGTCTTCCCTTGTCCAGATTCCAGACTCCAGGAGTGTTAAAATTACCTCCAGATGGGACATGTAAGATAAATCTGAAAAAGCACTCACAACCCACAGCTAGTAGAAATCTAGCCACTTCACAGCCAGATGGATAAGAATAATCTCTGACCCTACAGGGAGAGGAAGGCCAGGAGTGGTGCCTGTGATCCTAGCACTCTGGGAGGCCATTGGCAGGTGAGACCAGCCTGACCAAGAGTGAGGTGCCGTCCCTACTAAAAAACTACCCAGGCATTATGGAGGGCCCCTATAGTCCCAGCCACTCGAGAGGCTGAAGCAGGAGGATCTCTTGAGCCCAAGAGTTTGAGGTCACTGTGAGCTGTGATGACATAGCACTCTAGCCTGGGAAACAGAGTGAGACTCTGTCAAAAATAACATGAATAAAAATAAAGTGAGAGGAAAATGTTTAGCATATTGCTTTTTGTTAAGGGCAAAATAACAACATGAAGACAAAAAGTGTTTTGTCTGTTCATTAAGCTGTAGCAGAACATTTTGACTTTTGATCCCTCTGTTATGAAGGGTTCTTTTGCCTAGAAATGGCCATTCGACTGATGGAGCTGTGGACTTAACAGTGAACCCTGTCTCATAACCTGAAAGATGAAGGGATGTACTAAAAATAAAATGGGGTGTCAGAATCTTTGAAAGTTATTTTATCATTTTTTAATTTTTCCCTTTTTAAAAGTTAAAAGGGGACTCGGCACTCATAGCTCAGTGATTAGGGCGCTGGCCACATACACTGGGGCTGGCGGGTTCAAACCCTGCCTGAGCCTGCTAAACAACAATGACAACAACAACCACCAGCCGGGCGTTGTGGCGGGCACCTATAGTCCCAGCTACTTGGGAGGCTGAGGCAAGAGAATCACTAAAGCCCAAGAGTTGGAGGTTGCTGTGAGCTGTGATGCCACTGCACTCTATCCAGGGCAACAGCTTGAGGCTCTATCTCAAAAATAAATAAATAAATAAATAAATAAATAAATAAATAAATAAATGGTTTTCCATTAATTAAAGATAATCTCTTTTCCTATAATCCTGTCAGAATGGCACCTTACTTTAGTAATTAATCTAGCCCAGTTTCCTAACATTTAGAAAGAGGTTTCAGTGCATATTCTTTATGACTGAAATGATTTTAATGTTTTATATCATTGCTTTTTAGATAAGGAAGGCTATTCTCAATATATGTCATCCAAGGTTTTACTTTTATAAGGAATATTTAAATAATAATTAGTATATATTCCTTTTAGAAAATGTTTTATTATCCAATTGTAGCACAGAAATATTTTAAAATCCTGCAGTAGATTGTGTTCAATTCTCAGGAGCCTAAAAAACATAATTTGCGCCGACACAGCTAATTTCTACCCCTCTCGTTCCTCCAAATTATAAAAGTATTAAGATTTCCTTTTTATGAACTGCAGAATGGCATCAATATGGTCTCTTTTGACTCACTGATTATAATAATCAGTTTTATAATAGTGATTATATTATTTTTAAACAGCCTTATTCATGTGTTATCTTTATAAAAACTTACAAAATTTATATTTCATGTATTAAAACATGAATAACCTTGGATTCCTTACATTGCACTGAAAAGATACAGAAACGATAACAAGAGACTTGAACCTAACTATGAAAAGTATATGAGTTTTGGCAATTGCGGGCAATCCATAAATGTTTTTCTTTTTTCCTTCCTTCTTCCCTTCCCTTCCTCCCTCTCTTTCTTTCTTTCTTTTTTTCTTTGAGACGGAGTCTTACTCTGTCACCCTAGGTTGAGTACTGTGGCATCATAGCTCACAACAACCTCAAACTCTTAGGCTTAAACCTCTTTTCTCAGCATCCTGAGTAGCTAGGACTATAGGCACCTGCCACAATGCCCTGCTAGTTTTTCTACCTTTAGTAGAGACAGGGTCTTGCTTTGCTCAGGCTGGTCTTGAACTCCTGAGCTCAGGAGATCGACCTGCCTTGGCCTCCCAGAGTGCTGGGATTACAGGCTAGAGCCACCTCACCCAGCCCATAAATATTTCTTAAGATAGATCAGGAATTACTTGATGTCTCTCTTTAGTATCTTTGTTTCCTTACATTTTCCAGTAATATTCTATAAGATGTGGCTTGCATGCTGTATGTAAGTAAGAATAAAAATCTAAGAAAGTAACAGAGGGCGGCGGCGCCTGTGGCTCAGTGAGCAGGGCGCCGGCCCCATATACCGAGGGTGGTGGGTTCAAACCCAGCCCTGGCCAAACTGCAACCAAAAACTAGCCGGGTGTTGTGGCGGGCACCTGTAGTCCCAGCCCCTCGGGAGGCTGAGGCAGGAGAATCACCTAAGCCCAGGAGTTGGAGGTTGCTGTGAGCTGTGTGACGCCACGGCACTCTACCGAGGGCCATAAAGTGAAACTCTGTCTCTACAAAAAAAAAAAAAAAAAAAAAAAAGAAAGTAACAGAGGGCAAATTCATTTCTAGAGAATAGAATGGATTATTGGGATGAGAATTGGCCTAATTATAAACAAATGTCCAAGCAGAAGTACTAATACAGTGAAAACTTACACTATCTAAACAAATGTGTAAACAGTTTACATAAAATCTTCTGTCTTTATATCATGATTATTTGATAAGAGTAGACAAAAATCTATTTTCTATTTGTCCTTCCCTTTAGTAGGTGCCTGATATAACTGTACGTTTACCAGTGGAGGGCAAAATATTTATTTTCATTTTGAGACTGTTAAGCCCTTATTAAATCTAAGGTGGTTGTTCTAGGCCCTTAAAGATCCAGTGATTGGATGAGGTGAGAAGTCGTCTGTGGTGATCCTGGAGCTGAAGGTCATGACCAGCCTGTGCTCTTGCCTGGGTCTGCTGCTTCTCCATTTTGTAAGCCGTAGGCACAATTGTATGTCCTTCTTATTTACACACAGAAACCCTACATAAAGTTTTGTTTTAAATAAAGGCAAAAGTAGACTTTTTTTTTTTTAAGTATATTCAGAGTGAGCCTTGTATCTGATACATTAGCATCAGGCTGAGAATTAGGTACTTCGGGTCCAAAGATGAAAGCAGAGGTGTCCAGAGCCTCAAAGTTTTAGGCCCATGAGGCTATCACATCTTGAACTAAATCTAGGTAGAGTTTAAAGGAGAAATTAAGTATCATGGGTCAAGCAACCTCAAAGTGACAAAAAGAAAACTGCCAAAGCTGAGGCTTTAATACGCACGGGAGACTTCTGAGCGGGCACTGTCACTTGAGTGTCTGAGTTGATGAAGGAAAATCATTACTTTAGCAGTTATGTTGTGAGATCAATAAAAAGGACTGTGTTTATTCTTGGTGTCTTTGTCAGCCTGTCGGCAATAATTATCATATATGTATTCTATAGTGTTTATTTATACCACTATTAGAGATGAGTATCTTAATATTATTTACTGTTACTTCCAAGCATTTATGTAGTACATTGTATTTCAAGTTTTATAGCACTTTACTAGTATTAGATTATTAATTTAATTCTTCTCTACCTTTCTGGCTTTTTCTATTAAGATCTTAGAGCCAGAAGTCTGAAGTTCTAAGTCTAGAGGTCCGCTTGAAACAGGAATGGGGCTACTGGGCATGGACTACTTTTTACACGTCACAGTAACACAAGTAGTAACAATACTGTGAAGCCCAATCCCATCAAATGCAAACACACTTGAAACTTGATGTTTTCTGGAGTTATAGTAATGAAAATGGGACAGTCCTGTGGTCAACCAGAAGTATTTACCTTTGATTTGCCTGCCTCCTAAAATGCAAACCTGCAAGTGGGCCCTGACTTTAATAATTTCTTCATTATTGCCCATACAGGGAGGAAAAAGACAGCAGGGGAGCCGGCAATTCAGGGAACCTGAAATGCTACACAAACATTCTTAGTAGTGCTGTAACAGACAGGCGGGGACTGGACTTGGTTGTCTTCTTAAGTCATACATAGCAAAGTTTTTAGCTTGTTCTATTGAGAGGGATTTTTTTGTTTGTTTGAGGAGCCAGGACTCTACCATTTGTAGCCTGAATATATTAATATTCAAGTCATAGTCCAAATGTACTGAACATTTGTTGTTATGTAATATGGACACAACTCCTGCCAAAGAATAGGGAGATTTGAGTCTCAGAGCCGTGTTGTGTTTAGATGAGCAGCAGCTGTCAGCGTGTAGGAGTCCTGTGGTGTTTCCTTGTGCATCACGCTGGTCCCTCCTGATGTGCTTTGTTCAGGCAGGTCACCTAGAAGGAAGTAGCGCTGAAGTAGAGGCACCGAGACTCTGACCTTGGAGGGAAAGCACTTCTTGTGCTTCCCCCAAAGTCAAAAATGACAAATCAAACACACACAGACGCATGAGGACACAATACAATGTTCTGGGTATTTTCTGCTAATTAATTTCTGAGTAGGTCAGTCTCTCAAGTGTCTTAACTTCCATTATTTTGTTAATCTAGATAAGATTGTGTAATAGATCAATACAGTAGCCCCTAGCCCCATGTAGCAGTTTAAATTAGAATGAATTAAAATTAACTAAAATTAAAACTTGAGTTTCTCAGTCACCTAAAACTTGAATTTCTCACTTGAAGGGCTCAATAGTCATGTGTGAATAGTGGTTACCAGTCAGCCGACACAGAACATTTCCACCACCACAAAAAATGCTATTTGAGGGCAGCGCCTGTGGCTCAGTCGGTAAGGCGCCGGCCCCATATACCGAGGGTGGCGGGTTCATACCCGGCCCCGGCTGAACTGCAACCAAAACATAGCTGGGCATTGTGGCGGGCGCCTGTAGTCCCAGTTACTCGGGAGGCTGAGGCAAGAGAATCGCTTCAGCCCAGGAGTTGGAGGTTGCTGTGAGCTGTGTGAGGCCACGGCACTCTACCGAGGGCGATAAAGTGAGACTCTGTCTCTACAAAAAAAAAAAAAAAAAATGCTATTTGACAGCACTTGTAATGCCCAGAGAGAAAACAAGGACAAAATAAAGGCAGGGAGTTAACTTAGGACAACTCTTAGATTTTTACCACCACAGTCAAAGAAGATTTTTTTCTTATGAGGATTAATTCCCAACCCTTTTTAAATACCTTGGAAAAATCAAAATCCCATTCGTGGGTGGCGCCTGTGGCTCAAGGAGTAGGGTGCTGGTCCCATATGCCGGAGGTGGTGGGTTCAAACCCAGCCCTGGCCAAAAACCACAAAAAAAAAAAAAAAAAAAAAAAAAGAATGTAAGTTGATCAAAATCCCATTCGTTTAAGCTAGTTTTCAACATATTCTTTTTTAAAAACAGATTCTCAGTACTTTTTTTTCAAATGATGGGATTATATCATTTTGTAAATCATTCTTAATATCTTCAATGTTCTTTTCCTTTTTTATATATTTTTAGATTGACGATACGTAGTTGTCTAGCAGCAAGCAGACTGGTATGCATGCCTAATTGACCTTCAAAGAAAAATCGATAAACTTTGGCATATTCTTCTACTATTAAATCTATATAGATCTAATGAAAATTGGCAAGAGATTTTTGTTTGTTCTTGTTTCTTAAACATTTCTCCCAAAAGTCACATTAGGCCATCTTTCACCTGAAAGTTACATCAGAATTCAAATAATTTGTTTTTTTTCATAGCTTCCTGCTCTTATTAACTTGGATTGTGAATCAAATTAGATTTATGGATGAAGTAAACATTTACTATTCTAGTAAATAGTGAAATAAACAAAACATTAAATATTAACTGACAGTACTTCGCCTGTGGAGTGTTAACGTAACTGTAAGGATCTACAGTGGCATGTCTTTTGAGTTTTTTCTTTTCTCTTTTTGAGACGAGTGTCATTCTGTGTCCTGGGTAGAGTGCCGCGTGACCTAGCTCACAGTGTTTGAATCTTTTAATGAAAATAAGGGACTGATCATAATTTTTTTTGAGTCAGCTTGGTGCTTAGTTCAAATTGTCCCGGCAGGAAGTCTTTATGATTTCTTCTTCCTTTTAAAATGTTTATAATCAAGTGATAGACTTGGTCCAATAGTGTCAAATTTCAAGTACGTTAGGATGAAATTCTTTTTTTTTTTTTGCAGTTTTAGGCCGGGGCTGGTTTTGAATCCGCCACCTCTGGCATATGGGGCTGGCGCCCTACTCTGTTGAGCCACAGGCGCTACCCTAAGATGAAATTCTTATTTTAGTTCAAGGATAGATAGGTAAATGGTGTGACTTCAGTTTATTATTTTCTTGGTGGCCTAATTTAGTACATTCTCTGGAGAGTCCTAATAAGGGAAATTTTTAATGCAGTAAGAAATAGCATTTTACTACAAATACAAGAAATAACTAAAAACAGATGTCAATCAATGATTTGGGACCTTTTAATTTTTTATCAGTAGTCTTTTGTTTTTTAATAGCTGCAGTTATTTATAATTCAAATGCACTAAAATGTCATGGCTGTCACGAACTCTGCTGTTACAAGTTCTGCAGAATGCTTTGTGCTTAGAAAATAATTTCCAGGTGTATCTTCTTTTGCAATTTTATGTTTCAACAATTGTTCACCTTTTGTAACACCTGATTTTTGATTATGTCATGAGTGGTAAAATTCATGCATATCTGATAATTTAATAATTTGCCTTATTTTCTTTAGTAAATTTTATCAAAAATTTGGGGATAGAAAGAGACATTTTCCCCCTTATAGTATTTTTAAAACTTTTCCTATGAGCTGGAAAACAGCTTAGTCCATTGGAGCTGGGGTTGTTATTAATTACCGTCTCAGCTCTAAAGCCTTATTATACTCATGTCTTAAGTATTATTGCTTGTTCTGTGAATCATTGTTAGTTTCATATTTGACATTGTAGTTTTCCTCCTTGCATTTTAGTCTTTGCAAAAAGGATATTGCTAGCTATATTCTTATTTCTGATTGACTATTGAATTTACAATTTCATTCTTTGTCATTATAATCCAAAATGATGTCCACATAGGACTACGTTTCTCACTTCACAAATGAAAAATAAGGCAGATTTAGCAACATTGTACATAATGGTGTCCAAGCTTTTTTCTACCTGTTTACTGAGTTTACCAACCATTTACTATGTGTTGAAACTGGTGGATTTTCTCACTGTTTTTCTGAGGTAAATGATTTAAGAGCCTTAGTAAGAAATTTTAACTAAATTCACAAAAACAAAGTCCAAAAAACCACAAGAAAATGGATTTTTAGTTTTCTGAAATCTTATATTTCCTTTTGATATCACTTATTCATTTTGACTGCCAACTTGTGGTATTAATTATATGTATGTGTTTATATGTATGCATATAATATATGTATATGTATATGAAGAATAAAGTTCAGATTTGGTCAAACTATATTTTCCCATTCAAGTACAAAAATGTTTTCAAGGCTACAAAAAGTGTACAGTTGTTAAACAAGTTGTAAATAAAGACTTGTATAAAAATTCAGCTTAGAGTTTTTCTTTCTGTTCTTAAACTGTGACAAACACATTTAATAATTTTCTAATTGTATTCTTCCACTTGCCTTTGGCACTTGCCATAGTGTCCTATCAATTTAAAGATTATGTCCCTGGCTCCATACAGCGGTTACAGCACCAGCCACATGCACCCACAGGCTCGGGGGTTGGAGCCCGGCCCAAGCTGGCTAAACAACTGAAACAAAAACAATAGGTGGGCATTGTGGTGGGCCCTATAGTCTCAGCTACTTGGGAGGCTGAGGCAAGAGAATGTCTCTTAAGCCCAAGAGTTTGAGGTTGCTGTGAGCTGTGACGCCATGGCCATCTACTAAGGGTGACATAGTGAGACTGTCTCAAAAAAAAAAAAATAGAAAAAGATTATGTCCCTGATGTATTGTTTATTTATTATTTTTTTAAATTAAATCATAGCTGTGCACATCAATGCAATTATGGGGTACAATGTGTTAGTTTTATATACAATTTGAAATGTTTTCATCAAACTGGTTAACATAGCCTTCAGGGCATTTTCTTAGTTATTGTGTTAAGACATTCATATTCTACACCTAATAAATTTCACTTGTAAAATGCACCATAGGTGTGGTCCCATGGATTACCCTCCCTCCACCAGTCCTCCCCACTCCCCTCCTCTCCATAAATCACTATTGATTTATAGTATAGTCTGAGGTCTGGTAGTGTGATTCCTACTGCTTTGTTTTTATTTCTGAGTAATGTCTTGGCTATTCGAAGTTTTTTCTTGATTCCATGTAAAACGAAGTATTTTTTCGAGATCTTTATGACAGTGGAGCTTTAATAGGGATTACATTAAAATTGTTAACATCTTCAGCTATTTATTTTTAAGACAGTCTCACTGTTGCCTTAGAGCTCACAGCAACATCAAACTCCTGGGCTCAAGGGATCCTCCTGCCCCAGATAATATCAGAGCTATTATCTATGATAATCTAGAATGCGAACTCCATGACCAGGGAGTTTTTTTTTTTTTTTTAACTGCTGTGAGCACGGCTGGCACACAATAGGTGGCCCATAAATACTTGTTAAATAA
Source organism: Nycticebus coucang (assembly GCF_027406575.1). Classification (NCBI taxonomy): domain Eukaryota; kingdom Metazoa; phylum Chordata; class Mammalia; order Primates; family Lorisidae; genus Nycticebus; species Nycticebus coucang. The sequence goes on along the minus strand of NC_069803.1, from coordinate 29,919,341 downwards.
ACGGTCCTGTTTCAATAACACGTAGAAAGGAATTGGCTCACGCCTGTAATCCCAGCACTCAGGGAGGCCGAGGCGGTAGATCGCTTGAGCTCAGGAGTTCAAAACAGCCTGAGCAGGAGATCCATATCTGAAAAGAAAAAATACTTCCCTCTCCTTTAACGCGTACGTTATTATTTGTAAAATCTGAAACTTAACTGATTGGGTTACCGAAATTCGCTTTAGCGTCCAAACGTGTGCAAGGACATAAAAGCCCTTAAAAGGTGAGAAGTGGACGCTGCAGGCAGCTCCCTGGAGGACGGGCAAGGGGCGGGGGCGGGGGCGGGCCCAGGGCGGCCAGCCAGCCCAACTCAGCCACAGCTCGGTCCAAATGGGATCGCCATCAAGGCACTATCACAGCTCTGAGGGACATCTGCACGTCTTCGGGAAGGCGTGGCGGTGGGAAGCCCTCCCGGAAGTCTGGAGCTCCGAGGTCTAGTCGTGTAGCTTCGCCACTCACCGCCCGTACCCGCTCGCGGGCCCAGCGCCCGGCTCCTCCCGCCCCCCCCAGGACTCTCTAGCCCATACGCTCTCTCCCCACCCGGACTCTCTAGCCCGTCCGCTCGCTCCCCCACCCGGACTCTCTAGCCCGTCCGCTCGCTCCCCCAGCCGGACTCTCTAGCCCGCCCGCTCGCTCCCCCACCCGGACTCTCTAGCCCGCCCGCTCGCTCCCCCACCCGGACTCTCTAGCCCGCCCGCTCGCTCCCCCACCCGGACTCTCTAGCCCGCCCGCTCGCTCCCCCAGCCGGACTCTCTAGCCCATACGCTCTCTCCCCAGCCGGACTCTCTAGCCCGTCCGCTCGCTCCCCCAGCCGGACTCTCTAGCCCGCCCGCTCGCTCCCCCAGCCGGACTCTCTAGCCCATACGCTCTCTCCCCAGCCGGACTCTCTAGCCCGTCCGCTCGCTCCCCCAGCCGGACTCTCTAGCCCGTCCGCTCGCTCCCCCAGCCGGACTCTCTAGCCCGTCCGCTCGCTCCCCCAGCCAGACTCTCTAACCCGTCCGCTCGCTCCCCCACTTGGACTCTCTAGCCTGCTTCTCTATGGCAGGAAGCGAGAAACCGGAAGTGGAGCGCGGAGGGGGAAGGGCGGGGGCGGGCCCGCGGGGACGGGGCCTCAGTCTCCACCTCCGCTGCGGGCAGCGGCGAGATGGCTGCCACCGAGGGGGCTGGGGAGGCTGCGCCAGGCGGCGAGCCGGGTCAGCCGGAGCAGCCGCCGCCCCAGCCGCACCCGCCGCCGCTCCAGCAGCAGCAGGAAGAGGCGATGGCGGCCGAGGCCGGAGAAGCGGTAGCGTCCCCCATGGACGACGGGTTCCTGAGCCTGGACTCGCCCACCTATGTCCTGTACAGGTAACGGCCCCGCGGGCAGCTCTTCCCCGGGCCGGACTCCCGCGGGCCTCCGGTCTGTGGTGGCCGCCGAGGTCGGGCCGGCCGGGAGGGGGCGCGCCCCGCCGGGGACTGCGGGCCCCGGGCAGCCAGCCGGGCCTCTGCGGCTTCCCGCCGGGTGTGACACGCTGGACAGACCCCTCAGGCTGTGTAGGAGTCGTGGTTTTCGTAAATGTAAGGACTTTCCTTCTTTTCCGTGGTCCCACAACGCTATCCTGGTAGTAATCAGGCCGGACACTGATTACACATGGGGCAGAGTGCCGTTTGGAGTGGTTGGCAAGAAATGATTCGAAGAAGGACCAGATTTGCTCACTGTAAAAACGAGGGGTAGGGGTTTCCCGTGGGCCGTTCTTCTGAAATGGAGAGAGCTACTTTAAGATCTTTAAGGACTGAAACACTTCCATTCAGTCAGTATTTTAGCTCCTATTAAAAGAGTGAAAGAAGATTGGTTACTCAAAAGCTCTCAGGCGTCCCTACCTCGCCTCCTACGTAACAAACGCTGTGTAGTAGGCACTGCTGTGACTTGTCTGATCGTCTTCCTTGTTTGCTAACACCCAGTTCCACTCTCAGTTCTTTGCCGATTCCCTGGTTTCCCTTAACTTTCCTTCTGTCCTTCTGAGCAAAGCCATTAGACGGGTTATTTGCCTTGATTTTATGAATGGACGTCCCTACCTAGATTTTTTTTTTTTTTCATTGGAGCAAATGTTTTATTGATTCGGTTGTGGTGGCCCCATAACCCCAAACCTCTTCTCTGGATTGTGACATATTCGGTCTCTGCACAGGACTGCCTGATTTCCCGTTGACGAACTGCCACCTTTACCTTGCCCAAGCAGTGCCCCAAGCTTTCTTGTATTTCTTAGTGTGTAAAAGGACACAGTTTCAGGATTGTCTGGCTGCCACTGCATCTCTGTAAATAGCTGATCAGGATAGAGAAGTAAAGAGTGGGCGAAAGGAAAAGAATATAAGTGGTTAAAATGAATTTGGTTGCACTGATCATTGTGGCTACTCTACGGTTATTTTTAGCACTTAGTATGAGAAATATTCACTGATGCTGAGTGCTATGGGTGTTTTAAGTGCTTAACATGTTATTTCATTTAATTCTCAAAACAGCCTTCTAAGACTGCTGGGTAGTATTATCATCATTTTATAAATGAAGAAAGTAAGGCACACAGAGTTTAAGTAACTTTCTCAAGGTCGCACAGCTAGCAGTGATAGAAGCCAGTATTTCACCTTAGGCAGTTGTCCAATGCCAGAGCGTGCTTTCTCATTAATGACTACTTGGGCCACCTCTCTAGTACAGAGTAAAGTAATAATGCTTAACTTTATTTAAAAATGTCAGTTCCTAGTATATTTTTATTCAGATTTTTTTTTTACACAGAACTTACGTTTATTGCAAGCAGACAAAAAGGGGGGAAGCATGAAAATGGTAAGAATTTAAAAGCAAAAAAAAAAAAAAAATTAAAAGCATCTTACATTCTTTCCTAATGGCAGAATAATTAATAACAACAAACAGCCATCTTGCTGTCTGCTGCAGCCAGAGGGTATTTTTGCAGACCTAAGGAGCAAAGTATTATGAAGGAGGCAAAGTTGGGAGGTCTCCACTGTAGACTTTGGACTCCCAGTTTTTTGGTCTGGGGTACAGTGTTGACTAGACTCCAGAGTCTTACTAGTCCAGTGAGTTAGATTGATTTCTAAGTTAAGACTGTTGTGTGTTTGTTGTAAAAACATGTTTTCCACTTACTAAACATCAAATTTGAAAACTGTAGTTTTATTCCATTTTAATCTATAAATTATTTGACTTATTTTAATTTTATTTTAAATGTTTAATGTGAATACTTTATTGTAAAGCAAAGTGACAGGACTTGGTCATGAAAAAAATCCGACTGTGATTACATTAAGATCCCTATGTTACTACCCTGTTTTCCCGAAAATAAGACATCCTCCGAAAATAAGACCTACTTACAGGAAAGATAAGATGTCCCCTGAAAATAAGACCTAGCGCATCTTTGGGAGCACACCTTAAAATAAGACACTGTCTTATTTTCGGGGAAACAGGGTAGTATTAACGTAAGTATAATTGTTGCAGAAAAACACCAGTTATTTTTCTTATGTGTTTGAATGTAACCACTGGGGGGAAATATGTATTTTCAGAGACAGAGCAGAATGGGCTGATATCGATCCTGTGCCACAGAATGATGGTCCCAATCCCGTGGTCCAGATCATCTATAGTGAAAAATGTAAGTTTGGGGGTTTTTTAGGTAAAGTCCCGTAAGTCAAACTTACAAAGTTCACGAGATAGATGACAAATTTTTGTTTCATAAAAGTCTGAATGACTGGAGTTACTTCTCTGTTAAGTTTTATTTTGTCCCCCAAATGGACATATTCTAAGTAATAAATGGTACATTATAATATGCAATAGCTACATGATTGTGCTTTTCATTTGCTGCTTAATCTGCATTCATGGTGCAACATAAATGAATTACTGTTTTATTTAGAAAAGCTTTGGTTGCTGAAACATCAGCATTTTAAACTATATTTTGGCAATGAAATAGTAGGCTCAGTTGGAATATATTTACTGATATTAAAATGAGTGGATATTTTCTTTGACAAAGTATCATTCTTCTATAATGAATGTGAAAGTGCTTTGTAAGTTGAAGGTCATGCAAATGTTAATTGTTACTTGTTCTTCTAGGAAAGGATAAATGAATAAGATGGCATGATAGTTTTGTAATTTTATGTATATGTATTTTCTTTCAGTTGAGGCTTTGATCTGAGACTATTCCTATTTTACAGAAAGCATTTTATTCTTGATAATGCAATTATGGAAAGAAATGTTTGAAAGGGAAGAGTAATAGTATAAGGGTTTGCCTTATGAAATTGAAAATACACTGCTAAACTTACTAATTATGTAGAACTGGTACAGAAATTACTAAAGGCTTAAAAATGGGTCATCAGTATTTGTGAGAACCTAATGATATGTGAGTAAAGGACAATATGTGATAAAAAGGACATTTCTTACTTTTATCAAAAAGATGGATTAACAAATAATGGCTTGGAACAGTTGCCTGTGCATTTTTTTTTTAATTTTTTTTTTTAGTTACTGATGATTTTATTTTTACTTTTTTATTGTTGGGGAATCATTGAGGATACAGTAAGCCAGCTTACGCTGCTTGCTTTTTCAGTCCCACCAGCAGCGTAGAAGTGTTCCCTTTTCTCCACAACCACATCAGCATCTGCAGCTTTGAGTCTTTGTGATGTGGGCCATTCTTACTGGGGTTAGGTGATATCGCAGGGTGGTTTTGATTTACATTTCTCTGATAATTAAGGGGTGAGAGCGTTTTTTTGTTTGCTTATTAGCCATTCGTCTGTCTTCTTTTTTTTTTAATTTTTTTTATTAAATCTTTTGTACATAGATCATAAATACGTTTATGCCATTTTCAGTGTGTTGATTATTTATACAAATTGGAGTGCTTACATCATACTAATCAACATAGCTTTCATGTCATTTACCCAATTATAGCATTAGGACATTTGTGTTCTACACATGATAGATCCAACTTGTACTTGCAGTGTGCTCCATAGTTGAAGGTTCTATTCATCTCACCTGCTTATTGATATAAGGGATTGTTGGCTCTTTTTTGTTGTTGTTGCTTGAGTTCTCATTCTGATGGTTGTCTATTTGCTTTGATTGTTTCCTTAGCTGTACAGAAGCTATTCAGTTTAATCAAGTCCTGTTTATTTTTATTGTTGTTGCAATGCTGCTGAAGTGCTCTTCCTAAAGTCTTTCCCTAGGCCCATAGCTTCAAGTGTTTTCCCCACACTTTCTTAGAGGGTTTTTATTGATTTTTGCCTTAGATTTCGATCTTTTACCCATCTCGAATCAATTTTAGTAAGTGGAGAAACGTGTGGATCCAGTCTCAGTCTAGCTACTGATCATCTTGGTATAGTTAACAGCATGAAGGGGACAGTCCAAAAATTTGCAGTAATTAAAGTGCTGGATAGAGGGGTAGAAGGTGAGGTTAATCTCCAGTTTATGGCTTCATGTATGAAACACCATGCTTTGGCTTGGGGGCCATGTCTTTATTTTTTGAGACAGAGTCTCACTCTTTTGCTCAGGCTGGAGTGCTGTGGTGTCAGCCTAGCTCATAGCAACTGCAAACTCCTGGGTTCAAGCAATACTCCTGCCTCACCCTCCTGAGTAGCTGCTACTATAGGTGCCCACTACAATGACTAATTTTTTTATTTTTAGTGGAGACTGAGTCTCTCTCTTGCTTAGACTGGTCTCTGAACTCCTGAGCTCAAGGGATCCTCCTGTCTTGGCTCCCAGAGGGCTAGGATGCCACCCCAGTGCCTGTGCATTTAGATAAAATCAGAATTATATCCCTGTCTCATATCTTACATGAAAATAACTTACAGATGAATTAAAGTTCTAAGACAAAACTATATTAACGTACTACAAGTACATGTAAAAGAAGATTTCATTCTTAGGGTAGAGAAGGTATTATTAGCACATTGTAGACCTCAGAATTGATGAAGGAAAAGATCAGAACATGTAACTGCATAAAAATGCAACATGTCCATATTTTGAGAGATGATATATGTGAAGAAGCAATTGACAAGGCGAAACGGAAGTATCTATGAAGAGATTACAGTAACCTCACTAGTGGTTGGAGAAGTATAAACCACAGCTTGTCAAAGTCATCAGTATTTATAACAAGATGTTGGGGAGACTGATACAGTCATGTTTCTATTGAGAATACATTATTAACCCTTTGCAGGGTATGAAATTACATTTTAAGTTCTTACATATACCATGATGAGAAATCACAAAGTAAAAGATAAATTTATAACTGTATCAAAATTTAAAACTTATGCTACAGAAGAAACTGCGAACAAGTTAAAAAGCAAGCAACAGTATGGGAGAAGAGGTACCACATAAAACGGGATTGCTATTCGCCTGTGGCTCAGTGAGTAGGGCACCAGCCCCATATAACAAGGGTGGCAGGTTCGAACCTGGCCCCAGCTAAACTGCAACAACAACAAAAAAAATAGCCAGGCATTGTGGCGGGCGCCTGTAGTCCCAGCTACTGGGGAGGCTGAGGCAAGAGAATCGCCTAAGCCCAAGAGCTGGAGGTTGCTGTGAGCTGTGACACTACAACACTCTACCAAGGGCAATAAAGTGAGGCTCTGTCTCTTAAAAAAGAAAAAGAAATTTCTACAAAAGCTTAATCAGAAAATTGGTATGAACTGATGATTCACAGAAAAGAAAATTTCACTGGCCAATAAACAGGGAGAAAATCCTTTATCCTTAGGAATGAAACATGCACATTAAAATGAGAATGCTGCTTACCCATGATTTAAATGGCAAAAATGAAAACTATCTTATGATTTCAGGTGTTAAAACATATTAACAGAGCCATACATTTCAGGTGGTAGTTTTCATTTTGAGTCATTTGGAAAGCAGTGTCTGTTATCTGTTAAAACTGGCTCATATCTTACAACCTAGAAGTGAGGTTTCTAGTTTACTCTGGCATATGGCTTCAGGAGATAAAAGCGCAGTCTTTGGAGACAGACTACCTGAGTCAAATTCTAACTTCACTGTGTTACTGGCTGTGTAACCTTGGACAAGTTACTTAACTTCTATGTACCCCATATAAGAACATGCATAATGGTAGTAACTATTTTATAGATGGAGTGGGATTATTCATATAAAATAATAGAATAGTGTCTGGCTCCTAGTAAGCACTGCTTATGTTAGCTACTATAATGTGCAGTACTTTGAAAAAGCAAGATGCTGGAAACCACCTAGATATCTATCTTTTGGAGAAGTGGATAAAATAAAATTTATCATTGTCGTACAGTTGAATACTATATAACCATTAAGAGGATTTAGATCTGTTATAACATGGACAGATCTCAGAAACAGTGTTGAGTTAAAAATGGCAGTTGGCCTGGCATGGCGGCGGCTCAGGCCTGCAGTCCCAAGCACTTTGGGAGGCTGAATGGGAGGATCACTTGAGCTTAGGACTGTAAGACCAGCCTGGGCAACATAGTGAGACTCCATCTCTGTGAATAATTAAAAAATTAGCCAGGTGTGGTGGCACATGCCTATAGTCACAGCTGCTTAGGAAGCTGAACCAGGAGAATTACTTGAGCCCGGGAGTTCAAGGCTGCAGTGGGCTGTGGTCATGCCACTGCACTCCAGTCTGGGCAACAGAGTAAGATCTTGTCTTTTTTTTTTTTTTTTTTTTTTTGAGACAGAGCCCCAAGCTGTCACCCTGGGTAGAGTTCCATGGCATCACAGCTCACAGCAACCTCCAACTCCTAGGCTCAAGCAGTTCTCTTGCCTCCATCTCCCAAGTAGCTGGGACTCCAGGCGCCCGCCACAACGCCTGGCTATTTTTTGGTTGCAGCCGTCATTGTTGTTTGGTGGGCCCAGGCTGGATTCGAACCCGCCAGCTCAGGTATATGTGGCTGGCGCCTTAGCTGCTTGATCCACAGGCGCCGAGCCATAAGATCTTGTCTTTAAAAAAGAGAAAAAAAACAGGACTGGGCACAGTGGCTCACATTTGTAATCCTAGAATTCTGAGGCAGGTGGATTGCTTGAGCTCATGAGTTTGAGACTACTGTGAGCAAGAGTGAGACCCCATCTTTAAAAAATAGCTGAGTGTTGTGGTGAGTTCCTATAGTCCCAGCTACTCTGGAGGCTGAGGCAAGAGGATCACTTCAGCCCAAGAGTTTGAGGTTGTGGTGAGCTGACACCATGGCACTCTACCAAGCCTGAAAGTAATACTCTGTCTCAAAAATAAAAAAAAAAAGAAAAAGACAAAAGTTTTAGAAACTCAATTTACAATCTTTGAATTAAAAGACTATTTTAATAAACTTCATTTTACTCTTTTCCTGGAGTACGATTTTGGTTGCATATGTAAGAACCCCGGCCTCTGGAGCTGTCCCAGTCAATTAGTTGAAGAGTGCACGTGTGTATGTGTATGCTTTATATGGATATAGATTTATGCGTGTGTTAAGTAACATACACATACATATAGAGAGAGTTAATACGTTATATTCATTCTGTTATAAATTTAAAATTATTTGGAAGCTTGGTCTTGTTATGTGGGTCACTGTGAAGGTTTTGAGTCCGGCTGTGTTCTGGTCCGTTATTTCACCTCTGAGAAGCATAGTTGGGTGCGTTCTTTCTGATTCAGTCATGCAAGTTTCAGCTTGCTTGGCTTCTTGATGTTGCTGGGAGGGCTTCATTTGTTTTCATCCATGCAAATTTTACATTTCTTGATTTTTGTGTATCTCAAACTGTTGTAATGACCCATGAAATTGTATAATATTGCATAGTTTTATGTTTATGTTGTTTCTGAATTCTTCTCTGGAATGAATTTAAACTTTCTTTTTTTTTTTTTTTTTTGTAGAGACAGAGTCTCACTTTATCGCCCTCGGTAGGTGCTGTGGCATCACAGCTCACAGCAGCCTCTAACTCCTGGGCTTAGGCGAGTCTCTGCCTCAGCCTTCTGAGTAACTGGGACTACTGGTGCCTGCCACCACTCCCGGCTATTAAAGTTAGTGTTTAAGAGGCAGGTGACCTTGGTCTATCTCAGAATTTGTAAAGAACTATAATTTATGTTTTTGTCTGGTAGTTTTACTTTGGGGATTATAGGCTAAGAGGACTATATTTCTCTATATTGAATTACTTCTGACACCAAATGTTTGAGTTTTTTACACCAAGCAATTCTTTGTAGATACTAACTAGAGGTCCTACAGTTTCAGTCAGTTCTGACACTGACCACCTGGAGTTAGCACAGACCCTGCAGGTTAAGGGCTCAGCACACTAAGACTGCCCCCTACTTCAGATGCCAGCTGTAAGTAGTGGATCCCAGGTTGCCCACGCCTTCTGTCCTATTTGGCTGTATTGGACAGCCTCCTCAATGTCTTCTGTTTCATTTTCTTCTTTGCTTTTGAAGAGGTGTTGCTGTGTTGCCCAGGCTAACCTCAAATTCCTGAGCTCAAGGAATTCTTCTGTCTCAGCCTCCCAAGTAGCTAGGGCTACAGGTGTGTCTGTGCCACCACACCTAGCTGTCAGTTTCTTTTTTATGTAACCAAGGGCTCCAGCAAATATCCTTTAATACTTTGCACACATACAAATCTCAAGTGGAATTGTTGGGTTAGTAAGTATGTAAATTCTAATTTTTTTTAACAAAGAAAGTTTCCAGCCTGAGCAAGAGCAAGACCCCTGTCTCTAAAAATAGTGAGGCGTTGTGGCTGGCGCCTATAGTCCCAGCTACTTGGGAGGCTGAGGGAAGAGGATCACTTGAGCCCAAGAGTTTAAGGTTGTTGTGAGCTGTAACACCACGGCACTCTACCAAGGGTGACAAAGGGAGACTGTCTCAAAATAAATAAATAAATAAATAAATGAACAAAACAAAACAGAAATTTTGAGAACAAAGAGAAAACTTAGAGCACCCGCAAAGATTGTTGAAGTGTGTCCCTTCCATTAATGAGAAGTGAGAGAGACTACCTATTAAACAGTAAGGCACTGGCCCCATATGCCGGAGGTGGCAGGTTCAAACCCAGTCCCGGCCAAAAAAAAAAAAAAATTTAATTTTTAATACGTAGTACCAAATGATTCTCCACAGAGGTTTGTACTAATTTGCATTATCTTTAATAACTTACAAGCTAAAAAAGCAAAGCCCAGAACGTTGAGTGTGATGGATCTCATTTGTACAAAAAAATGAAAGATGGAAGGAGGCCATATACTTGAAATTGCATAGAATACATTTGGAAGGATATATTGGACTCAGTTAACAGTGGTTGCTTCTGGTAAGGAGAGCTAGAAATAACCACTGTTGTAATTGTTGTTGGTTGTGTTTTTTGTGTGTGTGTGTGTGTGTGACAGAGTCTCATTCTGTTGCCTGGGTTAGAGTGCCATGGCCTCAGCCTGACTCACAGCAGCTTGGGCTCAAGTGATCCTCTCGCCTCAGCCTCGGGGTAGCTAGGACAACAGCTAGCTTGGCCTGGCTAGTTTTTCTGTTTTTAGTAGAGATGGGGTCTTGGTCTTTCTCAGGCTGGTCTCAAACTCCTGAGCTGAAGGGATCCTCCTGCTTTCCCCTCCCAGAGTGCTGGGATTACAGGCGTGAGCCAGCACACCTTCCCCTTTTTGTACTGTTTGAGTTTTCTACCACTGAGCATATTTTTTAGTTAAAAATCTGATCAAAATAAAATGTGAGAGAATCAGCTGTGTGAATACATGCGCTCTTAATATTTATACATAAGGTGCTCGGGAGATTTAGAGTCTGGCATTACCCATATACATGCACATAAATGGTGAGCAAGGTTATGCATGGGCGTCTGGTGCTTCGTGGCTGTGAAATTGGAGTGTCCTCGGCACGGCAGTCGTCATTTGACTCTTCATTCGTCTTTCCACATAGATACAGCAACACGGTCCAGGGCTAGTTTTAAATGAGAAGGACAGTCCTAATGTGTCGTGTGCTCTGTCTCCAGTCAGGGATGTTTATGATTACTTCCGAGCCGTTCTGCAGCGGGATGAAAGGAGTGAACGAGCTTTTAAACTGACCCGAGATGCTATTGAGTTAAATGCAGCCAATTACACAGTGTGGTAAGTAGTGCACATTATTAATATTCCCTGCTGAGGTGTCTCCTGTGCAGGTTTGTACGGCTTTTTTTTTAACTGAACTTTTAATTTTGACCAAAATAATAAATACACATACGGGTTTCAAAGTTAGAAGCTGAATGGGAAGTAGAAATCTCTGGCCCAGTCTACTCCTCAGACGTAGTAACTTGTAGATGTTTTTCTTGAACCAACCTTGTGTATTGTAGATAATATGCTTACTTGTGATTTTCTTTTTTTCATTTTAGACAACACCTATTCCTTCTATGAAGGATCCAGAGTTCAGAGTTCACTCTCTACTACCCTTCCTCTGACACAAACGAGTACTCAGGGTTCATATTGATCTAGTCTTACGGGATCATTATCTTCCCTTTAACAGATTGCCCTTTTTGTTTTCTTTGTACTAATAAATAATTTGTCATCCAGACTCCTGATATACATACAATGTCATATTTCTATTGAACACTACACTAATTTTTTTTCTTCATTAATTTGGATTCTGCAGGACTGGTCTTCGGCTCTGACATATGTTAGATTTCCTGTTTCCTAGAGCTCTACATCTTTCTCCTTCTCAATTTACTCTCTCATTTCATAGAGTAGAAGGATGGGAAATTATTTTTGTGTGGGAAGTAATTTTTGAGATTTATACATAGTAGAACTACTCTGTGAGTTGACCACCCAAGGGACTGTAACAAACTTGTCAACATACAGAGGTGGCCAGCATCAGGAACCAGGCCTGCTGTGCCGATGCACACATGTGCTGCCTATCCTGTCTATGACAATTAGGTCAACTACAGAGGTTCTACTGTTTGTAAAATCATTACTTTTCCTTCCGCTAGATTGATTGATTGTGCCAGGTTCTTGCTCTGTCGTCTGGGCTGGAGTGCAGTGACATGATCCTAGCTTACTGCAGCCTCAAACTGCTGGGCTCGAGCAATCCTCCTACCTCAGCCTCCTAGCTGATTTTTATTTTTTTATTTTTTGGTAGCAGTGGGGTCTTATGGCAGGTCTATAATTTCTGGACTCAAGCATCCTCCTCCCTCAGCCTCCTGAATAGCTAAGACTAATGACAGGTGGTGTCATGCTCAGCTTCTTTATTTTCATTTCTTTGTCTATTTATGCACTTGTAAGATATTTCCTCAATTTTATCTTTCAGTCTTCTATTGATTTTTTTTAAATTCTGCATTCACTTTTAATTTTAATTTATTTTATTTTTTTGAGACAGAGTCTTGCTTTTGTCATCCTCCGTAGAGTGCTGTGATGTCATAGCTCACAGCAACTTCAAGCTCTTGGGCTCAAGCAATTCTCTTGTCTCAGCCTCCTGAGTAGCTGTGCCCATAGGCACTGCCACAATGCCTGGCTGTTTTAGAGACCAGGTCTCGCTCTTGCTCAGGCTGGTCTCAAACCCGTGAGCGCAGGTAATCCACCGCCTCAGCCTCCAAGAGTGTTAGGATTACAGGTGTGAGCCACTTTGCCCGCCTTCTGAGTATTCTTTTTTTTTTTCGTATAACTTTTTATTGTGGTAAAATACACATAGCATAAAATTGATCATTTTAACCATTGTTAAATATACAGTTCACAGTTCAATGGCATTAGGTACATTCACAACCCTGTAAACTCATCACCACTATCTGTTTCCAGGACTTTTTCATCTTCCCAAACTGAACCTCTGTGTGAGTATTCTTTTTTAACTGGCACCTTTTTTTCTTTAATAATGGGTGTGTTAATCTTTATTTATCTTGTTCTCTTTCATATAAATATTTTTCTGAAACGGTTGATTAATTCTTGACTTTCCTTTTTTTTTTTGTAGAGACAGAGTCTCACTTTGTCCCCCTCGGTAGAGGGCTGTGCCATCACAGCTCACAGCAACCTCCAACTCCTGGGCTTAGGAGATTATCTTGCTTCAGCCTCCGGAGTAGCTGGAACTACAGGCACCCGCCACAACGCCCCACTATTTTTTTGTTGCAATTTGGCCGGGGCTGGGTTTAAACCCGCCACTCTCAGTATATGGGACTGGCGCCCTACTCACTGAGCCACAGGCACCGCCCTCTTGACTTTCCTTTAATACTCATAACTGAGATAAGAATAAATGGAAGCCCTACTATGTGGAACACTTATCAATTGGAGGGCTTCACTGTGAAGTTAATAAGGGTGTGTGTGGCTGTTTTGTTGTGAAATCTTCTCATGTCAGTATTTTTTAATCTTTTCTCTTGGATGGTGTATTTCTCCAAAGAGGATTCATCTAATTTTTTGCCTAAGGAAGGTGTATTTGGCTGTCACGGTTCTGGAGGTCAGGGGATGATGGCAGGGGAGTCTCACTGTGGAGAATATCAACTGTTTTTGGAGGGGGGCAATCTTGTTGTGATTTGAAATAGAAACTCGTTTATTTTAATTTTTTTCAGCTTTGTATACCGACATTCTTTATCTCACCCTGCCTTCCAGTGTGTCTGGTATTCCTTTCTGCTGCAAATTTTTCCAGAGATTAAAGCCACTGTCTCCTGCCTGGGTCTGGAGGTGTTGTCACCCAGGGAGGGATTTTGGCTGGTGAGGATTCTTCTATAGACCTTACCTTGTTTTTAGGCCCACCGTGGACTCCAATTTGAAAATACCTGGTACCTCTGATTTCTAAACCTTTCTTAAGATTTCCTCTTCTGTTGACAGTTTTTCACACATTTTGTTCTTCTTAGTTACAACTATCTCCCTGCTTACTTTTGTCCCTGATTTTGTTGATCTTTCCCAGTTGCTGTGGTAGCCTCTTGTCTTTGTGTATTTAACCTTTCTTTTTATTTTACTGTCATTTTAGTGAGATTTTATTAGAGAATGAGAATTAACTCATTTATTTAGTCTATTTGTCAATATATTTCATCATTTTATGTCTTTATTATGTACTTCTTAGCTTTCAATATTTTACTTACTCTACAGAAAAAGGAACTTAGAATGCATTTAAAAATTTCCTGAGAAGTGTGTTTGCTGGTTTTTTAATAGCTGTATACCCAAAATCATTACCCATATAAGCTATGTTTTACATGTTCTATAAGCTTAATTTTAATTTTCTTTTATAACAATGGAAGAGAAATACTGTAATCTCTTCTATTTAGGAGTTCATTTTAGAAGGTAATTAGATCTTTAACTGTCTCTTATATGTTGGGTTGGAATTTTCTCAAATTTCAAGGTAAAAATAGACCACACTAACCATGTCTTTAGGAAATATGATTCCACCTGTGGAGAAATTGGAGAGAAACTTATTTCATTTATAAGTAGCATTTTTGTGGTGGTTTGAAAAGTAAATATTTTGTTAATGTTTAAAATACAATCAATTTATTATATGAATGATGTATCTACACAAAAAAGCTGTGCCTACAGAAAAAGAGACGTCTTTGATCCTTGTGTTTATAGAACATGGTGACCAGAGTATTATCTGAGAATAATCATTTAGTGGGTGGCTTTTCATTACTTAAGTTTCAAAAATTTACTTTTGTTCTATCTCGTTATTTGTTGCCTTTCAGTATTTTTACCCCAAATGGTTGATCCTTCCAATCACCAGATAGTTGTATGAATTTGGACAACCACAAGCAATTGAATTGTTGTAGCACTGGTTGTTTAGAACATCTGCCAGGAATTGTCTGACCGTATTGTTGTCTTGTAGCTTCACTTGCTGTTGTTACTAGGCAACTTAGATGGAGTAATAAGACTGGATGCTTACTGTTTGCTGTAGGCATTTTCGGAGAGTTCTCTTAAAGTCGCTTCAAAAGGATCTGCATGAGGAAATGAACTACATCACTGCGATAATTGAGGAACAGCCCAAAAACTATCAAGTCTGGTAAGATGAAAATAGGACAGATGTCACTGTGCTTAATTGTACTTGCCACTGGGTGGTGAACCTGCAGAAAATCTTCTGTTTATAATTGTATTTAGTGCTTTATATTGAAGCTGATGTTACCTACTGGTAGGATTGTTAGGAGGATTAAACAGAGGATATGTTAGAAGGATAACTTTATGTTTAGTGCCCGAAATGATGTAGAAACTTAAAGTTTCAACATCAGTATGTAATACTGCTAGAGTCAAAACAAATTTGAGTAAAAAATCTGAAAATTGTTTTCTCAGTATGTTATAAAACCAACTTTTTGATACTTTATCTTTTATTCATTTGTTTATTCAAAAAAATGTTTATTGATGCTGGGAATACAAAGATGAACACAGTCTAAGGAGGAAAGCAAATAATAAAACCAGTAATTTTACACAGCCGTATGAAAGTATATTTAAAGCTAGAGTTTTTCTCAGTATATTTGTTATAGAAACTAAGCTGCTAGGTTAGCGTAGACAAGAGTCTGGGGGTTGTTACAGGTGAGGGTCGCACAGCATGAAGAAGGAAAGCAAGAAGTTGGGGAGCAGGATGAGAGGGGCGGGGCAGTGCCCCGCACACAGTGAGTTAGGGAGCAGGAGGAGAGGGGTGGGGCAGTGCCCCGCACACAGTGAGTTAGGGAGCAGGAGGAGAGGGGTGGGGCAGTGCCCCCGCACACAGTGAGTTAGGGAGCAGGAGGAGAGAGGTGGGGCAGTGCCCCGCACACAGTGAGTTAGGGAGCAGGAGGAGAGGGGTGGGGCAGTGCCCCCGCACACAGTGAGTTAGGGAGCAGGAGGAGAGAGGTGGGGCAGTGCCCCGCACACAGTGAGTTAGGGAGCAGGAGGAGAGGGGTGGGGCAGTGCCCCGCACACAGTGAGTTAGGGAGCAGGAGGAGAGGGGTGGGGCAGTGCCCCGCACACAGTGAGTTGGGGAGCAGGAGGACAGGGGTGGGGCAGTGCCCCGCACACAGTGAGTTAGGGAGCAGGAGGAGAGAGGTGGGGCAGTGCCCCGCACACAGTGAGTTAGGGAGCAGGAGGAGAGGGGTGGGGCAGTGCCCCCGCACACAGTGAGTTAGGGAGCAGGAGGAGAGGGGTGGGGCAGTGCCCCGCACACAGTGAGTTAGGGAGCAGGAGGAGAGGGGTGGGGCAGTGCCCCCGCACACAGTGAGTTAGGGAGCAGGAGGAGAGAGGTGGGGCAGTGCCCCGCACACAGTGAGTTAGGGAGCAGGAGGAGAGGGGTGGGGCAGTGCCCCGCACACAGTGAGTTGGGGAGCAGGAGGAGAGGGGTGGGGCAGTGCCCCGCGCACAGTGAGTTAGGGAGCAGGAGGAGAGGGGTGGGGCAATGCCCCTGCACACAGTGAGTTAGGGAGCAGGAGGAGAGGGGTGGGGCAGTGCCCCCGCACACAGTGAGTTAGGGAGCAGGAGGAGAGGGGTGGGGCAGTGCCCCGCACACAGTGAGTTAGGGAGCAGGAGGAGAGGGGTGGGGCAGTGCCCCGCACACAGTGAGTTAGGGAGCAGGAGGAGAGGGGTGGGGCAGTGCCCCGCACACAGTGAGTTGGGGAGCAGGAGGAGAGGGGTGGGGCAGGGCCCCCGCACACAGTGAGTTAGGGAGCAGGAGGAGAGGGGTGGGCAGTGCCCCGCACACAGTGAGTTGGGGAGCAGGAGGAGAGGGGTGCGGCAGTGCCGCGCACACAGTGAGTTGGGGAGCACTAGGAGAGGGGTGGGGCAGTGCCCCGCGCACAGTGAGTTAGGGCCTAGGAGGAGAGGGGTGGGGCAATGCCCGTGCACACAGTGAGTTAGGGAGCAGGAGGAGAGGGGTGGGGCACTGCTCCGCACACAATGAGTTAGGGAGCAGGAGGAGAGGGGTGGGGCAGTGCCCCGCACACAGTGAGTTAGGGAGCAGGAGGAGAGGGGTGGGGCAGTGCCCTGCACACAGTGAGTTAGGGAGCAGGAGGAGAGGGGTGGGGCAGTGCCCCGCGCACAGTGAGTTAGGGCCTAGGAGGAGAGGGGTGGTGCAGTGCCCTGCACACAGTGAGTTAGGGAGCAGGAGGAGAGGGGTGGGGCAGTGCCCCGCACACAGTGAGTTAGGGAGCAGGAGGAGAGGGGTCGGGCAGTGCCCCGCACACAGTGAATTGAGGAGCAGGAGGAGAGGGGTGGGGCAGTGCCCCGCACACAGTGAGTTAGGGAGCAGGAGGAGAGGGGTGGGGCAGTGCCCCGCACACAGTGAGTTGGGGAGCAGGAGGAGAGGGGTGCGGCAGTGCCCCGCACACAGTGAGTTAGGGAGCAGGAGGAGAGGGGTGGGGCAGTGCCCCGCACACAGTGAGTTAGGGAGCAGGAGGAGAGGGGTGGGGCAGTGCCCCGCACACAGTGAGTTAGGGAGCAGGAGGAGAGGGGTGGGGCAGTGCCCCGCACACAGTGAGTTAGGGAGCAGGAGGAGAGGGGTGGGGCAGTGCCCCGCACACAGTGAGTTAGGGAGCAGGAGGAGAGGGGTGGGGCAGTGCCCCGCACACAGTGAGTTAGGGAGCAGGAGGAGAGGGGTGGGGCAGTGCCCCGCACACAGTGAGTTAGGGAGCAGGAGGAGAGGGGTGGGGCAGTGCCCCGCACACAGTGAGTTGGGGAGCAGGAGAGAGGGGTGGGGCAGTGCCCCGCACACAGTGAGTTGGGGAGCAGGAGGAGAGGGGTGGGGCAGTGCCCCGCACACAGTGAGTTGGGGAGCAGGAGGAGAGGGGTGCGGCAGTGCCCCGCACACAGTGAGTTGGGGAGCAGGAGGAGAGGGGTGGGGCAGTGCCCCGCACACAGTGAGTTAGGGAGCAGGAGGAGAGGGGTGGGGCAGTGCCCCGCACACAGTGAGTTGGGGAGCAGGAGGAGAGGGGTGCGGCAGTGCCCCGCACACAGTGAGTTGGGGAGCAGGAGGAGAGGGGTGGGGCAGTGCCCCGCACACAGTGAGTTGGGGAGCAGGAGGAGAGGGGTGGGGCAGTGCCCCGCACACAGTGAGTTGGGGAGCAGGAGGAGAGGGGTGGGGCAATGCCCCTGCACACAGTGAGTTAGGGAGCAGGAGGAGAGGGGCGGGGCAGTGCCCCGCACACAATGAGTTAGGGAGCAGGAGGAGAGGGGTGGGGCAGTGCCCCGCGCACAGTGAGTTAGGGCCTAGGAGGAGAGGGGTGGGGCAATGCCCCTGCACACAGTGAGTTAGGGAGCAGGAGGAGAGGGGTGGGGCAGTGCCCCGCACACAATGAGTTAGGGAGCAGGAGGAGAGGGGTGGGGCAGTGCCCTGCACACAGTGAGTTAGGGAACAGGAGGAGAGGGGTGGGCAGTGCCTCGCACACAGTGAGTTGGGGAGCAGGAGGAGAGGGGTGCGGCAGTGCCGCGCGCACAGTGAGTTGGGGAGCACTAGGAGAGGGGTGGGGCAGTGCCCCGCGCACAGTGAGTTAGGGAGCAGGAGGAGAGGGGTGGGGCAGTGCCCCGCACACAGTGAGTTAGGGAGCAGGAGGAGAGGGGTGGGGCAGTGCCCCGCACACAGTGAGTTAGGGAGCAGGAGGAGAGGGGTGGGGCAGTGCCCCGCACACAGTGAGTTGGGGAGCAGGAGGAGAGGGGTGGGGCAGTGCCCCGCACACAGTGAGTTAGGGAGCAGGAGGAGAGAGGTGGGGCAGTGCCCCGCACACAGTGAGTTGGGGAGCAGGAGGAGAGGGGTGGGGCAGTGCCCCGCACACAGTGAGTTGGGGAGCAGGAGGAGAGGGGTGGGGCAGTGCCCCGCACACAGTGAGTTGGGGAGCAGGAGGAGAGGGGTGGGGCAATGCCCCTGCACACGGTGAGTTAGGGAGCAGGAGGAGAGGGGTGGGGCAGTGCCCCGCACACAATGAGTTAGGGAGCAGGAGGAGAGGGGTGGGGCAGTGCCCCGCGCACAGTGAGTTAGGGCCTAGGAGGAGAGGGGTGGGGCAATGCCCCTGCACACAGTGAGTTAGGGAGCAGGAGGAGAGGGGTGGGGCAGTGCCCCGCACACAATGAGTTAGGGAGCAGGAGGAGAGGGGTGGGGCAGTGCCCCGCACACAGTGAGTTGGGGAGCAGGAGGAGAGGGGTGGGGCAGTGCCCCGCACACAGTGAGTTGGGGAGCAGGAGGAGAGGGGTGGGGCAATGCCCCTGCACACGGTGAGTTAGGGAGCAGGAGGAGAGGGGTGGGGCAGTGCCCCGCACACAATGAGTTAGGGAGCAGGAGGAGAGGGGTGGGGCAGTGCCCCGCGCACAGTGAGTTAGGGCCTAGGAGGAGAGGGGTGGGGCAATGCCCCTGCACACAGTGAGTTAGGGAGCAGGAGGAGAGGGGTGGGGCAGTGCCCCGCACACAATGAGTTAGGGAGCAGGAGGAGAGGGGTGGGGCAGTGCCCTGCACACAGTGAGTTAGGGAACAGGAGGAGAGGGGTGGGCAGTGCCTCGCACACAGTGAGTTGGGGAGCAGGAGGAGAGGGGTGCGGCAGTGCCGCGCGCACAGTGAGTTGGGGAGCACTAGGAGAGGGGTGGGGCAGTGCCCCGCGCACAGTGAGTTAGGGAGCAGGAGGAGAGGGGTGGGGCAGTGCCCCGCACACAGTGAGTTAGGGAGCAGGAGGAGAGGGGTGGGGCAGTGCCCCGCACACAGTGAGTTGGGGAGCAGGAGGAGAGGGGTGGGGCAGTGCCCCGCACACAGTGAGTTGGGGAGCAGGAGGAGAGGGGTGGGGCAGTGCCCCGCACACAGTGAGTTAGGGAGCAGGAGGAGAGAGGTGGGGCAGTGCCCCGCACACAGTGAGTTGGGGAGCAGGAGGAGAGGGGTGGGGCAGTGCCCCGCACACAGTGAGTTGGGGAGCAGGAGGAGAGGGGTGGGGCAGTGCCCCGCACACAGTGAGTTGGGGAGCAGGAGGAGAGGGGTGGGGCAGTGCCCCGCACACAGTGAGTTGGGGAGCAGGAGGAGAGAGGTGGGGCAGTGCCCCGCACACAGTGAGTTGGGGAGCAGGAGGAGAGGGGTGGGGCAGTGCCCCGCACACAGTGAGTTAGGGAGCAGGAGGAGAGGGGTGGGGCAGTGCCCCGCTCACAGTGAGTTAGGGAGCAGGAGGAGAGGGGTGGGGCAGTGCCCCGCACACAGTGAGTTGGGGAGCAGGAGGAGAGGGGTGGGGTAGTGCCCCGCACACAGTGAGTTGGGGAGCAGGAGGAGATGGGTGGGGCAGTGCCCCGCACACAGTGAGTTGGGGAGCAGGAGGAGATGGGTGGGGCAGTGCCCCGCACACAGTGAGTTAGGGAGCAGGAGGAGATGGGTGGGGCAGTGCCCCGCACACAGTGAGTTGGGGAGGAGGAGGAGAGGGGTGAGGCAGTGCCCCGCACACAGTGAGTTGGGGAGCAGGAAGAGATGGGTGGGGCAGTGCCCCGCACACAGTGAGTTGGGGAGCAGGAAGAGATGGGTGGGGCAGTGCCCCGCACACAGTGAGTTGGGGAGCAGGAGGAGAGGGGTGGGGCAGTGCCCCCGCACACAGTGAGTTGGGGAGCAGGAGGAGAGGGGTGGGGCAGTGCCCCGCACACAGTGAGTTGGGGAGCAGGAGGAGAGGGGTGGGGCAGTGCCCCGCACACAGTGAGTTGGGGAGCAGGAGGAGAGGGGTGGGGCAGTGCCCCGCACACAGTGAGTTAGGGAGCAGGAGGAGAGGGGTGGGGCAGTGCCCCGCACACAGTGAGTTAGGGAGCAGGAGGAGAGGGGTGGGGCAGTGCCCCGCACACAGTGAGTTGGGGAGCAGGAGGAGAGGGGTGGGGCAGTGCCCCGCACGCAGTGATGGTGGTGAGGGTGAGGTGTGCGGCCCACTGCCAATAGTTTACTTCACTTTGTGTGCCGTTGATTGCCTCTTCATAATGCAGGGCTCACTCCCGTTTTACCTTTTTTCAGCTGAATGGCCTACACACACACCATAGTATCTTTATGCCTGAGATTTAAGGAAGACTTTGAAAGGCAGGACCTCTGAGGCAAAAGACAATATTCTAGGCAGAAGCCTGAAGAAGTCCATGTGCTGAGAGTGCCTTGGGGGGTCATGGAGTATAAGCAGGGTTGAGGGCGTAAAGGGCCTATGAGCATCCATCAGGGCTGTGTGTGGATCTTAGTGGCAGTGAGAGCTAGTGACAAGTAACACGGTTGTATTTGTGTCTTAGAAGGTGCCCTGATGGCAGGGCAGACAGGGACTTGTCCAGCTTCCTGATCCTGGAGGCTGAGGGGCCCTTGCAGTGGTGCAGGTTAGAAGAGATGAGACTTCATATGCAGAAATTACTGGAGAGGGAGAAGTAAATTTGAGAGAGATTTTAGAGGGAAAAGCAATACGTTTTGAAGTTTAATTTATTGAAGGGGTGATGGAGAAGAACGTCTCTTATTTTTGGCTTAAAAGCTGAGTGAGTGGTGGTGCCATCCACTTGGGGAATTTGAGAGGCTCAGCAGCACATTTTGGGTAAAGAAGAACAGGGTCGGTGTTGGGCAGGTGGTGCTTGACGTGCTTGTGTAAAACCCACGTGCATACGGCTGTCCAGTAAGTGACTGGAAAGCGCTCTTCTGGAGTGAGGAGCAGTGGGGGTTGCTGACTAGAGTTGGAGGCTGGCTGTGTCTGGAATGGAAGCTGGAGTCACAGCTGTGGGTGACGTGCTCAGGGAGAGTTAGAGGAGAAGGCTGAGGACAGCACTGGTGAATGCCATGTCATCGTGTGTGTGGGGAGGACTGCGGAAGGAAACCAAGAGGGGAGAGAGTTTCAAAAAGACAGGAACGGGTGACAACATGAGCTGCTAATGAGAAGTCAGAGAAAGCAGGAACTGGAAGTGATGACAGTGATGTCGGTTGGGTGGTCGGCCAGTTGTGAGTGTCCTAGGCGTGTGCAGGGGTTGGGTGGGTGGCAGTGGGCAGGAGCGAAGAGGCAGGGTGAGGAAGGGAGTCACATAGCAGTGACTAGAACTGGGACTGGGGGCGGAAGAGGCCCGGGTGCTGAGAAAGGAGCACAGGGCAGGTGCTGCTCAAGGGCTGGCGTTTTGTTTGCTATTTTCAATATGGTAAAGGCTTCATGGTAGGGGGATAGTGTTAATACAGAGAGGTTGAGAATTCAGGAGAGAAAGGAGAGTGCAGACCTAAGAGTGGGAAGAGGGCCAACTTGTCGGCTAGTCTTGGCAGGAGGAGGAACCTCATCCCAGATGTGGACAGCTGCGGAGCGTCTGGACCAGCTGTGTGATGATGATCCGCATAGCCAAGTATTATCTTCAAGGAGGATTTACCTATAGAGAGATATTTAATTTTCAAAGAATTAGAATATAATAGATCTGATAGTGCATAACTGTCTTCAGTAAATAACATTTGTAAGTAATCAAAAAAACCTCTGGTTAATTTGGCAAAGCATAGAAGTGGTAGCTGTTGTATAGATTTTCATTGGTAGAGTTTTATTTAGTTAAAAGCTTTTCCATGGCCAGGCGCGGTGGCTCATGCCTGTAAGCACTCTGGGAGGCTGAGGCAGGTGGATTGCTTGAGCTCATGAGTTTGAGACCAGCCTGAGCAAGAGTGAGATCATATCTCTACTAAAAATAGAAAAACTGAGACAAGAGGGTCGTTTGAGCCCAAGAGTTGGAGGTTGCTGTGAACTATTACGCCTTGGTTCTCTACTCAGGGTGACAGCTTGAGACTCTTGTCTCAAAAAAATAAATAAATAAAATAAATACATAAATAAAAGCTTTACCGTTGTAGCCTCTTTGTTTATAAGTAGATTGTTGCTTTCCTAAAAACTTGCATTATAAAATAATAGTTGCTTTGAAGAGAAAATAGAGTATTTCAGACTCATTAAAAAGGTATTTACCCTGTGCAGTCGAGGTACTTTTATATACATGTCTGTAGCTGTAAAATCCAGACATCACAAGCATTCTCAGTGTTTGATTACCCTACAGACACTGTCCTTAACACCCCAGCACCCATTGTTAGGAGAAACAAAACACAAACCCAGTCAAAGCAGCTGCTGTGGAAAGCCCCCTAGTTTTTTAATTGCAATAAATACATTACCTACCCTGTTAGTTCCTCTTACAACCAGTTTAATACAAGTAATGAAAATCCTGTACCCTAATAAATTACTTTTTATTAAATTCTCACTATGAAAACTTATACTGTAAGGTAAATCCCTGTATTTAATAATTTAATTTTTTTTTTTTTTTTTTTTTTTGTGGTTTTTGGCCAGGGCTGGGTTTGAACCCGCCACCTCCGGCATATGGGACTGGCGCCCTACTCCCTGAGCTACAGGCGCCGCCCAATTTAATAATTTTTTAAGTCATAGAACATTAGTACAAACTTATGTTCCTAGAAGTCAATTTGATATACCAGAAGATCTAATTTATTTTATTTTATTTATTTTTTATTGAGACAGAGTCTCACTCTTGTCACCCTGGGTGGAGTGTTGTGATATCATCACTCATAGCAACCTCAAACTTTTGGGCTCAAACTATCCTCCTGCCTCAGCCTCCCAAGTAGTTGAGACCACAGATGTGCACCACCATGCTCAGCTAATTTTTCTACTTTTAGTAGAGATAGAGTCTTGCTTTGCTGAGGCTGGTTTTGAACTCTTGAGCTCAAGTGATCCTTTTACTGCAACCTCCCAGAGTCCCAGGATTATAGGTGTGAGCTACTGTCCCCAGCCTGAGAGAATCTAATTTTTAACTTTTTCCTAAATTATAGAATTTACCTGGAATCTGGAAAAATAAAATGCTACTAGTATTCACTGACTTGGAAGATTTCTAAATATAAATTTGGAAACCTTTTTCTCTAGGGGTATCTTACCTTAATATTCTGTAAGATTAATTTTTAAATTTTCCATGTATGTTAAATAGATTGTTCATTAAGCTTCATTTCCTATCACTTCTCACTTTTAGTATAATGAATTTTAAAAATTCGCTGTATTGGGGGCGGCACCTGTGGCTCAGTCGGTAAGGCGCCGGCCCCATATACCGAGGGTGGCGGGTTCAAACCCGGCCCCGGCTGAACTGCAACCAAAAAAAAAAAAAATAGCCTGGCGTTGTGGCGGGCGCCTATAGTCCCAGCTACTCGGGGGCTGAGGCAAGAGAATTGCTTAAGCCCAGGAGTTGGAGGTTGCTGTGAGCTGTGTGATGCCATGGCACTCTACCAAGGGTCATAAAGTGAGACTCTGTCTCTACAAAAAAAAAAAAAAAAAATTTGCTGTATTGGGATACGATTCATATACCGTACAGTCCACCTATAGAAAGTGTACAGTGCAGTGGTTTTGAGTAAACGAGTTTGCACAAATATGTGCAACCATCACCACAGTGAACTGCAGAACGTTTTCACTAATAGATTTTTATAGTTTAAGAAAGTTATGAAATGAAATCCAATATAAACCTTTTAGAAGTATTTTCCTAGTACAGAAACTCGTCTTGTGACAAACTTGTAGCTTATCATAACTCCTTGATAGCTTCAGGATAGATGTGAATTCAGTTCCGCCCACTACCATGTGGGATGAGAAGTTGTTTGTATGTGACACTTTACATTCAGTGAAAACCACAAACTGTTTAACTAGAGGAACTTCTATGCTTGATAAAATAATAGCACATTTTCACTAGTCTGTCATTATGCAACCTGGTAATGCGTTAGAATTTTTTGACAGAATTTTGTATTGTATTATTGTGAGATGAATTGTTTTTTTTTAATTTCAGCTTGCTTGTTCATTTTCTTCTTCCTCTGGCGATTCTCTTTCCCATTGCCTCCCTAATAGCTGGGATTACAGACGCCCACCACAACGTCCGGCTGTTTTTGATGTTGTTAGTAGAGACGGGGTCTTACTCTGGCTCACTGCTGCTCATACTGGTCTTGAACCTTTGAGCTCAGACAGTCCACCCACCTCGGCCTCCCACAGTGCTGGGACTACAGGCGTGAGCCACCACCCCTGGCCGAACATTTTTTTTTTTTGAGACAGAGTGTCTCTTCTGTTGTCCTGGCTAGGGTACCATAGTATCAGCCTAGTTCACAGCAACTTCAGACTCTTGGGTTCCAGCAGTTCTCCTGTCTCAGCCTCCCAGTACCTGGGACCTCACCAGCACCCACAACAATGGCTGGCCAGCTCATTTTTCTTTTCTTTTTTTTGCAGGTTTTGGCCGGGGTTGGGTTTGAACCTGCCACCTCTGGTATATGGGGGCTGGCGCCCTACTCAATGAGCCACAGGCACCACCCTCATTTTTCTATTTTTAGTAAGAGATGGGGTCTCGCCCTTGCTGAGTGCTGGGATTATTATAGGCGTGACCTACCATGTCGGGCTGAGGCAAACCTTCTTTTTAAACCCCATGTATATGATTTCATTTTACACATAACTGTTCTGTGTTTCTCAACTCTTCCTTAGTGTTGTGAACTTTTTTCTTATTATTTTCTTTGTGTTACCTTTCTCTCCAGTAGTGTCTTGAGAATTAGAGGTGAACTTTTGTTTCTTGAGTGTCCTTCCACCTCACCGAGGGTAAACAGATATGCAGCTGATATTTTAGTTGTTGAATCAATTAACAAAAAACTTTTCTTTCTTCCTTCTCTGGGCTTTAGGCATCATAGGCGAGTATTAGTGGAATGGTTAAAAGATCCATCTCAGGAGCTTGAGTTTATTGCCGATATTCTTAATCAGGATGCAAAGAATTACCACGCCTGGCAGCATCGACAGTGGGTTATTCAGGTATTGCCTTCTTGTTACAGTGTTTTTCAGGTTTTTATTTTTAACTGAATTAAACTGGTAAACTTACAGTTGAAGTCTAAATATACTTCTAAAGCAAAACACACACATATATAAATCATTGCACATAATATGTAATAATTAAGAATTAAGGTACTTAGCGGCTTGGCACTTGTAGCATAGTGGTTATGGCGCCAGCCACATACACTGAGGCTACAGGTTCGAACCAGGCCCAGGCCAGCTGAGCAACAATGACAACTGCAATAAGAAAATAGCCGGGCGTTGTGGGGGGCGCCTGTAGTCCCAGCTACTTGGGAGGCTGAGGCAAGAGAATTGCTTAAGCCCAAGATTTGAGGTTGCTGTGAGCTATGACTCCATAACACTCTACCACGGGCAACATAGCGAGGCTCTGTCTCAAAAAAACAAAAAAAAAAAGAATTAAGCTACTTAAAACCTCACATCTTTCATGTTGGTTTGCCTTTATCTCTTTGGATATGTTGGTGAATGGCTTTATACTAAAGAATAAAAGTAAATTTTTAATTCTTTAATTTGTATCACATGTTTGCTGGCGAATTGAGTACAAAAAGTAGTAAATCTTTAGCGCAGTTCTATTTTATTTATTTTTTATATTACTATTATTTTAATTAACAAGGGCACATTTAAAGTTTTTGTGTAAGGCTGGGTGCAGTGGTTCACACCTGTAATCCTAGCACTCTGGGAGGCCAAGGTGGGTAGATTGCCTGAGTTCAGGAGTTGGAGACCAGCCTGAGCAAGAGCGAGACCCTGTCTCTGAAAAATAGCTGGGTGTTGTGGTGGGCCCCTGTCGTCCCAGCTACTTGGAAGGCTGAGGCAGGAGGATTACTTGAGCCCAAGAGTTGGAGGTTGCTGTGAGGTGTGACGCCACGGCACTCTACCATGGGTGACATAGTGTGACTGTCTCAAAAAAATAAAGTTTTTGTATATATAAACTTTGAAACACTAACTATTGTGTATTTTATTTCTACCCACGTATTAAAATTTTGTGCTTAATACTGAATAGAATAGTTGTAACTCCTACTCTGGGCATTTCATTTATTCTAACAGTTACAGTGTTGTTTCCTATGAATTTTTCCATAGATTGCTACTTTTTGCACTATTCATTACACCAAGAGCATTTCACCATAATTATTTTATTTAAAATTTAAAAATTTTCCAAATTTAGCTAAAGGGACACATTTTCTAAACATTTTTGATATTTTCACTTTATAATGAATATTTTAAGAGTAAAAATTTAAGAGTAAATTTAAGAGTAAAAATTTAAGAGTAAAAATTATACACAAGCACACAGCCCCACCCATTTGCCACAGCAGCTTGAGAAAGAGAACATTCCTAGTGTCTTTGAAAAGCCCTTCACCCAGGGTGCTTCTCTGAAATGATTGTAAATGTTCCTATGAGAAAGGACTTCAAAATATCCTTCCATTGTGTTGTAATTCCTAAGTTTCTATTTTATAAACCAAAGTACATGTCATTTTCTTGTTTTCACATTTGATACATTATGATTTCATGTTTCCAATATAATTTTTTAAAGAATAATTTCTGCTCTATTGAGGGGCAAATGGATTCTGAAAACTGAAGAAAATCTGTACATTTTTATATGCTGAATAAAAAGGAAGAAAACTTGTCTCAAGGTTCACAGTGGGACATGCACACATCTTAGATCCCATGGTTTTCAAGCAGCAGTGACCGTGCTCCACGGAGAACATTCAGAGCAGCTGGAGCTATTTTTCGCTGTCAAACTAGGGGCCTGGTGCTGCTGTTGTCCAGTGGATAGAGGGCAGGGATGCTACTGGCCTCCCCTGTGCCTGAGACAGCCCCACAGCAGAGTTGCCTGGTGCAGGTTATCACTGCCAGGGCCGAAGAAGCCTGTTCTAAGCCTGTTTCTAGTAAGGGGACTTAATTATGGAACGCCATTTTAAATATTTATTTTCAGTGAGAATTTAATGAATTTAGTACATTCTCTGATTACTTAAAATGGATGTGAGACAGTTCTTAAAATAACTTAATGACATACATATATTAAATGTGACAGAATTTTAGTTTTAAGCTTTTTTTTTTTTTTTTTTTGAGACAGTCTCACTGTGTCGCCCGTAGTAGAGTGCTATGGCATCACAGCTCACAGCAACCTCAAACTCTTGAGCTTAAGTGCCCAGATTCTCTTGCCTCAGTCTCCCGAGTGGCTGGGACTACAGGCGCCTGCCACAACGCCCAGCTATTTTTAGAGATGGAGTCTTGCTCTGGCTCAGGCTGGTCTTGAACCTGTGAGCTCAGGTAATACACCTGCCTTGGCTTCCCAGAGTGTTGGGATTTACAGGCATGAGCAACTGCGCCCAGCTGCTATCCTTTTCAGAGTTAATGTCCCCAACTTTTGCAGCATTTTTAAGTTTTAACCATTCTCCTCTTTCAAATTGTCTTCAGTGGTTCTGTTCTCTCCGTAAATTTTTTTTAATTAAAACAGCTTTGTATGGTATAAATTTTTATCTAAATCCTGTGGTATATATTTCCCTACGTGTATTTTAATGTAATTTTATCATTTATGTATACTTGTGAATGCTGCCCTTAATGTTATATGTTAATATCAAATCTCATTGAATTGCTACTCTGTACTATAGTTACTTTCTTACCAGTGAGTTTGGCTTTTTTCCTGCTCTCTCTGTTCCTATACTCTGTCCTCAGTTTCACGCGTCGCCCGTCGCCCTCTATTTCCTTGACCTGTGACTGTCACTTCTCTCTCATTATGTGACAAATCCTCTCATCCTCAGGTCTACCTTGTTAGGTTTACTGACAGTTTTATTTATTTATTTGTATTGTTTATGAATAATGGGACATTTCTAATTCTTTTTTTTTTTTTTTTAATTTTCTTTTAGGAATTTAAACTTTGGGATAATGAGCTGCATTATGTAGACCAGCTTCTAAAAGAGGACGTGAGAAATAACTCTGTCTGGAACCAAAGATACTTCGTTATTTCAAACACCACTGGCTACAATGACCATGCTGTGTTGGAGAGAGAAGTCCAGTTAGTAACCTGCTGCACTTACTCATTCATTAACAATATCTCGCTTGCCTACCGTGTCTCAGGCATTAGGGGTACAGCAAAGGTCAAGCTCCTACCCTCGTGGAACTAAACTAGAGCAGAGCAATGAGAGGACGCATATAATGATAGATTTTCAAATAACGGTCTCCCTCTACTGTGTAGTGTCTTTAGTATCTTGAAATACTATTGCTACCAGCGATTGGAAAGAAATCTGATTTCTTAGAGTCTGAGAAACTTCATTTTAAAACTATCTCATTAAATTCTGTTGCATTCAAATAGCAGTTCCCAGATGCTCTGTGACCCCAGTGTAGGGTTTGGCCCCAGTAAGTCTTTGTGGTGGGGGCCGTCCTGCGTGTTGTAAGATATTAGGCTGCATCCCTGGCCTTGAACAAAGTGTCTTCAGACGCTGGCAGATGTCCCTTAGAGGACAAGATCACCCCCAGTTGAGGACCGCTGTAGCAAAAGCTGTTAGAAGAGCTAGAAAGTTCTGAATTGGCATGAATTTCTATATTATATCCATAGATACTAAGAGCCATTTTTTCTAACCTTATTTGTCCATTTTGTCTCAGTGTCTATTTCATGACATTTGAACATGCTTATTGTTTTAAAGCCTGATAAGACAGCAATCATAATTTTAATTAATAGACATGTTTAAACAACTACACGGAGAGACTGATTTCATGTCCTTGCTTTCAGCTCTTCCTGGACCAAGCCAGCTGCTTCTAGCGGCTTTATACAGAGTTCTGGTGATTTACATGTTGAAGAGAAGTACTCAGTCCTTGTCTCACATTAACTCTCCGTTCCAGGGTTATATCTAGAGCAGACATACTCTCAAGCACACCTTATGTCTCCTTTCTAGTTCTCTCCTGTCTATACCTTGTTTTTGTACCTTGCAGATATTACGATTTTTACGAATTGAAGGTTTGTGGCCAACCCTGTGTCGGCACAGGGTCCGCCAGTGCCATTTTCCCAATGGCATGTGCTCATTCTGTGTGTCCGTGTCACATTTCAATAATCCTTGCAACACTCAAACTTTCATTATTATTGTAGCTGTATGGTGGTCTTTGATCGGTCATCTTAGGTATTATAATTGTTTTGGGGTGCTATGACTGTGCCCATATAAGAGGGTGAGCTTCATCACTAAGTGTGGTATGTCCCCCATCTTCCTCTTCTTGGGCTTTCCTGTTCCCTGAAATACAACAATATTGAAACTAAGCCGATTAATAACCCCTACAATAGCCTGTAAGCATTCATGTGAAAGTAAGAGATGTCTCTCCCTTTAAATCAAAAGCTAGAAACAAGCTTTGTTAGGAAGGCACATTGAAAGCTGAACCTCTTGTACCAGAGTTAGCCAAGTTGTGAATGCACAGGAAAAATTTAAAGGAAATTGAAGTGCTACTCCACAGAACACACGAATTATAGGAAAGCGAAGCAGCCTTAGTGCTGATATGGAGAAAGTTTGAGTGGCCTGGATAAAAGATCAAACCCGCCACAACCTTCACGTAAGCCAAAGCTTAATCCAGAGTAAGATCCTAACTCTCTTCAGTTCTAAGAAGGCTGAGAGGTGAGGAATCTGCAGGAAAAAAAAAAATTTAAGTAGCAGACGTTAGTTCAAGAGGTTGATGGAAAGAAACTATCTCTGTACCTGGAAGTACAGAGTGAAGCCTTAAGTGCTGATGGGGAAGCTGCAGTGTGTTACCGAGGAGCTCTGAGCTCTAACTAAGGTCATCCATGAAGGTGGCAGCACTCACAAAAGATTTTCAGTGAAGATTAAAAAGTCTGTATTGGAAGAAAATGCCGTTTAGGACTTCGATAACCACAGAGGAAGAAGTCAATGCCTGGCCTCAGAGGACAGGCTGGCTTTTGTTACGGGTTATGCAGCTGGTGACTTTTAAGTTGAAGTCAGTGCTTATTGACCATTCTGAAAATCAGGGCCTTTAATAAGAATTATGGAATTGTGCTTAGTTGGGGGCTGGGCCCAGTGGCTCACGCCTGTAATCCCAGCACTTGGGAGGCAGAGGTCAGTGGATTGCTTCTTTGAGACTAGCCTGAGCCAGAGCAAGACTTCATCTCTAAAAATAGCCCAGCGTTGTTGTAGTGGGCGCCTGTAGTCCCAGATACTTGGGGGACTGAGGCAAGAGAATCACGTGAGCCCAAGAGTTTGAGGTTGCTGTGAGCTATGACTCCATGGCACTCTACTGAGGGTGACATAGTGAGACTGTCTCAAAAAAATAAATACGACCTTGATAGGTGCTTTGACCCCTGACAGATGGATCTGAAGATGCGCAAGTGAGAATATGTGGCCGCGCTGTGCCGCGGTCTTCGTAAAGCTCTGTGAAGTCATGGTGCTGCTCTCGAACATGTTTTTTCTTGTAGATATACCCTGGAAATGATCAAACTAGTACCACATAATGAAAGCGCATGGAACTATTTGAAAGGGTAAGAGGGTTTTTTTAATATAAACAAATAAGCTGCTACTGTGATGCTTCATGGAGTATATTCTATGATCTGATCCCAAAGGGATGCTAAAGAATTTTCACTTTTTTGATCTAAAAGCAAGAATGTAATCCTCTGTGTTAACCCCCAGGAACAGTCGTTTATAGAACAGTCCATAAGTAAACAATAATGCAGTGTTAATTGTCTTCATGTCAAAGAATGGAACACACACACTCATGTTCTGCTTATCTTAGGAGCCCAGCAGAGGAAGGTGGACTCTTCACAAGCGAGTTATACAGATGGATAGCCAACCGCTCTGTTTCCATTTCTAGAAATCCCTGTTAATAAATCTTAATGCCTTAAATAGAAAAGGTTTCACTGACCACTGACACAACCATGCTCCTTGTAAACTTAGAGATCTTCAAGGGAACTAGGCCCAAAGAGCACAGAGTGTGGAGGCCAGTCACATTTGGAGGTGTCAGGGTGGGCCCTGCGGTGTCTGGAACACTTAAGGGGTAAGCAGCCATTTCAGGAGGAAACAAGAACCTGTTTTTTTCCCTTTACTTTTTAATTTTAAGAAAGTGATTTATTTTCTGCTTTAATTTTGCATGTTGCACAGTTTAAAACTATAAATGATCATTTATAAAATTCATTTTTTAAATGAATTTTTTACTCAGTTCTTAATGATTCACATAATTTAAAAGTTTCTTGTGTTTTTTTGAAATAGAGTCTCATTCTTTTGCCCTGGATTGAGTGCTGGGAGTCGTCATAGCTCACAGCAACCTCAAACTCTTGGGCTCAAGCCATCCTGCCCAGTTAATTTTTCTTTTCTTTTTTTTTTAAGTAAAGATGAGGTCTCACTCTTGCTCAGGCTGGTTTCAAAAAATCCAGTTGCCTCAGCCTCCCAGAGTGCTAAGATTACAGGTATGAGCCACAATGCCCAGAGTTTAAAGTTTCATTTAGTGGCTGGGCACAGTGGCTCACACCTGTAATCCTAGCACTCTGGGAGGCTGAAGTGGGTGGATTACTTGAGCTCAGGAGTTTGGGACCAGACTGAGCAAGAGCAAGACCCCATTTCTACTAAAAAATAGGAAAACTAGCCAGGCATTGTGGCAGGCGCCTATAGTCCCAGCTACTGAGGGGCTGAGGCAAACAAGCTCAAGAGTTTGAGGTTGCTGTGAGCTAGGATGCCATGGTACTCTACCCAGAGCAATGGAGTGAGACTTGGTCTTTAAAAAAAAAAGAAAAGAAAAGAAAAAGTCTCATTTAGTTTCAGCCTCATTCATTTTAAAGTAAAGCCTCCTTTTCTTACATTTCAGAGGTTTTCTGGATCTTTTTACTGTTTTTGTTCTTCTCAAACTTGAATTTTTTTTCTTTTAAGGATTTTGCAGGATCGGGGTCTTTCCAAATATCCTAATCTATTAAATCAGTTACTTGATTTACAACCAAGTCACAGTTCTCCCTACCTAATTGCCTTTCTTGTGGATATCTATGAAGACATGCTAGAAAACCAATGTGACAACAAGGAAGACATCCTTAATAAAGCACTGGAGGTGAGCTGGTGGGGCTGTGCTTTCTTCTTGCTATCTTAGAAGTCAGTCTGCCCAGTCCTAATATTCATGCTCCGTTTCAACATGTTTACTCAGAAATTGGGGCAGGGCTACTTCTGTTTAGGGCAGCATTGACAACACTCATGGATGTGTATAACTCCAGCTGTGTATCTCATTTTGAGGCATTTGCCTTTGAGATTGAGGTAAACATTTGCTTTCATAAATTTCTTTCACTTTCAGTTATGTGAAATCCTAGCTAAAGAAAAGGACACTATAAGAAAGGAATATTGGAGATACGTTGGAAGATCCCTTCAAAGCAAACACAGCACGGAAAGTGACCCACCAACAGATGTACAGCAATAAATAACACCATCCAGAAGAACTTGGTGGGATGCTTTTAGGTTTTTAAGGGACTTTACTGCGGAGCTTCAAACTAGAGTGTCATTGCCTTTGCTCATGGTGTAAATCTTGCACTGCACAGGTACTGCCTGTAACAAGAACTAAGTGGGATGCTCCCGGGGTGCTGCTGCTATTCAGACTAGCTTCTAAATAATTTGATTCTTTTAAAGCAAAGTAATTGGAGGAGAGGGGTAAGAAAATTCCATAACAGAACTTTTGTAGTCTTATCAACATTTACTCGAACTCTTAGCATCTACCCCTCCCTAAATGGTATGTTGTCAGGATTTGTAGCAATAATGATCACAGGTCAGTTAGTGGGAGATGCAATTGTTACATCAGAACTGCTATGCCACACTCACAATATCTCCCTATCACTGTAACCAACTAATGCCAAAAGAATGGTTTTGTAATAAAATTACAGATGTATCTAAAAACAATACCACGATAGTTTGATTTTTTAAAAATAACTTTTAACTATATACAAGGGACATTGTCTCAGCTTAGAAAAGCAGTTGAGGAAGAAAATGTTGCTATAAAACTGTAGAAACCAGAAAAATGATTATGTTAGAGGAAATGTTATGTGTGAAATGTGAATTGGTCAGTTCTTGCAACAAAATCCACTCTCAAGGGATTTTTAAAGTCAGTGGGTTTATTTAGGTGTGTAGATAGCTCACACAACAACTGTCTGATCTTTTGGGAGTACAGCCAAAACCATACTACAGGAACTGGGCCATCATGTTGCTGTAGGAATCAGGGGACTGCGGAGTGAGGACTGAAAAGCCATAGTGTTGGCTGCCAGCTCCAGGCTGCGCCCTCCGTCACGCTCCGTGCAAACCTGCCTGCTGCCCTTTCATGTAGTGTGCTTCCCAGTTAAAGGGAGTTAGTGCACCTATTTAGAAAGAACCTGTGCAACATGTTAAACTCTTCTCCGCCTGGGAACCTGAGAAATGTAGTTTATAGCTTTCCAGCCTCTCCCATTCAGGAAGACCTGCCAGAGAGGGGTTGGGAGTGGTGAGCAAGCTGGTTTATTGTATTTGCACTTAATTGAATCACCCCTTATCAACAATTTTTGATCAACATTCAAAGCACGGAGCTACAACTAAAGAATATTGAGTAGCGTTCTTTTCTCAAGATAAATTTAGGAGATAATATTTTACTACTTCTTGAGAAAATATATTTGGGGGATATTATTTTTAACATTTTGCGTACTAGTTTGTGTTGTTTTTAGATCCCCCAAATCTCATTTTGTATTTGAAATTGCATAGAGTGTCCTCTGTATGTAGACAATTTCAAAGGTGTCATAAGAAACAAAACCAGATAGAGAAGTTCTCATAGGGTAGTATTTACTCTCAGAAACTGTATCATCAGTGTCCCAAAATTGGCTAGATTCAGGGTTGCTGACCGAACAAAGCTTATAAAGACATTAATAGAAAGCATAATGGCAGTTTATTAATTTATACTCAGAAGTGTCACTATGAAGTAGACCAAACAGTGGCATCAACCTAACCGCTTGACATTTTCTGCTTGATATTAATTGTGGCAATTCATTAACCAAAAGGTTGCTTAATGAGCCTTGAATCGGGCATGAAGGCTCCAAATTTAAGTGAAGAATGATTTGAGGCTCAGCTCATGCTGAGGGCATCTCCCAGTGGCAACTGTGGATACACAGACCTGGCAGCACACTCCATTCATGGGACCAGCCGTTCTCAGAGTGTGCTCTGTGCAGGGGTTTGCTCCTTCACAACTATTTGCCTCACACTATCACTGTGGTGCTCTTGGCCCTGTTGGTGCAAAAACAGTGGGTGGGTAAAATGGCTGTGGCAGCCATTGTATTCCCTGCTGTGCTTTTACTGAAGGATGTCCTTGATGGATCAGTCATCATATATTTTACTGACAACACCCAGCTTGTCTTTTCCCTATTTTAATGTGACCAAATGAAGTATGCGCAAAGCTTATTTTTATGGCTGTTCTGAGAAAAGGTACTTGTGGAATCATGTAAACTGTGGGCCATATGGGCTGCATTCTTATGGAACACCATTTACTTGCACAAACAACTGATAAACTGGTGATTCATACCTGGATAGCTGGCATATAGTTTTCTAAAAATGAATGAAATGAGCTTGTAACATCACAGAAAACAGTTTAGTGTTGTCAGTGATAAAATCTGAGCTTTCAAGTAAAATTATAATATACCACAGTAAGACGGATTGACAGCTTCCCAGTACCTACAAATCTTTCTAATGAAATCAGTGGTGATACTAATAAATGCCATTTTTGCATATTGGATAATAAAATGTGTCAACATGGGGTGGCACCTGTGGCTCAGTGAGTGGGGCGCAGACCTCACATACCGGGACTGGCAGGTTCTAACCTGGCCCTGGCCAAACTGCAACAAAAAATAGCCAGGTATTGTGGAGGGCGCCTGTAGTCCCAGCTACTTGGGAGGCTGAGGCAAGAGAATCGCCTAAGCCCAAGAGCTGAACGTTGCTGTGAGCTGTGTGACACCACAGCACTCTGAGGGTGACAAAGTGAGACTCTTGTCTCTACAAAAAGTAAATTGTGTCAACAATTGGTATGTATGAAAAGCTTAGTAAACTAGTATTTCCCCAAGACTAATCCACAATGTTAAGGTACCATGCATGGATAAATCCATTCAAAGTACAAGGTGTAACAACAGTATAAAAAGTTTATTGATAGGATTGCAGATTCCACATTACAGCTATGAGAAACTACTGCTTGTCAAATTTTGGTGTAGTATCAAGAATATCCCCATTTTTTTGAAAAGGCTGTTAAAATACTTTTTCTAGCTATAGATAGTTGTGTCAGTCCAGATTTTCTTTATATACCTTAATCAAAATATCATATTGCAACAGATGGGATGTAGAAATACAAGAATGCTGACGTCTTCCAATAATTCAAACTAAGGAGATGTGCGAAAATGGAAATGTCATCTATTTTTTTGAAAATGTAATTTTCATAAAAATTTTTGTTAATATGTAACGAGTTTGTTTTATTAATAAATAAAATTTAAATTGAAATATGGTAATATCAATTAATACTACTCGCATAAAAGTTGGGAGTTAGAGATGATGGTGATGTTTTTTTTCTATCTTCAGTACCTTGGAAAATGCTGTATGGGCCACTTGGAGATACATTACGTGGGAACAGAGAAGAAGGGCTATCTGGGAGGGTTCACAAAGGAAGACAAATTTGACCAGTTATATTCTTTAATAAGGCCTTAAACTCAAAATTTATAATTGATTGTACCTCAAATTTTAATTTACAAATTTTTAAGGGAATCCAGCATATTTGCCCCTGGAAGTTTTAAGTACAAAAGTGAATGTTCCAAACTGAATTATAACCCATTAATGGGCAACTACATCAAGTTGGTGGGTTTCAACCAGATTTTTTAATATGAACGCTAATAGAAAAATTTTAATTTCATTCAATTTTACTATCATTTTATTATTTCTTCTACTTGGTTTGGTTTACTTTGTTCTTTAATTTTTTAAAGTAGAAGCATAGATGATTGACTCAAGGCATTTTTTTCCTTTTATTTACAAACTTATTTTGGGTTAATGTGAGGGTACATATGATTAGGCTTTATTCTTTGCTAATGTAAGCATTCTAGTGCTGTAAATTTACCTCTAAGACCTGCTTTAGTTGCTTAAAAATGTTAGTATTTTGTATTTCTGTTTTCATTCAAAGTATTCCACTTCTTGTATCATTTAGATGTGTATTGTTTAATTTCCAAGTGTTTGGAGATTTTCCTGTTACCTTGCATTTATTTATTTTTGGTTTGGTTTATTTTAACAGCTATTCCAGTGATTACAAAATACATATTCAATTTTCCACAGTCTATTTAGAATTAGAATGTGTTGTCTCTTCAGTTAGCATTTAGAAATCTTGCCACTGTATACATCTTACCCTTCCTATCCTTCACCGTTTCTCCTTTCTTTTTGAGACAAGGTCTCTGTTGCCCTGGCTAGAATGTAGGGGTATCATCATATTAATAGTTCACTACAACCTCAAACCCCTGGGCTTAAGCAGTTCTGCCTCACCGTCCTGAGTAGTAGCTGGGAGTAAGGCATGAGCCAGCATGCCTGAGTAATTTTTCCTTTTTTTTTTTTTAAACAGAGTTGGGGTCTTGTTCTTGTCCAGACTAATCTCCAACTGCTGACCTTAAACAGTTGTCCTGCCTTGGCCTCCCAGAGCACTAGGATTACAGGCGTGGGTCACAGCACTCGACCTTGAATTTCTTACATTGAAAACCCCATCAGACAATTTTACATACCGTCGTTTTTGTATTTAACCACTAGCATATTTTAAAGAACTCAAGGATAGTGTTTTATACCACTTTTTTTTTGGAGACAGACTCTAGCAGTCTCTCCCGTCTCAGCCTCCCAAAGGTTAGGATTACAGGCGGGACACTGTGCCTGGCCTCCAGAACTGTTTTATCTGCTCAAACTGAAACTGTACCCACTCCATAGCATCACTTTTAATAGCTTTAGTTTTCTGGTTTTCTACTATAAATATTCTTTATCAACAACGCTTCAGCGAGATTTCTTGTGCTTCTATTTCGCAGATGTATTCATTACTTCTGCAGGATAAATTTCTAGAAATGTGATTTGCTAGAGTCCACAGGGGGCTGTATCAGGTTACTCCAATTTATACTCACGGCAGGTCTGGTGCAATCTGTCTTTTTTGTTGTATGTCTGATAGGCAAAAGTTGCAAAAATTCGTATTTTAAAATTCACTGTTTGGATTACAAGCACAGACACGGTTTTTTCTTTAAACCCACATGGTGGTGGTCTCTTGATTTCGGGTAGATGAAACTTCCTGATGCAAACGAAACGCTACGACCCTGCGTCCGCCTCCCAGTGCCGCAGCCTCCCCCTCCCGCTTCTCCACCTGCACTAACTTGGACCCCCGCCCCCGGGCGCTTCCTTCCCCTTTTCCCACGCTGCTGGCCCTGGATTGCACGTGCCAAACAGCTTCACGCCCTCCGGGCCGAGCTCCGCGGCTTCCAGCACCCCCGCCGTGCTCACGCTCCAGCGGCCGGGGCCCCGGGGCTGAGACGCCGCATTTCCAACAGCCTCCCTGGAGATGCTGCTCCCGCCGCTGGTCCGAGGGCTGCACTCCGAAGCCACCGTTTTGCGGCGCATCTAGACCTCAAGGTTCCCGGTTCCATCTGCGTGACGTCAGGCCTGCGCGTGCGCGGCGGGGAGGTGGGCGTGGCGGGGCGTGGGGCGTGGCGGGGCGTGGGGCGGTCTCGCGCTCGCAGGCCGGGCGCAGTTTCCAGCCGCGCCGGCGCAGGAGGCACCGAAGGCCGGGTGCGCGTGGGCCGTGGGGCTGCAGGTGGACGCGGGCCGGCGGGCGGGGCTGTAGGCGGGCGCGGGGCCGGCAGGGGGGTGCACGGGCCGGGCTGGAGGGACTGCGGGCGCGGAGGGCAGCCGGGTTTCCCGCGGGGCCTGCGCCGGGCCGCGTGGTGGCCGCCGCTCCCAGGGCACCCAAGTCCTGCCGTTTCCCCGGCCGGCCGCGCTGGGACTCCAGCTGTGACAGGCCCTCGCTCTTTGTTCTTGGGCGTTGATTCTGCGAGCGGTCATTGTTGCTCTAAGCGTAGACATGCGCTACTCTTCTTTTAAATTTTTATTTTATTTTATTTTATTTTTTTGCAGTTTTTGGCCAGGGCTGGGTTTGAACCCACCACCTCCGGCATATGGGGCCGGCGCCCTACTCCTTTGAGCCACAGGCTAAAAAAGAAAAAGCCGTTGTATTTAATAATCTTATCTTCGGCATGCTTTGCCTTTACGTAGAACGCTAAGGCTAAGTAAATACTCAGAATATTTAAAATAGCCATCTTGATGTGCCATATACTTTATCGGCAAAATGGAATTGTAACCTAACTTGTGTTGGATGACACTAATGTGTTTTCTTCCGTAGTTGCATGAAATTTGGGTGCATTGTTTTTATTTTCTATTTACTTTAAACAGTAAAGCACCATTTTTTTCTGTTATTGAGCCTTTCCTATCAGTGTCAGAAATCCTGTTTTTAAATAGTGCCTGAATTTCTCCTACCCAATGGCCCCACAATCCTTATGCGTTAACTCGATGGCTAATTTTCAAGACCGGTAAATTTAAGTGGTTTTGCTTATTTCTGAGCAAGAAAGTTCTTTCAGCCACACAGACTTACCCTAAACTCTGGGCAGCCTCTAAATGAAAAAAACCTGATGAGGTATTGAGGTGGGTTAAGCCTTTTGTGAGAAAGGAGCAGTCTCTGCGTCCCTACCGCTGTCCCAAATGACCGCCCTGGGCTCAGTGCAGTCTAACACCTGAACATTGCTGACTTTAGATTATGAATATGAGTTTGAGGCCAAAAAACTTGGCTCTCCTACGTGTAGTTGAGTGACCTTCGATGTGTCACTTAACTTCTGATTCAGTTCTTGTATCTGCAAAATGGGAATAATTATTTCTGCCTCACAGAACTGGTGTGAAGTTGACACCATCAAAGGCCGTTGAATTTTGGGTGTGTTTTTCCTTAAGAGGATTCAGAAGTGTATTTGAGGACTTAGGGATAATTAAAAGGTACTGGAGGCACATAAAATGCAGATTCAACAAGAAACACATTAAAGGATTGTTGGGTAGTGATGAAGGCCCAACATAGATTTGAAAATAACGAATTTCTGAAGTTCTACAGAATTTTGTACGTGATGTTGGCAGGCTTTAAATGGAAATGGAGAGGTAGACAGGGCAGGTTGCATGGAGCTGAAGAAAGACAAGCAGATGTGGGCAGTGCCTGGCTCAAAGGGCGCTGGCCCTATATGCTGGAGGTGGCGGGTTCAAACCCAGCCCCAGCCAAAAAAGAAAAAGACAAGCAGATGTGCATTTTGAATGACTCTTTGACAGCCTACACTTGCACAAATACCTTCCAAAACCCTGGCGAGGGGCCTAGCAATTTTTACCTACATAATTGTATATTTTCTGAAAGAATTATCCTTCCACCAAGTCGCATAAGCTTCAGGCCCCTTAAAACCTGAATCTACCCAAGTGGCAAGGTGGGCATAAGGACAGTTTGAGGTTACAAAGGTTAACTGTGTGGGCTGGGCTGGGGGACTCATACGGGAGAAGGAGGTGGTGGATGAGCAGCTCTCAGAGGAGGGCAGCACACAGAGGGAGCTCAGAGGGAGTGTGAGCACAGGAGATAGACAGCTTGTGGGGCTGAGGGCACGCAGAGGGAAAAGTCTGAGTGATTGGGCAGCTCGAGCATCTTTCCGGATCCCCTCTGCATGTAGGGTCTGATACAGTGGTGAACAGGACAGACGTAGGGTCTGATACAGTGGTGAACAGGACAGACATAGGGTCTGATACAGTGGTGAACAGGACAGACGTAGGGTTTGATACAGTGGTGAACAGGACAGACGTAGGGTCTGATACAGTGGTGAACAGGACAGATGTAGGGTCTGATACAGTGGTGAACAGGACAGTCCTTTCGGTGCTCACAGTCTCATGGCTCATTCTAGGCTTCACCTAGAGGAAGAAGGAAGACACCTGAAGGTGTGTGAGCACCCCAAAAAGGATGCCTTGAGGACTGAGGAAGGCTAGATGTCAGAGGACTTCATAAGAGTTCGGATGTTTTCCTGTGGCAGTGCAGGGGCTGTTGAATGTTTCTAAGCAAGGGAAGACCAAATCTGTGCTTTAGAAAGATCACCCTGTATATATCAGAAACTCTTCTCCCTATGCATAGGGAGATGGGTGCAAAACTTATTTCGCTTATTGTGCAGTAGTCAAACAATTAAAAATAGTGAACTAGAGTTTCATGTATCTACACAGATAAATCTCAAAAACAGTGTTGCACCTTTAACAAAAGCTAGTTGTAAAAGGACAATACCATCATAAAGCTTGAAAACACATGATTCCTTATTCTGGGCACGTACTTGTGAAAATGAACAGCATGTGTGGGAAGTCAGGGTCAGTGGCTCAGGCCTGTGGTCCCAGCATGTTGCGAGACTGAAGTCGGAGCGTTGCTCGCACCTAATAGTTTGATTCTAGCCTGGGCAACATAGCAAGGCCCTGTCTCTTAAAAAATTAAAATTAAAAAGCATGTATGAGAATTAAATATGCCAGTAGTTCTCAAACTGTAGTATGGATCCAGATCACCTGGAGGACTTACTAAAACCCAGATTTTATTTCTGATCCAGTCGTAGGTCTATGGTGAAGACTCAAGAATTTGCATTTCTCCCAAGTTCCCAGATGATACTGATGTTACAAGGCCAGGGATCGCAGTTTCAGAACCTCTGATGTGCACCAGCTTGAGGACAGGAATTGGGAGGGAGCAGAATTGGACTGGGAGGGGCTCCAAGTTAAGGTGTATATGTCATGTCATATTTCTTTAAAAAAGATCTGAAGCAAATACAATGCAGTGTAACTTGTCAAAGCTAGATCGGTGTTCATGATCCTATTTTTTATTTTTGTCTGTGCTTGAAACATTTCACTGAAGATAAAAGATCTTGTTTACTGGTGGAGAATGGATTGGAAAAAAGGAAGAAGTGGCAGATCATGCAGGAAACTGTTGCAGAAGCCCAGGTGAGGGGTGCTGCTGGCTCATGCCAGGGTGGAGGCAGCAAGGAAGGAGAGAGGTGAGCTGCACTGGGAAGTGTGGTGGCAGAGTTGACTGTGTGGTGATTGGTTGTCTTGGTGTTTGGGGGGGGACATAAGTCACCTAGTTTATGACTTGAGTGGGCTAGTGGGTCATGTGTCCATCACAGGGGGAACCTTGGAGGAGGGGCATGGGTCTTTGTGGGTAGGAGGGAGATAACCAGTTCAGCTGTGGACACCCCAGACCTTGGGGAGCTAGCTGGGTGAAACATAGGAGAAAATCCGGGCTGCAGTGCAGACTTGGAAACCGTGAGTGTTTAGATGGCCACCAAAGCCACGTTTGTGGAGGAGATTACATTGGTCTCTGACAGATCTGCAGGACATTTATCACCACTGTGGGGCTTACCAGCTACAGCCCACTGCCTTGTCTTGGTATAGCCTGAGAGCGAAGGATGCTTTTGTTTTTTTAAATGTTGTGTGCATGTGTGAATTCAAATAATAATACTTCCTGGTAAGTGAAAACTCTATGAAGTTCAGATTCCAATGTCCGTAAGTAAAGTTGTATTGGAACACAGCCACGCTCACTTCTTTATGTGCTGTCCACCGCTGCTTTCACTCATGCTAACGGTTGAGTAATTGACAGGTGGGAGGTGGCTTATCCTTGCCCGGCATCACAAATCACAGTCACTTGGTTGTCACTCGATTTTGACTTTTAATCCCTAAGTCTAAATATTTACTATCTGCCCTTAATAGAAACAACGTTTGCTGATCCCTGACCTAAAATCTAAGTCGAGACACGCTTGGTTTCTTTAGACATCGTGGGAGAAAGACGGTGGTCATCATTTCATCCATTTCTTAAGGAGTGCCTTGTAAGAATCAGGATCAGGTGGAAAAACTCCAAGACTGAGTGGGAAAAGTTGTCATAGTTTTAGTTCAAGTTCCTGAAGATGACAGGAGGAAGGGGCCAGAGAGAATGATGTGGTCTGGAAGCTTTGTGAAAAGGTTGAACAAGAGCGTCCTGACTCTGAAGGACATGGCTAGAGAGCCCAACGGGGTGGGTGAGCCAATGGGATCACTTGGGAAAGTACCACTTCCTAATGACGCTGGGGATACTGTGCAACATTTTCTCTTATCAAGTAAGAAAAACTACCCTAAATTGTGAAGAGGGTAAAATCTCATTTCTAAAATCTCATAGGGGGAGGAAGCTGGGTCTCTGTGCTGGTGCTGGTCCTTGCCCCCAGCTCGCTGGCCAGGGCAACAGGGAGTGCAGTGGAAGAGGCTAGAAGTCAAGTTTGGGAAGTATTTTTTATCTTTTAAATTGAGATACAATTCACATACCATAGAATTTGGCATTTTAAAGTATACTGTTCAGGCATTTTTGTATATTCACCAGGTTGTGCAACCATCACTGTCTAATTCCAGAACATTTTCATCCGAAAGGAAATCCCAGGCCCCTCAGCAACCTTTACTTTCTCCTTTTGCCCATTTTTAAGTTAGTTATTATTATTTTTTTTTATTGTTGAGGGAAAATACTAATTTTGAGTTGTCCGTCAACGTACATCCGAGTGGGGATGTCAAAGACGCAAGCCTCAGGTTCTGAGGAGGCTGGTGTTGCCGCTGCCCTTTGGGAGCTGTCAGCAGGTGGAGACAGAATCATGAGCCTGGGTGAGCTTGCCCAGGATGAGAGTAAGGGGCTTGAAGTCTGAGCCTGGGGACCCCAGAGTTGGGGAGATGAAGGGAGCTGTGGTTTCCTGGAAGCAAGTAAAGAAGGCGTTTTGTGCGGAGGAGTTACCAGTTCCACTGCTGCTGTCGATAGGTCAGGTGAGCCTGGGACTGTGCTGACCCAGTGACCTTGGTAAGATCAGTTTGGGTGGAATGGCCTTGAGTTGGAGAGAGGGAGGAGATGGAGATGGAGATGGTGCAGATACGCTTTTAAGGAGTTTGCTGAAAAGGGAGGGAGAGAACAGTGGGCAAGAGCCAGAGGTGGGAGGTCACAGTGTGCTGGTGTTCCGGAGAGGAGAGCGCTATGGAGCCTTGTCCTGGGGGAGGGGAAGGGGTCTTGCGCTCAGGCCTGAGCCGGTTGCATAGCTAGTGCCAGGGTAATAGGAGAGAGACTACGGGATCGGACGTGGGGTACTGGGAGTCAGTGGAAACACTCTCTTGATTGCTGCCATTTTCTTCAGTAAAATAGGAAACAATCATCTGTTGAGAGTGAAGGTGGGGGAAGAGGTGATGTAAGTTTGAAGAAGAGAGGGGGTGACCTGATCACCAGCATAAGGCCACACAGAGCAAACCTGTCAGGTTTATTAACACATCGCCTTGAGTGAGACTGCACACCTGTGGGATTCGAATGTCTCAAGCAAAGGGAAAGGAAGAGTTATCATTGAATTTGGGGGAGGGGGTGGATCTAGGCAAACTATAAATGAAATCATGTTTTGATGGGCTCAAAGCCAAGCAGTATGTGTATAATAGGGGCATAATCCAGGACTGCAGGGTGGACCCAAGGGCCCAGTTTTCTGCGAGGTGGTAACACTAACAGATGTGCAGTATCACCTCCAGCAATTCCTGGTCTGCAGCTCTGCCCTGCTTTGGAAATCGGTATCCTTTCTCTGTGTCAGTGGCTTTGATCCGCCACTCAGGCAGGAGTGGGGTGTTTATTCTTACCAATAAGACTTCAAGTGGCAACTTTCTGGTCTCTGACTGCGGAGAACGGTTCGCAGTAGTGAGAAAGTGGTCGCTGTTCTAAGAAGGGGATCATTTGACACTTCGTAGCTGCAGTGTGTCTTTGGGAGCAAGGCCATTTCCTGTTAACTTTGTGGCTGGCTTCCTGTCCCAGCTGATGGATGGTGGGTAGATTTTCCTTCTTGTAGGAAAGAGATGAGTGAGCTGCCTGCTGCTGCGTGTCCATGGCTGACTCCTCAGGTCTCATCCTCTGGGAGGTCTTCTGCAGATTTCCTACAGTTACCCTCTGCCCTTGAACCTTTCAGCCCAGGATGATAAACTTTTTTGTTTACT
This sequence comes from Nycticebus coucang, assembly GCF_027406575.1. Classification (NCBI taxonomy): domain Eukaryota; kingdom Metazoa; phylum Chordata; class Mammalia; order Primates; family Lorisidae; genus Nycticebus; species Nycticebus coucang. The sequence goes on along the minus strand of NC_069803.1, from coordinate 29,874,710 downwards.
TGTTCATTGTCTTCCCCACTAGATTTTCCTCTAAGCTGCGGGAGGATAGGAACCACATCTGTTTATTTCATTTATGTGTCTCCAGCGTCTGGTGCGGGGCTGGCAGTACGTACTGCTCAGTAAGTACTAAGTGACTGAGTGGCCGACAGACAGCGATGGAGGGAGCAGGCAGAGGGAGGCCACAGGGGGCTCTGATGGGGCCGTGGCAACAGCAGCCGGTCACTGGAGGCAAGGGGCTGGGGAGGTAAAGGGACACCTGGGTGCTCAGCGGGCCCCTGGGAAGGGCAGAACGTGTGGACCGTGGCGACTCGCCTGTGTACAGAGCTGCAGTTCTTCTCTGACACAGCTCCTGTGTGTACCCTGAGAGGGTTCTGTGCCAGTCCTCGGGGGCCAACCAGAACACGGACTAACACTGCTGTCGGTACAGAGACCTGAGCTGGGAGAAGGGAGCTGCCGTGGGAAGGTAACCGTTCATGTCACAGTTATGTCTGGTAGGGGAGGGGGCACAGGGTTACTTCTGCCACTAGTGTCCCTGGGCATTCCATGCTGGAGTTGGCTGGCACAGCCGTAGCCCCTGCTGAGTATTGGTAGGCATCCATCCTGGCTCATATGTGGCCTCTGCCCCAGGGACCTGCTGTCCAGCATTCTTCCCCAGGCTTATCCCCATCCAGGCCCCTCCACCACGGCCTTGCCTGCTCCAGTGCTGAAGTCTGAACCTCATCAGGGTCCTCTGGGGATGACTGCTGGTACTCCAGCTCAGGCATCTTAGCTCTTCTTCATGGTAATTTCCAGGGCCTCCTAACTTCCCAGCCTCAGTCTCTTTCACTGGAATCCACCTGTCACAATTTTCTTTTTCTTGTGAGACAGGGTCTTATGCTCTTGCCCAGGCTAGAGTACGTGGTGTTAGCCTAGCTCACGACAACCTTAAATTCTTGGGCTCAAGTGATGCTCCTGCCTCAGCTTCCTGCTAGGTGGGACCTCAGGCGCCTGCCACAACACAGGGCTAAACACCTGTGACATTGTTAAAAAGTAACCTTTGGGCTTGCTGCCTGTAGCTCAAGTGGCTAAGGCGCCAGCAACATATACCAGAGCTGGAGGGTTCGAATCTGGCCCGGCCCTGCCAAACCATAATGACAACTACAACCAAAAAATAGCTGGGCATTTGTGTTCAGCGCCTGCAGTCCCAGCTACTTGGGAGGCTGAGGCAAGAGAATCGCTTAAGCCCAGGAGTTGGAGGTTGCTGTGAGCTGTGATGCCACGGCACTGTACCCAGCTTGAGGCTCTGTCTCAAAAAAAAAAAAAAAAAAAAAAAGTAGCCTTTGCTTTTTAAAAACTTAGGGACTTTTGAGTACCCTCCAAGGAACATGCCAGCTTCTTAGTGGGTAAAGAGGCCCCCAGCCCCGCCTCTGACCTGACCGACCCCTCCTGTTCTCCTTTGTCGCCCGCTGCCCTGGCCCCTCTGGACTAACACTTTTTGCTTTCATTTTACTGAATATTCACAGATGTCTACTACAATGCAAACTACTATGAGTGACACAAAGCCCTTCCTAATCTAATCTAGATGAACCACATTTGAGTTTGTAATAAGAAGTAATGATTATGGAAATAGCTATCGTTGGGCATTTAGCATAAACCTAGTCATATTCCATACCTCTTTTAACCCTTATGGTCATGTCATAGCTTATAGGACCTTTGAGTAGAAGATGCATCAGGTCTGCTTCATGGAAATGAAAACTAACCTTGTCTTTCCTCCTTGTTACATTTCTATTTAAGGAAAGCACAGAGGGTAGAACCATGGAAAAGCAGCCTCAGGACAGCAGGAAAGGCCTGGCGCCCAGGGAGGTGCCCCTGGCAGTCCGGCTGCTGCTGGCCATGGCCCTCATGAACGCGCTGCTCTACCTCTGTCTGGGCCGGGTCTTCATCTCCCCCCAGCATTACTCGGGGAACCCTGGGCACTGTCCCTATGGCCACTTCAAGATAGGACAGATGAAAAACTGCTCACCGTGGCTATCCTGCGAGCAACTGAGAACAGAAGTGAGGCAGCTGAAGCGTGTTGGGGAAGGAGCTGTGAAGAGGGTAAGTTGGGGCCGTCTAGTCTCTCAGGGAGGCAGGTGCGACACCTCCTGTCAGGAGCCTTAGTGTCTGTGCTCAGTGATCTCACGCCTGGGCCTTTATCCTACTAAAATGATCCAAAGGAAGGGGAAAAGCTCAATGTGTAAAGGAGTACTGTAGTGATAGAAAACTAGAAACAGTAATTTTAGGGGAATAGTTAATTTATGGTCCAGCTGCTTGATAGAATATTCTGGAGCCACTAAGTGTAGTTAAGAACTCCCCTGTAGCAACCTGAAGAAAATCTTATGATGATAAGTGAAAAAAGCGAGATACAGAATCATATAATACACTATTTTTTTTTTTTTTTTTTTTTGGTGGAGAAGATAGGGATTTATTCCTCCCTGCCTCCCCCATGGGAAGCCTTCCCCCTGAGGCCCGCCGGCCCACCGCTGCTGGGTGCTCAGTTCCTGCCAACATCTGCCAGCAAGTCCTCGCGGTACTCCTGGGGCAGCCTGTAGTAGACTCGGGTCTTGTCCACGGCCCTGGCTGTCAGCAACACAGCCTTCACAGAGGCATAGTCCCCATTGGCAGGGTTGTGCTCCACTGTGACGGTGGCCCGGGGGGAAGCCTCCAGCAGCTTGGCCACGGCTGCAGCTGTGCTTTGGCCCAGTTCTGGCCTGCAGCTGGAAGGACACAGGTTGCCAGAGCCCCTGGCACAGCTCCAGCATGTCTGTGAGCAGCTGTCCCCCATAGCCACTTCCCAGCGCCTCTGTAGGCCATCCCGGTGCCACAGTCACATGGGGGAAGACCTCAGCCACAGCTGTAAGCAACTCTTTGCCAGCCACGTGGCCAGGGACCGCAAAACTCCCATGGGAGATGGTGGCCCCAAACCACACAGGCCGAGGCAGGAGGCGGAGGGTGGAGAGGTGTGCCAGCAAGGCCAAGGATGGCCGGAGGGCTGTGGGCTCTGCTATTTGGAGGTGGACACCCCAGTGTCCAGGGTGAGTGGCCAGCTGCCTCAGGCATGACTCCAGTGTGAGGACAGAGCCACCTTGGGCATGGACAATGGGCACAGGGTCCTCGGCTGCAGTTCCCTGGAGGCTGATGTTCAGCAGGATCATGCCTTCTCTCCCTGGGAGGGTCACTGTGGCTGTCCTTCCACTGCCCTGGACGCCAGGATTCAGCCACTTCATGGCCAGACCATCACCCCCGGGCAGCTGGAGAAAAGGGATCAGGCTGCCCCCCGTGTAGTAGGTTGGCTTCCGTGTGGTATTCAAGGCCAGCTGCTTGAACTGGGACAGGACAGGCTCAAAGAGGTCATAGTAGACTTGGTGGGCAGCGCTGTTGTCCCAGACATAGAGCAGGTCGTCCCCTGACACGGGGTCTGAGATGCCTTGCCACAGCGTCAGGCTGAACCTCTCGGATTGGCCCAGCAGCCAGCTGAAGTAGGGCCAGGCGGCCTGCACCATGACGGCCCGCACAGGGAAGGTGACCCTCTGCGGCAGCGTCCCCACCAGCTCCTGCATCTTTTCCACCATGTCTTGGGTGTACATCCTGTTTGGGAACAGGGGCACGTAGAGGGTGGTCCAGCCTGGGGACAGGGTGGCCTCAGGGTACTTCTCCTGGACCAGGGCCAGGAACTGTGTGGCATTGACCTCAATTGAGATGGGCATGTTGGGGCCCCTGAGGATGTCAGCGTTGATCCACACGGGCCTCCGGACTTTGCCTTCCCCTGTCAGCTGCCGCAGGAGGTCCAGGGAGGGGCCCACGGCCTTGAGACTCTTGAAGTCCAGTTTGATTCCTTTCTGGGAGGAGAACAGCACAGCGTCCAGCCACTGCTGCAGCGTGTTGTCACTGTAGATGGCTGGGGGGTGTGCCATGATGGGGACCCCTGTCTCATTGGCTGTGTTGAGCCCTTCTACAGTGACGTCAGCCTCCAAGACCATGGCATTGCTGTTCAGAGCAGTCTTCAGCTCTTCCTGGCTGTTAACAGCATGGTGCCAGGTGACCTGCAAGCCATCTCGGTGGCTGATCTGGCCCAGGCTCAGCAGGTAGTCCAACATGTCCCCATCAGGGCGGCAGGCATCCTCCTTACAGCCTGACTGCGGGAGGGTGAAGATCAGGACCATTGTGACCGCGAACACCAGAGCCACAGTTGCGATGCCAGCAATTACCCACTTGGTCCGTCTGCCTGAGCACAGCTGCTGGTAGGCCATGGTGGCCTTGCTACTGGGAATGGATGGGAGGCGGGAGCCCCCAGCAGCACCTAATTCTCCCCCAGATCTGGCCAGCTCTCATAATACACTATTTTCAACTGTAAAATTACATATCTGTGTAGAAAAATGATACGAATTGTGCTAGGGTAAAGGGGATTATGGACAGTTCTTGCTTTTTAAACTCTATGATGGTATTATATTGATATTTTAAAATTTTATTCTTGACCGACACCTAGTTATGCATATTTATAGGGTACATATGACGTTTTGGTACATACAGTGTTTAGTGATCAGTGAGGGTAGCTGGCATGTCCATCTTCTTGGACACAGATGATTATTTCTCTGTGCTGGAACATTCAGAATCCTCCTTCTGGCTACTGGTACTATGTGGTTAACTGTAGTCATCCTACTGTGCTGTTAAAACCCCGTATCTTGTTCCTCCCATCTAGCCGTAATTTTGTATCCTGTGTCCACCGTGCCAGTCTGTAAGTCTTTTCTAGGTAATAGAAAATGTAAATCCAAGGTAGTGATGTGCAGTTGTCCTCCTGTTAGCTGTTGACTGCAGGGGAAGGTCTAGTGTTTGTGCAGCATCTCAGCTCCTGCTTTTACAGCGACGTAGCACAAAACCACAGAGTGTACAAAAGTTTTTTTTATGTAGAAATATTGCTATTTATGACTTACTATGTGGCCTTTTGAAGTTGAGTAAATTGTCACATGTGATTGGCACGGCAGGACTCGTCAAGGAGACTTTTCAGGTCTCCGTTCACCTACTTTTCTAATCCTCTGCTCTGCCGCCTTTTCCCAACCACCGTGCAGCAGCGAGTTGGAGCATGTACAGGCTCTCCCCTCCCGAGCACACCCTCCCTGCTCCACATCGACCCTGCCTCCCATCCAGGAGCCTTCCAGCATCCTGACCAGAGTTAGTCCCTTCTCCCACTTCCCACCCTGGCATCTTATGCACCCAAGTGGTGCCTGCCTTGCTGAGTGCTGTGTCTGCTCTTTGCTCTATTCGCTTTCATCTGTCTTCGTAACTAGACTCAGAGCAGCTGCAGCACTGGGTCTGTGTCTCATGAACTTGTGTATCTTCTGTGTAACGTCTGCCACTGCAAGTTAATTATTGTTTCTCAGCTCAGTAACTTTAGGGGAAGGTCCAGGACTGATGTTCTCTGTGGCTTTGTTTCAGGTCTTTCTTTCTGAGTGGAAGGAACGAAAAGTTGCTCTCTCTCGTCTCACCAGTCCAGAGATGAAAGATGATTTCCTCCATGGTCTGCGGATGCTGAAATCCCTCCAGAGCGAACATGTCGTCACGCTGCTTGGCTACTGTGAGGATGACACCACTATTCTTACTGAGTATCACCCCTTAGGCTCCTTGAGCAACCTGGAAGAAACACTGAATCTGTCCAAGTACCAGCGCGTGAACACATGGCAGCACAGGCTGCAGCTGGCCATGGACTACGTCAGGGTCATCAGCTACCTGCACCACAGCCCCCTGGGCACGCTGGTCATGTGCGACTCCAATGACCTGCCCAAGACGCTCTCCCAGTACCTGCTGACGAGTAATTTCAGCATCGTGGTGAACGATCTGGACGCCCTGCCCCTGGTGAACCACAGCTCTGGGACACTCGTGAAGTGCGGCCACAGGGAGCTGCATGGAGATTTTGTGGCCCCGGAGCAACTGTGGCCCTTTGGGGAGGGTGTGCCTTTTGACGACGATCTCATGCCCTCATATGACGAGAAGGTTGATATCTGGAAGATCCCAGATGTCTCCAGTTTCCTTCTGGGACATGTTGAAGGGAGTGACATGGTTCGATTCCATTTGTTTGATATTCACAAGGCATGTAAGAGCGAGACTGCTACAGAGAGGCCCACTGCTCAGGACGTTCTGGACACTTACCAGCAGGTTTTAAATTCACTCAGAGACACCGCGATGTCTCAGACAAGAGAAATGCTTTAAAAACTGGTCCAATCTTTGAAGGATGGGATTGAGGATCAAATGGAAGTCACAGCAGTTCCACTCTGATGGGGGAGTTTTTGCCTGCTTTTTGCCAGTTTAGCCATGTGGTTTTTTTTCTACAGCCACATACATGTTTGAGTATGTTCTTCTTTTGGCCACCAGGATGGAAGTTGCTGCACAAGAGCACCCAGGCCTGATTTAAATCTGGCTTCGCTTGTCTGATGCGTCTTCATCTTCCTGGTGAAGATGTAGAGGAGTGGCAAACCTAACCAGAATTCAAAGGAAATAACAAAAATGTAGCCATAAAGAGGCTTCTCCTGCCCTAATAAATGGATTTACATGTATAAGCTTGCAAGAAACACATATAAGGAAGACATTTCAGGCCAGGTACAGTGGCACATGCCTGTAATCCCAGCATTGTGGGAGGCTGAGGAGGGTGGATTGCTTGAGGTCAGGAGTTCGAGACCAGCCTGAGCAAAAGCAAGACCCCATCTCTACTAAAAATAGAAAAACTAAGGCAAGAGGATCACTTGAGCCCAAGAGTTGGAGGATGCTGTGAGCTATGACGCCACGGCACTCTACCCAGGGTGACAGCTTGAGACTGTCTCAAAATAAAAAAAAGGAAGATATTTCAATGGAAGTATATGAAAGAAACATACAGGAGCTCTTCAAGGAGCATTTTTCCTATAATTTTTATAATGTATGATTCTAATCTAATGGATGTACAATAACAAGTGTTGGTGAAGTTGTGCAAAAATTGGAACCCCCATACATTGCAAAGTGGGAATAAGCAATGGTACAGCCACTTTGGAAAACAGTCTGGCAGTTCTTCAAAAAGTATACGATAGAGTTATCATATGCTACAGCAATTCTGCTTCCAATATATATCCAAGAGAATTGAAAGCACATATGGACACCAAAAGAAAGTCTATATTGTACCTGATTGTTCAGGTAGCATTATTCATAATAGACAAAGGTAAAAATAACCCAAATGCTCATTAGCTGACGAACAAATGTGGTATATCCTACAATGGAATATTCACCCTTAAAAAGAATGAAATTCTGTCACGTAACAACATGGATGAACCTTAAAAACATACGAAAGAAGCCGGACACAAAAGATGACCTATCAGGCCAGGCAGGGTGGCTCTTGCCTGTAATCCCAGCACTCTGGGAGGCTGAGGCAGGTAGATTGCCTGAACTCATGAGTTTGATACCAGCCTGAGCCAGAGCGAGACCTCGTCTCGAAAAAATAGCCAGGTGTTGTGGCGGGCGCCTGTAGTCCCAGCTATTTGGGAGGCTGAGGCAAGAGAATCACTTAAGCCCAAGAGTTTGAGGTTGCTATGAGCTATGATGCCAAGGTACTCTACCAAGGGTGACATAGACTGTGTCCAAAAAAAAAAAAAAAGTTCGGAAAATACTTGTTTTGCCTCATTCTTGGCTGAAAATTTGACCATATGATTTCCGTAAAGCAATGGACAAGGAAGATGCTCTGCTGGGCCTTACTGCAACTTTCAGCCAGTTCTTGTGGATTTTCAGTGCATTCCTTATTCCCACCTGCTCTAATTTCAGAGCTTTTCCAGCGTCCTGAGGCGCAGACAGTTCTACTTGTCAGGCTGTTTCAGTTTTTCCTGCTCGGCCGCTCTGTGTTCCATATCAGGAAATTTTGTTGTGCTTCCTTTTTGCTGTTTATTATTTTTTTTTCTCTCTATGGCTTAAACCTATTTATTTCTTTACCAACATTTTAGTTTGGTTTCAGAAGGGAGTAGAAATGTGTGTGTTCCATCGCTTGCATTTAACCAGATAAACGTGGGCTCAGCACCTGTAGCTCCCTGGTTAGAGTGCCAGCCACATACACCAAGGCTGGCGGCTTCGAACCCTGACCCGGGCCCACCAAACAACAGTGACAGCTACGACAACAAAAAAAAAATAGCCAGGTGTTATGGTGGGCACCTGTAGTTCCAGCTACTTGGGAGACTAAGGCAAGAGAATTGCGTAAGCCCAAGAGTTTGAGGTTGCTGTGAGCTTGTGCACCACGGCACTCTACCGAGGGCAACATAATCAGACTGTCTCAAAAAAAGAAAACCCAGATGAACATGTACAGTCAACAGTTCTAGAAGGAACTGTGTCCCTCTAGAAATTTTAAATAACATAGAAAAAAAAAAGGCAACTAACTTAGTTTTCAGGAACATACCATTATGATCAATGTAGTATATTCCTCTTAAGTGTTGAACTGTATATTATGAACTATATGGAATGAGTTCTAACACAATTCTGTAATAACTAGTCCTTAAGGCGAAAGTTAATACTGAAGTATGGTTGGCTTCAGAAATGGCTATCGCTGCAATTGAAAACCACAGTGGTGTATTACTACAGCCTTCTATGATCCAAGGAGTCTGGAAATTCTATGCAAACCTATTCCATTCTTTCTTCGGGGATAACCTGTTCTGAAGTAAATGCTTCCACCTGCAGTAGTGGTACCGTACCATACCGATGCAAAGAATTGTGGTTACCTAGCAGACTCTGCCAAATTTCCTAAAGCAAGGCTTGAACTCACCAAGAATTGCGGTCATATTTTACCTGACATCACTAAAGACTAACTCTTCAAGATGCTCACTGTTGGAAAGGATCCAAGGCAGATTTTCTTTGGTCTTGCTCCAGGATGTGTGGTGAACGTGGCAGACAAGAAAATCCTAAAACCCACAGATGAGACTCTCCGCAAGGAGTGTAGCTCATGAGTCCCCTCCTTAGAAAGCAGAGGTGTTGGCCTCAGCCTCCTGAGCAGCCGGGACTACAGGTGCCCGCCACAACGCCCGGCTATTTTTCTGTTGCAGTTTGGCCGGGGCTGGGTCTGAAACCACCACCCTCGGCATATGGGGCCGGAGCCCTACTCACTGAGCCACAGGCGCCGCCCCTCTATTTACTTCTTTATTAGATTGATTTTAACATTTATTAATTTCTTTTTTGGTCCATTTGATTTTTTTTTTTTTTTTTTTTTGCTGAGGCAGACCTTCACTTAGTCACCCTCCGTAGATTGCCGTGGTGTGGTGTCACAGCTCTCAAGAACCTCCAACTCTTGGGCATCAACGATTGTCTGGCCTCAGCCTTCCAAGTACCTGGGACTGCATGAGACCGCCACAGCACCAGGGTATTTTTGCTTTGTTGCAGTTGTCATTGTTGTTTAGGTTGTCAGACAGGTCTGGAATCCGCCAGCCTCCTCGGTGGATGTGGTTGGTGCCTTAACCACTGTGCTATGCACCACCCCCCCACCCCACTCCAGCCTATTTATTTATCTATGTATTTATTAAATATTTTCCTTCTTCAAAAAAAAAAAAAGAAAGCAGAGGTGTTAAAGAATGCTAGAAAGGGGGGTGCCTGTGGCTCAAAGGAGTAGGGCACCAGCCCCATACACCAGAGGTGGCGGGCCCTGGCCAAAAAAAAAAAAAAAAAAAAATGCTAGAAAAGAGACAGAAAGATATGTATTTCTTTTTGCATTTTCCTAATGTATAATTCTCCAGATATTGATTTTAATTTTTAGTGTAATCCTATTTCTTTTTTTTTTTTTTTTTTTAGAGAGAGTCTCACTTTGTCGCCCTCTGTAGAGCTGTGGCATCACAGCTCACAGCAACCTCCAGCTCTTGGGCTTAGGCGATTCTCTTGCCTCAGCCTCCCGAGTAGCTGGGACTACAGACACTCGCCACAAGGCTTGGCTATTTATTTTTTTTTGCAGTCAAAATGAATGATTTATTAAGGGATGGCTGGTGCTGGCTCAGGCACAGCAGCCACGCGTGGCTAATTTTTTGTTGCAGTTTGGCCAGGGTTGGGTTCGAACCCGCCACCCTCGGTATATGGGGCTGGCGCCCTACTCCCTGAGTCACAGGCGCCGCCCAATCCTATTTTCTTTTTCCTTTAAAATTAAAACTCTAGGAAGCAAGCACTGCCCAGGGGAACTGAGTCTGGGTTCTATTTCAAAGATACAAACTCCTCTGGTGGTCTCTTGAAGGAAAATTGTAATTTACAAAATTTCTCATCTATTTTTCCATAATCTTTTCCCTGGGCCTTGTTTTGTTACTGCTACAAATCAGAATGAGTGCACATGTGGTACAGGATGGGTTGGTAAGGGGCTTTGCCAGGATCAGAGAAGATGCTAATGAGTTGTGGCCCCTCTTAATCAGTATCCTCAGGGAAGCTCTGCTACCCTGTGTCAAGATGGTAAGCCCTCAGCTCCTGACGAATAAGATCAAGGATATGTGTTTAAAGCTTAAGGCCATGAATAGCTTCTTAGTTGTATATTTGTTAGCAATATTAAAGGTGAGAGAAACAAAAATTGCAAGTGGCCAATGCCTATAACCCTGGCACTTTGGGAGGCTGAGGTAGGAGGATGGCTTGAGCCCAGGAGTTTGAGGTTGCTGTGAGCTAGGCTGACAGCATGGCGCCCTAGCCAGGAAAACAGAGGGAGGACTCTTGTCTCAAAAGAAAAAAAAAATTACAAATGAGTTCATTTTCTCAACTCTGATAAATGTAGACAGTAATGATCCAGCCATTCACATTTTTCTTGAAGTGTAAATATTCCTCTTTTTTTTGTGTGGTTTTTGGCCGGGGCTGGGTTTGAACCTGCCACCTCCGGCATATGGGACTGGTGCCCTACTCCTTGAGCCACAGGCACCACCCTTTTTTTTTTTAAGACGGAGTCAGTTTGTCATTTCGGTAGACTGCCGTGCCCTCACCTCACAGCAACCCCAAACTCTTGGGCACAAGCGACCCTTGCCTCAGCCTGGCAAATAGGTGGAACAACAGGCACTTGCTCCAGCCCCAGCTGTATTTAGGGATGGAGTCCTACTCTTGCTCAGGCTGGTCTCAAACTCCTGAGCTCAAGCAGGCCACCCGCCTCTGCCTCCCAGAGTTCTAGGATTACAGGTGTGAGCCACCTCCCCCGGCCCAAACGTAAATGTTCTAATTTATATAGTTTTTCTTATTTCAGACGTCGGAGACCTTTGTCTTAGTCATTTTAAATGATTTTGAAAAAAATTGTTCAATGATTAAGCAATAAAAACAATTGGTCATGAAAATTAAGCCCAGTTCAGTTAGTGAGGTTATTTAGCTTTTGAAAAGAAATTTTATATCCAAATCATATCAAAGCTTAATTTACCTTGAGTGGTTAAAGGTTGATCATGATAATTCTTCCACAGTAGAAATAAAATGATTCCTGGCCATTTGATTTTTTAAATAAAAATACCTACAAAAACGAAACCAAAAAACCGGTCAGCATCCGCTTCCTAGTATCCTTAGGAAGAAGCCTGTACTCAGCTAGACCTTCCAGGTACTGTCTGCTCCCTTCCCAAAACCCTGCCCCTTCCTTCACTAAGCGGGTTCTCTGGGTCGTTGGCAAGGCTGTTTCTTCTGCGGGGAGCACTCTTTCCCCCCTTCGCCTGGCTGACATCCCTTGGGACTCAAGTTGATTAACCTGTCCCTGCAGGCCCTTCTGGGAAGTAACATAACAGCTGGGGTGCTTCTCTCAAACACTGCTTTCTCCTAACAGCACGAATCACACATTCTGTAAGGGGAGGGGACTGGCAAACTCTCATGCATAATGTGAGGCTGGGCTCAACTACAGATTGAACTTTACCTAATAAACCCAAACGATGTAACCTAATCATTTGTAGCCTCGTTATTCTGAAATTAAAAATCAAATAATTCAGACACTCAAGTATAAAAATAATACGGGGTGCACTCATACGCCTATTTTTCACTCAGCTTTCCCAGCACGAAAACGCCGCCAGTGACGCCACCTCGGGAGCTGGTCCTCAACGTCCTCGGCTTCACTGCTCCCTCAGTCCGTCCTTGAACTTCGTGTTTGTCTTTCCCTGTGTCTTCATGCTTTTTCCATATGTACATATTCCTACACATGTGGCGTTGTTCTGTTTGGCTATACACGTTATGTAAATTATTACAAAGGTATTCTGTGACTTAAGAGCATTTCCGCTGCTGTGTCGCCTATCACAACTTGCCTATTTTCCCACTGATGGACGTTCAGACTGTTTACAATGATCGCGACTGTAAACTCCGCAACAAGTATACAGCGCACCTCGTGCACTGGGATGTGTGCCAGGAGTGGCTCTGCTGAGCCACCGGTGCCTGCGCGCCCCGAGCTTCGTCAGACGTTCTCGAGGGGCTCTTCGGAGTGGTGGTCGCGTGGTGGTCCCACGCGGTGACGGTTCAGCCGTCTCCCTCTGCAGTCTTGCTTACGGTGGCCATTGCCCAGACGGCGCCAACACCTGTGTGGGTGACCAGTAACTGGAATTTGGCACAATGTTACTCCGGGAGGTGTGGAGGGACTGGGGAGCAAAGCCTGCAGGCCAGCGGGATGCCTCTCTTCTGGAAGCTTCTCTTCCCGAGGACAGAAACACTGCACCTGGCACCGAATCTTGGCAGTTTTCTCAGAAAGTTCCCCAGGACAGGGCATAGACCCGCCCCCGACCCGCCCCTAGCTCCGCCCCTACCCCGCCCCCAGCTCGCGCGAGCCCCGCCCCCGGCGCTGACTGCGCGGCGGCGACGGCAGCCGGGGGGCGATGACGAACACGCGGCCGTCCGCCGCTAGGAAGCGCGGGGCGGAGCGCGGCGGCGAGGGGACAGCGGCCGAGGGCTCGCCCGGGCGGGAGCGGCGGCCGGGGGCAGCGGTGAGGGCCGACATGCACCGGGTAGGCGGCGGCGGCTGGGCGCTGGCCGCGCTGTTGCTGGCGGCTTCGGTGCTGGGCGCCACGTTGCTGGTCCCGGGCGGCTCCCTGGAACGCGGCGCCGAGGCCGCGCCCCCGCCAGGTGAGTGCGCGCCGCCCTGCGCCTGCCCCGCCCCGCCCGGCCCGGCCCGCGGGGCGCGGCGAGCTTGGGGCGCGGCGGGACCGTGCGCGGAAGCACGGCAGTTCCCCGGAGCTAGTTTCTGCCTCTACTGCGCTGTCGGGAGCCCCGGGGCCGGGCTTCGCGGAGCCGGGCAGGGGCGGCGGTGCGGAGGGAGCCGGGCCTCAGCGTCCGACCGCGACGCCCGCTGGCGAGAGTGGCGCGTGGCGTGTGCGCGGCTGGTCGGGGCCTGGTCTGGGTGGCCTCGGGTCCCCGCCCGCCCGCCACGGGACGGCGGGACAGCCGGGGCGTCTTCCTGGTGACGTTTGTGTAAACAGCAGAAGGCCTTTGATCCGCAGACCTGGCACTCCACAGACACGCAGCCGAGAACAGGACTGTTGATACTCGTCCCTTCCAGCGCACTGTGGGGGGCCCCTGTTAGGAGAATGAGGTCCTCTGCCCGGAGGTCCTTCCCACGGAAGGCCGGGAAGCTGCAGTGATGCCCGGATGTTGAGAATTTCGGGGGATGCGGGAACCGCCCGGCAGGGTCGCTGGAGTCGCGGGGCGCCCAGCGGGGATCCCCGAGTCAGAGATGGGCGTTTTCCCTCCTGCGCTTGGATTAAACTCCTGGGTAAACGCCCCAGTGGAAGGCTGCGGAAGACGGGCGTGGACTGAAGTTCAGCCTCGGGGGTCCCCCGAACGTCTTTGAGGCTAATTTTACTTTCAAGGTGCGGGAGGGACCACGGAGGCCAGGGTGAGCTGGAGGCCAGCAGCAGCCACGGCCACGGAGTTGTGATTGTCCCCGCGGCTGGCCCAAGAGGCGCGCAGTCCATAGAGGGAGCTATAAAAAAGGCTATTTTGGGTTAAAAATTTTACTCCTGGCAGTTCATTCTTAAAGAGTCATGTCAAAAGAAGAACGTAGAATTTTCACATGGATATAGCAGGGCATCATTTCCTACGATAAAAAGAAATGGAGCTAAATGCCTGTGGCTCAAGCAGCTAAGGCGCCAGCCACATACACCCGAGCTGGCGGGTTGACGGCTGCAACCAAAAAAATAGCCGGGCATTGTGGCCAGTGCCTATAGTCCGGCTACTTGGGAGGTGGAGGCAGGAAAATCGCTTGAGCCCAGGAGTTGGAGGTTGCTGTGAGCTATGATGCCAGGGCACTCTACCCAGGGTGACAGTTTGAGGCTCTGTCTCAAAAAAAAAAAAAAAAAGAAATGGGACATAAGGAGAAATTAGAAATACGGTTAAATGGAAAAAGAAAACAACTTTTAAAAATACTCAGGTAGGGTGGGGATGGTGGCTCACATCTGTAATCCCAGCACTCTGGGAGGCAAAGATGGGTTCCTTGAGCTCAGGAGTTCATGACCAGCTTGAGCAAGTTCAATACCATGTCTCTACTAAAAACAGCAAAAACTAATTAGGTGTTGTAGCTGGCACCTGTAATCCCAGCTACTCAGGAGGCTGAGGGAGGAAATCACATGAACCCAAGAGTTTGAGGTTGCTGTGAGCTAGGCTGATGCCCCAGTACTGTAGCCTGGGCCACCACACCCGGTTGGAAACCACTACTGTTACGCCAGGTCTACTAAATTCAGTGCATCCCATATCTTAGCCCTTGATGAATGTGAGTTCCTTCCGAGTCCTTTTTACACACTGGATGTGAATGGTGTTGAATGAATGCTTGTTTGTAATAGAGGCGTCTGTGCAAAAGGGGCCTGTCTGTGCACATGTATTTGTGCAGACGTGCGCGTCTGTGTCTACACAAAGTGATACACGCAAGACCCTAAGAACCCCAGAGTGCAGTGTTTGAAAGCACTTGTGTGAAGCCCCTGCTGGCACAAGTGCAGTTCGTCTCTAAGACATCTTTCTGGTACCTTGCTTCCCGTGTGTGTGTGCTTTTTTTTTTATTTTTTTAAGTTTTCTTCCTAATCCTTACCAGATTTAGACAAAAAAAGGCCTATGGAGCTGAAGATGGATCAGGCTTTGCTTCTCGTCCATAATGAACTCCTTCAGAGACACCTGACTGTCTACTGGAAATCTGAACGCTGTTACCAGGTGTGTTCAGACACACAATTTTGTTTACTTTGGGGCTTGTTTGATGTGAGCCTTAGTGCTATTAAGAGTTGCTTTAGGTCAAGCTCAGTGGCTCACACCTGTAATCCTAATACTCTGGAAAGCAGAGGCAGGTGGATTGCTTGAACTCAGGAATTTGAGACCAACCTGAGCATGAGTGAGACTCCCATCTGTACTAAAAATAGGGGAAAAAACTCCCTGGGTTTTGGGGTGGGTGCTTGTAGTTCCAGCTACTTGGGAGGCTGAGGCAAAATGGATCACCTGAGCCCAAGAGACTGAGGTTGCTATGAGCTAGGTTGACATGAAGGTACACTGCCCAGGGTGACAGAGTAAGACTCTGTCTCAGAAAAAAAAGAAAATAATAAAGTTGCTTTATATATTTAAGTGCACCAGTGTTGGTTGTATGTAAATTTATAATCGTTCTGTTTTCATGGTGCATTGACCCCATTATCATTACATAATGGCCTTTGTCTCTTAGTATATTTTATCTGGTATTGGTGTATCTACTCCTTTCCCATTTGCATGGATTATCTTCTCCCATCCCTTCACTTTCAGTCTCTGTGTGTCCTTGCAGGTGAAGTGAGTCTCCTGCAGACAGCAAGACAGGTCTTGTTTTTTAATCCATTCAGCCACTCTCTATGTTAGCAGAGTACCTTTTTTTTTTTTTTTGAGACAGTCTCACTTTGTCACCCTCAGTAGAGTGCAGTGACACCATAGCTGACGGCAATCTCAAACTCTGGGGCTCAAGCAGTTCCCTTGCCTCAGCCTCCTGAGTAGCTGGGACTACAGGCACCTACCGCAACATCCAGCTGTTTTTAGAAAGGGAGTCTCACTCTTGCTCAGGCTGGTCACGAACCTGGGAGCTCAAGGCAATCCTCGGCCTCCCAGAGTGGTAGGATTACAGGCGTGAGCCACCGCACCCAGCAGCAGAGTGCTTTTTGAATTAATGAAGCAACAGAAGAAATAAGCCAGATTTGTATGACTGTATAAAAATATAAAAACTCGTGATTAACAACAACAAAATGTAACAAGATGAAAAGGAATCCCTGCAATGGAGAGCAATATTTGATACAATTAGAAGTTTAATATTACACTATATGAGGACATATTTCTAAGATTGTCTTCAGGGAACTTGGTATCTAATGGTTCACCCTATAGGAATAAAATATCAAAATTATTGAATTTTTAATCAATTGATAATTTAAAATGTAATCTTAATGCTGTGATATAATTAGTAAAGAAAAAGACAAATGATTTAAAAATCTTGGTAAGACTAGTGAGAAAAAAATATATATATGTATAATTTTGGAGACAGAGTCTCTGTCACACTGGCTGGAGTACAGTAGTCTTAGCCTGGTTCGCAGTAACCTCAAACTCCTGAGCTCAAGCTGGGAATACAGGCACCTACCACAATTCCTTCTAGTTTTTCTGTTTTTATCAGAGATGGGGTTTTGCTCTTGCTCAGGCTAGTCTCGAACTCCTAAGCTCAAGTGGTTCACTCGCCTCAGCCTCCCATAGTGCTAGGATTACAGGTGTGAGCCACTGCACCAGGCCAATGTGTAGAGCTTTTAACACAATATAATTTTTATAACAAAAATAAGATAAAACACAAAATCTTTGAAATCACCCTCAATCCTCCCAGCGATAGTATCAAATGAAATATAATGCAACTATTAAATATTAGAAATGTGCGAACTAGGTAGAGTCATGGAAACTCATTTGTTAATCCTATGTGATATTTAGATTTAATATATGATCTATTGTTAAAAGTTTACCTATGAAGATTGTACAGTTACATAGAGAAAGTCATTTTTTGATACAAAATAATAGGTAAATTTTGTTTAAATTACTGAAATTCGTACTTTTAATAAGTAGCAAGGAGAAGTCATGTCAGGATCTTCAGTTAGATACTTACGTCCTCCCACAAGTGAAGGTCCAGCCTCTGTTTATGTGTTCTGCTTTTATTTTATAGTGCTTGTTTCAGGTTCTGGCAAATGTCTCTCAGAGTGGAAAATCTGGGAAGCCCAGCCTTGCAGCTGTGTCCGTCAGCACCCAGCACGGATCCATCCTGCAGGTGAATGACACCCTGGAAAAGAAGGAAGTCTGCAGGTTTGTGATGGCTTTGATGTGATCTCTACTTCTTTTCCCATTCGGCTTGTAGCTTTAAAATATTTTTCTTTATCTTTTCTGGGCTGTATCTAGGAACACATTTCATTCTGCCTTTATGACATTAGCAAAATCTGATTCTTTATTTCCTAATCTAACCGTTTGTCTTAATTTATCTTTGTAGGCTAGAATACAAATTTGGAGAATATGGAAATTATTCTCTCTTGGTAAAGCACATCCCCAGTGGAGTCAATGGAAGCACTTGTGACCTAGTTGTCAATGAGGATCCAGTCGATAGTAATCTCCGTACGTATGTGCTCCTTGTTGTGTTTTTATGTCTGTATTTTTAAAGGCTTCAGTTTTGGGATACTCTTTATAACGTGAAGCAGTCCATGACATAAAAACCTAGATTATAGGCTGTGGATTCCATTGAGTAATGGTGTATCTGTAATATATTTATTGTGTCATTTGTGTGTGTATACCAGGAAATTCACATGATATATTGAAAATTATAGGCTATATATGGGGCCGGGCATGTTGTCTCACATCTCTAATCCCAGCACTCTGGGAGGCTGAGGTGGGTGGATCGCTTCAGCTCAGGAGTTTGAGATTAGCCAGAGGGAGACTCTATCTCTAAAAACAGCCAGGTGTTGTGGCAGGCACCCATAGGTCCAGCTGCTTGGGAGGCTGAGGCAAGAGGATCACTTGAGCCCAAGAGTTCGAGGACATTATGACACTCTACTGAGGGCAGCAAAGTAAGACTCTGTCTCAAAAAAAATTATAGGCTATATCAACATATGCACGAGTCGTTATTTAGTTTACTTATAAAGCATTAGTAAACCAAAAACATTAATACATTGGAAAGAGAAAGTAGAAAGAGGACAATTGACCGTCAAAAAGCTTTCCTTGTTTTAGGATTTAGGGGATAGTGTTTCCTGTATGTCTTACACTGACACCTAAAATTTTCCGTAGGTTAAGGAGGGTTGTTCATACTTCAGTAACTCCACTGAAGAAAATTTGTCATTCTGAGCTCCCCACTAGATAATGTCTGTGAAAGGCAGTCAGGGGCCCTGGGGCATTAGTAGGAGCTGGTCACAGGCAAGACTGTGAGGTTATGTCAAAAGAACATAGGCGCCAGTATGAAAGGGCCAACGTGGACAATTGAGGTGTTAAAAAAAATAGATTATCAGTGAAAAATAACAGATATGTAAAACCATGATGTCCTTATGAAACTGAAAAGATTAAGACCCTTATCCCCAAACAGAAACAGAAACAAAAGCACTGCTTTGGTTGTCTTTTTTTTTTTTTTTTAAGAAACATTATTTATTTATTTATTTTATTTATTTATTTCTTTTTGCAGTTTTGGCTGGGGCTGGGTTTGAACCTGCCACCTCCGGCATATGGGGCCAGCACCCTACTCATTTGAGCCACAGGTGCTGCCCCCAGCTTTGGTTGTCTTTGAATGTAACAGAGTCCAGCATTTATCCTGGCTTCTCTTTTTAACTGTAAATCAGGGTAACCAAATGGTTCTATTTCATGAGGGTAAATTCTATAGAGAAGAATTCTAGGTAATGGCAGAATGGGAGGATATTTTGTAATTCTAATGAAATAATTTATTTTTTTTTTGAGATTCTGTTATTTGCCTACCATTTGGATTAAATTCTGAATTTTTTTTCAGGCTACAAGTCTCCAAACTAATGTTTCCAAATTTTTCTTCCATTTTTCTGACTTGGACTCGGCAAAATTGCTACTTTCTTTTTCCTGAGGCTCTGCTAACATACATTATTACATACAAATTATAGATGAGAAAAATCTTTCAGAAACCTCTGTGTACTTCCAACTTCCACTTTACCTGAAGAAGTTTCAAGTCTGATCACCATCCAGACTCTAAGAAAACTGGTTCAGAGATTGTTCCAGACATTAACCTTTGCTTTTCAGTGTCATCTCCTGAAATGAGACACAGCTATTCAGTGAGACTGGCATATTCCCAGAAATGAGAGACTGGTTGAATAGGATCCTTTACCACTCAGCTATTAGCTCAGTTTTTGGCTCCACAGCCACCAGCTCAGCTTTCAGTGTGTGGAACTTCTAGGGTTAGTTCAGACAGAGGAATGTGGGAGCTTAGAAACTGATAACCCCAAATAATGACACTTTGACAAACTGAACTGAACAAGCCTCAAGGTCTCTCTGACCGTCTTCCTTTTCTCCCTAAAGAAATAATTGATTCAGGCAAAGTGTACGTGGAGGACAGCATCAGTGAAAGAGGGAACTTTACACTAGAAGGGTCAGGCTTTTATCAGCTGAATGTATGTGTCAGTTGCCCGGGAATTATTGTTCATTGTGTATGACAGTGTGGTTATGTAACAAAATGTCAGTTTTTAAGAAGCTTAATTTTGAAATAGACTTAAACATTATAAAAAAAAAAAAAAGAGTTCCCCAAAACTCTTCACCTAGCTTCCCCTAAACCAGCAATTCTCAATCTGTGGGTCGCGACCCCTTTGTAGCAATGAAAATAATCCTGCATATCAGATATTTACATTACGATTCATAACAGTAGCAAAATCACAGTTATGAAGTAGCAACAAAAATAATGTTATGGTTGGGGGTCACCACAACATGAGGAACTGTATTAAAGGGTCGCAGCATTAGGAGGGTTGAGAACCACTGCCCTAAACCCTTAGACCGTGTAATCATAAAATTATCCTGTGTACAATTATTGAAACCAGGAACTTAACATTGAATTTAACATTGATACAATATTTATTTACAGACTTATTTAAATTTCTTCGCTGTCTCTTTTAACATCCTTCCTCGGGTCCAGCATCCAGTCTGGGATCCACACGGTCTGTAGTTGTCAGGCCTTTCCCTTGTCTTCTCCAGTCATGACAGTTCCCTGGACTTTCTTGGCCTTTCGCGACTGTGACAGGTTTGAAGACTATTGACTAGTCAGTTTGAATTGGTTGATGTTTTCTCCCGACTAGGTCGAGGTTTTGCATTTTTTGGCAGGTGCTGCAGCATTGACTCTGTCCTTCTCCAGTGTGTCATGCCCACCGGTGCATGATGTCAAAATGTCTCTGCAGGGCCGTGTGTGGGGTGAATGGCGTGATGTTTGGATGTGTTTTAAAATACTGTAGCTGAGAACAGAAAGCAGGGATAGTTACAGATGAAGCAAGAGTGACAAGATCTTGGTGAATCTGAGATAGAGATGATGGGTGTATGATATTTTACATAATGAAAATTAGTTAGTGCCCCCAATGATGAGTGGTGGTTTCAGTTGTTTTTTTCCTCATTTGTTTTCATTTTTCATGAATAGATTAAATGTAATAACAGCTTTGATGTGTAGGATGACATTTTTGGTGATGATGTTTTCTCTTTTCTTTTACAGCTGTGAGCATTGCATTCCTCATCGGTCTAGCAGTTGTCATTGCAGTGTGCTTTCTGAGGCTCTTGTTTAGGTAAGATGTTTGGGAGAACGTAGGAGGAAGGGAAGAATATAGAAATAATATCTTCAGGAAGGGTAGTTGTGAGCCCCCAAATGGCCATTATTCTTTGATTAAATGAACATTTATTAGTCTGCCATGTCCAGTCCGATCCTAGGCATCAGGGATCCAGTATAGATGAAGATACAGTCTCAGATGTCAGGGAAATAACCAGTAAGGGAGATTGTAATGGGCCGGGCGTGGTGGCTCACGCCTGTGATCCCAGCACTCTGGAAGGCCGAGGCAGGTGCGTCACTTGAGCTCAGGAGTTGGAAACCAGCCTGAGCAAGAGCAAGACCCTGTCTCCACTAAAATAGCAAAGTTAGCCAGATGTGTGTCAGGCACCTTTAGTCCCCGTTACTTGGGAGGCTGAGGCAGGAGGATCACTGAGAGCCTCGGAGGTTGAGGTTGCTATGAGCTACAGTGATGCCCTGACACTCAACCCCAGGGTGATAAAGTGAGACCCTGTTAAAAAAAAAAAAATTAAAAAATAAGAAAAGAGGATTGTAATGGACTTTTGCTTTCCATCCTCCCACATGGCGAAAAATAAAGAAAGTCTTTGAGAGAGAATTATTTCCTAAAGAATCAGGGAGTGGAACTAGCTTGTGTTAGCATCAGGAGGGGGCAGCCACTCTGGGCCTTCCTTCTCCTCTCTGGTCCTGAGCCCTGGGGCACCCAGTAGTCCAGCTTTCACCTCCTTGCCAGCTCAGGAGTCAGGTGGCAGGGTGTGTGACCAGGAGTCGTGGCTCTTCCTGTGGTCAGAGCTATTAGCCAGCATGGAGAAGGGGGTTTGTGCTGCTCTGCTTGTCAGCAGTGATTCTGATAAGTGTGAATTAGTACAGTAGAAAAGAAAAAGTAAAGTAGATCCAGGCCTGCTTTAGTCAGTTTTCAAAGGAAGGTTTTTTCATATTCTAAGAGGAATAAGATTGCTTGAATTTTCATATGCTCATCCTCCTGTTAGGGTCTTCAGAAGGACCACAAGATTTTATTGGCAAGCTTTGTGCAGATTGGAAGAATGGAAACCTGATCTTCGTTTTATTTATTTATTTTTTATTCAAGACAGGGGTCTCACTTTGTCCCATTCTATAGAGTACCATGGCATCATAGCTGACAGCAACCTCAAACTCTTAGGCTCAAGTGATTCTCTTGCCTTGGCCTCCTGAATAGCTAGGACTACAGGCGCTGACCACAAAGCCTGGCTATTTTTTTTAATACATGGGTTCTTGCTGTTGGTCAGGCTGGTCTTGAACTCCTGAGCTCAACTGATCCACCTGTCTCATCCTCCCAGAGTGCTGGGATCACAGGTGTGAGCCACGGCACCTGGCCTGGAAACCTAATCTTTAAATCGTCCAGCTTGAGGGAGTCATGAAACTTTGTGGGCGTTTATGCACTCTGACCCTCTGGCCTTGTGCATCTTAAAAATGGCTTAATTCCCTCTCTGAGGAACCTGACTGTGTATAACTGTAAAAGAACCACTGCCAGCTTAGAAGCAGACTCAGCTGCTTATTACAGGTAGAGAAGGATTCTATCGGAGTTTCATTTCTTTGCATTATGATATTGTCAATTTTTTGATGAGATGCAAATACGTTTGCAATATAGAGTGTGTATTCATTTGGTGCTTTTCACACGAATGGATCTGTTACATCACTTTGAAAAGTAATTGGTAGCTAAGATAAAGCCCTTGCAGAGAGAAGAAATTCCATCTTGCCCTGCTGTGGAAGTGAAACTCCTCTTCGCATGTGATTCTGCTTCCCGCCCCCTCACTTTCCTGTGGACTCACGAAAGTCCAGGGAAGTTCAGATTAGTCTAAACCAGATTTTGCACTTGGGGAACAGGCATGTACAGGAGAATTAGGTATTTTTTGGTTTGTTTTATTTTTTAATATCTTAACTTCTCCTTTTCACCATTCCTTTGATGTGTCTATTTTGATATTTTTCATGTGATGATGACATTGTCAATGCTGAATAAACCAGAAATGGGAGCTCAGTTGTGAGGGGAAAAAAAATGACAGATGCTTGTGTCGGCTGTGTGGGTTATGTTTGGATACTGAATTGAACAACTGTAGAAAAGTTTTAGGAGACAGGGACACGGAACTGGCTGTGTGATGATATTGAGGTGTTGCTAGTGTTTTTAAGTTTGATAATGGTGTTAGGATTACATTTAGAAATAAAAATAGTTCTTCTCTTTTAGAGATACATATTGAGGTCCTTACGAAATGATGTCTGGGATATTCTGTAAAATGGTCAATTTGAGGCGAGAGTTAAGAGCATGGAGCAGGAGCACAGGCGGAGTAAGATCAGCCGTGGGCAGACACACCTCTCTCTATCACACCTCGCAAATACTGTGTTTTTAGCAAACTGAATGTTTGTGGCCGCCCCGCATTGAACACCTCCGTCAGCGTGATCTTTACAACAGCACTTGCTGTTCACTTGATGTCTCTGCCACATTTTGACAATCCTTGGAACATTTCAGACTTTTTCCTTATTGCATGTATCATCTCTGTTATGGTGATCTGTGATCAATGATCTTTGATGTTACTATTGTAATTGCTTTGGGCTACCATGAACTGCACCCATATATGATGGAACTTAATCAAAACATGGTGTGTGTGTTTTCACTACTCTGTTCACTGGCTGTTCCCGTTTCTTTCTCTTTGGGCCTCCCTATTTTCTGAGACCCAAGGATACTGAAAATAGGCCACTTAATAACCCTACAGTGGCCTCTAAGTGTTCAAATGAAAGGAAGAGATATATGTCTCTCATTTAAAGTCAGAAGCTAGAAATAATTAAGCTTAGTTAGGAAGATGTTGAAAATTGAAAGCTGAGATAGGTTGAAAGCCAGGATGGGCCTCTTGTACCAAACAGCCAAGTTGTGAATGCAATAGAAAAAGTCTGGAGGGAAAGGAAAAGTGCTACTCCAGTGAACAGGTGAATGATAAGAAAGCCAAGCAGCCTTATTGCTGATAAAGAGAAGGTTTGAGTAGTCTGGATAGAAGATCAAACCAGCCAAGGCTGGGCATGATGGTTCATGCCTATAATCCTAGCACTCTGGGAGGCCGAGGCAGGTGGATCATCTGAGCTCAGGAGTTCAAGACCAGCCTGAGCAAGAGCGAGACCCCATCTTTACTAAAAAGAGAAACTAGCTAGCTGGGCATTATGGTGGGTGCAGGGAGCTGAGGTTGAGGTAAATGGTCGAGTTTGAGTTTGCTTTGAGGTGTGATGCCAGGGCACTCTACCCACAGTGACTGACCAAGACTCTGTCTCAAAAAAAAAAAGATCAAACCAGCCTCAGCGGTCCCTTATGCCAAAGACTAACGCAGAGGAGGTTGGAGGCAGTGCTCACTTACTACCCCAGGGCCTTTAAGAACTATGCTCAGTGAAGGACATCGTAAATCCTGGATGACAGCTCATCGGTTTACAGTGTGGTTTACTGACACTGGAGAGCGCGAAGGAGATGTCCAAGATGACTGTTGTTTGCATGCCCGCTCACTCAACATCCATTCTGTAGCCCAGGGGTCAGGGAGTAATTTTGACTTTCAATTCTTATTAATAAATGCCTTTGTAAGCCTATAGTTGCCATAGACAGTGATTCCTCTGAAGGATCTGGGCAAAGTATATTGAAAACCTTCTGGAAAGGATTCATCATTCTGGATGCCATTAAAAACTTTCATGATTCATGCAAGGAGGTCACGACGTCAACATTGCAAATAGCGATGTGAAAATACCTATTCCAGCCCTCATGGAAGACTTTGAAGGGTTCAGGGTTTCAGTAGAGAAAGTAACTGCAGATGTGGAGACCGCAAGAGCATTACAATTAGAAGTGGATTCTGAAGATAGGACTGAATTGCTGTAATCCCATGATACAATTAAATGGACGAGGAGTTGCTTCTTACGAATGAGCAGAGCAGTCAGTTTCTGGAGATGGAATGTACTCCTGGTTAAGACGCCTGTAAACTTGGTTGCAGTGACAACAAAGGGTTTATATTATTACCGTAAACTTAGTTGATAAAGCAGTGGCAGGGTTTGAGAGGATTGATTCCAATTTTGACAGAAGATCTGCTTTGGGTAAAATGCTCTCAAATGGCATCTCATGCCACTTTTATGACAGTATCAGTCAACCAGTGTGGCAGACTTCATTGTTGTCTTTCTTTAAGAAATTGCCACAGTCACCCCAGCCTCTAGTAACACCAGTCCTCAATTTGGAGTCAGGACCCTTCACTAGCAAAAAGATTAGAGCTCACTGAAGGCTCAGGTGAACATTGGCATATCTTAGGAATAAGATGTTTTTAAGTTAAAGTATATACATTGTCTTATTTTAGACTTAATGCTATTGCACAAATTAATAGACGATGGTGTAGTGTGAGTGTAACTTTTATATGCACTGGGAAACCAAAAATTTTGTGTGACTCACTTTATGGTGATATTTTTGTTTTATTGGAGTGGTCTGAAACTGAACTTGTAATATCTTGAGATGTGCCTGTACTACTTTTTTCTTCTTTTGTACATGCTTGAAACTATTCATGACCAAAGGAAAAAAAAAAAAGAAAAAAGTCACTCCAAAGTTGTCATCTTCAGACTTTGTTGGTGTGTATACGTAGATTTTTATTTCCTTGTCCTTGTAGATGTTAACGGTTTTTGCGTCTTGTGTTGTATCTTAGTCGCGTAGCTTTGTATTTCTTCTTGAGGACGAAGCCTGCATTCTTGTTTCCGTAGCTCTGGCTCATCCTCTCACACAGCTGTTGTATCTTGTGTTTAGTCATTCCTGAATTGAGTGAATTTGGTGGTTCCCATTTCTTTCCTATTCTGACTTTAATGGTATTATTAATAAGAATCTTACCTGCAGAGAATAATGATCTAGTTTGACCTTCGCGTGCTTTAATGAAAGGTCTGTCCTCATTCTCATTTTACTGATGAGGAGACTGTCCTGGAGGGTCAAGCATTTATGAATACAGCTGCTAAAATCTTTGATTTCTATTTTTATGTTGTTATAAAAGTTTTTATTATTTTTATTTTCTACCTATACCTTTGATGTAATCAGAAGTTAAAAAACCTTTCAGAATATTTAATTCCTTTACTAATATAGGATGTGAATCCTAAGGTAATTTTATTACACTATGATAGCCAATCATTTTGAACATTCTGCCAGAGAAAATAAATGAATCGAGCCTTTTATTTATTTATAGTTTGGATGACTTTAACAATTGGATTTCTAAGACCATAAATTCTCGAGAAACGGATCGCCTCATCAACTCGGTGAGTTCTTAGAATGTGTCGTGTTGTCTGGATGACTTTCTAAATTTGGAAATTATAATTTCTTACTTGTCTAAGCTGGACTGACTGTAGTTCTGGCTACTCAGAAGGTTGGCCAGTGACTTGAGTCCAGGAGTTCAGAGCCTCAGCCTGGGCAACAGAGCAAGACCCTATGTCAAAAAAATTACTATTCTCTGATTTAACAAATTAATAAATAATAAATTAGGTTATGTCCTGTATTTCTTTGTTTTTTTTTTTTCTTTCTTCTTTGTTTTTTTTTGTCCTGTATTTCTTAATCAACAGCCTCACTCTCTTCAGCCCCTGTGAAGGACTCTGTCCCCTTCTCTTTTTTCAGTAAAACTCTGAACTGTTAACGTTACATGCAGGTTGCTATGAAAGTCTTGAGACAGACGGTGTTGTGGGCTGTTATTTCACTTCTAAGAAGTACGATTGATAGCGGCCTGATTCACCTGTGCAGGTTTCAGCGAGCTTGGCTTAATGGTTGCTGGGAGGGCTTCCTTTGTTTTCGTCCTCACAGATTCTATGTTTCTTGATTTTTGTGTGTCTCAAAACTCTCATAATGACCCACACACAATGTGGAGACTTTTTCACCCTGCAGGCAGCATTATTGAAATCAATCCAGTTAGGTAGAGAGTGTCATGATGAAAACGAAAAAATAAGAGACCCCCAATTTTGTTTTGTTTTTTTTAGATAGCCTCACTCTATCACCCTGGGTTGGGTTCTGTGGCATCATAGCTCACAGCAACCTCAAACTCCTGGGCTCAAGTGATCCTCTTCCCTCAGCCTCCTGAGTAGCAAGGACTACAGGTGCCCACCACAACACCTGGCTGCTTTTTCTATTTTTAGTAGAGATGGGGTCTTTCTCTTTCTCTTGCTGGTCTCGACCTCCCAAGCTCAGGCAATCCACCTACCTCCACCTTCTAGAGAGCTAGGATACAGGCGTGAGCCACCGTGCCCTGCCAGGGAGTTATCAGTGTTCAGTCTGTAAGTGCCAGTGGCCTAGTGTAATGTCATTAAATTTATGTTATAAATTCAGCCTCCCTTTTTGGACATACCTGCCTCTACACTTGTGCTGAATGGACTCGTGGTCCAGTCCTCTGTGTTATTTGTCAACACGGCCACCTGGCAAGCTCAGCAAACAGCACAGAGAGCCAATAAAATGGAAAGCAAATCTCTAGGCAGATCTTTACCAAGCAGAGTCAAGTTTGTTCAGCTTTCTACTCTGTCAGTTTCTTCCTTTAAAAAGTCAAAACTCAAATTTTACTCCTTAACATAATGAATTGCCATATCTTTCTCCTTTTTTTCTGAAGGAGCTGGGATCTCCAAGCAGGGCAGACTCTCTCGGCGGTGACACCCAGCCAGCCACGTGGCACCTGTCCGCCCACCCACCCCGCCTCCGCTGCGTGGACACATTCAGGGGGTACGTAGGCACAGGTGGTCTTGGGGTTACATAGTGACACTAAACACACTTTTATCTTAAGATATTTTACATACTTTTCACTTGCTAAACTAGAAAGCATCGTTTGGATGCAAAAGTAGAGTCGGCAGCCTGTCCAATCTTGGAAACAGGATGCTCAGTATGATCTACTGAGAGAGGAGCAGTGGGTGAGGTGCAGCCGGGGTCCTCTGGGCTCGTTCAGGCAGCTGAGTGAAGGTCATGGACAAGTGTGGACGAGTCACTGTTACTTGGGGCCTATGAGCTGTACCCCCAAGTCTAGTCAGTAGCTTGGCAGCTTAGAAGATGCAGCAATGTAGAAACACAGCTCTTGTCTGGGGACTAAAAGGGGCTTATCCTTCACCACTGGCAAAGAAACTCAGACTTCAAAGCCAGAGCTCTGGTAGAAGAATGGAGGCAAAACTCTGAGAGTAAGATATGGACATGATGTGGCTAAAAATAAACATGCAAGTATAGTCATTTCTGCCCGCTGAGGCTTTCTGAATGCCAGTGGGAACCCTGTAACGGTCCTGGCCTCACCGGGCCCCTGAGTGCTCCTAGTAGGTGTATTTGAAGCAAGATGGTAACAACTGCTGATGATTTTGGAATTCTCACTATGCACAGGTCTCTGTCCTAACTCGTCTGAACTTATTTAATCTCTTAACAGTCCTGTGTGGTGGATCTGTTTAGTGTGCCTGTCTCACAGGTGAAGAAGCTGAGCTACTGGATTAAGTAATTAGTCTAAGGTCCCTTGGGTACTAAGTGGGAAAGACAAGATTCAATTTTCGGCAGTTGGGTTACAGAGTCTCCACAGACTATTTCATTAACATACCAAACTCTTCAGACAATAGCATGTCCAGAACCTATTTAGTTGTGTTCATCTTTCTTTTTTTTGAGACAGAGTCTCACTTTGTCACCCTCAGTAGAGTACTGTGGAATAACAGCTCACGGCAACCTCAAACTCTTGGGCTTAAGTGATTCTCTTGCTTCAGCCTCCCTTGTAGCTGTGATTACAGGCGCCCGCCACACACAACACCTGGCTATCTTTTGGTTGTGGTTGTCATTGTTGTTTGGCGGGCCCAGGCTGGATGCGAACCCGCCAGCTCTGCTGTCTGTGGCTGGCACCTTAGCTGCTGGAGCTACAGGCGCTGAGCCTCCTCTTTCTCCCTAATCATCACTGGCACTTTTAGAGATAAGATGTTCACAGATAGATAGGAACTAACTTTATTAAGTACTTTCAATGTGCCAAGCACTGGTTAGGAGCTATGACATGTTTAATACATTGTTCTCTTTAACATTCATGTGTGGCCAGGGTATTTTTTCTCTTTTACGGATGAGTGCACTGAATTAACTTAGAATTGTGTTCAAAGTTTGATGTCAAATAAGAGAAAAGGGTCCAAGATGTAAATTCTTAAGTCTTTGACTCACGTGACTGTGTGCCTTCTACTACAATTCTTTAACCTGATATTTAAATAATCAGTATAAAATTGAGTTATTGGAAATGTTTTTCCCTGTTTTCAAGTTTTATTTAGTAGTGCAGTGTGAGACATCATGTTGGAAATGTTGGCCCCAGGACTTCAGTGTATGGTCCTAAATGTAGTGATAAGAAAAGGATAGTTTCTTGGTCTTTATATCTAGTCTTGTATCTTAAACTGCTCAGTTGATCGCATTACCGCACAACTGCACCTCGTGGGCTTAAATGCATGTCCTGCAGGCCCTCCTTGTCTCCCTGCAAATCCTGAAAGGATGCTTTGTGTTGGCTTTGTAGGATATCGCTCACCCTCATGGTCTTCGTCAATTACGGAGGAGGAAAATACTGGTACTTCAAACACTCCAGTTGGAATGGTGAGATACTTCCTAAACATGTCACTGCTCAAGTGGGTCGGTCCAGAGAGCTGCAGGTGGGAGGGAAGTGCTCAGGCTTCAGTTGCTGAGCCCCTGCCCCACAGAATGACCTTTCTGTTACTCCGGGAGGCTGTTAGCTTTGTTCACCCTTGTGTGCTGTGAACCCGTAAGGGCTCTAGGCACACAGAGACTCTGAAGGTTTCTCCTGTGGACTATGAGACTTTGCACTGGTTGCAGATGGTCATTGTCATGTTCCAGATATACCTTTTATGACAGCCATCATGTTCTTGGGGGTTCTTTCTTCTAAGACTTATTGTGGTCCTTGGGGTGGGATTTAACTGGGATTGGCCTGAGTGGTGCTGAATAATCACTGTGAATCTGGCATGTAGTTGGTTTGAGAATGGACTGTGAATAGCACTGCTTAAATACAACTTGTCTGCACACTTCTAGTTTGGCTCTCCCATGTCTAGTTACATTCATAGGAAGTGCCCTAGCCAGGCCCAGTGAAAAGTCGCAGAGCCTTGAGGGAGCATTTGCATGTGTTACTTTTTTTTTTTTTTTTTTTTTGAGACAGAGTCTCACTTTGTCACCCTCAGTAGAGTGCCGTGGCATCACAGCTCACAGCAACCTCAAACTATCGGGCTCAAGCGATTCTCTTGTCTCAGGCTCCTGAGTAGCTGGGACTACAGATGCCTACCACAATGTCTGGCTGTTTTTAGAGACGGGGTCTCACGCTTGCTCAGGCTGATCTTTTAAGTTTTGAGGACAGGCCCACCTTGGCCTCCCAGAGTGCTGGGATCACAGGCCTGAGCCACCGTGCCCGGCTTGCATGTGTTTACTTTCTGTATCAGTGTGTGATGAAGTCCTTTCCAGATTTAGGAAATACTGATATTCTCAAGTCCTTTTTTTTACCACTTGTTCTTGTGTTACTCTCCAGGACTGACGGTGGCGGACCTTGTATTCCCATGGTGAGTCGACACTCATACAATCATTTCTTCCACGGGTCACCTCCAGCTTTTTGTTTTTAAGATAATGATGGAGCCTCTCTGTGAGATCAGCCTTACATTCTGGACCTAGGCTGTGTTCTGCTATTATAAAGTCCTTCCAAGAGTTGTGTTACTGGATACTTCTTACATCTGCCATAGTGCTTACACATGTGTATGTAAAAGATGAGGGATTTTGTAGGAAACATTTTGTTAGTGTAGATACAATATGCTAGATCCTGAAATCTTACAGAAGGAAATCAAATTCTGAATAATGTAGTTAAGTTCCATTGATTCTGAAAATAATTATAAAATTCTGTTTCCTAAAAGGAACACACCATATTGATATCAGTGAGTGCTGAAAAATACGTATGTAGCAGGGTGATGGTCGTATTAAATTAAAATGTAAAATAATAGTTAAGTAACCGGGCGCTGCCTGTGGTTCTCCTCGTCCTCTTGCTGTGGAGTTTGCGTCTTTGCTCTCAGATGCTGTGAGTGACTTTGCTTCACAGGAGGTAGAACCAGGCAGACTTGGAGTCTTCAGTCTCTAGTGATTTAGCACTAGTAGAGACTCAGGTGTTGGAGGAAGTCTCTTTGATTGATTTGTTTATTTTGAGATGGATTTGGGATGGGAGAAGCTTTATATGCCTGAAGATCCGGTAATGATTTATATATGTATAATCTGTGAGATTCCATACAGGGAAAGTTCTTGTTAGAAGAGGTTTCTGTCTGACTAGGATGACCCTGAAAAAGGGAGCCAGGGACACCCAGGGAAGCAGCGAGAGAAACTCTCATCTCTGTAACCCCGAGCCAAACAGAACAATTAGTACTCTGACTTTCTTTTCAAGGTACAATTTAACCTGGTTATTAAAAAAAAAGGAAAAAATATGTGACTCAGACCAAATGGAGAGCAAAAACTAAGCTTTCATTTTTCTTTCAGGAGCAGCAGTGAATTTAGAAATGATTAGAAGGTTCTATTTATTTGTCAAGGACTTGCTAGGCATGCTGGTGGATGCCTAGTTATCTGGTGACGTGGTTGTACCATTTTCACTCCCATTTCTCTCTGATACCTAAATGGGAGGGTTGTCCTTGGAATGTTGGTTACGATTAAAGCGTGCTCTCCCAGGACAGGAATTGCACATGTGCTTTGACAGAGCCCCTCGGCTCAGCAGGGCTGTTCTCGTTCCTTCCTAGACTGTGAGCTCCTGTTACTTCAGTCATTGGCTCTTTACACAGATCATGTGTTGCTTCTCTTATGTCACATATTTTATAACATTAATATTGCATAGACAAAAAATGGGAAATGGCCACTTAGTAACAGCTGAGTTTCTTTTTCTTAGGTTTGTATTTATTATGGGATCTTCAATTTTTCTGTCAATGACATCCGTACTGCAACGGGGATGTTCAGAATGCAGACTGCTGGGGAAAATTGCCTGGAGGAGTTTCCTGTTAATCTGCATAGGAATTATCATTGTGAACCCCAATTATTGCCTTGGTCCATGTAAGAATCCCCCTCTCTGAGTATATATTCTGGTTGAAATAGGGAAACTACATGTTGTATGTCATTGGAAAGAAATGTCATCCCTCCATCTCAGGTACCTACAGATGGGACAGTTCTTAGAAAAGTATATATAAAGTTTGTATGACTTTGGGTGTTATAATATCTTTGAATTTTAGACCTGGGAAGAGGCTCTAAAACTATTCAAATGCTTTTATTGTACAAAGGAAAATTCCAAGGCCGAGAGAGATTGAAGGATTTTTTTCTGGATTATTTAAGTGCAGTGAGGAGCAGGGAAGGGACTAGCAGGGCACCGTCTCCTCACGCTCTGCCCTCTGCCCTCTGCCCTTTTACCTTGTCAGCGCTTGTGTGGCCCCTGGGTTGCTGGGGAGAAATGACATCTTTGTCCAGTGAGATGGGAACACTTAGGGAAGGATATCAGCCCTGGGAGGGCAGGAGTCACCATCCTTAAGGGGCTTACACTATCATTAGCGCGAGGACACAGGAGCCACGTGGAGCCCTCAGCAGTCAGCACTTTTATTGAAAGACTGTAGATACTGAAAGAACTAGAGTTTACTTCTACATGGGGTTTCACATAAAAGTAGACTTGATCGATCTCTGAAAAGTGAGCCATTGCTTCCCGTGGGATTTGTCACCAGGTTTGTTATTGGGCTGTGTTCTTGGACCGTCACGTAGCCGGATGTAGCCTTGTGTCAGGTCAGTGGCTTGTGTTAGGTCTGCTAGTTCCTGGTGGACGTGGCAGCTGAACTTGTGTTTCTAAGGAGAAGGGGCCTAGAAATGGAACTGCAGGGTCGCAGGTAGTCCTTGTTTTACCTCTACACTGTCTCCCAACTGGCAGCCTTCCTGGTTTGGGTTTGAGCCAGGTCCCTGACTGTCTTCTATTAAATGGGACTGGCTTGTTTTTGGAACTCGAGTTTAAGAGCTCAAAGAGACTTACTTAGATGTAATATAGGTCCATCTTTCCCCTTAGGAGAAAAGATAACACTGTCTTAGGCTGAGATGGGACCTGATGGCCGGCACTTTATCTCGCTTGCACCTTTGCAGTGTCTTGGGATGAGCTGCGGATCCCCGGTGTGCTGCAGCGGCTGGGAGTGACCTACTTTGTGGTCGCCGTGCTGGAGCTGCTCTGCGCGAAACCTGTGCCTGAGAACTGTGCTCTGGTGAGAAGCCAGGTTTCTAAAAGCAGAGGGGGAATAATCACTTAGTTTTTAGAATTTTTTTCAGTTCTTTCCCCCCCACCGTGTTTAGTTATTTTTATTTAATCTCTTTATGAACTTTTTTTATTACAATAAAAAACATGTCATGTGGCTCATCGCCTATAGTACAGTGGTTACGGCGCCAGCCACATACATCCAGGCCGGTGTGTTTGAACACGGCCTGGGCCAGCTAAACAACAATGACAACTGCAACAAAAGATAGCTGGGCATTGTGGCAGGCGCCTGGAGTCCCAGCTACTCGGGAGGCTGAGGCAAGAGATTGGCTTAAGCCCAAGAATTTGAGGTTGCTGTGAGCTGTGATTTCATGGCACTCTATCGAGGGCGACATAATGAAACTGTCTCAAAAAAATAAATAAACAGGTCATGAGATTTTTAATAAAGACAGAGCCTTGCTCTTGCTCAGGCTGGTCTTAAACTCCTGAGCTCCGGCGATCTTCCCACCTCAGCCTCCTGGAGTGTTAGGATCACAGGTGTGAACCACCATGGCTGGCCCATCACAATGTATATTAATTAAATTTTTGTGTCACTACCATAAAAGCCAGAAAACAATCACTGGGAATCTCCCAACTGCACATGTTGTACATTAGTCCCATTCTGTTTGCATTTAGCTCATACGTTGTATTTTTGTGCCTATACTCAGGAGAGAGGATGCTTTTCTCTTCGAGATATCACCTCCAGCTGGCCCCAGTGGCTCCTTATTCTGATGTTGGAAAGCACCTGGCTCGGTCTGACCTTCTTCTTACCGGTTCCAGGGTGCCCTACGTAAGTGAACCCTTGTATGTAATCCCTTTTTAAAGGTCATTTCCTGCCAAGTCACAGGTTCTGGGCTTACAGCTTTCAAAAGACTAAGTCAGAGGAATTTTCATTTCACTTTCTTCCCCTTTGAGGCATACTTTCTATTGGGAGCAGTTTGGGGCATGTCCAGAGAAAGGTCCCTGTGGGTTTGTTGGAGGGTTAGTTTGAGTAGAACTTGGGGCTCCCACCTCCTCAGTGATGGGGGCAGTCAGATCAGAGAGCATTGGTGAAGGTGCCTGGAGCAACGGGGTGTTTTAGGTTGGTGGATGTTTGAGGTGCTTTGAATTGCGCTGCGTAAGTAGCCAACATACACCATTATCCCTTCCAGAGTCTTACATTCAAGTGTGGTTTCTACTCTCCTAGGGGTTACCTTGGCCCTGGTGGCATTGGGGATTTGGGGAAGTATCCAAATTGCACTGGAGGAGCTGCTGGCTACATTGACCACCTGCTTCTGGGAGAGAATCACCTTTACCAACACCCTTCGTCTGCTGTGAGTGGGACTGGTTTATACTTGGAACTAGAACTTTCGGGTCTCTGAAGTGAAGGAATGTAGAAAGAGCTGGTCAGCATGAAAAGAAAATATGAGGACTAATTTTATTTGAAAAGTCAGCTAAAGTAATGACTTTAAAGTTTATTTTGTGGCAATATATAATCATTGTTTTGGATTTTAAAGTTAGAATGGGCCAGGCAAGCGGC
The DNA here is from genome assembly GCF_027406575.1 of Nycticebus coucang. Classification (NCBI taxonomy): domain Eukaryota; kingdom Metazoa; phylum Chordata; class Mammalia; order Primates; family Lorisidae; genus Nycticebus; species Nycticebus coucang. The sequence goes on along the minus strand of NC_069803.1, from coordinate 29,840,236 downwards.
TCATACCTTAACCCCAGCCCTTTGGGACGTTGAGGTAAGAGGTTTGCTTGAGGCCAGGAATTTGGGACTGACCTGGGGAAGATAGCAAGATCCAGCCTCTCAGGAAAAAGTTAATAAATTAACCAAGTGTGGTGGATGTACCTGGCCCAGCTACTCGGGAGGCTGAGGTGGGAGGATCTCCTGACCCTAAAACTTTGAAGGCTGCAGTGAGCTGTGATCCTGCCACTGCACTCCAGCCTGGGCAGTAGAGACTCTGTCTCAAAAAAAAAAAGTGAGAACGCAGTGTACAGTGAATAGCGCAGCTCTTCTCCGTGTGAGTGAGAACGCAATGTACAGTGAATAGCGCAGCGCTTCTCTGTGTGTCTCGGGTCCGATTTCCAGGCAGCACACGCTGAGACATGCATTTGAAGCAAGGCTAAGAGGGAGTCCTTGTTGGGTCAGGGGCCAGGGTGGAATGAGGGCAGCAGAAGTGTGCAGAGAGAGGTGTTGGACTGCAGTCTCTGGGGGAGCGGGGATGGCCTTCAGAGCAGATGTGAATGAGGTCAGGTATTGGGCCCTTTCTACCCCTGGTTGGATGCAGAGTGCCCCCAGAAAGGGGGTGACCCCTGGAAGAGAAGTTCTCTGCACTTGGGGACAGTCCAGAAGAGGGACTTGGCTGAGAGCTTTCAGCCATTAATACTTCTAGAGCTGGAGGAGTGAATGCTTCTGTCCTGAGGGTTTGGGAGGGTCCGGGTGGTGCATGGTAGCATCTGCCATACGGTGTGTTTCCTAAATTTCTACAAGACACACATACATTTTTTAACGTTAGTTGCCTTAAAAAAAGATGGGAAGCTGTTGATGTTAACAATAGGATTAGAAAGACTCAGTCTGAAAATTAGGAGGGTGTTAGCATTTTATGCGAAACTTGCCAGGGACGCACCACCAAGGCCTGGGGCCTGGCTCTCTTTGCCCTGCCAGCTGGACCAGGCTTGTGTCTGGGGCTCTGCATTCCCTTCTGAGTGTCACAGCCACACATTTTCTTGGCCAGAAGTATTCTGCCTATAATAAATTTCTGACCCAAAGCCAAAAAACATTGAGTACTCAAGTTTGCATCTGGTTTAAGAGTTGTATGCATTTTTGTGGTCAGTGGGTGAGTGACCCTCTTACTCTGTTTCGTTAAGGTGCTTTATCACACAGAAGTGGCCTATGATCCCGAAGGAATTCTGGGAACCATCAACTCCATTGTGATGGCCTTTTTAGGAGTTCAGGTATTTGTTCATACCATTAGAATACTTTTTTCTGACAGTTTATGATTATGGACTCATCACTAATTCAAAGACCATTTCATTAAAATAACATACTTGGAAACATCTTCTGTGTTACAGATCTCATAGATTCTATTTTGTTCAACAGATTTTATAAAACTAGAAGTTGCTGAAATTCGTCATGTTTAAATAGTTAGGTGTAATTCTTACAGTTTCAAAATGTTACTTCTATGACTCACCTTAGTGTGGCCGTTTCTCTATAAAAGGTTCCCTGGGCAGCGTGAGCAGAGAGGGTGTCGGTAACACTGGGAAGCCAGGTTTCTCTTGTGTGCACCTGTCTTAGTCTGTGCTGTTGTGATTTTTAAAGAGCAGAAATTTACTTCTCATAGTTCTCGAGGCTGGGAAGTCCAAGATAAAGGAGCTGGCAGTTCGTTAGGTGAGGGTCCAGTCACCGCCCCAAGTTAGCGTGTGAATGGTGTATCCTTCAGTGGGAACAAAGCCGAGTCCTCCTGTGGGAGAGGGGGATGGCAGAGAGTCTGAACTCGCTGCCCCCAGGCCTTTCTTGAGGGTGGAACCTTTATGATGGAAGGCCCCACCTTCTTTTTTTTTCTTTTTAATTAATTAATTAATTAATTTTTTTTTAAAGCACAACTTATTTTATTTCTATTTTTTTGCAGTTTTGGCCGGGCTGGGTTTGAACCTGCCACCTCCAGCATATGGGGCCAGCGCCCTACTCCTTTGAGCCACAGGTGCCACCAGGCCCCACCTTCTAATACTATCCCCCTGTGAGTAGGTTTCAACATAGGAATTGTGGAGGGACACAGACTTTCAACCTTTATCAACACTTCACGTGGCTTCAGGGTATACAAATTTTATGCCATAGTCAACGTAAGTTATTCTTGGTTTATCTCACCTATGAGTTTGTTAAAATTCTGAGCAGTTTTTTCTTCCCGAAGTTCTCCGCATTGGTGTTTGAAACTGTTGTTTGAAGGGAGCCATCCTGCAGGGGGAAAGCTTGTAAAGCAGCGCTGCTACAACTTTCTGTGATGATGAAAACCTCATCTGTGCTATCCAGTGGGGCGGCCTGAGCACTAAGTGTGATGAGTGGGTCTGAGCAGCTGCGTTTGAATTGTACCCAATAAATTGTTACCTGTGGCTGCCTTCTCCCCCGTGGGATGGTGCGGGTCTAAAGCACATAGGCTGCCCCTGAGTTCGGGCTGCCCCTGAGTTCCAAACGTCTGACTTACGAACAGAGGCTATTACAGGCAATAGCTAAATGTGCCTTTTCCAACTTACATACACATTTAGCTTAAGAACAAACCCACTAAACCTGTCTTGGTCATAACCCAGAGACTGCCTGTATATAGTCGACTCTTCAACAGTGTGGGTGTTGGACGGCGCCTGTGGCTCAGTCGGTAAGGCGTGGGCCCCATATACCGAGGGTGGCGGGTTCAAACCCGGCCCGGCCAAACTGCAACCAAAAAATAGCCGGGCGTTGTGGTGGGCGCCTGTAGTCCCAGCTACTCGGGAGGCTGAGGCAAGAGAATCGCTTCAGCCCAGAAGTTGGAGGTTGCTGTGAGCTGTGTGAGGCCACGGCACTCTACCCAGGGCCATAAAGTGAGATTCTGTCTCTACAAAAAAAAAAAACAAAAACAAACAGTGTGGGTGTTAGTGGTGCCGACCCCTCATGTGGTTGAAAATACATGTATAACTTTTGATTCCCCTAGAACTTTACTAATAGCCTACCAGATGCCTCACTGATAACATGAATAACCTGTTCCATATTTTATATGTTTTATATTTTTTTACTGTATTCTTACACTCAAGTAAGTTTGAGTGTAAAAACAGAAACAGAGAAAATGTGATTACAAAATCACAAGAGCAATATTTACTGTTCTCTCAGTGGACGGGGATCATCACAAAGGTCCCCCCATCATGTCCACAGTGATTGGGCCAAGCAGGAGGGGCTGGTCTTACTGTCGTGGGTGACGGAGGTAGCAGGAAATCCACACCCATGTTGTAGGGTCAGCTGTGCTTTTTGATGACTGAGTAATTTTATCCTTGAAATACTGCCCCGCAGCTGGGTGTGGTGGCTCACACCTGTAATCCCAGCACTCTGGGAGGCCGAGCAGGCAGATCGCTTGAGCTCACAACTTTGAGAGCAGCCTGAGCAAGAGCGAGACCCTGTCTCTACTAAAAATGAAAAACTTGGGGCAAGAAGATCACTTGAGCCCAAGAGTTGGAGGTTGCTGTGAGGTATGACACCACTGTACTCTACTGAGGGTGATAAAGTGATACTCTCTCAAAAAAAAAAAAAAAAATCATTGCCCCTCTCTCTGCTGCACTGTGTGGTGCACACTGTGCCATTGTGCTCACTTAATCCCTGCCTGTGTGGCTGAATCTGTGCCCACTGGAGCAGGCCGAGCAGTGTGGAGCCCGGGTGCAGACCTGGCACTGCCCTCCCTGGGTTTGCATCCAGCGCTGCCCTTGCCGGCTGGGCACCCCAGGGCGAGTTGCTGGTCCTTGGTGCTCTGCCTCATAAAGGGGTTGTGAGGATGAAATAATTGAGTTTGTGTGAAGTTCCAAGAATTGGCCCATAGAAAACATTCATAAATATTAGCTGTTATTAAAACTATTATCAAAAGTTTCGTATCTTTTGAGATCATCAGAAATTAGTTCCTAATATCAGAAAAATATTATGCAAGATCCTTATTTTACAGTTTTTAAAATGTTTCCCTGCCTCTGATTCCACCCTGTCCCAGCTCCTCCTCCATTGTGCTGTCAGACTGGGCACCTCACAGGCTAGTCTGAGCTGGCCCTTGTCAAACTTTGAGGGCATTCTCCTTGCAAGAAAGCCCCTGCCTGCCTGGATGTGAGCCTCAGAGAGCCTGGCTGACAGGCTTTCTTTCTTTTGCCTTCCCAGCACTACCCCCTTTCAGGCCACCTTGGAGAGGCTGCTCTGCTCCCCTGTTCTTTTCAGCAAGAGTCTGTGAACACCACTCCATTCTGATCAGAGCGCTTTTCCTCAGCCCTCTCTTGCCGGCACCTCAGCTCAGTGGCACCTCCTCTCCCTCCCTGGGCCGGTGCTTCATCCCTGGCCCCGTGTTCCTCTGTCTTCCTTCACCAGTCACGAGTCGTGATGTTTCATTCCTCCTCCCAGTGTCCTTCGTCCCCTGCAGATGCTCTGTCTGTGGGATGATGAAGACAGTGGGTGAACATGAACTAAAATCTTTTGGCTGATTCTCTTCATGTGTTGTGTTTTCTTTTCCAGGCTGGAAAAATACTATTATATTACAAGGACCAGACCAAAGACATCCTGATCAGATTTGCTGCCTGGTGTTGCGTTCTAGTAAGCAAGCAACGTTCCTCACTACAATTCCTTCTCATCACGTGTGTGTGTGTTTACAATGACATACGGTGTGTAGCAGCACGGGCATAGCAGTTGTCATCACACTGCATCAGGTGACATTCTTCATTCGAATGACAGGGAGGAACAGACCTTACACCTGAATGCACAGGTTTATTTTCTTTGGAAAATGTATGAGTTAAGGCAGGGTTTTTCATCACACAGCCAGCCAGGAATGTCTGAAGAGAAGCAGGAGGCGTGGGAGCACATCAGAAGGCCTGGGTCAGGAGCAGCAGGTTTCCAAACATCAAGCTCCGGATTTACAAGTGAAAAAAGAATTGGGAGGTCGACTGACTGTTCATTTTACCCCCAACCTTGCTATCATATTTTCTCTCAGGATTCCTTGTAATGTGTCAATTTATTTTCTTCAACTCAGAAGAATGTTGAAAAGTCACTTTAAAGGGACTTTCAGTTGTACATTTAAAAAATATGTTTCCAGTTAAATATAAGGCACACTTTTTAGCCCTTTATAAGCAATTAAATAACGAATGTATTTTGGTCTTGAAACACATTGTTTTGTGAGATAATAATATAAAACCTTAACCTTCTTCCCCCCATTGTAGGGGCTTATTTCTGTTGCTTTGACTAAAGTTTCCGAAAACGAAGGCTTTATTCCAGTGAACAAAAATCTCTGGTAGGTATAGAGAAAAAACGCCATTTTAATGCTGACAGTTGTCATGTTGAAATCCAGTGTGTTCCCCGTGGGCACTGAGACTCTTCCTGCCACCCCTCCAGGTCCATTTCCTACATCACCACACTCAGCTGTTTTGCCTTCTTCATCCTGCTTGTCCTATACCCGGTGGTGGATGTGAGGGGGCTGTGGACAGGAGCCCCGTTCTTTTATCCGGGTGAGTTGCCTCTAGCCCCAAACAGACTGGCCAGAGACCTCCTGAAAGTTCTCGGCGCTGGACCTTGGGCCAGTGCCCTGGCAGCAAATTCCAAGAAACAAGCTTCTGGAGGAAGCAGCAGGGGCCGTGCTGCCCTGGGTCACAATGCATGTCACTGGCCTGTCCTGAGCAGACCACCCCGTTTTTACCCACTTAGGTAGTAGAGTTGTGTGATGGGTTATGAGCCTCACTTGTCTCCAGGAAATACTGGATTGGGAAGTGTCAGGAATGATTCGGGGTAGCATCAGCTTCTCCTGCTTACTGATGGGACTGTGCTGACCTTCTTCACGTAAAGGCACTACCTTGAATATCGTGCATTAGGAAACAAGTGAAGAGGTGATACGAGGGGTGCACTCGGCCTGAGGACTGCGAGAAAGCAAATGATTTCAGTGACTCGTTTCAGCCCTTTGATTCTAGTAACAGTTGTAGTCCTTGGACCTCACACTTTCTGTCTAGAAAATATAAATTAATTTTAGTTTTCCTTTTAAATTTAGTATTCAAGAATTACATTGTTATAAAGCGAACATTTTCTCATAATTTTTAATGTAGTTTATAATTAATTATCTAAAGTATGCATCACTTATTTTTGGCAGTAGGCTGATAATTTAGAAGTGCATGCTCGTTTTTTTCGCTGAACTACTTTTAAGAATTACTTAGGTGAGCAGAAAAACATTGCTTCCGTGTCTCTCCTGAAGGAATGAATTCCATCCTGGTGTACGTGGGCCACGAGGTGTTCCAGGACTACTTCCCCTTTCAGTGGAAGCTGGAGGACAGCCAGTCGCACAAGGAGCACTTAATTCAGAACATAGTTGCCACTGCCGTGTGGGTGCTCATCGCCTACGTTCTCTACAGAAAGAAGATTTTTTGGAAAATCTGATAGTCCTGCTAACATGTGTTCCTGGAAGACTCTGGTGGCCGGGGGGGAAGTAATAATGTAGCCTTTATTATTAAAGGGAATCATTAATCATAAAATGAATGAGATGTTATTTCCAGATTATCAGGAAAGATGGCGATGTCCTCAGATTTGTTTACTGTAATGTGCCTTGTGAGAACTCTGCCTGTGTGCTTGTGATTCATGCGTTTGAAATGAGACTGTCTTTTTTCCTCTGTCTTCTCTGGAAATGATGTATTTGAACTTCATTCTAAGCAGATCACCTTTAACTTCCCAAGAAGGAATTACATGGGCATTTTTCTTCTGTGATGGAGAAAACAGGCCAAGGTCTGATCCTTACTGATCTTGTTTCTGATCTTACTGATCTTGTTTCCCTGCAACCTGCCCTTCCGTGTGTACACACGCTGACAAAAACATGCCGTCATTGTGATTGTGGTAGGCTCAGGTTATGGAGTGTGATGAGTCATAACACAGTCTGTTTTTTTAAGTGTAGATTAATGCTTCAAGAAGGCCAAAGTAATTTTCATTTCAGATTCACAATGTTGGGTCCAAAATATGTCTATCACAACCCATTTTCTCCTTTTCCTCACTTGAAAGAAAAAGTTAAAATACACATTTCATTCCCAGCCCCTCTTGTCCGTCTGGTTGTCTCTCTGTTTTCCTACCCAGCAGTCTGCGTGTCTGCACATCTGGATGTAGCTGTGGAGGGAGGAAAGCTCACTGCCCTCCACGGGGCCCAGCCCTGCAATAGAAGTGCTGAGCAAGTCCTTTGGCCTGTCTGGGGCAGCTCACGTGTAAGGAGAGGGCTGGACGTGACATGTTAGTTCTATTATAACTACTGGATGTGGTGAAGTAAGGTACATAGACAACTTTTCTGAAAATTTCAGAAAAATAATTACATTATGGAAAACCTGCCAAGATGTTCTCATGTGACTTCAGGGTACACGGAGACACTGGACCCTGAGCCGCAGTACACTCATTCTGAACCTGCTGCCTCTTACACTCGTGCAGGTATGCACAGTAGAAGCTCCGGGAGTTCCTTATGTTGCCCAAGGGATGGTAACAAACTGCTTGACAAAGGCAGGTGGTCACTTCCACTGAGTACAGGCAGTGCACATGTGCTGTAAGAAACTTAGGTCAACTGAGGGGGGTGGCCAACTATAGAGGTTCTATCATATGTGTGTGGCCTACAAACACATTCATGAAATTTCAATGAATGGAGACTTGATCAAGGGAGGAGTATTGCAGAGCCCAAAGAGGACAGCTGAGGGCTGGTGGAAGGATCCCTTTTCCCTACCAAGATTGCTCTCAGGCAGGCTGTTCTCTGAGGTTCTGCCACTGGACAAACGGTCTAGTGTTCTGGATTATTGAAGGAACCAGATTGCTGCTGCAGATGCTGAACATCACAGCAGCAGGAAGCTGCCTGGAGACATTTGCATACTCCTCTAAGATTTGCTGAGGAACCTCTTTTGACTGAGGAGCGTCGGGAGCCTTTCTCTGGAGCCAAGTCTCTGTCTGTTAGAGTGGGAGGTGAGCCAGTGCCTGGTATGCGGGTTGGCTATTGGAAGGCCTTCCAGGACTTTGGAACATTCTGCTGAGCATCAAGTTTACTTAATTTGTGTCATCGTGACCCAGATGTTTGGGAAAACATTCCTGAGTGGGCCAGTGGGGGCATCTCCAGAAGATGTGCATTTGAATGAGAACACTGGGTGAGGATGATTTGCCCTGGCTGATGTGGGCATCACCTGGCCTGTTGACAGCCAGAATGGAGAGGCAGAGGAAATGGGGATCTAATCTGTTTGGGAGAGGAAGTTCAACTCTGCCTGCCCACAGGCATCTGCACAGCTCAGCAGGCTGTAGCCTCCTACTGGGAGTTACACTATTACCTCCCAGGGTTTCCTTGTCCTAGGGTTTGGACAAGAAGCTCACAGGGTTCATGGGCTCCCAGCCTGCTGCCAGCAGATCCTGGAACGTCTGGTGCCTCTAGCATCGAGCAAGCCAACCCCTCACAATCTCCTTCAAGCTCCACCTGAACATATATTGAATATCTATTTCCATTTCTATCTCCACGTATGTTTAGTGATCCTGTTTTGTTGAGGAATTTGGCCTAATACACCGGAGGAGTGTAGCCACCAGATTTTATTCTGGTGTCTCTCCTACATACGTTGCCCTGGTCCTCCAGCATGTGCCTTGCCAGGAGGAGACCAGCAGGAGACTTATGAGTCTGTGCCCAGAGTCACTATTGGCAAGAGCTGAGCCTCCCTCATAAGGGGACAGGGTTTGCTGCCCCACTCAGACAAGGAGTAGGTGCCTTGCAATTGGCTCCAACCTCGGGAACACCTGAAGACCTAGGACGACTTTGAGGTCACCTGTCAAACCTATTCTTCCTTCCGGCACTCTAAGACTTGTTTCTGGAGAGACATACTTAAGAGACCATAGCCACTGTGTGTCCACCGGTGATCTGCATTACTCAGAGTGGAAGGGTCTGTAAGTGGAAGAGACAGGAGGTGTCCCGGGGTGGAGAGCTTCAAGGGTCTATCCGAGTTTTGACATGAAGTTCATCAGTGGAGAGATTGTTAGCACATGCTGACTGTGTCTGTGTTCCTCTTGCCAAACATTCTACTCCTAGATTGCTGTGTCAGCTGCACTCCTGTTGAAAGATAAAACGACAAGGAATCCAGCGAAGGGACTGAAAGCGGCTTTCATGGGAAACCTGGAGCAGCTTGGGGAAACAGAGAAGCTTCAATGGCCTCTGGGGCTGCTGCGTGGTCAGAAAACACGGAGGGGCAGGAAACGGAAGTGACGACAGCGAGGGCTTCCTCCGTTTCCGCCCCCAGCTTGTCCGTGTTAGATCAGGCGGGCGACTGGGGTTAACTGAAGCTGCCTGGCTATAATCGACCGAATCTTAGATATCTCCTAAGAGAGCATGTTCCTAAGCTGGGCTCTACACCTGCTCACTTACTAATTTAGATTGTTGTTACTTAGGGAAGGGAACGATGGCATCGTTTCCTCGATCCTAGTAAGGATACTCAATCTTTCACAGTCCATCGTTCTTACACTGGACACCGCAGTTTTTATTTCCGTTTCTGTTCCCTGGAGAGGCGGAGAGTGAAAGTACCGGCTCAGCTGCAGGGATTTCACAGGGCCAGAACCTGGGCAGTGAGGTTGAGGGGAGATAAAAATGCCTGGAAACAGCAGACTTTCTGCCTATGCACATACACACTTGCACATGTACATTACTCTTTACATCTGGTTTTCTTCTGTTTCACACAGGACTTGTAATACAGCCTAAGGTCTGGTAATGTCATAGCCCCAGCTTTGTTTTTTATTACTTAGAATTGCCTTGGCTATATGGTTTTGTTTGTTTGTTTGTTTCATATCAAATGAAGAACTGTTTTTCCTAATTGTCAAAATATGCTGTTGGTATTTTTATGGGGAATGCGTTGAATTGGTAGATTGCTCAGGGAAGCCTAGACATATTAACAATGTTGATTCTTCCCAGCCATGAGCTCTTCCTTTTGTTAATGTCTTCTGCTCTTTCTTTCTTTATTTATCTCTTTCTCTCTTTTTCTCTCTCTCCCCCTCTCTACACCCCCTTCTCTCTCCCTCCCTCCCTCAGTACAGTGCAAAGGTGTCAGCTCACAGCAATCTCAAACTCTTGGGCTTCAGTGATTCTCTTGCCTCAGCCTCCCAAGTAGCTGGAACTACAGGCACCTGCCACAATGCCCGGCTATTTTTTTATTGCAGTTGTCATTGTTATTTAGCAGGCCCAGTCCAGGCTCAAACCTGCCACCCTCAGTGTATGTGGCCCACACCCTACCCACTGAGATTTAGGCACCACCCTCTTCTGCTATTTCTTCTCTCAGGGTTTCATAATTCTCTTTGTAGAGGCCCTTCACCTCTTCTGTTAGGTAAATTCCTAGGTATTTCATTATCTTCCTTGCTACTGTGAAGGGCATTATGCCTTTGATTAGCTTTTCATCCTGTGGTTGGCATATACAAAGGCTACTGATTTGTCGACATTGATTTTGTACCCTGAGACATTTATTATATTTACTGATTACTTCCTGGCATCTTGTGGTTGAGTCTTTTGGGTTCTTTAAGTATAAGATCATATCATTGGCAAAGAGCAACAGTTTGGATGTTCTTCACCCAATTGGATGCCCATTATATCCTTCTCTTGCCTGACTGGATTGGCTAGAACTTCCAGCAATATCTTGAATAGTAGTGCTGATCAAAGGAAAAGTATCAAAGGTAGATAAGACCATGGGAGGAGGAGGAATCTCAGAGGTATAAGAAAAAGCTCTTGAGTTAACCCAGGTAATTAAAGAGGTAGAAAAGAAGAGAGAGAAAGAGGAACAGGAGATTGGTCTCAGCAATATGATATTCCATAGCACCATAAGAATTGGTGACTTTAACACAACTCTTACAGAACTGGGCAGATCCACTAAACAGAAATGATACAAAGAAGTTAAATGGGACCCTACAACAAATGGGCGTAACAGAACACACCTTCCCAAAGGTAAAGAATATACATTTTTCTCATCAGCCCATGGAACATACTCCAAAATATATCATATCCTAGGATAGAAATTAAACCACAACAGAATTAATAGAAGAGAAATTATGCCTTGTATAGTCCCAGATCAGAAGGCAATAAAGATGGAACTCCACTCCAACAAAAACATTTATCCCCACATATGTGATTTCACCATGAACACAAGCTCACCATCTCGGGATGGTGATGCCCCAGACACACCTACCCCTTCCATGTTCCCCTCCTTAGCCTAGCAGTGCCCTCCCATGCCAGAAGGTAGATGCCAAGTCTTCCCTCCAATTGGTGTCTGAATCCAAGTGACTTTCCTCAGATGAGGAAATCTGAAGGACCTCAGGGAGGACACTCAGTAGGACATGGCCATACTGACCCTCAGATTTCTCTAGAATGGGGGAGCCCTGGACAGGATGTCATAGAATCTCAGGAAGGAATCTAAAAGGAGTTGTCATGAGCCTGGAGCTCTACCACCCACTGTCTAGTCTCCTGAAGGTCATTCTAAGGCCCTGCCCTGGTGCATGGCTGGGTGCTGGGAGATAGAGCTCAGTGGAGACCTGGAGTGGTTTCAGAGGATGTCTTTGGGGTAGAGGCTGCATGTCAATTCTGGGCACCTGGGCCAGTGTTCTCCTGGTCAGTTGAGGTGACACTTTTGTTCCAAGTCTAGTTTCACTTGGTGGAGGCTGGCTGCTCTGGCCTCAGATTTCACTAGAGAATTCTTGGTGGATAGAAGCCATATGAATGCCATCTATGTGGAAATTCTTTACTCAAGGGCCTAGCCTTAGAACATTCACACTGGAGAAAAGCCATGTGATTGCCACCTTTGTGAAAAAACATATATTCAAAGCTGACATCTCATGAGCGATATTCAAATTCACACTGGAGAGAAACCATGTAACTGTGATATATATGGAACCGGCTTCAGTCAAAGATGGGCCTTAGATCACACAAGTGAATTCACAATGGAGAGAAATCTGAGGAATGCCATCTATATGGGAAAATGTTTAGTATACATACGATGAAGTACCCTGACAGAAGTCATGAGAATAACATCAAGGTTGGACATTACTTAGTAGAAGCTCTGGCCTTAGAAAGCAGAAGAGAACTCATACTGGAGAGAAACCATATGAGCAACATCTATGAGGGAAAGTGTGTTTTTTTGTTTTTTTGTTTGTTTTATACAGAGTCTCAAGCTGTCATTCTGGGTAGCTTGCCATGGCATCACAGCTCACAGCAACCTCCAACTCTTGGGCTTAAGTGATTCTCTTACCTCAGCCTCCCAAGTAGCTGGGACTACAAGCACCCACCACAATTACTGACTATTCTTTTTCTTGCAGTTGTCATTGTTGTCTAGCTGGCTTGGGCTGGGTTTGAACCCGCCAGCCTTGGTGGGAAAGGTGCCAAGCCTGAGGGAAAGTGTTTAGTTAGGGTTATCACCTCAGGCAACATGAGCCAGTTCACTGTAGAAGACAATAAATGTCTTCAGAAATGACATTACATGACATGTCATCTATCTCAGAGAACATTTATACAAAGATCTGGCCTTAGAAACCACATTCAAATTCAACATGGCATGAATCCATATCAATGTCACTTATGTTGGAAAACCAACATAAACTCACTTCAAACTCTGGCCTTAGATTACACAGAGAATTCACACTGGACATAAATCATATCAATTCCAATTATGTGAAGAAATCCTTCAGTCAACATACAAATCGTAAGACAACCTGAGGCCATTCACAGAAAGAGAAAATTAAGAATGTCTTCAGAAAATCTTTTGGTGTTGGATAACATGGCATTATCAATGATGGAGGTAAGAACTGTTCAAGGGAATAGATCCGTACCTTAAACATTTAAATACACCAGATGCCTTCCATGTTGAAAAAATATTGTGATCACTATGGAAGAATTCTTATTCTTATTCCTCACATGGTGTGGGTGAATTGGTATGGGGGGGACTGATATGTCTGACAACCATGCACAATTGATCTGATTATACATGACACAGGAAACCTTAAACTATCAATGGTATTAATTGTAAGGAATTCAACAACAGCTCTGCCTTCAGATACACTAAAGCACATGTAGGAGAGATAATCTTAGGTCTGTAATTAAGGTGGGATTGTCATAGTTTATTGTTTACTAACAGGAGAAAACACCTGGGAGAACAACTGTTCTATAGATAAAGGGAAACAGTATTCTAGCAAGCACCAGGCTTGGCATGTGCCAGAAAAGTCTGTGATACATAGTTGCTAAGACAGGAAATATGGGAAGAAAGTCTTTACAGGGGCATTGTACTCTCTCCAGATATAACAAGTACATGATATGAAAGTAGGTATGAAAGGAAATGTGATGAGAAATCCTTTACTCAGAGAACAATATCTCTGACACATGTGAGGTTTCTCGTTGGATGAAACACTCGTAGTGCAGCAAAAGTAGGGAAGTCTTCAGTGAGCCTGTATTTCTTCTGTAACATTTGCGTTTCCCAAACTGAGGTAATTATCAGTCCCAGAATCCACATGGAGAAATTGCCTACTAGATTTCAGGTCAGAAAAGTGGACTGGGGTAAAGAGGTAGACTCTAAAAATACACCTTTAACACAATTTAGCAAATAATTCTGTATTCTGTGAAAATGTCTACTCATTACTAATGTGGCATATAAGTGTTTGTGCTTTGATCTAGAAATAGTGTAGGATAATGCAAGAAATTACATTGAACATTTTTCAAGAAATCAATACCTGCAGATGTTGAGGGAATCAAACGTGTTGCAGAAAATCTATTGGTTTAATAAATGTTGTGTTATGTTTTATGCAATTTATAAGTAGATTGCATGAGCTCTCCCTGGCATGTGGGTAGAGTCAGGAGCCCTCAGTGAGTTTCTCCTGATTTCAACAGCTTTATCTACACAGCACAGCTTCCTGCCAAAACCACTTATCTCTGTTCAGTCCTAGATTGGACACTTCAGAAGTCTTCAGCCCAAATTTTCTTGTTTTTCAGAGGGACGTGAGTAGGATTTATTGGATTATTTGGGGCAATATCAAAGGCATTTGCAAGAAACCATTGTCTTTACTCTCTGCCTCTAAAGAGGCTTCCTGGGGCCAGAGAATATGGCAACTCCATTCTCCTACCCAGCTACCTATCCAGATAGCTCCTTGGATTTTGTCCACGAAGCCTCTCTGAGTGAGGTTGGGAGTTCATGTCTTGATAACCTACTTTTTATTCAGGTCAGTCCTGAGTCATGACACAGACAGGGACACAGCTGTGTCTCCATTACTGCTGCCCAGAAGGTAAAACAGCCATGTAGAAAAGAGCCCAACCTCTCGGCCAACACACAAGCCCTTCTTCCATTTGAGTAGATGTCGCTTTCCACAAGTGAAGTGAACGTTCTGACAAAGTGTGCGTCACTGCTTTGATCCCCAGCTCAGAAACGTGTTGTCCTTCAAATGTATCGTCCTTTAACATCAAACCTAACACTAAAGGGAAAATTTCCCAGGATACAACTGGGATGACTGGAGGTTCTCACAACCTGGCAAGATCCCCAAACAATGGGCCTCCTGAGGCCAATTAAATGGACACATCCTTGGGTGACATTGACACATCACATTATTTTCAACAATCTCCACAGTGATCCTACCCCGGACCCAGAGTTTACGTCCAGTCATGTGGGAACATGAAGAACAACCAAATCAAACCCTTGGAAGCCTAGGATGAAGGATTTACAGTTTCACTTCCTTAATAAAACATTTAATTTCCCGGAGGAAATTAAGGCTTAGGGGCATCTCCGCACCGTGAAAGGGTCACACAGAATTCTCCTATGCAACCTCCTCTTCCATTCCCATAGAAGGAATCACTCCTCTTTTGTATTCTGACCAAGCTTTTCCCTTCATTCTGTCCACTTTCATCAAGACAGAAGATATGTGCTGCATTTCCGTTAGAACTTCCAAAATTAAAGGATTGAAAAATCCGATCCTCTGACTCACGTCCTGCATTACCACTCTCTGTCGGCAGAGGGCGCGCAGCCAGCCTTTTCTGACCATGAAGGCGCATGCGCGCTCCTCCTGCGGACTGGGAGCTCAGGGTCCAAAGGGAGGAAGCAGCTTTGGGAAGGGATCCCTGAATGCAGAGGAGGCAGCTTAGCTGCAGGGTCGCCCAGGTATTTCTCCATAAACAGCAATAAAGGCTTTTCTTTACCTGGGCTTTTCCTATGTGTTTTTTTCCTTCTGCTGTAAAACTTTTAGCAGAAAATATATTGAAACATACATACTTATTGAGGTTTTAATAGATAATCCAAACAGGCTGTGATGTTCATCCTTACCTCCCTCTCCCTTTAGGTTTGACTGTGAAAAAAATACTGATAGAGACTCGGAAGGAGCAGAAATATATCAACAATGGTGAAGCAAATACACAGAATATTACACAGGACCTTCCAGAACAATGAATTTAAGGATGCGGAAGGGGAGACTGAGTCCTGTTGGGGCCCAGGATGAGAAAGGGGAACCACGCTCACCTTTGCCAAGTTCGGGTACCAGCCCCAACAACGCGATGGGTTTCCTCCCAGTGGCCTGATGGAAAGAGAGGACGAATAAATGAAAAATTAGAGGGAAAGGAAGGTTTTAAGAATTAAGTTGGGCCAGGAGACTTCGTATCTTTCTTAGTGGGCCTTAACACATATGCAGCCTCCTGCCCCAGGCTAGCTCCGTTTTTATCTCATACACCATTGTGTTAGTCATAAATCTCACGAGGAAAACGCAAACAATTCTGATATGGTCTTGCATTTTTCTAACTGAACTATTTCTTGAACTAACTACATCAATTGGATGGATTTACTTTTTACTTTTATGGCTTTGAGGTTTTTATGATCTTTAACACAGAGGATGAGCAGGTGAAATCAGTCAGAGAGCAGGACGTCAGAACAAAGCCCACTTCAGCCAGCACATAAATCACAGGAGTGACAGTTAACACTCAAGGAACTTGTTGCTCAGACACACAGACACTTCTGGCCATACCAAGTTGACAGAAGCAAAGAGATTTTATCTCTTTTCCTGGTCCAGAGCAAATCTTGCCTTCTTTAACTAAGTTTAAACATTCTGCCTATCTAACTTTATAAAAGCACTCCCACTCACAGAGCGGGTAGCCCCACTGTTCAGGCTTGTCCTGCCTGTTTAGAGACACCCCCCCCCCCCCGTGGCCCAGAGTCGTGCTGGGGGAAGGCTGAAATTTCAGCAAGCTGATTCTCAAATTTCATAAATTTCATAAATTTCTTCCTAAATTTAAAGGTGCAATGCTGCACATTGCACTAGGCTCAGGATTTTTCGCGTCTACTTCTGTCCTGTTTCTGTTTTCCTTTGCTCATCCTCTGCAATCATTTTCTTAATTCAGTTCCTAGCCTACTTATAACTAATTCTGGTATACTGGTTTTAAGCTTATAACATTGTTATTACTAGTAATGCAAGCACATTAAGATATAACTCTTCCCTTAAGTACATCCACATGCCCCTGAAGCATTATGTCAAGGAATTTTTAATGTTAAAATGATTATAAATTCTGAATTTAGGCAGTGAGTGTCTAGCCCATGTGAGAGATCTTTATATGACAGTACACATGGAAATTTTGTGGATTTAGTATTCTTTAGTAAAAGTCAAAGGGTGTGGGGAATGGTCTATGAGGTGGCATGGCCCACCACAGCATGGGAAATGCCCCAGCCACGTCTCCTCCTTTAACAAAATTCTTTTCACCTGCCAGAAGTTATGTAGCCCTACATACTTTCCTTATTATTGGCAAGCACATAGTTTTTGCTCCTTAAAGTTAGTCTTTACCCCAGGTGTTAAGATTTACCTCGTTAAAGATACTTTATAAATAATGCTGCTTCAGTGCTGGCTGGTGTCCTCAGCTGCATCAGACCCTCCCACCCCATCCTATCTTTTGTCTCTTGTGTGTTTTGTCTTTCATGTCCTTCTTCTTTTTTTCCCACCATTTCCACTCAGGTTATTTCTCCTTCTACGTGTTGGTTTGGGAGAAAAGGGAACCTTGACTTATGGTTCTGCACCTAGTCCAGTTTGGTCTGCAGACAATAAACAAAGTAACAGAATAATGCATGTTGGTACATTAGATGAGAGGCCAGGAGGAGAAGAAGAGTTCCCTTAAGACCCCAGGAAAAGGAGGGAATCTACTCTTTGCTCTTATACTTATTGGAGGTCTTGCCTAAAAAGGGAGGGTGGAGAAACCAAGAAACAATTTTTCCTTTTCTCTTTTGCTCAGAATAGATTCCTTTCAAAATAACAGAGACAGTATTTTTTTGGGAGGGGGTGATTTTAATTTCTTTAATTTGACAGATTTTATTGAAGTTGTCTCAGACCCCAGAAGTAAATAAGTCAAAAATCAAGTCTGCATATGTGTTGTGTAGAGGTGTAAGTGTACATGTCACTCCATAGTGACCCAATATTTACTATGAGTTCCCACACAGTGGCTGGCAGAGACAAGAGGATAAGGGAAAAATGAAATGTCGAGACACAAAGAGAAAGGTTTTTAAAGAACTGGATTGAAGGACTCTCCACCTTAACAGGTGAGGACTATGAATCAGCCCCTCCCTCTGAGCTAGCTCCATTTTTATTACATACATTAAACAGTGGGAGGCTGAACCCTTATGTCATGGCTCTTGCTGGGCTTGCAGTTTCTAACAAAACTACTTCTCTAACTACTTTATTTGCATTGATTTCCTTCTTACTTTCATCATTCTTCATTGCTTTTGATCCTAACACAAAATCTTGAACAGGAACAAGTCCAGGTGCAGGACGGACGTTAAGTCTGACCCCAATTAGATGGTGCACACAAAACCCAGAGATAAACGATTAAGCCCCTGGGAAGCCTGAAGGAAAGTGCTGTGTGCCAAACTGAGAAATGGGAGGGGAGGGACATTTTCCCTTCACCTCCTGAGAGACCTTTTCTGTCCCATGAGATCAAAGTGTTTCTGCTGAATTCAGCGCTTTATAGTTTTTCTCTTAAATCTTCCCAACCCCTTTTGCTCAAGTGGTTAAGGCATCATTTTATGAGGAAAAATAAGTATTTGTACATTGATCTCTTCCATTTCGCACTTTTCATGACTTTTGTGCTCACTCCCTCTGAGAGAGCAGTCCCATGCTTGGGAGCCTGGCCTCCAGGTACCCAAAGACCTTGAGGCCAAGAAGAGCTGGGGGAGGGGTGAATTTCCAGCAAGACAGTCTGCTTGTCTTAAGGGGCCACACTTTGAACTGTTGCTCTTGCAACAGACTTTGAATTTCTAAGCATCGGTCCTGTAGTCTGAAGATGTACCTGCTTTTCTCTGATCTGCTTCTTTCCTGTCTCTTTTCCCTTTGCCCATCACCTGCAACCATTTTCTTAATTCCATTTCTTACCTCCTTATAACAAACAATTAAATATTGGCTTTAAGCTCATTAAATCAATATATCTAGCAATGCAAGCACATCAAGCTAGGAGTCTTCCCTTAAGTGCTCATTTTTCCACCCTCAGACATATGCAAGGTCTTCCCACATTGAAAATGTGAAGTCAATGTTCAATGACTTCAGTGTTTCAGTTGGGGAAAATGAGACGTTTGTGGCATGGGATGATAGTTACAGATACACGTCAAGGCCAATGTCTTGAATGTCATACAATTACACATGGGAATACAATTAAAAGTGTGAAATGGAAGTCATGAAAAGTGCGAAATGGAAGAGATCAATGTACAAATACTTATTTTTCCTCATAAAATATATATTCTGAAAACATGCATGTGTACCAATATTTTACTCATAAAAAATGCATAGGACTTGCTTTCTGCTTGACAGACCTAAAGAATCATGATGATAGCATCTGAGTTGTATACATGCAGGTCAGAAAAGTGGCTTCCTGAGAGAATGTTTATGTGAGGTGTGGCTGTACCCAGCTAATGGCGCTGTAAAGATTCTCCAGGTTCCACATGTCTCTTGATGCTGGAGGCAGAGGTCATGCTTAAGGTCTTTAGTTTTGCAAAAACAGTTGGAGGCATTCTGTCTGACACTTCCCTTGTTTGCCATTTTTACTGGTGATCTCCAATAAGAAACTTTGAACTAGGGGTGGAGGCAAGATGGCCAACTCAAGCCAGCTTTCTACAGAGGCTCCTGTCCAGAAGGAGAGTTAAAGGACAGAAGTTTAGCAAGTAAGCTGATGGTTTGGAACTAAGCCAAGAGAGAAGGTTGAAGAATGCATGTCAACCCTGCTGAGGTGAGCTGCGATTCCAAGGATACAAACTGTAGGTAAAAAATCCATTGCCAGTTTTTTTTGGGTGGCGCCTGTGGCTCAGTGAGTAGGGCACCGGCCCCATATGCCGAGGGTGGCGGGTTCAAACCCAGCCCCAGCCAAACTGCAACAAAAAATAGCTGGGCGTTGTGGCGGGCGCCTGTAGTCCCAGCTGCTTGGGAGGCTGAGGCAAGAGAATCGCGTAAGCCCAAGAGTTAGAGGTTGCTGTGAGCCATGTGACGCCACGGCACTCTACCCAAGGGCAGTATAATGAGACTCTGCCTCTACAAAAAAAAAAAAAAATCCATTGCCAGGAGGATGGGAGTCCTCTCCCCCATGAGAATAGTTGGCAGTATACTTTCTACAAACAAGTGGGCAGAGTTCAAACATCCTCCCATTTTATCCCATAGGAGAGGCCCTCTAAAAGCTGGACCTCCTTCCCCTACTAGGGTGCCATGGCACTCTCTGCCAGGGATAAAACTGTATAAAATGGTATATATTCTCCACCTGCAATTCTGAACTCCCAGCACTCCCCTCCACTCTCACCCTGAAGTCTGGAAGCCTGTCCCCCATGGAGTCCAGATTATTGGGCATTTTCTCAAGAGGAGTGGACAGGGTATGGGCTCTTGCAGGTCTGTGCTGATTCTGCGGCACAGGGGTAAGAAGATAGTGGTGGACTGAAGGAACCAGGAAAGGGAGTGGTGGTCCCCCCTGGCACAGTGCAACACTGGCAGCAGTGGGAAAAATAGGGCTCACACCCCTGGGGATATTTTGAAAGGACACTCCCTGTCTCTCTGGGCAACTGGAGAAAGCCAAGCATCTTCTTCTGTGGCAGATGCCGGCAGAATAGATCTGGGATGGTAATGCAGAAGCTGTGAGCAAAGGGTATGCCTGAGGCAGTACTGGCCTGGGCTGAGCGTGGTGGGATGGAGAATTGAAGACATGTGCACAGAGATGACAGACTCCCAGGGTGGGGGTGCACCAGGACTGCTTTATTGAGCCTAAGAAACCCTTGGCCCTCAGGGGATCATAGCTGAGACAAAGGCAGGTGGGAAACTGAAAGCTTAGTGTAAGCTCTAACCACATCCACCCCAACACAGACTGCTGGGGAAACAGGAACAGCAGCTACAGGCAGCAGCACAGACCGGGGCTGAGTCGCACTTTCCGTGAACTCAAATAGCACCTGGTTGGCAGTGGAATATAGCCAGGATGGAACCACAAATTCTGTGCAAATAGAAGTGTCAGCAAAATCAATAAGGAGCGAGGCTGGAACTGAGTGAAACACCTCAGCTTCCATTAACCACCCGAGGTTGTCAGGCAGGCCTCAGTTTCCCCTACTGGATGGTGGCAGAGTGAGGAGATCTGGCCAAAGAGACATAAGATCTCTCTGTGACTCAGGCAGGCTCAACCCCCTGGAGCATCTGCTCATTGGAGGCAACTGGGTTATAGCCCTGTGGGGTTACCAGTGACTGGGTTTGACAGAGGTGTAAGGTGGGGAAGGAGGCATCAACCTTCCCAGACAAATCCATTTTCTGGGGGTGGTGGTGTCCTTCTGACTCCAGGGAGCACCAGAATGAGTCATACACATGTTATCAGAACTTCTGGGATACTGCAAAGGCAGTCCTAAGAGGGAAATTTATAGCACTGCAAGCATTCCTCAAGAGAACAGAAAGAGAAGAAGTTAACAACTTAATGGAACATCTCAAGCAACTGTAAAAGGAAGAACATTCCAATCCCAAACCTGGCAGAAGAAAACAAATAACCAAAATTAGAGCAGAATTAAATGAAATCGAAAACAAAAGGATTATACATCAAATCAATAAATCAAAAAGTTGGTTTTTTGAAAAGGTCAATAAAATAGATAAACCTTTGGCTAACTTAACCAGGAAAAAAGAGAAAAATCTCTAATTACATTAATCAGAAATGGTAAAGATGACATAACAACAGACTCCTCAGAAATTCAAAAAATCCTTAATGAACATTACAAGAAACTTTATTCTCAGAAATATGAAAATCTGAAAGAAATTGACCAATACTTGGAAGCATGCCACCTTCCAACACTTAGCCAGAATAAAGTGGAAATGTTGAACAGGCCTATCACAAATTCTGAAATAGCATCAACTATACAAATATTCCCTAAAAAGAAAAGCCCAGGACCAGATGGCTTCAAGTCAGAATTCTACCAAACCTTTAAAGAGGAACTAGTACCTATATTACTCAACCTTTTCCAAAATATAGAAAAAGAAGGAATACTATCCAACACATTCTATGAAGCAAACATCACCTTGGTCCCCAAATCAGGAAAAGACCCAACAAAAAAAGAATATTATAGATCAATATCACTAATGAATATAGATGTGAAAATATTCAACAAGATCCTAACAGAATCCAGCAACACATCAAACAAATTATACACCATGACCACATGGGTTTTATCCCAGGGTCTCAAGGCTGGTTCAATATATGTAAATCTACAAATATAATTCATAACATAAACAAATTAAAAAACAAAGACCATATGATTCTCTCAATTGGTACAGAAAAAGCTGTTGATAATATCCAGCATCAATTCATGATCAGAACACTTAAGAAAATTGGTATAGAAGGGACATTTCTTAAACTGATAGAGGCCATCTACTGCAAACCCACAGTCGATATTGCATTGAATGGAGTTAAATTGAAATCATTTCATGCAGATCAGGAACCAAGCAAGGTTGCCCATTGTTTCCACTGCTCTTTTACATTGTAATGGAAGTTTTAGCCACCTCAATTAGGAAAGAAAAGGTGATTCATATAGGCTCAGAAGAGATCAAACGTTCACTCTTAGCAGATGATATGATTGTATATCTGGAAAACACCAGGGATTCTACTACAAAACTCTTAGAAGGGATCAAGGAATACAGCAATGTCTCATGTTACAGAATCAACACTCATGAATCTGTAGCTTTTATATATACCAACAATAGTCAAGCTGAAAAAAACAGTCAAGGACACTATTCCGTTCACAGTAGTGTCAAAGAAGATGAAATATTTGGGAGTTTTTGAGGTCCTAACAAAGGACCTGAAAGATCTCTATAAAGTGAACTATGAAACTCTAAGAAAAGAAATAGCTGAAGATGTTAACAAATGGAAAAACATACCATGCTCAGGGCTGGGAATAATCAACATTGTTAAAATGTCCACACTCCCCAAAGCAATATACACTTTTAATGCAATCCCTATTAAAGCTCCACTGTCATACTTTAAAGATCTCGAAAAAATAATACTTCGTTTTATATGGAACCAGAAAAAACCTGGAATAGCCAAGACATTACTCAGAAATAAAAACAAAGCAGGAGGAATCATTCTACCGGACCTCAGACTATACTATAAATCTATAGTGATCAAAACAGCATGGTACTGGCACAAAAACAGAGAGGTAAATATATGGAACAGAATAGAGAACGAAGAGATGAACCCAGCTACTTACCATTATTTGCTCTTTGACAAGCCAATTAAAAACATTCAGTAGGGAAAAGATTCCCTATTTAACAAATGGTGCTGGGTGAATTGGCTGGCGACATGTGCAAGACTGAAACTGGACCCACACCTTTCACCATTAATTAAGATAGGCTCTCATTGAATTAAAGATTTAAACTTAAGACATGAAACTGTAAAAATAGTAGAAGAAAGTGCAGGGAAAAATTTCTTGAAGAAATTGGCCAGCATAAATATGTTATGAGAAGAACTCCCCCCGGCAATTGAAGCAGCATCAAAAATACACTATTGGGACTTGATCAAACTAAAAAGCGTCTGCACAGCCAAGAACACAGTAAGTAAAGCAAGCAGACAGCCTTCAGAATGGGAGAAGATATTTTCAGGTTATGTCTCCAACAAAGGTTTAATAACAAGAATCCACAGAGAACTCAAATGTATTAGCAAGAAAAGAACATGTGATCCCATCTAGGCTGAGCAAGGAACTTGAAGAGAAACTTCTCTGAAGAAAACAGGCACACAGCCTACAGACATATGAAAAAATGCTCATAATCCTTAATCATCAGAGAAATGCAAATCAAAACTACTTTGAGATATCATCTAACACCAGTAAGATTAGCCCACATCACAAAATCCCAAAACCAGAGATGTTGGCATGGATATGGAGGAAAGAGAACACTTCTACATTGCTGGTGGGCATGCAAACTAATACATTCCTTTTGGAAAGATGTTGGAGAACACGTAGAGATCTGAAAATAGACCCACCATTCGATCCTACAATACCTCTACCAGGTATATATCCAGAAAACCAAAAATCACATTGCACCAAAGATATATGTAGCATAATCTTTACTAAATCCCCATTCATAATTGCTAAGTCATGGAAGAAGCCCAAGTGCCCATCGACCCATGAATGGATCAATAAATCATGGTATATGTACACCATGGAATATTATGCAGCCTTAAAGAAATATGGAGACTTTACAACTTACATGTTTACCTGGATGGAGCAGAAACTTATTCTTCTTAGCAAAGGATCTCAAGAATGGAAGAAAAAGTACCCAATGTACTCAGTCTCACGATGAAACCAATTTGTACCTTTCTTATGAAAACTATAACCCAATTAAGGCAAAGAAGATGGGGAAATGGGGGAGGGAGAATAGGGGAAGGATGAGGGTGGGTGGAGGGAGAGTAATTGGTGGGACCACAACTATGGTACTTCATAAAGGATACATGAGAAATTTGCTAGGTGTAGAATGTAAATGTCATAGCACAATAACAAAGAAAAGGTCCTGAAGGCTATGTCAACCACTTTGATGAAAACGTTTCAAATTGTACATAAAACAAGCACATTGTAGCCAATAGTTGAATTAATATGCACAGCTATGATTTAATAAAAAAAAACGAAAAAACTTTGAACTACTTTCTCCTCCTGCTTTTTGATAATATATATGGACCAAAGATTCGCTCAGGAAGAGCCTCTCTCACTGAATTTTTCAGGGCCCTGACACAGACTGTGTCAATCCTCCTTATTCCTTGAGCAAAAATCCCCTTGAAAACCCGTACTTTCCAGAGACCCTTGAGTGACACATGATCGGATCAGTTGATTAGGTTGGGCCACGCCTACAAGGTGTGAGTAGAAAGAGGGCGGAGTCTAGTCAGGACTGTATAAATGTAGCCTGGGCAAGAGGTCTCCACCACTTTGGCCCCTGCAGACATCCTGGAAGCTGCTCTGAGTCCAGAAGAGTTTTTCCAGGATCCACAAGTCACCTCTGAGGACCTACTGACCCAGGAGGTGAAAGGCTAGATTAGGTTGGTTGCTTTCACTAATTCGTTCTTCAGATTATAGTTTTGAAAAAGAGTAAGGGTTTTTACTTGTATATACTGTAGTTCTTTTTCATTGAAAGCAGCCATAAAATACTGAGTTTAAATGTCACTCATTTCATGAATTTTCAAATTCTAGAAGAAACATATCCAGCATCATGAACTTGTGAGAAGATGGATAAACAGTTTAAGAAATGTTGTGGTTTGGGGCATGGACATTGAAGCCGAACTATGTCACTTGTTTATTATGTCTTCAAATCTACTCATTACACATTGGATGGAGCTGGAACATATTCTTGTCAGCCAAGTATCTCAAGAACTGAAGAAAAAGTATCCGATGTACTCAGTTTTACTACGAAACCAATTTATAGCTTTCTTCTGAAAGCTATAACCCAATATCAAGCCCAAGAAGAAGGGGAAATGGAGATGGAGGGGCCAGGAGGGTGAAGGAAGGGTGGAAGGACAGTAATTTGTGGGACCACACCTATGGTGCATCTTACAAGGGTACATGTGAAATTTACTAGGTGTAGATTGTAAATGTCTTGACACACTAACTAAGAAAAGTTCCTGAAGGCTATGTTAACCAGTTTGATGAAAACGTTTCAAGTTGCGCATAAAACCAGCACATTCTACCCCATGGTTGAATTCATGTGCACAGCTATGATTTAATAATAAAAAAAAAGAACATTGAACTACTCTCCCCCTGCTTTTTGATAATACATATGGACCAAAGATTTGCTCAGGAAGAGTCTCTCTCACTGAATTTTTCAGGGCCCTGACACAGACTGTGTCGATCCTCTTTATTCCTTGAGCAAAAATCCCCTTGAAAAATGGTACTTTCCAGAGACCATTGAGTGACACATGATCAGATCAGTTGATTAGGTTGGGCCACGCCTACAAGGTGTGAGTAGAAAGAGGGCGGAGTCTAGTCAGGACCGTATAAATGTAGCCTGGGCAAGAGGTCTCTACCACTTTGGCCCCTGCAGACATCCTGGAAGCTGCTCTGAGTCCAGCAGAGTTTTTCCGGGATCAACAAGTCACCTCTGAGGACTTACTGACACAGGAGGCGAAAGGCTAGATTAGGTTGGTTGTGTTCACTAATTCGTTTGTCAGATTATATTTTCAAAAAAGAGTAAGGGTTTTTATTTGTATGTGCTGTAGTTGTTTTTCCTTGAAAAGAGCTATAAAATACCGAGTTTAAATGTCAGCTGTTTCATGAAGTTTCAAATTCTAAAAGAACCTTATCCAGCATCATGATCTAGGGAGAAGATGGATAAACAGTTTTAGAAATGTGGTAGTTTGGGGCAAGGACATTGAAAGCCTAAATATGTCACTTGTTTATTACGTCCTCAAGTCTACTCATTAGACATTGGATGGAGCTGGAACATATTCTTCTTAGCAAAGTATCTCAAGAATGGAAGAAAAAGAGCCCAATGTACTCAGTCTCAAGATGAAACTAATTTGTAGCTTTCTTATGAAAGCTATAACCCAATTATAGCCCAAGAAGAAGGGGAAATGGGGGAGGGAGGATAGGGGAAGGAGGAGGATGGTGGAGGGAGAGTCATTTGTGGGACCACAACTATGGCGCATCTTACGAGGGTACATGTGAAATTTACTAGGTGTAGATTGTAAATGTCTTGACACAATAACTAAGAAAATTTCCTGAAGGCTATGTTAACCAGTTTGATGAAAGGCTATGTTAACCAGTTTGTTAACCAGTTTCAAATTGCACATTGTACCGCACGGTTGAAATCATGTGCACAGATATGATTTAATAAAAAAAAAGAACTTTGAACTACGCTCTCCCTGCTTTTTGATAATACATATGGACCAAAGATTTGCTCAGGAAGAGTCTCTCTCACTGAATTTTTCAGGGCCCTGACACAGACTGTGTCAATCCTCTTTATTCCTTGAGCAAAAATCCCCTTGAAAACCGGTACTTTCCAGAGACCATTGAGTGAGACATGATCAGATCAGTTGATTAGGTTGGGCCACGCCTACAAGGTGTGAGTAGAAAGAGGGCGGAGTCTAGTCAGGACTGTATAAATGTAGCCTGGGCAAGAGGTCTCCACCACTTTGGCCCCTGCAGACATCCTGGAAACTGCTCTGAGTCCAGCAGAGTTTTTCCGGGATCAACAAGTCACCTCTGAGGACCTACTGATCCAGGAGGCGAAAGGCTAGATTAGGTTGGTTGCTTTCACTGATTCGTTCTTCAGATTATAGTTTTGAAAGAGAGTAAAGGTTTTTATTTGTATATGTTGTAGTTGTTTTTCATTGAAAGCAGCCATAAAATACTGAGTTTAAATGTCAATTATTTCATGAATTTTCAAATTCTAAGAGACACATATCCAGCAACATGAACTTGTGAGAACATGCATAAACAGTTTAAGAAATGTGGTGGTTTGGGGCATGGACATTGAAGCCGAACTATGTCACTTGTTTATTACGTTTTCAAGTCTACTCATTACACATTGGATGGAGCTGGAACATATTCTTCTTAGCCAAGTATCTCAAGAACGGAAGAAAAAGTATCCGATGTACTCAGTCTTACTACAAAACCAATTTATAGCTTTCTTCTGAAAGCGGAAATGGAGATGGAGGGGACAGGAAGGTGAAGGAAGGGTGGAAGGATAGTAATCTGTGGGACCACACCTATGGTGCATCTTACAAGGGTACATGTGAAATTTACTAGGTGTAGATTGTAAATGTCTTGACACACTAACTAAGAAAAGTTCCTGAAGTCTATGTTAACCAGTTTGATGAAAACGTTTCAAGTTGCGCAGAAAACCAGCACATTCTACCCCACGGTTGAATTCATGTGCACAGCTATGATTTAATAATAAAAAAAAAGAACATTGAACTACTCTCTCCCTGCTTTTTGATAATACATATGGACCAAAGATTTGCTCAGGAAGAGTCTCTCTCACTGAATTTTTCAGGGCCCTGACACAGACTGTGTCGATCCTCCTTATTCCTTGAGCAAAAATCCCCTTGAAAAATGGTACTTTCCAGAGACCATTGAGTGACACATGATCAGATCAGTTGATTAGGTTGGGCCACGCCTACAAGGTGTGAGTAGAAAGAGGGCGGAGTCTAGTCAGGACCGTATAAATGTAGCCTGGGCAAGAGGTCTCCACCACTTTGGCCCCTGCAGACATCCTGGAAGCTGCTCTGAGTCCAGCAGAGTATTTCCAGGATCAACAGGTCACCTCTGAGGACTTACTGACATAGGAGAGGAAAGGCTAGATTAGGTTGGTTGTGTTCATTAATTCGTTTGTCAGATTATATTTTCTAAAAAGAGTAAGGGTTTTTATTTGTATGTGCTGTAGTTGTTTTTCATTGAAAAGAGCTATAAAATACCGAGTTTAAATGTCAACTGTTTCGTGAACTTTCAAATTCTAAAAGAACCTTATCCAGCATCATGATCTAGGGAGAAAATGGATAAACAGTTTTAGAAATGTGGTAGTTAGGGGCAAGGACATTGAAAGCCTAAATATGTCACTTGTTTATTAGGTCTTCAAGTCTACTCATTAGACATTGGATGGAGCTGGAACATATTCTTCTTAGCCAAGTATCTCAAGAGCGGAAGAAAAAGTATCCGATGTACTCAATCTTACTGCAAAACCAATTTATAGCTTTCTTATGAAAGCTATAACACAATTATAGCCCAAGAAGAAGGGGAAATGGGAGATGGAGGGGAAAGAACGGGGAAGGAGGGGTGGAAGGATAGTAATTGGTGGGACCACAACTATGGTGCATCGTACGAGGGTACATGTGAAATTTACTAGGTGTAGATTGTAAATGTCTTGACACAATAACTAAGAAAAGTTCCTGAAGGCTATGTTAACCAGTTTGATGAAAACGTTTCAAATTGCACATAAAACCAGCACATTGTACCCCATGGTTGAATTAATGTGCACAGCTATGATTTAATAAAAGATGAAAAAAGAACTTTGAACTACTCTCTCCCTGCTTTTTGATAATACATATGGACCAAAGATTTGCTCAGGAAGAGTCTCTCTCACTGAATTTTTCAGGGCCCTGACACAGACTGTGTCGATCCTCTTTATTCCTTGAGCAAAAATCCCCTTGAAAAATGGTACTTTCCAGAGACCATTGAGTGACACATGATCTGATCAGTTGATTAGTTTGGGCCACGCCTACAAGGTGTGAGTAGAAAGAGGGCGGAGTCTAGTCAGGACTGTATAAATGTAGCCTGCGCAAGAGGTCTCCACCACTTTGGCCCCTGCAGACATCCTGGAAGCTGCTCTGAGTCCAGCAGTTTTTCCAGGATCAACAAGTTACCTCTGAGGACCTACTGACCCAGGAGGCGAAAGGCTAGATTAGGTTGGTTGCTTTCACTAATTCGTTCTTTAGATTATAGTTTTGAAAAAGAGTAAGGGTTTTCATTTCTATATACTGTAGGTCTTTTTCATTGAAAGCAGCCATAAAATAC
Organism: Nycticebus coucang; assembly: GCF_027406575.1. Lineage (NCBI taxonomy): Eukaryota > Metazoa > Chordata > Mammalia > Primates > Lorisidae > Nycticebus > Nycticebus coucang. Next base: position 29,811,248 of record NC_069803.1, on the reverse strand, counting down.
TGTGTTTAAATGTCAATCATTTCATGAATTTTCAAATTCTATAAGAAACATGTCCAGCATCATGAACTTGTGAGAAGATGGATAAACAGTTTAAGAAATGTGGTGGTTTGGGGCATGGACATTGAAAGCCTAACTATGTCACTTATTTATTACGTCTTCAAATCTACCCATTACACATTGGATGGAGCTGGAACGTATTCTTCTTAGCCAAGTATCTCAAGAACGGAAGAAAAAGTATCCGATGTACTCAGTCTTACTACGAAACCAATTTATAGCTTTCTTCTGAAAGCTATAACCCAATATCAAGCCCAAGAAGAAGGGGAAATGGAGATGGAGGGGCCAGGAGGGTGAAGGAAGGGTGGAAGGATAGTAATCTGTGGGACCACACCTATGGTGCATCTTACAAGGGTATATGTGAAATTTACTAGGTGTAGATTGTAAATGTCTTGACACACTAACTAAGAAAAGTTCCTGAAGTCTATGTTAACCAGTTTGATGAAAACGTTTCAAATTGCACATAAAACCAGCACATTGTACCCCACGGTTGAATTCATGTGCACAGCTATGATTTAATAAAAAAAAGGAACTTTGAACTACTCTCTGCCTGCTTTTTGATAATACATATGGACCAAAGATTTGCTCAGGAAGAGTCTCTCTCACTGAATTTTTCAGGGCCCTGACACAGACTGTGTCGATCCTCTTTATTCCTTGAGCAAAAATCCCCTTGAAAACCGGTACTTTCCAGAGACCATTGAGTGAGACATGATCGGATCAAGTTGATTAGGTTGAGCCATGCCTACAAGGTGTGAGTAGAAAGAGGGCGGAGTCTAGTCAGGACTGTATAAATGTAGCCTGGGCAAGAGGTCTCCACCACTTTGGCCACTGCAGACATCCTGGAAGCTGCTCTGAGTCCAGCAGAGTATTTCCAGGATCAACAAGTCACCTCTGAGGACTTACTGACACAGGAGGCGAAAGGCTAGATTAGGTTGGTTGTGTTCACTAATTCGTTTGTCAGATTATATTTTCGAAAAAGCGTAAGGGTTTTTATTTGTATGTTCTGTAGTTGTTTTTCCTTGAAAAGAGTTATAAAATACCGAGTTTAAATGTCAACTGTTTCATGAAGTTTCAAATTATAAAAGAAACTTTTCCAGCATCATGATCTAGGGAGAAGATGGATAAACAGTTTTAGAAATGTGGTAGTTTGGGGCAAGGACATTGAAAGCCTAAATATGTCACTTGTTTATTACGTCTTCAAGTCTACTCATTAGACATTGGATGGAGCTGGAACATATTCTTCTTAGCAAAGTATCTCAAGAATGGAAGAAAAAGAGCCCAATGTACTCAGTCTCAAGATGAAACTAATTTGTAGCTTTCTTATGAAAGCTATAACCCAATTATAGCCCAAGAAGAAGGGGAAATGGGGGAGGGAGGATAGGGGAAGGAGGAGGATGGTGGAGGGAGAGTCATTTGTGGGACCACAACTATGGTGCATCTTACAAGGGTACATGTGAAATTTACTAGGTGTAGATTGTAAATGTCTTGACACAATAACTAAGAAAAGTTCCTGAAGGCTATGTTAACCAGTTTGATGAAAACGTTTCAAATTGCACATTGTACCGCACGGTTGAATTCATGTACACAGCTATGATTTAATAAAAAAAAAGAACTTTGAACTACGCTCTCCCTGCTTTTTGATAATACATATGGACCAAAGATTTGCTCAGGAAGAGTCTCTCTCACTGAATTTTTCAGGGCCCTGACACAGACTGTGTCGATCCTCTTTATTCCTTGAGCAAAAATCCCCTTGAAAACTGGTACTTTCCAGAGACCATTGAGTGAGACATGATCGGATCAGTTGATTAGGTTGGGCCACGCCTACAAGGTGTGAGTAGAAAGAGGGCGGAGTCTAGTCAGGACTGTATAAATGTAGCCTGGGCAAGAGGTCTCCACCACTTTGGCCCCTGCAGACATCCTGGAAGCTGCTCTGAGTCCAGCAGAGTTTTTCCTGGATCCACAAGTCACCTCTGAGGACCTACTGACCCAGGAGGTGAAAGGCTAGATTAGGTTGGTTGCTTTCACTAATTCCTTCTTCAGATTATAGTTTTGAAAAAGACTAAGGGTTTTTATTTGTATATACTGTAGTTCTTTTTCATTGAAAGCAGCCATAAAATACTGAGTTTAAATGTCAATTATTTCATGAGTTTCCAAATTCTAGAAGACACATATCCAGCATCATGAACTTGTGAGAAGATGGATAAACAGTTTAAGAAATGTTGTGGTTTGGGGCATGGACATTGAAAGCCTAACTATGTCACTTGTTTATTACATCTTCAAATCTACTCATTACACATTGGATGGAGCTGGAACGTATTCTTCTTAGCCTAGTATCTCAAGAACGGAAGAAAAAGTATCCGATGTACTCAGTCTTACTACGAAACCAATTTATAGCTTTCTTCTGAAAGCTATAACCCAATATCAAGCCCAAGAAGAAGGGGAAATGGAGATGGAGGGGCCAGGAGGGTGAAGGAAGGGTGGAAGGATAGTAATTTGTGGGACCACACCTAAGGTGCATTTTACAAGGGTACATGTGAAATTTACTAGGTGTAGAATATAAATGTCTTAACACAATAACTAAGAAACTGCCGTGAAGGCTATGTTAACCTGTTTGATGAAAACATTTGAAATTGTACGTAAAACCAGCACATTGTACCCCATGGTTGAATTAATGTACACAGCTATGATTTAATAAAAAGAAAAAAACATGGGCGGCGCCTGTGACTCAAGGAGTAGGGCACCGATCCCATATGCCGGAGGTGGTGGATTCAAACCTAGCCCTGTAAAAAATACAAAAAATACAAAAACAACTTTGAACAACTTTCCCCCTGCTTTTTGATAATAGATATGGACCAAAGATTTGCTCAGGAAAACTCTCCTTCACTGAATTCTTCAGTGCCCTAGCACTGACTTTGTGTCAATGCTGTTTATTCCTTGAAACAAAATCCCTTTGAAATATGGTACTTTCCAGAGATCATTAGGTGAGACATGATTGGATTGATCTGATTAGATTGAAGCATACCTACAAGGTGTGAGTAGAGTCTGGTCAGGACTGTGTAAAGGTAGCCTGGGCAAGAGGTCTCCATCACTTTGGCCCCTGCAGGCATTCTGGAAGCTGCTCTGAGTCCAGCAGAGTTTTTCCAGGATCAACAAGTCACCTCTGAAGATCTACTGACACGAGGTGAAAGGCTAGATTAGGTTGTTTACTTTCACTAATTTGTTCTTCAAATTATACTTTTGAAAAAGAATAAGGGTTTTTATTTATATACTCTGTAGTTGTATTTCATTGAAAAGAGCCTTAAAATACTGAGTTTAAATGTCAAGTATTTCATGAATTTTCAAATTCTAAAAGAAACATATCCAGCATCATGAACTTGTGAGAAGATGGATAAACAGTTCTAGAAATGTGGTGGTTTGGGGCATGGACATTGAAAGCCCAAATATGTCACTTGTTTATTACGTCTTCCAATCTACTCATTACACATTGATTGGAAACTACATAGTAAGTGAGTTCTGAGGCGAGAGCTATCAGTGAGAGAGTATAGACCAGGAAGTTCTAGTTCCACAAGGAAAGAAACATCTGCATAGGAATAGGTGTTTGAAAATGGCCTACTTTAACATGTGTGCCTCAGGATTAGAGGTACAGGTTTCTGCAGCCCTCATAGTTATTTCATTCTTGGAAGATATTTTCTTTCATGACTCTAAGGGAAACTGTGATAGATCTAGCAAAGTTTCTAGAAGGAGCCCTTCAAGAGTAAAATCCTAAATGTATCCTTGATATGAGTTTGGTCAAAGGCAGGTCCTATTCTTGGGAGAGGTAAGGAAGGGAGAGGGAAGTAAAACGTCAGGGAATGGGATATCACTTAGGGAGAAAAGCGTTTGAGTGATTGGTTTAGACGTCCTCGCATGACCTTATGAGGGAAGAAGGTGCAGGGGGGACTTTGGTGTCTATGTGAATATAAAAGATTCTTAATATCTTTTTGTGTCACTCAGCAGATTCAAACCTCAATACCGGAGGAAGCCTGACCTGAAGCTCCTAGAGGATGAGGCGGATGGCAGGTCATGACCCGTTTCCTCAGAAAAACAGTGAGGTCAAGATCATGAGGAAGCAGCAGAGGGGTCCAGCACTGGCTAAGGTTCCCCCACCTGAGGAGGAGAATCCCAGGGTAAGTGGAGACTCAGATCTTGGGGGAACACGGGTCACATAGACTTAAGAGACAGGGCTGTATCATGGAAACCTCTGTTAACATAATCTGGTCGCTTTCCATGCAAGGATGGTTGGCTTGGTTCTAGCTCACAAGATAGGAGGGTCCATGACAGACTTAGAGAAGTGTCCACACACCCCCGTTCATTCAGGAGCAGCCAGGCTGCTTGTCTTGTTATTGACATGTGGCTCATTGTCCTCACCCTGAAAGCCTGAAATCCTTCCTTCTGCTGTCATTCCCTATCCTGGGATTTCATAAGTGACCTCCTATCTTTTTTTTTTTTTAAGAGGCAGAGTCTCACTTTATCTTCCTCGGTAGGGTGCCATGGCATCACAGCTCACAGTAACCTCCAACTCCTGGGTGTAGGCCATTCTTTTGCCTCAGCCTCCTGAGTAGCTGGGACTACAGGCCCCCTCCACAACACTCAGCTATTTTTTGTTGAAGTTTGGCTGGGGCTGTGTTTGAACTTGCTGGCGCCCTACCCACTGAGCCACAGGTGCCGCCTAACCTCCAGTCTTAAATACCGCAGCACTTAATTGGCCACACTAGGATGCTGCCTTCTAAAAACAAATATTCAGCTTGAATGAAAATTCTGTCTTTTTATTGACCTTTGTCAGCTGCCTGTGGTTTTTGTTGAATCACTACCCATTGTCCTTTTCCTCCCACAGATAAAATGCAAGGAGTGTGGGGCCTTTGGACATAGGGCAAGCAGCAGGAGATGCCCCATCAAGAGATGTCTTGGAGTCTTCTCTCCACAGCCCTGGCTTCCCAACAGAGGGAAGGAGAACTTGGAACCAAGGCAGCCCCAGGTCCTGCAGAATGCAGAGCCCCTTAAGCAGAGTGAGAGAGAGAAGGGGCAGAAACCCAGGTGAGCCATGTGGGAGGGGTAACGTCTCCCTGGGCACTGAAACCCAAGGAGACGGGGTCCCCCCTCATTACCATGTGCAAAACCATCCCCCAGAGGACACAAAAGCTGGGGAAAAATGGACAGGAACTCTGTGTCCCTCCAGGGCTCCCACCCCAGGGGCTCATCTACCCTGATGATTTAGTAAGAGGAGGGGACACTTCTTGAAGGACACTTCTTGAAGTTTTGCACATGACAGTCAGAAGGGCAATGGAGTCAGTGTGAAAGTCCTTAGTGGGAAACCTAGAGGGCTGTGTAGTAGGGAGGGAAAGTGCAGGTGAGCCCAGGTCACAGGGCTTCAATCCCTGGGTCACACCAAACATTCAGTGGATGGAGCCCGGGAAATGTTTCTTCCATGTTTGCACGGGAAATTGGTGGCTTTTATTTAACACTGTCTGTTCTGCAGGGAGGAGCATCAGCAGAGCACACCTGTACTCCAGATGTTTCCCAGAAGACCCCCGGGGTGGAAGCCACAGAATTGGAAGGAATCTTCAGAATCTTGTGACTCATTGAAGGTGAGTGCACTCTGCTTCCCTACTCCTTTTGTCTTCCCAGACATGTATCACTCCAGACCCCTCCTCTGGGAGAGAATTGATCAAATCCTATTTCTCATCCTCTGTGTGTGAGATTGGCTCAACCTCTTTGTGGGTCAATTGGATTCCAGTTTGTGTACTGCTCAGATGAACTGGAGCCAGATGTTTGAAAGGTGACAATGTCTAGTGTGACATAGTAATGTGTCCTGTTGAGTGTGGAATTGTGCAGATCCCCTGAGGTTGAGTACGTGTTCCTATGTGATTGTCAGCACTTTGTTACATTGAAGGTTCTTTGCCCCTTGCTTGTTTTATTGGAACAGTTTTCATTTTGAGTCGCTTCTGTCGAGTATTTAACCTATGTGCTTTCTTTTTCTACAGATTTTGAGCAGACCAATGCCAGTCAACACGAGCAAGAAGAGGCCTGTGCTAGACCCTGTCCGTAGTAGTCGGCCACCTGTCAGACGTGACCTGACCTCCACCAGCTGTTCCATGTCTCCCATCAAAATGCAGGCACTGAGCTCCCTGTCAAGTAATGCAGCAAGTCAAAAGCAGGCAGTGGTTCTCTCTGACACCCACCGGCCTACGTTAAAGCCCCATGGCCAGCAAGCTCTTTTCCTTGAGAAGAGGGCACACGGCTGGACTGACGGTTGTGTCCCTGCTGTTCCCCAGGCTGCCTCCAAAACCCTTGGCCTGGGCCATGTCCTGAATCCCTGGGAACAGGCCAAATGTCCTGAGATAATCTCACAGCCTGGCCCACCACCTGCCACCCAGAGCATGGGCCGGAATGTGAATTTCAGCATCAGAGCACCAGGAAAGAGATCTGTTGAGAGCCCCATCCACACTGGCCAATGTCTCCAAAAGAAACCAAGACTCAGCCCATGCCAGACCCCTCAGAAGAGCACTCAGAGACCAGAGCTCCACCCTCTGGGGACTGCCCAACCTGTGATCAGTAAAACTGGAGTTGAAGCAAAAGCGTCACCTCAGCTGACCAGGAAGACACCAGCCCAGGTGCCCAGCATTGATGTGCAGCCCTCACACCACCGACCTGTCCTGAGCATTCTCCAAGCCTGCAGCGAACCCCCTCTGCTATCACCCAGCCATGTTCCTGCCCAGCCTCTCAGGATGGCCTTCAAGAGACTGGACAATGGATGGTGGAGCTCCAGGCTCCTGATCGCTCCCTCCTCTGCCCCTCCTGAAAAGCCAGACCCTCCTGCCCATAACCAGTCTGTATTAGAGAAGTCTGAGGTTCAATGCACCCAGGTCCCACGGAGTGTCCTCTGGGAGGACCTTCAGGTTTCCTCCTCCTCTGAGGATAGTGACACAGACTGAGACAGCAGGGGGTGGGAGCAGCCTGCAGTCTCTGGCTGGCAGTGGACTGTGGAGAGGGCAGGTGCAGCTGCAGACACTCTTTCCCCAGCTGTGAAGCTTGTGCCCAAGGTGGGACCACAAATAATGTAGGAAATGGAGAGACACAGTGTTTTTCTTGTAATGATGTAAACTCACGCTGTGTGTCAAGTGGCATTTATTGAACAGGCATGTAAGGTGTTCATTAATGACTTTAATTATGAAAGAAACTGAGTTGCCACATGGGAGAAAGTTGTGAACTGTAATATGAACAGAGAACTGTAAAACTATTCTGTATTATGGATGCAAATAACAGTACTGGAGAATGTCTGTATTATGTCCAGAGATGCCCAGGCTCTGCGTCTCTGAAGCTGTGACCTTTCCTGAGGGGAGACTTCTTAACTCCTTGCAAGTGTTCAGTGCATACAAGATTGGGGACATTCTTTTAGCCTTGTACATGGTGATTATCTAATGTCACTGTACATGAGTTTTTGAAATTGATTTCAATGTTAATAAAATTGTTAAATCTATGAGACGTTGTATTGTTATTTTTTATTTTAGCAATCTCAATTATTTTAAAGTAAAAATCATGGTTAAAATAGGGTTGTAATATACATGTTCCAATAGGTTCATATACATATTGATGCAGGTGGAATATTGACATTCCAAAGGTATTGTTTGAGGAGGATCTGGTAATAGACAATGGAGAGGGGTGAGCTGAACAGTTGGAAAGCAGCCATGAGTTTCAGATATCAGGAAAGCTTGGGGAAGGGAAAGGACTTAAGAAAGGGTCATGTTACTAATTTCCTTTCTTCCAAGTAAAAGCCTGAAAAACACCCATGCTGGATTTAATTATGGGGAGATAAGTGTGAACTTACCTACATTGATTAATTTGGAGATCTCAAGGTAGCATAAAACATCAAAGAGTAGGGAGTGGGAGGGGATTGTGATTCAGTGTATGCTGTTAATTCAGTTTTCTTTCTTTCTTTCTTTCTTTCTTTCTTTCTTTCTTTCTTTCTTTCTTTCCTTTCTTTCTTTCCTTTCTTTCTTTCCTTTCTTTCTTTCCTTTCTTTCTTTCCTTTCTTTCTTTCCTTTCTTTCTTTCCTTTCTTTCTTTCTTTCTTTCTTTCTTTCTTTCTTTCTTTCTTTCTTTCTTTCTTTCTTTCTTTCTTTCTTTCTTTCTTTCTTTCTTTCTTTCTTTCTTTCTTTCTTTCTTTCTTTCTTTCTTTCCTTTCTTTCTTCTCTCTTTCTCTCTTTCTCTCTGTCTCACCATGTTGCCCTTAGCAGAATGCTGTGGCATCACACCTCACAGCAACCTCAAACTCTTGGGCTTAAGTGATTCTCTTGCCTCAGCCTCCCAAGTAGCTGGGACTATGAGTGCCCGACACAATGCCCAGCTATTTTCTTGTTGCAGTTGTCATTGTTGTTTAGCTGTCCCCAGCCGGGCTTGAACCCACCAGCCTCGGTGCATATGGCTGGCACTGTAACCACTGTGCAATGGGCATTGAGCCACCACATGTGTTTTTATTGCTGGGTCAGAAAGGACTGAATCTCAGTATATTTATGAATTCTGACAACTCCAGATGTGGGTTTGGGCAAATCTCTTGCCCTCAACTCTGAGGATAACTTTAGAGTCCTGGTTCCATTTGGGGGCTGAAGACCTTGCCCAAGTCATGTGTCTGAAGGCCACCAAAGGAACTTCAAGGAACAACCATTGTCAGTCAGCTTCACAGCTGGGGTATGGGCCAGGGGGCAACTGGGGTAAACACGTGCAGTCTCTTATTTTGTATAGGAGCTTGAACAAGACCTCAGCTCATGTCTTTTCATGGGAGACAGTGCAGCGCACAAGGACATCACAGCAGTGTCTTCACAGGTAAGAACAGGTCATCAGAGGAATTTACCTTGTTTGTGTGAAAGCAATGTGACTTACGAGTATGCTGCTGGAAAAGACACCCAAATATCATAACAAATAGTGTTTCATGTACAACAATTGAAAGACAAAATCCAAGTAAAATTTAAAAAATACAAATGGTCAGACAATATGAAAAGCAACTCGAATTTAATCAGAGTCAAGAGAAAACAGTTTAGAATATCAACCTCATACATTTTCTCCATCAAATTAAATAACATGACAGGTATTCTTATCATTGTTAATTAAGTCGAACCAACACTTTTGCACACTATTCCAATTTTGTAGGGAATATAGATGAATCAGCTGTTTTAAGGAAGTTTGATAGGATTCTGTTCTCATGGAAAGTTTGGGAATATTTATCAGACTTTATTAGATTTTTCTCTCCTATGGGATTATACCTTTTGGAGGCCTATGACAAGATCACCTGCGCATGCCCTCCCCAGTATGCTGTTGGCACACATATACACAATTATACAAAAACAAAGAAACCTATAAAAAATGACATCAGGAGTATAAGGAAAGGAAAATTTGACCCTACTGGCCAGAACTGAATGGTTAGCTGAGTCTTCACACTAAAGGAGATGGGAGGGGGGCAGATGTGGGTTATTGATTGAAACAGTGGGATGGAGACCCAAGGGCGAGCCTAAGTCCCAGATAAGGGTAGGATTCCGCAATTCCTTATAGTTTTGCTTCTTAAGGAAAAGAGACAGCTAATGTATTAACAATAGAGGTGGCAGTCGCAACAATGGTTCAATATATGAATAATAAGTAGTCAAAACTGCAGGAAGGAGTTGTTCCCAAAGCCTTTGCATTGTCATAAAACTTCCATCATCAAGGCAAAGGGCCTTCCTTCCTCAATGTCCAAATAACTTTGACTTAGATTCTCTGCTGTCCCCAAGGTCTATGTATCCAAATACTCTCTGCATTAAAATCCTAAGTCTGACAAAATCAGTTGATATGAGTGAACACCCTGTGTTCTCACACTGATTCTATACAAAACCCACATTAACCACGATATAAATATGACCAACACAACCAGACACCTTGTCGCTGGCTTGTTCCCACTCTTGGTACCCCTGGCCCTTCTTCCCAGAGAAGGGACTTTGCCAGCGTTGAGGTACAGCTGTTCTGATACATCCCTGGCTGATCTGCTTCTCAGGTTGTCCTGTACAGGACGGCATTCTTGCATTTTGAAGGATGAATTGTGACTGCCTTGGGAGGCAGGGTGCACTCTATTTTTCTGATGCTGAATTCAGCCTTTGGTCGGTTTGCTTGCTGCATGTGATGCCACTCATCTAAGGAGAGTTCTCTAGTTGTTGTTTTCCACAAATTCTCCTTCAGCTCAGGAACACTGAGGCAGGGGTCACTTTTGAGCCACCCTTGCCTTGCCACAGTGTCTGTGTCTTTGGTCTCAAGGGCTCCGGGTTCCTCACCTAGTGGTGCAGGCCCACTGTCTCTTTCCAGTTCACTCTTCTGGATGTAGAAAAGGACATAGGCAGGTTGACGCAGGACAGAAGAAATGTCACAGGCTGTCACCTCAGCATCATCCATTTTATACCACTGGCCATTCGCAGCTTGTACATAGCAGAAGTAATGTCCGCTTTGGCAACTGCTCCCAGCATGGACCAGCACAGCATAAAGGATGTACAGGAGGGGTCCTCCATCCTGCTGAGACATGTACGGTCGCGTGTCAAGGCGCTCAGGATACTGTACTTCTTTTGCAATTTTGTTGCCTGTGAAATGTGAGAACCTTTTCAACACAAGGGTCAGGACCTTGGGGGAAGTGTGCAAATTCACGGACTTGGAAGCAGGTACCTTTCTCAAACAACTGCTGCAGTGATAGGCGTTATCTCCATCCAGATGCTCAGGCTTCACCAACTCTTCCAGAGCTTGCTTCACACTCTGAGCTGCCTGGATGTCCAGGGCAATGTCCAAGTAAGGGTCAAAAGTGTTTGAAACGCCATGGCAGTGCAGACACTTGATTTGAGACCTCCAGTATCCTCCAAATATTTGGTCGATTATGGTCGTGTCCTCAGAGTGACTATGTAACTGCTTGTGGCTGGGCAGACAAGCTTTCTTCATGGCATCCACAGTGAACATCAGAAACTCGTGGGCATCTTCCTGCCTGTATCTGTGGAAGTCAGCAGCCAGTGCAGGCAAGGGCTTGAAAACACGGCCAGGAGAGTGCAGTGCCCACGTGATATGAGCCTGCATATCACACAATATGCAGCACTTCTGACGATGACAGGTTTGAGAATGCTGCTGGGACAGCATATAGTTGGCAAGGGGTGGTGTGTATGTCAGACACTGTAGGGCAGCATTGACGTAGCAGGTGTTCCCCATATTCCAGAGTCCAGCACCAACCCCATAAGGTCTCTTCCATCTTACCAGAAGTTTCTCCTTGGAATCCAAGGGTGTTGTCATAGGAGGTCCATTATAATTCAGGTTGAGATCTGTGTGAAATGAAAGTGACAAGGTTATCAGGTGTGTATCGACTCAAGTGGACTTTAGTATCAGCTGCATTTGGCTGAGGAAGTGTGAGATTTGGACAGAGATTGAAATGGGCCAGGCATGGTGGCTCAACCCTGTAATTCCAGAACTCTGGGAGGCCTAGGTAGGCAGATCACCTGAGCTCACAAAATTGAGAACAGCCCCAACTAGAGTGAGACTCTGACTCTAAAAATAGCCAGGCTATCTCTGAAAATAGCTGGGCATTGTCGTGGGGGCCTGTAGTCCCAGCTAATCAGGTGTTTGAGGCAGGAGAATTGCTTGAGCCCAGAGTATGAGGTTGCAGGGATGTATGATGCCACAGCACTCTACAGGGTTGGGGTGGGGGGGACAAAGTGAGACTCTGTCTCAAAAAGAGAAAGAGAGAGAGAGATTGAACTGAGACTCACCTTGTCTGTGGAGTGAAGGCGTTTCCATGTCTCCAGGAGCAATGAGCCCAAGGCTTCCCTTCTGAGACTTCAAGTGGCTGAAGGATGTTTCCCCTTCTGAGACCATCTTCAACTGGCAGGTTCTGTCAGCATCTCAACCCTTTTATAGGTTATCCCACCCACCCCACCCACTCACCAGGGAAGCGACGTAACAACCTAATTTAAATGCTTGATTTCATTAGGAGGTCACAAGGTCAGATCTCTGGTAATCCATTCAAAATCCAATCATCACCATCTACATTACACTTTATGGAATACCAGAAGCAGACTCAATTATCAGAATCCTGCACCAATATGGTGAGACTGAAATAGAGTTGGGGCATGTGTTTGTCTTAAATCTTTAAGAAAATGGAGGAACGTTGGAAAAAAGTGCAGTGTGGACGCTTGTGTATTTGTTTGTGTATTTAGGCACACACACTGCGAAATACTCAGATCCTGGCTCAGCTCCTGCGGCTGAAGCAGGTAAGGCACCAGCCACATACACCTGACCTGGCGGGCGGGTTCAAATCCGTCCCGGGCCCATCAAACAACAATGACGGCTGCTGCAACCAAAAAAAAAAAAAATAGCCGGGCGTTGTGGCAGGCGCCTATAGTCCCAGCTACCTGGGAGGCAGAGGCAGGAGAATCACTTGACCCAGGAGTTGGAGGTTGCTGTTAGCTGTGATGCCACGGCACTCTACCCAGGGCGACAGCTTGAGGCTCTGTTTCAAAAAGAAAAAAATAAAGAAAAAATAAAAGATACTCAGATCCCTTAGTATATTGAATAAGTATTTGGACCCACACTTCCTGTTTTTAATTATTTCTATTATACACATTATAGTTATTAAGGCTGAGTGATACTAGTGTAAGATCAGACATAGAAAATAGGGAAACAGAATAGATGGCTGAGAAATAACCTTTTCCTTCTAAGGTTGATTGATGTACATTACTGATACAAAAGTATTAAAACCTTTCAACATGGAAATGATAGTTTTTTTTTGTTTTTTTTTGGTTTTTTTTTTTGCAGTTTCTGGCCGGGGCTGGGTTTGAACCCTCCACCTCCAGCATATGGGGCCAGCACCCTACCCCTTTGAGCCACAGGTGCTTCCCAATGATAGCGTTTTTAAAGAATAATGTTAAATGGAGATGTGCACAAAACAATGATAATTTCAATTATTACCTAACACAATATGCATCACTTAAATCAAACTTGATGAAAGAGTGAGTGTACAAAGTAAACAATAGGACATTCAGAAGACAACATAGGGAGAAATATTCATGACATTGGACTTTGTTCAGATTTCCTGTATATGATACCAAAGAACAGAAACAAATGGTGGTTAATTGGGATGCATCAAAATGAAAAGGTTTTGTGCATCAAGGACACTATGAAGAGAGTGATAATACGACCCAGGGCATAGGAGAAAATATTCACAGAACATACATCTGATAAGGGACCAATACACAGAAAATAAGTAAAAACTCCTAAATGTGGAATGTAAGGGTCTTGGCACAGTAACTGAGAGAATGCCAGGAAGGCTATGTTAACTAGTGTGATGAAAGTGTGTCAAACGGTCTGTGAAGCTAGTGTATGATGCCCCATGATCATATCAATGTACACAGCTATGATTTAATAATAATAAAAAAAAGGCAACAATCCAGCACCTGGAGACAGGGGTAATCCCAGCACTTTGGGAGACAGAGGCAGAGGACTGCCTGAGTCCAGGACTTTTAGACCAGCCTGGGCACGATAGCAACATGTTACCTCTACAAAAAATAACCAAAGAATTAGCCAGACATGGAGGCATATATTTATAGCATGAGTTACTCAGAAAGGTAAGGAAGGAGGATCATGGAACCCAAGAGTTGGAGGCTGCAGTGAAGTATGATGGGAACACTGCATTCAAGCTTGGATGACAAGTGAGACCTCGTCTCTTAAACAAAAAGAAAAAAATAAGAAAGAAATTAAACAACTAAACTTGAAGTGAGAAAACTTTTTAAATTGACGTATTTCCTAAGAAGATGAGCATTGGCCAAGAAATCCATGAAGAGATATTGGATGCCATTGTGTGTTAAGGAAATGCCAATCAAAGTGCAGTGACAGAATGCTAACTCTAAATCAATCAAGCATATCAAACCAATCAATGAATGAAGAAAGTAAGAAGCTTTGCTAAAGATGTAGAGAAATGGAACTTTTTTCCATTACCGTTACGTTTGAGAAAATGAAACTCTTTGCCATTATTATTAAGTTTGAGAAAATTCTTGTGGAAAACTATATCACCATCCCTTAAGAAAGTAATCACATAATTATTATAGGCTTCAGAAACTTCTCTTTATTAAAAGATTAAAAGTAGGGCTAAACAGATCTTGTAAACAGTTGTACACACTAGCAATATTCACAAGACCAAAAGGTGTAAACAACAAAAACTTCCATCAATGGTCCGGAGAATAAACAAAATGTGTGTGTGTGTGTGTGTGTGTGTGTGTGTGTGTGAGAGAGAGAGAGAGAGAGAGAGAGAGAGATGGATGTAATACCGTTTAGGCTTAAACAGAAATAAAAGTGTTTATTAATACATTCCTAAAGGAGGAAATAACACAGTGTCAACCCCTTATCTTAGATGTACCTACTGACCCGAGCCTATGGAAAAGGGAGGGTGAGAACATGGTAGGCACATGTTGGATGCCCATTGAGAATGTGCAAAGGGATTTCCTTGAGGATTCGGGATCCTCTATGAAGGATGATTCTACTGGTTAGAACTTGTATCAAGGGGCCTGGCAATGCGGCTGCTGGTCCAGCCCCCAGGCCCCAGTCTCAGGAGCACTGCGCTCAGGAAGACAAGACCAGCACATGGAAGCCCCGTACATGCAATCATCACGTCTCAGTAATAGTGCTCCCCAGGAGCCTTTTTATTCACCTCCCCAAACAACCACACTGTCTTCTGCCCATAGGCGTTCGCTGATTGGAGCAAATTTAATTAAGCCTTCAAGATATTCTCATGTGACTTAAAAGATGCTGGACCCTGAACCTCAGTACATTCATTCTGAACGTGAAGCCTCGTGCACTTTGGCAGAAATGTGCAGCAGAAGCTCTGGAAGTTCCTTATACTGACCACCTAAGGGATGGCAACAAACTGCTCGACAAAGGCAGTTGGTCAAAAGTAAGTCACTTCCATAGGGTACAGGGTACAGGCGGCACATGTGTGGTCTAAGAGACTTAGGTCAACTGAGGGGGGTGGTCAGTGTAGGGGGCGGTCAACTATAGAGGTTCAATCGTATGTGTGTTTGCCAGCACGCGTGCGTGCACACACACACACACACTCACACACATTCACATATATACTTTGAATGAATGGAGACATGGAAGTGAGGGAGGGGTACTGCAGAACCAAAAGAGGACAGCTGAGGGCTGGTGGCAGGATCCTCTTTCTCTACCAACACTGGCTCTCAGGAGGGCTGTGCTCGGAGCTTCTGTGAGCTTCTGCCACTGGACATGAGAGAGGATACCTGAGAAGGGTGAGGTCTAGAAGAACAGTCTTCTCAAGGAGACCACAAGGATACACCTGCAGGGTCCTCTCCACAGTGACTCAGCTCTTGGGAATTTGTAAACTTAACTTCCTGAAACTTGGAAATTTCCAAGTTCTGTGAAATCCTGTAGTTCTGTAGGGGCTGGAATAGCATCTCCCGCTTAATTCAAACTGGCCAATGAGAAGGGTACCTGTGGGGTGGAACTTTTTGACTGTCGATAAAAAGGGAAAGACCAAGGCAGTTGGGGAGGGTGGCCATTTGGAATTCTTCCATGCCATAAGCTCCTGGCTGGTGAATAAATTCCTTCCTCTTATAAATGTGGTGTTTGGGTGCTCTTTCTCTCGGTTGGGCCTTGTCTTCCTGCAACAGACAGACTGTCTAGAGTTCTGGATTACTGAAGGAACCAGGTTGCTGCTGCAGATTCTGGGCCTGACAGCAGCAGGAATCTGCCAGGAGACTTTTGCACACTCGTCTAAGATTTGCTGAGAAACCTCTTTTGGCTGAGGAGTTGTTGGGAGCGTGTCTCTGGAGCCAAGTTTCCTTCTGTTAGAATGGGAAGTGAGACCAAGTCTAGTATGCATGGTTGGCTGCACAAAGACCTTTGGGAGCCTTGGAAAATTCTGCTGAGTGAGAAGGTTAATCTGTGACAACTTGACTTAGAAGTCTGGCAGTCTTGACATGAGGTTCATCGACTAAGAGATTTTTATCCCAAACTCACTGTGTCTGTGTTTCTCGTGCCAAACATTCTACAGCTCCTAGATTGCTGCGTCCACTGCACTCCTTATGGAAAGATAAAATGACAAGGAATCAAGTGAGAGGACCTAAAGCGGTTTTCATGCGAAACCAGGAGCAGCTTGGGGAAGCAGAGAAGATTCAATGGCCTCTGGGGCTGCTGCCAATCAGGAAATATGTAGGAAGAGGAAGCGGAAGTGACGTCAGGGACAGGGAAGGGAATGACCGCATCATTTTCTCAAACCTCCTAAGGATACTCGAGCACTTTCACATTCTATCTTTCTTATACAGTACACCCTGATTTTATTTCTGTGCCCTTTTTTTGAGACAGTCTCACTTTGTTGGTTTGGGTAAAGTAAGTGGTGTCAGAGCTCACAGCTACCCCAGACTCTTGGACCTAAGTGATTCCCTTCCCTCAACATCCCCAGTAGCTGGGGCAAAGAGAGAAGACTCTAAAAATATCCCATTTGATCTGGCAATCCCATTACTGGGCATCTACCCAGAAGGAAAAAAATCCTTTTATCATAAGGACACTTGTACTAGACTGTTTATTGCAGCTCAATTTACAATCACCAAAATGTGGAAACAGCCTAAATGCCCACCAACCCAGGAATGGATTAACAAGCTGTGGGATATGTACACCATGGAATACTATTCAGCTATTAAAAAAAATGGAGACTTTACATCCTTCGTATTAACCTGGATGGAAGTGGAAGACATTATTCTTAGTAAAGCATCACAAGAATGGAGAAGCATGAATCCTATGTACTCAATTTTGATATGAGGACAATTAATGACAATTAAGGTCATGGGGGGAGGAAAAGCAGAAAGAGGGAAGGAGGGAGGGGGGCGGGGCCTTGGTGCGTGCCACACCTTCTGGGGGCAAGACATGATTGCAAGAGGGACTTTACCTAACAAATGCAATCAGTGTAACCTGGCTTATGGTACCTTCAATGAATCCCCAACAATAAAAAGTTAAAAAAAAAAAAAAAGGGGCGGCACCTGTGGCTCAAAGGAGTAGGGCACCAGCTCCATATGCTGGAAGTGGTGGGTTCAAACCCAGCCCCGGACAAAAAAAAAAAACCTCCAAAAAGTACACCTTTAACACACAATTTAGCAAATAATTCAGAATTCTGAGAAAATGTATGCTCATTAAAAATGTGGCACATAAGTGTTTTGATCTGGAAATACTGAATGAAGAATGATGTATGAAATTACATTGAACATTTTTTCAATAAATTCTTGCAAATGTTGAGGGAATCAAACCTGTGGCAGAAAATCTAATAGTTTGATGAAGTTTGAGTTAGGATTTATGTATTTTAATAGGTAGATTGCATCAGCACTCCCTGGCATATGGTAGAGAGTCAGGAGCTCTGGATGCAGCTCTCTTGATTTCAACAGCTTTATCTACACAGCACAGCTTCCCTCATTCCATGTTCTGCCAAAACCACTTGTGTCTGTTCAGCCCCAGTTTGGACACTTCAGAAGTCTTCAGCCCCAGTTGTCTGGTTTCTCAGAGTGCTGTGAGTTGGATTTAATGGGGGAATTGGGGCAATTTCAAAGACATCTGCTAGAAAGCACTGTTTTGTCTTTCTCCCTCTGAGAAGTTTCCTGGGGGCAGAGACTATGGCAACTCTGCTCTCCTACCCCACAGATAGCACCTTGGATTTTGTCCCTGAAACCTCACTGAGGGAAGGTGGGAGTTCATGTCATGATATCCCACTTTTTATTCAGATCAGTCCTCAGTTATGACACACACAAGGACACAGATGTGTCTTCATTACTGCTGCCCAGAAGGTAAAACAGCCATGTAGAAAAGAGCCCAACGCCTCGGTCACCACACAAGCCCTTCTTCCATTGGAGTCAGTGTTGCTTTCCAGAAGTGAGTTGAAAGTTCTGAGAAGGTGTGTGTCACTGCTTTGATCTTGAGCTCAGTATATGTTGCTTTTCAAATGGATTGCCCTTTAACAGTGAACCTAATACTCGAAAGAACAATTTCCTAGGGTACAGAATGAGATGATTGGATTTTCTGACAAACTGGCATAATCCCCAAACAATCAGCCTTCCTAAGGCCAATTAAATGGGCACGTCCCGGGGTGAAATAGATACATCACGTTATTTTAAACAATCTCCACAGTGATTCTACCCCACACCCAGTGTTCATATCAAGGTGGAAAGATGGAGAACAACCAAATCAAACCCTTGGCAGCCTAGGCTGAAGGATTTACAGTTTTATTTCCTTCTTAAAACACTTCATTTCCCCCACCCTGTAGCTGACAGCAGCTGTAGTCCCGACGCGCTCTCCGATGTCCTAACTGTGCTGTAGACACAGGAGTGGACGGTGAGAAAGGCTTAGGGGCATCTCCGCACCGTGAAAGGGTCACACAGAATTCTCCTATGCAACCTCCTCTTCCATTCCCATAGAAGGAATCACTCCTCTTTTGTATTCTGACCAAGCCTTTCCCTTCTTTCTGTCCACTTTGATCAAGATAGAAGATACGTTCCGTTAGAACTTCCAAAATTAAAGGATTGAAAAATCCGATCCTCGGACTCACGTCCTGCATTGCCACTCTCTGTCGGCAGAGGGCGCGTCAGCCAGGCTTTTCTGACCATGAAGGCGCATGCGCGCTCGTCAGGCGGACTTGGACCTCAGGGTCCAAAGGGAGAAGGAAGCTTTGGGAAGGGATCCCTGAATGCAGAGGAGGCAGCTTTGCTGCAGGGTCACCCAGGTATTTCTCAATAAACAGCAATAAAGGCTTTTGATTTTCCGGGCTGTTCCTACGTGTTTTTTTTTCCCTTCTGCTGTAAAACTTTTAGCAGAAAATATATTGAAACATATATTTATTGAAGTTTTTGTTTTTGTTTTTTACATATACATGTGTTCATTAGGGTTCCACTTTTTTGCCTTCACAAAATTAAAGAGGCTTAAAATTTAACAACAATAACAGTGTTTAAGATAGGGACCAGAAACCAAAACCTCGCAAAGAAGGAAGGAAGACAAATACATTCAGAAAAGAAATCAGACAATTGCTGCAACGGAGTATTAAGCAATAATAATAATAGTAATGCAAAGAAGGTAACATTCACATTGTCAAATAAGAGTATGTCTATTATAGAATGCTTTGACTCTGAGGTTCAGTATGGAGTCATCAGTTGACTACTTCTTATTACTTTTTCCCCAAAGTATCAAGGAATAGAGAACTAATATTTATAAATAAAGATAAAAGATAATTTCAAAAAATAAATCATGCCAAATCTTATAGGTTTTTAATAGATAATCCAAACAGTCTATGACGTTCGTCCTTACCTCCTTCTCCCCATTTAGGTTTGACTGTGAAAAAAATACTGATAGAGACTCAGAAGGAGCAGAAATACATCAACAATGGTGAAGCAAATACACAGAATATTACACAGGACCTTCCAGAACAATGAATTTAAGGATGCGGAAGTGACTGACTGAGTCCTGTTGAGGCCCAGGATGAGAAAGGGGAACTACACGTATCAGCCCCAACAACGCGACGGGTTTCCTCCCAGTGGCTTGATGGAAGGAGAGGACGAATAAAATGAAAAATCGGAGGAAAAGAAAGGTTTTAAGAGTGAAGTTGAGTATCACCATAGATGATGAAACTGAGACTGACACTCCGAGGGGTTCATCACTGAGCCAAGACATCCCGGAGTGTGAAGCCCCTGACACGGGGACGAGTGAAGAAGCTTACCCAGGAAGGAACTGATCTTGTACAAGCGTTGAGGCCGGCTAGTCACCCCTGAGACTAGTCCTGATGGCAATTGTTTCTTGTCATTTTTGTTAGGCATGGGTCTCATTTGCACATTTGTAGTCCTACTCAATTGGCAAAGACATTTTTGTCTTTTGTAGAGGAGGAGTCAAACAACTCCTCCAACTAAAACTGTTTATTCGTGAGTTGGAAAAAATAAGAAAGGAAGATATGAGAGAACCCCCACAGACTTGGAAATGCTCAGAGAGCAACCCCAAACCACCTCCATCCTTTAACTATATATATCTATATACACACATACATATTAGCTGGGACTATGGGTGCTTGTCACAAGGCCTGGCTATTTTTGTTGTTCTTGTTGTTGCAGTTTGGCTGGGGCTGGGTTTGAACCCACCACACTTGGTATATGGGGCTGGCGCCCCTCCTTTAATAATATTATTTTGACCTTCCAGAAGTCAACAGTAGCCCTACGTGCTGTCCTTATTATTGGCGAGCACACAGCTTTTGTTCCTTAAAGTTAATCTTTATCCCAGGTGTTAAGATTTACCTTGTTAATGATCCTTTATATATAAAACTGTTTCCATGGTTGGGTGCTGGCTGGCGGCAGTCATCAGCTGCATCACACCCTCCCACCTGATTCTATCTTTTGTCTCTTGTGGATTTTATGTCTTTCATGACCTCCATATTTATTTCCCACCCTTTCCACTCAGGTTATTTCTCCATCCCCATGTTGGTTTGTGAGAAAAGGGAACCTTGACTTATGGTTCTGTAACTAGTCCAGCTTTGTACACAGACAGTGAACAACGTAACAGAAGAATGCACGTTGACACATTAGATGAGAGGCCAGGAGGAGAAGTGAGTTCCCTTAAGACCCCTGGAAAAGGAGTGTTTGCTCTTAGTATGCTTAGAATACTTACCACTATTTGCTCTTGGTATACTTATTGGAGGTCTTGCCTAAAAAGGGAGGGTGGAGAAACTCTTTTTCTCTTTTGCTCAGAATAGATTCCTTTCAAAATAATGGAGAAACTATTGGGGGGGGATGTCAATTTCTTTAATTTGAAATAGATGCTGAAGTTGTCTATGACATAGGATGTAAATAAGCCAGAAATCAAATCTTCATGTGTGTTGTGTAGAGGTGTAAGTGTACATGTCACTCCAAAGTGACCCAAACTTTACCATGAGTTCCCTCCAGTGGCTGGCAGAGTCAAGAGGATGAGGAAAAAATGAAATGTTGAGACACAAAGAGAAGGGTTGTTAAGAACTGACTTGGGGCACCGTCCACCTTAACATGTGAGGACCGTGGCTCAGCCCCTGTGTCTGGGCTAGCTCCATTTTTATTACTGATGTTAAAGTGGGGGGTGGCTGAACCCTTTCAATGGTTCTCAACCTTCCTAATGCCAAGAATCTCGACTACAGTTCCTGTGGGTTGCGACCCACAGGTTGAGAACTGCTGCCTTACATCATGGTTTTTGCTGCACTTACATTTTTTACCCAGACTATTTCTTTAATTACTTTAATTGCATTGATTTACTTCTTACTTTTATCACTCTACATTACTTTTCATTCTAACACAAAATCTGGAACAGGAATGCAGTCTAGGTGCAGAACATCAAGGTGGACCCCAAATGCATGGTGCACATGAACCCTAAGATGAGCAAATAAGCCCCTAGGAAGCCTTCTGGGCTAGCAGTGATGTGACACTGAGAAATGGGAGGGGAGGAGCATTGTCCCCTCACTTCCCTGACAGACTTTATCTTTCCTATGAGATCAAAGTGTTTGTGCTGATTTCAGCACCTTATACCTGGTAAATCTTCCCAACCCCCTGCACTCACTTCCTCAAAGAGAGCAGTCTCACCTTGGGAGCCTGGCCCCCATGTGCCCAAAGACCTTGAGGTCCAGTCTCGCTGGGGAAAGGGTCAAGATTCTGCAGACAGTCAGTTTGTCTTAACGGGCCAGACTGAGCTGTTGCTCTTAAATAGACTTTGAATTTCTCAGCATAGGTCCTGTAGTCTGAAGATGTACCTGCTTTTCTTTGATCCACTTCCCTCCTATTTCTATTCCCTTTGCCCATCAACTGCAACCATTTTCTTAATTCCATTTCTAACCTACTTATACTAAATAATTTAATTGGCTTTAAACTCATTAAATCATTATATCTAGCAATGCGAGCACATCAAGATAGGAGTCTTCCCTTAAGTGCTCATTTTTCCACCCTCAGACATATGCAAGATCTTCCCACATTGTAAATGTGGAGTCAACATTCAATGACTTCAGTGTTTCAGTTGGGGAAAATGAGACGTTTGTGGCATGGGGTGATAGTTGCAGATACATGTCAAGGCCAATGTCCTGAATATCACACGATCACACATGTAAATACAATTAAAATGGTGCGTTTTATATTATATGACTTTTACCACAATTAGTCATGAAAAATGCAAAATGGAAGAGGCCAATGTACAAATACTTACTTTTCCTCATAAAATATATGTTCTGAAAACATGTATGTGTACCAATATTTTACTCATAAAAAATGCATCAAAATGGTGTAGTGAAAATAGAGCTCTTGTCTTAATATAGGACTAGCTTTCTGCTTGAGAGACCTAAAGAATCACAACAATGGTATGTGATTTGTGTACATGCAGGTCACAAAAGTGGCCTCAAAGAGGGAATGTTCATGTGAGTTGTGGCTATACCCAGCTAATGGGTAGAATCTAGATTCTCTAGATTCCACAGGTCTCTTGACACTCAAGGCAGAGGTCATGTTTAAGGTCTGTAGTTTTGCAAAAACAAGTTGGAGGCATTCTGTCTGCAACTTCCCTTGTTTGCCTTTTTTACTGCTGATTTCTGATAAGTAACTTTACTACTTTCCCCTGATTTTTGATAGTAAAGACAGACACAAGATTTGCTCAGAAAGACTCTCTCCTTCAATTCTTCAGTTCCCTGACACAGACTTTGTGTCAATCCTCTTCATTCCTTGAGCCAAAATCCCTTTGAAAATGGAACTTTCCAGAGATCATTAAGTGAAATGTGATTGGATTGAGTTGATTAGATTGGGCCACACTACAAGGTGTGAGTAGAAGGAGGGTGGAGTCTGGTCAGGACTGTATAAATGTAGCCTGGGCAAGAGGTCTCCAGCACTTTGGTTCCTGCAGGCATCCTGGAAGCTTCTCCGAGTTCAGCAGAGTTTCAAAATTCTTAAAGGATTTGCCTGAGATCGTGCCCTCTCTGAGCACTATTCAACCTGCTACTGACCGGAGGACTCTACAACATGGTGTGCCTGTTTGTGTCCATCTGACTTTTATCCTTAAATCGAAGTTAAAGACCTAGGCATAGATTTTCCAAGAAAGAGGATAAAGGCTGAAGTTGTGTGAGACAATTGAGTGCACAGACCCTCTACTATGTATCGTGGCCGGCGCCCGCGAAGCCCCAGTGAGTCCCGGACAGAAATAGAGGCCAACACGAAAAGAGAGAGCAGGTATGTTTGAGCGTGTGTCTGCCTTGGGTTGCAAATAGGTGGGGTGTGACTGTGTGTGTGTGCGAATTTGTGTTAGAGAGCCACAGCAGGACAGAGAAGGCATGTTGGCCTGCTGTGACATTGAATGTCTTGAATCTGGGATGCCAGGGGAGGGAGAAGATTTGCAGAGTTAACCTGCTGCTGCCACCAGGATGAATATACTTCCATCAGCAGCCCTGCCTCAAGGCTGCCCCATGTCCAGTTCACTACTCGTAAGTGGAAGTCATCTCACCTGTGTGTAGAAAGGACAGCAAGAATTTGATCTAAGGGTTCCACCTCCTGCTAATCAAGAAAGGCATGAGTTCCTGTCATCATTTTTTGTTCCATTCATGTTTTAACTGCATACGTCCAGGGGTTCCATACCTGGAATATCAACTTCTTCTCCTAAAGTCTTAAGGCATAATAGGACATCTCCCTTCTCATGTGACAAGCTCCTGAAGTAGCAAACTGCTTCATGTGGTCACACCCTTTACCACAACCCATCCTCTACTCAGGGAAAGATCCATCAGAAGGGATGAAGGTTGGGAGGTGGATGCCAATGGGAATGTGGCCAAATGAAAACTGCCCTTGGGGTGAGGGCTGGACTCCGCATCTGTGTGTGGAAACCGGACTTGCTCTCTCTCTCCTGCAGCTCCACTCCTGCATGGCTGAATCCACCCAAACGTCAGCGAGGAGAGCAGCATCCCATCACAGGTACACCACTTTCTCAGCTTTCCATTAAGTTTCCACTGCCTGGAAAGCTGGATCAGACCCACAAAATCCTAGAAAGATGAGGGTGCAATTGCCAGGATGTGTGGAGGGGCAGCCTCATGGACAGGGGCTCTGCCACTGGCCTGTGGTGGGTTTGGGATTCCTTCAGGTCATAGCCTTGACCCTGGGATCCTGAAGAATCAGAGCCTTCACCTGCCCCCTCTGCTATTTCCCCAGGTGCAGAAACACCTGCCATTCAAGGAGCCCCTCACCTGGATTCATGTCCGTTTCCAGACTCACCCCAGGTAAGTGTCTGTGCCCTTGGTTGGCAAAGATTAGACACTGCTGCCTAAAGTCCAGCCTACAAGAGCTATGCAGGGATGTGCACTTTGGGCGATTCAGCATGAGAGCAAATTGGGACAGGGAAGTGGTGGTTTGAAGTAGTAGGCTGTGAAGTTCCCCATAGGTCCCTCCCCATCAGCACCATTTGTCCTGCCACCTCTTTAGAAGACAGAGCACTCAGGGCTGTCTTTCCACAGGCACTGGATGATTCCAGCACACAGGCTTTCATTGTGGTCCTGCAGCCAGGGGCAGAGCTGCAGCTGAGCGTGGGAGAAGAAGTCCTCATCCTGGCCCCACAGACGGCCCTGCAGCTGACCCTGGGCCATGTGGTTCTAGTGCTGGTCCCTGAGCATGAGCTGAAAGCGCCTGCCGGTCTGCAGTTTCCTGTGCAGACCCAGTGCATCTTACCCTGTGTCGCTGACATCACCTGGGAGATCCGTGTTCAAGGTGGAGAACCCGAAGCCAGGGCCGCAGAGCAGGTGCCAGTCTGGCCGCAGGCAGAAGAGGCGGAGCTGGCTTCCCCCGCCCACCAGCCCTTGCCGCGGTACCCAGTAAGCCAGGTTGCCGGGATCAGCCCTTCCCTCCTGAGGACTCCGTTCTACCTCCCTCATTATCCAGCACCTGCCCCCCGGTGCTTCCCCCTGCCACCCACTCCTAGTCCAGTGAGACTGTCGGGGCCAGAAGCCCTCAGCTTCCACCTCTGTGGACTGGAACCCATGCCCGGCTCTGCCCTCCAACCTCTGCCTCCTTCGCCAAGTGTAGGGCCCCAAATGGTCCACAGGGTCCATAGCAGGCCTCCTAGCAAAGCCCGGAGGTGTCTCTTCTGAAAGTGATTGTCCAAGACTCACCCTGCATTGCTGCGTCAGGGAGTGATGCCCACAGTGTGAAGGGCATGTCATGCCAGCAAACCCTACTTCTCTCTGACAGTGACCTGCCTCACCCCTCATTCTGTACATGTCGGGGCCCCAGATGCTGGGGGTGGGGGTGGGGGTACATCAGGGACTGTAGATAAAATGTTTCCTTCCTGCTTGGAACACACTGTCCCTAGGATTTCCCTTCTTGCCCCAACTGCAGGGATCCCCCTGACTCAAGGGATACCCTGACAGCCCCAGGTGACAGTGCCGCTACTGGCATTCTGTGGGCAAAACTTCTGAGCATACCGGCTTCTTCCCTCAGCCAGCACTGCCCTCCCCAGTTCTGGTCTTCCTTGGTCTCAATCATGGTCAATAACAGCTAATGAGTTGCCTTGAGTTAATTCACATTGAATGCCTGTATCCAAACAGCACGTGTACCTTGCAAATACATACAACTGTTATGTGCTCATAATGATAAAAAATTAAACATAATAAAATTTGGGGGATTGTAGAACAGAGTCCAGGGCACTGCTCTTTCTCACTTCCTACCAAGATGCCCTTCTCTGCCTTCAGGGACATGTGTTCATTCAGTGTGGCCTCTGTTTTGTTGTGTTTGTCATTCTTTCATTTATGCTTCAGACACTTAAGGAGTAACTATAATGTTTCTGACAATATTTGTGGCAAACCTGAGCACATAGATTGGGCAGGAGAAACAACCTTGTAGCTCTCCTGTAGAGAGGAGAAGTCCATGCACCCGGGAATTTCATACCTGATGGAAAAGGAGTGACTCAGCACGGTGGATGGGTTTGGGGCACCATATGTATTTTCAAGCCCTTTTGTAAGGGACCTTCTGAGTGGAGACCTCATGTGGTTTGGAGTAAATGTCCATCATAATGGAAATGCTGCCTGTGCATTTAACCAGAAATTATAGTACAATTTGAAGACGAGGATAAAATAAGGAGTATCAGGGTGTGCTGTGGTGCAGGGAGGGGCTGTGAAACAACTATCAGTATATTGGGCAGATAGAGCAAAATTACATCTGAAGAGGAAAAACCTGGGAGAATGATCTAAAAGAATTGAAATACTTCCAGCCACTCTTGGATGTTCATAAGGCAAGCACAGCCCCTCTCCTGGTCCTGGCCTTTAAGAGGTCTGTGTGGCAGAAATGGTCAAACCTTCCCCCTTCTGGTACCTACTTGCCTTCAATGTCCTGCAAAATCTCACCAAGTTCCTTCTAGCACTTGCAAGGGCTTTTCTTGGGCTCTGCATTTCACATCCAGACTGGGGTCAGGGGTACCCCTGTGAGCCTAGGGATCAGCCTGACTGGACACTGATCAGGTGATGGTCAGAGCTTGGACCCAAGCTGAGACCCAGTCTGCATGCAGTTCTCGTCACACTTGAAAATATGTAACGGTCACTCAGAGGCACTGAGTGAAGTTTGGAAGTTTGGATGCACTGAAGAGGATTTAATTTTTGAATTCTTCTATATCTTGCAAGGTTTTTTTATAATCAGGTAAATAAACTGTGAGGATTATAACCAAGAAGAAATACAGTGTGATGTTTAGTAAACAAAGCACCCATGTGAGACACCACATATGGATGAATTTTATGAACATTGAGACAGATTTTCAAAACATAGCTTAACAATACAAATTAATAATGAAACACAGCACATCAAGAGAATATTCCCTATAATTCTTTCTAGTGAAACACTTCCACAGATCAAGAACTGTTATTACAGGACAGAGTACATGTTTCAAGAATGCAGATGTCAGGAGTCGTTGAGGATTTAGTCATTGACACATTAAATACTGATCAATTGTGTAGCCTCCTGTTTACATTCCAAACATTCCGTTTCTATTCAATTTATTATAAACATCACTTAACCAAAGCGATTTACTTCCTAGTTTGATAAGTCTCATTTTACATACAAGTTCTGTTTACATAATCGAAACAGGATATTGATGTTGTTCTGAATTTCAGAGCACCGTTTCTTCACTATCATTCAAAATACTATCATCTCCGCACTGAAAGGTTGAGATCCCTTGGTCTAGATCCTTCATATTAATGGACCCCAAGGAAGACGTTATCTCTGGGGCAATTGGTTGCATTTCATTTGTCTTCCCGTGTGACCTTACACCAGAGCCACTCAGCCTTCACAAGTACAGCATTGAAGTCAGAATTACAATCAGGAAGCGCCCAGGCAGGTCGTCATATCCGGTCTAAGGGACGTGAGTATACCGCAGCTGCGCCTGTGGTGGGCGGAGAGTGGGATGGGTGGGCGTGGCTTTGTGACGACGCATAGGGCGGGGCGGAAGGGGCAGGCCAGCTAACGCATAAAAGGGCTGAGCAGCCGCTCCAAACTGCCATTTGGAGCAGGTCTCCCCAGAGGAAGGAATCTTCCTGGAGTTGTGCCAGTGGAGTTCCTCGCTGGGAAGCCTTGTGCCCCTTGCTCCAGGAGACATGGAGGCTCCTTTGCAGGACTGCAGAGGTGAGTCTGACTTCAAAGTTTTTCGTAAACGCAAAGCTTTTGGGCCAAGATCAACTGGGGGCCAGGGAGTGAGAGAGCCCGTGTTCCCCTCCTCTGGCAGCCTTCCGACTGGCCTGACCAGGGCTCCCAGCCTGGCCCAGGCAAGGGGGACAGCTGCCCTGCCGTCTCCACAGCAAATGAGGGACCGGCTGCTGCAGGCCATTGACTCCCAGAGCAACATCAGGGACAGGGCGGTGGTGCTGGAAGTCATCTCCAGCCTGGAGACATACCCCATCACCAAAGAGGATCTGGAGGAGACGCGGCTTGGGAGGGTCATCAACGACGTGCGCAAGCAGAGCCAGAACCAGGAGGTGGCCAGGCGGGCCAAGAAGCTGCTGCGGAGCTGGCAGAAGTTCCTGGAGCCGCTGCCACAGGATGAGGCTACGCGGTGTGGGCCGGCGGGGGCGGCAGGCGGAGCAGGTGGAGGTGCACCCGACCCCCGGCCAGGGACGAGAGCGGCCAGTCCAGGCAAGACCATCCACGATGCGAAGAAGTCCCAAGACCTCCGGGCACTGCCACATGAGCCACTGGAGAAGGAGGAAAGCAAGCGCCGCTGGACAAAGAGCGACTTGGCCAGCCCAGGGCCACTTCCCAAGGTCCCCAGATTGAGCCAGGATGCCCCAGTCCCCAGCTCATCTCCCCTCCCCACTAGTGGGATCCCAGGCCCCCTTGTCAGCAGGGGGCACACAAGCCAGGAGGACAACCAAGGGAAGCCCAATGCCCATCACGGAAGGAGGGGAAAGATCGGTGTCCAGGAGGCCAGGCCCCCCACCTGCTCAACAGACCTGGGCCAGACTCCCGGGCCCTGTTTGCAGGGAAAGGCTAAGATGCTGCAGCAGCCCAGGGGGGACAAAACACCATGCCCTCCACGGCCCAAGCTCCCTCTTGGCTGCTCTTTCAGTCCTGGCAAATCACCGCTGGGGTGTTCCTCTGCCGGGCCACAGAGCTCACGTGCACCCTGGACCTCCAAGCCCATTCCCTCTCCTCGGCCCCCAGCACTCCGTGCCAGGCAGATGTCCCCATCGCTTCTGCTGGCTCAGCCATCCATGCCCACCAAGAGGAGGACCCATGTGCCTGTTGCTGGGGAGAGGCCAGTGCGCTGCCTGGAGCAGTCCCAGGGCCACCAGGGGCTGACTGGGCCGGGGCAAGAGGCAGGGCTGTCACCAGCAGCAGCAGAGCCCCTCCTGCCCGGTCCGGGCAGCACCCTGGACTCCCGCATGGGGGACAGCGCCTTTGCCTCCTCAGGTGGCTGCGACAGTACCAAGGGGAGGCACGGGCCTCGTGAATGCATGGTTACATTGGCCGGGAAGGCAGCCCACCCGAAAGTGGAGCTAGTCCGGTTGAAAAAGCGAAAACTCACCTTTGACCCCGTGACTAGACAGATCAAAACTCTGACCCAGAAGCAGCCAGAGTGGACAGACAGCCCAGTGCACACGGAGTGGCCCAGGGCGGAGCTGGAGCGGCCAGAGGACAAGGCCAAGGCCAGCCTCCCCAGCCCCTTCCAACTGAAGAGCTGCAAGGAGTTGTCTCGCAAGGAGATGACCCCGTTGGACCTCGGCCTCCAGATCAGCCTGCTCCCATCCTGGTCCTCTGCAAGCCCGCATGCCCCTGGGGCCCACCCCTTGGTGCCCCAGTACCTGAACCAGGAAGAGAACACCCGGCCAGGGGCCCCACAGCGCCAGGTGTTGGTGCCTCAGGCCCCGCCCACGGACCTACCAGGGCTGACCCGGGAGGTCACACGGGACGATCTCCACAGAATCCAGGCCCGCCAATGGCCAGGGGTGAATGGGTGTCAGGACACACAGGGCAAGTGGTACAACTGGACCCAATGCATATCGGTGGACAGGGAGGACGGCAGCCGGCCCTTGACTATTCTGCCTTATGTCTGCCTGGACTGACCAGCCTCTCACCCTCACCTCCTTTCCTGGCATCTTGACATTTCAGTGATGTCAATAGAGTTAAAGATTCCTGCATTTGCAAATATAGGTATCAGCTGGTTAGGATGCATGGAAGTGGTACTAGACCAAGACTGACCCATGCCTCCACCACACCACAGTACACTTAACTCTGCCTGCCATCATGAAAACCCTTATCTTAGCTCTACCTGCCAGCATGAAAGTGGTACTACACCAAGACTGACCCATGCCTCCACCACACCACAGTACACTTAATTCTGTCTGAGGTCATGAAAACCCTTATCTTAGATCTACCTTCCAACATGATCCTGTGAAAAAGGGAGGGTGAGAACGTTGTAGGTACATGTTGGATGGCCACTGTGAATGTGCAAAGGGATTCCCTTGGGATTCCAGGACCTAGCTCTGAGAAGAGGATTATTGGATCGACACCTGAATCTCAGAGGCTAGGGTGCTGGCTACATACACTAGAGCTGGTGGGTTTGAATCTGGCCTGGGCCTGCCAAACAACAATGACAACTACAACAACAAAATAGCTGAGCACTGTGGCGGGTGCCTGTAGTCCCAGCCACTTGGGAGGCTGAGACAAGAGAATTACTTAAGCCCAAGAGTGAGGTCTACCCGAGTCTACCCAAGTCTTGATGTGAGGTTTCTGTGCTAAGAGATTTTCAGCATGAATTCACTGTGTCTGTGTTCCTCTTGCCAAACATTCTACTCCTCCTAGATTGCTGTGTCAACTGCACTCCTGTCAAAAGGTAAAATGAGGAGGAATCCAGTGAAAGGATCTAGAGCGGCTTTCATGCCAAACCCGGAGCAGCTCGGGGAACCAGAGAAGCTTAGATGGACTCGGGGGCTGCTGTGTCATCAGGAAACACGTAGGGACAGGAAATGGAAGTACCATCAGCCAAGGCTTCCTTGGTTTCTGCTCCCAGCTTGGCCTGGTTCCATCAGCCAGCGACTGGGATTGATGAAGCTCTGTGGCTGTAACTGACCTAGTTTCAGTTATCTCTTAAGAGAGTATGTTCCTAAGGTGGACTCTGCACATATTCACCTACTAATTTAGGTTGTGATTCCTTACGGAAGGGAATGATTGCATCATTTTCTCAATCCTAGTAAGGATAATCCAGCACTTTTGCATTCTATCATAGGAAATTCACACTGCAGAAAGGCCATGTGGTTGCTGCCTTTGTGAAAAAGCTTATATTCATAGCTGTCATCTCATGAGCTACTTCACTTTCACACTGGAGAGAAACCATGTAACTGGGACATATATGGAAAAGACTTCTGTCAAAGATTGGCGTTAGATCCCACCAGAGAATTAACAATGGAGAGGAATCTGAGGAATGCCATCTATGTGGGAAAATGTTTAGTACACATGGGATAAAGCACCGTGGAGAGAAGCCACGAAATATCATCAAGGTGGGACATTACATGGTGCACGTTCTGACCTTAGAAAGCATAAGAGAATTCATACTGGAGAGAAGCCATATGAATGCCATCTATGAGAGGCAGGCTATAGTCAAGGGTATCACCTCAGGCAATGTGAGGCAGTTCACAGGAGAAAGAAACTAAAGAATATCTTCAGAAAATGTTTTGACATTAGATGACATGTCATCTATCTAACAGAACCTTTATACAAAGATTTGGCCTTAGAAACCAATTCAAATTCAACATGGCATGAATCTATGTCAACGTCGCTTATGTGGGAAAACCTTCACTTCAACCTCTGGCCTTAGATTACATGGAAAAGTCACACTGGACATAAATCATACCAATTCCACCTTGTGAGGAAAGCCTTCATTCAACACACGAACCTTAGACAACCTGAGGCAATTCACACAAAGAGAAAATTAAGAATGTCTGCAGAAAATTTTTAGTGTTAGATAAAATGGTATTATCAATGATGGAGGTAAGAACTGTTGAAGAGAATAGATCCGTAACTTTAACACTTAAATACAACAGATGCCTTCCATGTTGAAGAAATACGGTAAACACTATGGATGAATACTTAGTTATTCTTATTTCTCACTTGGTATACAGGAATTCATATGGAGGAGAGTCCATATATCTGATAACAATGTGCCATTAATCTGATTATATGTGACTCAGGAAACCTTAAACCATGTATGTAATTAATTGTAAGGTATTCAGCAACAGCTCTGACTGCAGACACTAAAGCAGGTGTAGGAGAGATACCCTATATCTGTAATTCAGAGGAGACTGTCACAGTGTATTGTTTATTAATAGGAGAAAACTCCACCTGGGAGAACTGTCCTGTAGATAAAAGGAAACAATATTGTAGCAAGCACCAGGCTTGGCATGTGCCAGAAAAGTCTGTGGTAAATGGTTGCTAAGACGAGAAATAGGTGAACAAAGTCTTTATGGGGGCATTGGACTCTCTCCAGACATAACCATTACTTGATACAAAAGAAGGTATGAAAGCAAATGTCATGAGAAATCCTTTACTCAGAGAACAACACCTCTGACATTTGTGAGCTTTCACATGGGGTGAAACACTCTTAATGCCACAAAAGTAGGGAAGTCTTCAGTGAGCCTGTATTTCTTTGGTAACATTTAAGTTTCCCAAATTGAGGTAATTATCAGTACTAGAATCCACATGGAGAAATTGCCCGCTAGATTTCAGGTCAGAAAAGTGGGCTGGGGCAAAGAGGTAGACTCTAAAAACAGACTTTTAACATAATTTAGCACATAACTCAGAATTCTGTGAAAATGGCTACTCATTACAAATGTGGCACATAAATGCTTTGATCTGGAAATACTGAATGCAGACTGATGTAAGAAATTACATTGGACATTTTTTCCAATAAATCAATACTTGCAAGTGTTGAAGGACTCAAACCTGAAAATCTAATAGTTTGATAAAGTTTGAGTTAAGTTTTATGTATTTTTTTTTTTTTTTGTGGTTTTTGGCCGGGGCTGGGTTTGAACCCGCCACCTCCGGCATATGGGACCGGCGTCCTACTCACTGAGCCACAGGCGCCGCCCAAGTTTTATGTATTTTAATAGGTAGATTGCATCAGCACTCCCTGCTGTGTGAGTAGAGTCAGGAGCCCTGGGTGAGTCTCTCCTGATTTCAACAGCTTCATCTACACAGCACAACTTCCCTTATTCCACCTTCTCCCCAAAACCACTTGTGTCTGTTCAGCCCCAGTTTGGACACTTCAGGAGTCTTCAGCCCAAGTTTATCAAAGACAACTTGGGGGCAATATCAAAGACATCTGCTAGAAAGCACTGTTTTGTCTCTCTCCCTGTGAGAAGCTTCCTGGGGCCAGAGACTATGGCAACTCTGCTCTCCTACACCACAGATAGCTCCTTGGATTTTGTCCTCAAAGCCTCTCTGAGTGAGGTTGGGAGTTGATGTCATGATAACCCACATTTTATTCAGGTCAGTCCTGAGTCATGACACAGACAGGGACACAGCTGTGTCTCCATTACTGCTGCCCAGAAGGTAAAACATCCATGTAGAAAAGAGCCCAACCTCTCGGCCAACACACAAGCCCTTCTTCCATTTGAGTCGATGTCGCTTTCCACAAGTGAAGTGAACGTTCTGACAAAGTCTGCGTCACTGCTTTGATCCCCAGCTCAGAAACGTGTTGTCCTTCAAATGTATCGTCCTTTAACATCAAACCTAATACTAAAGGGAAAATTTCCCAGGATACAACTGGGATGACTGGAGGTTCTCACAACCTGGCAAGATCCCCAAACAATGGGCCTCCTGAGGCCAATTAAATGGACACATCCTTGGGTGACATTGACACATCACATTATTTTCAACAATCTCCACAGTGATCCTACCCAGCGCCCAGGGTTTACGTCCAGTCATGTAGGTCCCAGAGGAACAACCAAATCAAACCCTTGGCAGCCTAGGCTGAAGAATTTACAGTTTTATTTCCTTCTTAAAACACTTCATTTCCCCCACCCTGTAGCTGACAGCAGCTGTAGTCCCGACGCGCTCTCCGATGTCCTAACTGTGCTGTAGACACAGGAGTGGACGGTGAGAAAGGCTTAGGGGCATCTCCGCACCGTGAAAGGGTCACACAGAATTCTCCTATGCAACCTCCTCTTCCATTCCCATAGAAGGAATCACTCCTCTTTTGTATTCTGACCAAGCCTTTCCCTTCTTTCTGTCCACTTTGATCAAGACAGAAGATACGTGCTGCATTTCCGTTAGAACTTCCAAAACTACAGGACTGAAAATCTGAACATCGCACAAGCCATGCCTTGCACTGCCACCCCACTGTCGGTAGAGGGCGCGTCAGCCTGGCATTTCTGACCATGAAGGCGCATGCGCGCTCGTCCAGCGGACTTGGACCTCAGGGTCCAAAGGGAGGAAGAAGCTTTGGGAAGAGATCCGTGAATGCAGAGGAGGCAGCTTCGCTGCAGGGTCACCCAGGTATTTTTCCCTGAGGAGCAATAAATGTTTTTATTTTCTGGGCTATTCCTATGTGTTTCATTCCTTCTGCTATAAAATTTATAGCAGCAAATATATTGACACATATATTTATTGAGGTTTTTAATAGAGAATCCAAACAGGCTATGATGTTCGTCCCTACCTCTGACGCCCCACTTTTAGTTTGACTGCAAAAAACCCCAGAAAACAAAAAACTGAATATATAAAAATAAATTTCTGGAGACTCAAAAGGAGCAGAAACACATCAACAATCGTGAGACAAATACACAGAATATCAGGACCTTCTGGAACAATAATTTAAGGGTAGAGCAGTGCCCGACTGACCCCTATTGAAGCCCAAGAAGAGAAACAGAAACCCCACATACCTGTACCCCTTTTCCTGTACTTTGTCAAAGAATTTATAATCTTAAAATAATTGTTAATTCTGAATTCAGGTAGTGAGTGGTCCATCTGAGAGACCTTTAGATGACTGTACACATGGAAATTTTGTGGATTTGCCATTCATTAAAAATAGTCAAATACAGCATTGATCCAATCATGAGGGCAAAGCACCTATCAACACTATTGCATGGGAGATAAGTTTGTAATATGTGAATATTAGAGGACATATTCAAAGAACAGCATCTGGATGCTAAAGTTAGAAAATAAAACTACAGCCTCATATCCCTGAGGAACACATATTTTAAAAAATCCTCACAAGATCTTAATAAGCTGAATTAAATGACACACTTGTTTAAATGACTCATCATGATCACATTGGATTTATCCCAGGGACGCAAGGACTGGTCTATATGTTCCAATATGATTCCACCCATGGCAAGTTCCGTGGCACATTCAAGGCTGAGAAGGGCAAGCTTATCATCGATGGACATCCCATACCATCTTCCAGGCCCTCAGCTGCTGGCATGCCCTTGCCTACTCAGGCCCCCACCCCACTGAGAATCTCCCCCTGGCACAGTTTCCACACCAGACCCGCTGAAGAATGGGAGGGGCCTAGGGAGCCCCACCTTGTCATGTAACATCAATAAAGATCCCTGTACTCAGAAAAAAAAAAAATGAGTTCAAAAATTTGTATAGATCCAGGGAGAAAAGCTGAATAGCTAAAGCAACCTTGCAGAAGAACAAAGCTGGAGGCATCACACTCCCTGAGTTCAAAATATATTATAAAGCCATAGTAACCAAAACAGTATGATAACTGGCATAAAACACACATACTGACCAATGGAACTGCCCAGAAATAAACCTAAGCATTTTATAGTTCATTGATTTTTTACAAAGGAACTAAGGACACCAAATGAGGAAATAACAGTCTCTTTTAACAAATGGTATTAGAAAACTTAATATCCTGGGGCGGCGCTTGTCGCTCAGTGAGTAGGGCACGGGCCCCATATACCGAGGGTGGCGGGTTCAAACCCAGCCCCGGCCAAACTGCAACCAAAAAACAGCCGGGCATTGTGGCAGATGCCTGTAGTCCCAGCTGCTCGGGAGGCTGAGGCAAGAGAATCGCGTAAGCCCAAGAGCTAGAGGTTGCTGTGAGTCCTGTGATGTCATGGCACTCTACCGAGGGTGGTACAGTGAGACTCTGTCTCTACAAAAAAAAAAAAAAAAAACTTAATATCCATGCGCAGACAAAAGAGTTAAACTCTTATTTCACATCATATACAAAAAAAAATCAACTCAAAATGGATTGCAGACTTAAATATGAGCTCTGAAACTGCAAAGAAGAAGAAAACATGGGAAAAGCTCTGTGACATTGGCCTAAGCAATAATTTGTCGGATAGAATTTCACAAGCACAGGCAATAAAAGCAAAAACAGACAAACGAGATAGCATCATACTAGAAAGGAAAACAAGCAAAGGATACTATTAACAGAGTGAAGACACAGCCCGTGGACTGGGGAAAATATTTGCAAAGCTGTCATCTTATAGAGGGCTGATACTCAAAATAAATAAGGAACTCAATTCAACAGCAAGAAAACAAATAATCAGATTTAAAAATGGGCAAAAGATATGAACAGGCATTTCTCAAAAAAAAAAAAAAGAAAAGATATGAATGGCTAATAGATAATATGAAGAAAATGCTCACCATTTCTAATCATGAAAGAAATGCAAATTAACACCATGAAATATCACTTCTCGCCTGTTAGAATGGCTATTAAGAAAATGACAAATGATAACAAATGTTGGCAAGGATGTGGAGAAAAGGAAACCCGTGTACGCTGTTAGTGAGAATGTAGGTCAGAACAGCCATTTTACTCTCCCAGTATTGATCCACTTGATGAAAAAGATTTGAAAGGAAATCACCACATGATTCAACTCCCTCCTCAGCTCTGAAAAGTACATCATTGTTCTAGCAAATAAGAAGCTCACACATTCGTGAGGGAGGCAATATACATTCAGTAAGCCAACACACAAAGCAACAAGCACTATACCACAAGGGAAACTCTACAGGGGTTCAGATCAGGAGCAAGTAGGGTGAGCAGAGTCTGGTAAAGTCTGGGAAGTATTCACTAACAAAATGTCTAGTCACCAACTACACCAACTGGTTTCTCAATACCGCCTAATCTGTCAATTAACATAGCCCAGTGTTTATTCACAAACTTTAATCTTTTGCCAAAACGCTTGTAGCTTATGTTCCTATTTAGCAAGGTTTCTGGTCAAAACTGTGCACCCACATCCTTCTAATGAACTGAATGTCCAACAAAACAAGGACTCGCAGTCTCCCCATGAATGCCGTTCAACATACACAGAGCCCCTCTGTCCACTGAGTATCACTAATGGGGTACAGACAGGCACTTATTATCCAGACAAAAACATTTGGCTGGTGCCAGACAGCCACCAACGGAGGTGTTCTCTGCCTCCTGGAAATGAAGCCAAGCTTTCTCCTCCCTGCAGCCATGAAGATCCCAGTCTTCCTCTTTACCATTCTCTTCTTTATGAGCCAACTTCTACCAGGTAACAAAATAGAGTTTGCAGAACCTAGTAAGAGTAGAATGCCTGAGACCTTAGAGCAGTGGTTCTCAACCTTCCTAATGTTGCAACCCTTTAATACAGTTCCTCATCTTGTGGTGACCCCCAACCACAAAATTATTTTCGTTGCTACTTCATAACTGTAATTTTGCTATTGTTATGAATCATAATGTAAATATCTGATATGTAGGAGACCCCCCAAGGGGGTCACGACCCACAGGTTGAGAACCGCTGCCTTAGAGGGATCCAATATCCAAAGCAAAATCACCATGACCTATGACCAAAAAGGGCATTTCACGGGAAATCTGGAAGACCCTTTGGCTGAGACTCCTGAAGCCATCTGATTCATTCATTAGTACTCCATAGAAAATCTGTTAGAAGAAATGAATGCAAATGTGTTTCAGGTGCTTGAAGCCCTCTTTACTCCATCACTAAATGTGAATTTAGGCAGGTTTACTCACAGTTTCTAGATCTTGACAAGAAACAGAAAAAATAGGGCATTATTCTACTAAATACTTGTCTCTAAAACTCCTTCACTTTCTTTCAGCAAAGGTTATTTATCTTAACTCAGTAGCACAGGAGCTATTCCAAAGCCATAGTGGGTTCAGGCAAAAGAGTTTGGTGGGGTGACTCTCCTTGAAAAGATTACTGTAATCTAAGAAATCTCCAACTCATTGCCCTGTAATACTGTTGATCCCTTGGGCTTGATTTTGTCCCTTAAGGCTTCATCCAATTCCTGGATTTCCCTCTCCCTTTTCGATGTCTAGTCATCTAATGTAAAACTTAAACACAGGAAGCAGAGATTAACCTGCAGCAAAGTGTATTCTTCTGCATCCAGCATGCATGCAGGAGTCACAGGTGCAGGACACCTTGCACAGACACGCTTTGAAGGAGTATGTAAAGGGCTAGTGTTTACCCCAAGAAGTAACCAGGTATCCAAAAAAGGTCAGAGAACTTTCTGGAACTCCCGAATATGCAGATGAAGAAAGAAAGAGAGGGAAAAAAGGAGGAAGAGGAAAAGGAGAAGAAGAAACGTATGCCTTACATGAGGTGGAATATCTCACTATCTTTTATCTTTTCCTAGAATTCAGGACCTTTGGGTTTGGGAAGGAGTCAGAAAGTGACCATAGATGTGTGAGAAGGTGGGCAATTCTTTTTTATTTTCAGCGACTGCCAATGGCTATGCTTTATGTTTTTTGCAAAAAAAAAAAAAAAAAAAAGGACATTGCCCTAAGTTTACAAGATAAAATATAAAGAGAGGTATGCCTATTCTTGATGAATGCAGACCTTCCTATCTTGATCTATGACAGTAAGTTCAGAAGGACTACACAGTGCTAATGGGAAGCACATAGCTCAGGTTTGGGAGATGAGGGACAGTTTGTGAGAAAATGCCCGTTTTGCTTCAGGAAAACTAATCTGGAAGAAGTAGAAGGACAAGATTGAATTGAGGAGAGAACAGAGTAGGAAACAAGTTCAGTTTTTCAGATATTGGTTAAGCATCCACCGTATATGGGAACCTAGAAGGAAATAAGCAAAGAACGAAAACATATGACCTTTGACTCCCAAGAATCCATAGGTTTTGATTGCTGTACAGCCTGGTGGAAAGTTAGCAAACTCCTAAAACACAGCATTGGCAGAGGATGAAAAGAGGTTTTATGAATGAGAAATACCAGAGAAGTAATGTATGACCACAAAAAAAGCCAAAAGTAAACAAGGCTGGCAAGCTGAAGGCAAAGCCTTAAGTGATCCTGATCACAGAGGCAGGTTTGGGAAGGAGAATCATGGGAACAATTGAGTATTAAGAGTCTTTGAGGGGTGGCGCCTGTGGCTCAGTAAGTAGGCCACCAGCCCCATATACCGAGGGTGGCAGGTTCGGACCTGGCCCCGGCCAAACTGCAACAACAAAAGAGAGTCTTTGAGCCATCCATCCCACCTTTTCTGCTGCATCTTTCCCTTGGTAATACTCTGTGTGTGGGTGTCTGTCTTGTGACTTGGCATATGTGTGAAGTATATCCTCTATCCCACATTCCACATGGGCTTGGGGATAAGTGACAGGCTGATGTGGAACTATACCCCCATAGAAGGGGTTAAGCTTCTCCATCACATTTCGAAGAGCTAAGATGTGAGAGTCTCATTGAACATTTTATAAATTACCTTTAAAAAGCTTTCATTTTTGTTAAGGGAAGAGTACGTAGTTTTTAAACAAACACAAAAGTGTATTTTTAAACATAGAACTGTTAACCTTGTTACCATTAGCAAAGAAGCTATGATAACTGCAGACGCTGTGAAATAATTCAGGGACAAGATTCTAAAAGGCCTTAAAGATGATGCAGTTCATTATTCTTGCCTTATGGACAGAAGAAATTAAGGCCTTAAAAAGTGAAGTGCCTCCCTTGAGACTGGGTTCAATATCAGAATTAAGCTTTCTCTTCACCTCCTGGCTTGTTCTATATGTTCCTCTGCTGTGCTGTTTCCTTTGCATGACTCCCCAAAGACTAGTCAAAGGTGACACCATCTCTAGTTATAACATAGTTAACTCAGTAGCACACAAAACTGGTGACTTCAACTTTGAAGATAATCATCCTTATGATTACTAAAGACCCGTCTGATCAGCACTTATTGAGCAATCACCCTTGCTAAGCATATGCGTTTGACTTTAAAACTAAATTTAGAATATTGATATTTTAAAATATATGTTTTGCATCCATATTCCCAGAAAATTGATGTTTTTTTTTTTTTGGCTTTTTTTTTTGAGGCAGAATCTTCACTTTGTCACCCTTGGTAGAGTGCCATGGCATCATAGCTCACACCGACCTCAAACTCTTGGGCTCAAATGATCCTCTTGCCTTAGCCTCCCAAGTAACTGGGACTACAGGTACCCACCAGAATGCCCAACTGTCTTTAGAGATGGGGTCTTGCTCCAGCTTAGGCTGGTCTTGAACTCCTGAGCTCAGGCAATCCACCAGCCTTTGTCTCCCAGAGTGCTGGGATTACAGGTGTGAGCCACTGCACCCAGTCCAAAATTGATGCTTTTAACAAAGATCTAAAAATTCCAAATTTAGAAAACCTAATTTACTCTTTTTTTTGTTTGTTTTCATAGTCATTCAATTAAAATGGAGCCAAACAGGAACACAACAAGACTAGAGAAGGAAATGCAGGAAGCTGCTAAAGAAAGCAGTCTACAAGGAAGCTAGGGTCCTCTCCAGTGGTCCTTAGGTGGACATTTGCCACAGGACTGTTTTTAAAGGCAGAGGGAGGAAAGGAAGAGGAGAGGAGAATACAGACAGGGATGAAGAAGGGGGAAAACATGGGGCTTAGAGTGCCCAGGCATTAGCTCTGTCTCTCTCACCTTCCTCACTAGATCACTAGGTGATCTTGGGCAAATTTCTTCCTTTCCCTTGATCTCGTTTCCTCATCTATCAGGTAAGTGACTGAACAAATAATCTGAAATGTATATTGCAACTCTAACATTTTTTCTAAAGCCAATAGCTGGAAATGACAGTATGCCCACAATATGCAGTATGCAAGGTTCAATAGCCAAGAACAAACTGAAAACAACAACAACAACAAAAAAACCCCTAAAACACCCATAATGAGGTTCAGCACCTGTGCACAGTGGTTATGGTGCCAGCCATATACACCTGGGCTGGCGGGTTTGAACCTGGCCTGCTAAACAACAATGACAACTGCAACAAAAAATAGCAAGGTGTTGTGGTGGGCGCCTGTAGTCCCAGCTACTTGGGAAGCTGAGGCAAGCAAATTGCTTAAGCCCAAGAGTTTGAGTTTGCTGTGAGCTGTGACAGCACTGCACTCTACTGAGGGTGACATAGTGAGACTCTGTCAATAAATAAATAAATAAAAACACCCATAATGAGACTTGGATTCTTATAAATGAACAGCACACCATATTTTGACCAAGCTCCTTTATTATTTGAAAATTTAAGCTCAATAGAATCCTCAAAGAACTGAAAATATATCTTCCATTTGATTCCTCAATCCCATTAGTAGGTATCTACCCAAGAGGAAAAAAGTATCATTTTATCATAAGGACATTTGTACTGGATTATTTATCACAGCTCAGTTTATAATTATCGAGATGTAGAATGAACCCAAGTGCCCATCAACCTATGAATGAATTAATAAACTGTGGTCTATGTATACCATAGAATATTTTAAAAAGATGAAGAGTTTATGTCTTTTGTATTAACCTAGATGGAATTGGAGAACTTTCTCCCTAGCAAAGAATTACAAGAATGGAAAAGCAAGTATTCAATATTAATGCAAAGCCAGTATATGAACAAATGTATGCCCACAGAAGAGAAAAACTCAAATTGAAGTTGGGGCAAGAGGAGAGGCGGGAATAAGAAAAGGGGAGGAAGGACAGGGATTGTTGTGCTCTCCCCTAACAGGTACAATGTAAAGGTACATGGCGCACCCCCTGGGTGGGGAGCACAACTGCATCAGGGACTTCACCTAACAAATGCAAACATTGTAACCTAATCATTTGTAAACTCATTAATCTGAAATAAAAACAATTTAAGCTCAATAGAGTCAGCTGTAGCAAAATAGCACACATGTGAATTGACAGAAATAACAAATTTCTGCACACATTACAGGATGGAAAATAGCTATGTCTTAATCACTTATTTCTCAGTAATGTACTGAATACCTATTACAAGCCAAAACTTGAGTTGGATTCCGACATAAGAATAAGGTGTGATTCCTGCCCTCTAGAAATTCATCTTCAAGAATCAAGGTCAGATGTTATACCCATGGAAAAAGTTCTACCACAGAGAGATGGTCAAGTGTGACTTACCAGATATCGCAAGACATGGCAACGGTTCATCCTTTATAAAATACTAATCTTTAAAAAAAAACAACGAATCTCTTATGATTCTTTTATATGCAGAAGGCCATTTCAGCCTGAGATAAATTGGCTCCATATATATATATATATATATATATATATATATATATATATATATATATATATATATATATAGCACTTGACTAGTTACAGGCAAAAGGG
The DNA here is from genome assembly GCF_027406575.1 of Nycticebus coucang. NCBI lineage: Eukaryota > Metazoa > Chordata > Mammalia > Primates > Lorisidae > Nycticebus > Nycticebus coucang. The sequence continues at coordinate 29,769,118 of NC_069803.1, read as the reverse complement.
AATATTAAGCTTGGGAATAAAAAAACTGAAATTTCAGCTGGTTTATACCAAGTCCTTAACACTTAGAATAATCATTGATTTCTTTTAAGAAATGTACACTTAAGGTGGCGCCTGTTGCTCTGTAGATAGGGCGCTGGCCACATACACCCAAGCTGGCGGCTTCGAACCTGGCCTGGGCCAGCTAAAACAATGACAACTGCAACAAAAAAATAGCCAGGTGTTGTGGCAGGTGCCTGTAGTCCCAGCTACTTGGGAGGCTGAGGCAAGAGAATTGCTTAAGCCCAAGAGTTTGAGGTTGCTGTGAGCTATGAGGCCTGTATCAAGGGCAAGAAAATGAGCATATGATAGGTATTCAGTACATTACTGAGAAAGAAAGGAAAGAAATGTACACTTAAAATCATTTTCCCAGTTCACATTTTAGGAAAGTATGGTTTTGCATATTTGATCATTATATCCATCAACTAATTGACTTGTGATAATTGAATTAAATTCAATCAAATTCATTTGCATTTCAGTTCAATTCAACAGGAATTCACAGAGTATAATAAATGATGTGGAGTCATTTAAAACTATTTAAGAATTAGTCTTTGTGTTCCAGAACAGAAAAAATTAGAAGCTCTGGTCTGATACCCATCCTCTGTTCAGCAAAGAGCTACAGAGGCCATCATTGAAATGGGTCACTTTGTTACATATGGACACTGCTCAGAATTAAACTGCTTTCGAAACTGTGGGCCATCTTCAGAACAGTGATATCTTAGCACATAAATCAAATATTATTCAATGTTTTAACAAATATATTTGTTCAACCTTTAAGAAGAACTCTAACATTTCACTCTTAATGTGTGTAGTGGTGTCTAGAGCAAGATTGCAACCTCAAAACTAAAGAAATGAAGCCACAGGAAGTAACAAATACTGACAGAGGCATATTTATGTGTTATGTATGTAGGAAAATTGTTTCCTAGAAAAATACCCTCTCACTTTATTTAAAGTATACTATCTTTAGATCTGTATTTCAGTTCCACTTTTGAAAGATATATATATTATAATCTATCATAATAAATATTTACTTGGAAATACATATATATGGAAAGAAAGCACTGGGGAGTAAGGGAGACATTTTTCTTCTCTAAAAACTTTCTTCTACTCTAGGAAAATCAGCACTACAAGACATCATTTTTAAAATTAATCTCCCCCATCAGTGATAGAAGATAAAAAATAGTAAGACAAATAAACTGGAGTGTACATGGTCTAGAACCTAAAAAGGGGGAGAGGGCTGCTCAGCTTCAACTTTTGTGCACCCAACATTATCAGATTTTTCAAGAATGCCAAAAAACTTTTGTATAACAGCAGATTATTAGGTGTTGGTTTAAGAAATCAAAAAACACAACAAAAAAATCCACATAAGATTGTTTTCAAACATTGCCTCTCACTGACAGGTAATCCAATTAAAATTCAGGGAGACTAATAAATAGTTGCAATTATCCTCTTTTGTGTACAGCCAGGGGCAGATTCAAGGAGATCTGTGAACGTCCAGATGGCTCCTGCCAGGATTTCTGCATTGAAACAGAAATCCACGTTGGGAGATGTTTAAATGACCAATATTGCTGCCTGCCCCTGGGACATCAACCTGGAATTGACAGCACTACACCCAGCAAGAACCAAAGCTGAAGACTTTTCTTTATTTGAATGATTTATAGTCTCTTTCTCTTTGTTCTTTTTTCCCCATAGGGATTCTTAGTGGGTCCTCAATAAAGAATAAAGCAAAGCTACCAAGCAAAAAACTTATTTAAAAATTCATATTATATATTATCACTTGATTACTGTTCGGTTTCCTGTAAAATCCATCCTTTTATCTGATTTGGATGAACTCCTGGTTGAACATGACCTGGGGGTGGGGGGCTGAGGACATAAAGACCTAAGTAGGTTAGAAGTAAAAAAGATGAAAAAAAGAAAAACATGTAAATACTAATGAAAATAAAGTTGTAATTGTTATTTGAATATCAGATAAAATAAAGTCATGGATTATTAACAGGGACATGGAAGAATATTACTTAATAGTAACAAGGTTAATTTATCAAGAAGTTGTAAAAATCTCAAATATATTGTGCATCTAACAAATTTTTAAAATACATGAAGCAAAAAAAAGGAAGAGGAGAAATAGCTAAATATATACTTAAAGAAGTTGACATTTCTCTTTCAGTCATGAATAAAGGACACAAATTCAGTAAGGATAGAAGAGTTGAAAAAATACTAACTGTTAACCTAACGAATATTTACAGAAAACTTCACATATCAATAGCAGAATAAACATTCTTTTCAAGTGTGCCTTTACCAATAATAGACCATATTCTGGCTCATAAAGGAAGTATTAAAATAAAATGATCCAAGTCACACAAAGCATGTTCTGTGACCTTAATAGACTTAAACAACAAATTAACACTCAATATTTTTAAAATTCTCAACTATCTGGAAACTAAACAACAAAACTTCTAAATAAAAATTGGTTAGATGACTGGCTGGAGCCAGCTTTCCACAGAGGCTCCCATCTAGAAAGAGAGTTAAAGGATAGAAGTTTAGCAAGTAAGCTGATGGTTTGGAGCTGAACCAAGAGAGAAAGTTGAAGAACTCACATCAACCCTGCTGAGGCGAGCTGCGACTCCAAGGATACAAACAATAGGTACAAAATCCATTGCCAAGCAGATGGGAGTCCCCTCCCCCATGAGAACAGCTCACAGTATGCCCCATACAAAAAAGTGAGCAGAGTTCAAATGTCCTCCCATTTTATCCCACAGGACAGACCCTCTAAAAACCAGACCTCCTTCCCCTACTGGGGTGCCATGCCACTCTCTTGTCAGGAATAAAACTGTATAAAACTGTATATATTCTCTACCTGCAATTCTGAACTCCCAACACTCCACTCCACTCTCACTCCAAGGTCTGGAAGCCTATCCTCCATGGAGTCCAGATTCTTGGTTATTTTCTTGAGAGGTGTGGACAGGGAATGGGCTGTTGCAGGTCTCTGCTGATTCTGCGGCACAGGGGTAAGGAGAAAACAGTGGACTGAATGAACTGGGAAAGGGAGAGGCATGCCCCCACCCCCAGCACAGAGGAGCAGTGGCAGCAGCGGGAACAATAAGGATCACACCCCTCGGGATATTTTGGAAGGACACTCCCTGTCTATCTGGGCAACCAGAGAAAGCTGGGCATATTCTCCAGTGGCAGACACTGGCAGAATAGATCTGGGATGGTGATGCAGGCCCTGTGAGCAAAGGGTATGCCTGAGATGGTACCGCCCTGGGTGGAGTGCAGCAGGACAGAGAATTGAAGGCATGTGCATGCGCATGCGCATGTGCAGAGACAGCATACTTCCAGGGCGGGGCTGCACCAGAGGACTACTTTATTGAGCCTAAGGCACTCATCCCTCAGGGGATCATAGCTGAAACAAAGGCAGGGGGGAAACTGAAAGCTGAGTGTAAGCTCTAACAGCACCCGCCCCAACACAGACTGCAGGGGAAACAGAAAAGACAGCTCCAGGCAGCGGCACAGACCAGGGCTGAGTCACAGTTTCTGTGAACTCAAACAGTGCCTGGTCTGCAGGGGAATATTGCCAGGACAGAATCAGAAATTCTGCGCAAATATAAGTGTCAGCAACATCAATCAGGGGTGGGACTGAAACTGAGTGAACTCCCCAGCTTCCATTAACCACCCGAGGTTGTCAGGCCTTAGCTTCCCCTGCTGGATGGTGACAGAGTGCAGAGGTCTGGCTGGGGTGACATAAGATCTCTCTGTGACTCAGGCAGGCTCAACCCCCTGGAGCATCTACTCATTAGAGGGAACTGGGTCATAGCCCTGCGGGGTTACCAGTGACTGGGTATGACAGAGGAGCAAGGTGGGGAAGGAAGTATCAACCTTCCCAGAATAACTCATTTTCTGGAGGGTTCCTTCTGACTCCACAGAGCACCAAACAAGTCATACTCGAGTTGCCACCAGACCCTTGCTATCTAGTTGCCAGAGACCTTTTGAACTCCCTCACTGGAGACCAGGTGCTGACTGGGAAAATTGATTTAGATGTCTCTGACTGGACTAATCACCTGAGGACTATCCAAAGTGGTACTGTGGGTGTGTGGTTGTGGGAAGGTTTGATTTTCCTTTTCTAGTTGTTGCCCTTGAGGGGCAGGGTGACTTAATTGCTGGTATTTCTCCATAGCTGAGACTTCAATCCAGGGTAACTAATTCACTAAGGTAGGACAGAGACCAGCTGAAAACAAGACAGAGCCACTTAGCCCCCAAATGGCAAGTAAGTCCCTAGTGTCTCAGGCCATAGCACTGTATGGGTCCTTTACAAAGCTCTAGGAGAAAAGGTACAGACACCAGTCACAGCTCTTGGGCAAAGGGTTGGTTAATCACTACTCCAGGAGCCCCCCAACCCAACTTCACCTTAATTGCTCATCTAGCCAAACAGTGTAAAATAATCATGGGGTGGAATCAGCAGAAAAACTCTGGTAACATGAATAAACAGAGCAGATCAACTCCCCCAAGGAATGATACGGCAGACACAACTGAAGATACCATTCACAGACAAATGGCTGAGATGTCAGAAATCAAATTCAGAGTTTGGATTACAAATAAGATTAATGGAATGGAGGTAAAATTGGAATTGGAAATTCAAGGAGCAATTCAAAAGTTGTCTCAAGAATTCAATGAATTCAAAGACAAAAATCACCAAAGATTTTGACACATTGAGACATGAATTTGCAGCTCTCAAAGATCTGAGAAATACAGTAGACTCCCTCAGTAATAGAACGGAGCAAGCAGAAGAAAGGATTTCTGACACTGAAGAAAAAGCTTTTGAATGCTCCCAAGCACTCAAAGAGGAAGAGAATGGAGAGCAAAAACAGATCATTCTCTCGAGAGCTTTGGGATAATTCAAAGAAAACTAATATTCGCCTTATAGGAATTCCTGAAGGTGAAGAAGTTGCTTTGCAAAGTGCAGAGGCCCTTCTTCATGAGGTTATGAAGGAGAACTTTCCAGACATGACAACAGATTCTGAAATTCAGATAGCAGACAATTTCAGAACCCCAGCTTAACTCAACCTGAATAAGACAACTCCCAGACACATCATAATTAACTTCACTAAAGTTAATATGAAGGAGAAAATTCTGAAAGCAGCCAGACATAAAAAAACCATAACCTACAAAGGGAAGAATATTAGAATGACTGCAGACCTCTCTGCTGAAACCTTTCAAGCTAGAAGAGGGTGGTCATCGACTTTCAAGCTAGAAGAGGGTGATCTCGTAAAAATAACTTTCAACCCAGGATTCTGTATCCCGCTAAACTGAGTTTCATTTATGATGGAGAAATTAAATATTTTAATGACTTTCACATGTTGAAGAAATTTGCCATAACTAAACCAGCTCTCCAGGATATTCTCAGACCTATCCTCCATAATGACCAGCGCAATCCTCCACCACAAAAGTAAACTCACTCAGAAACTTTTGATCAAATTCCAACTTCCACAGTGGCAAAAGGATTGAAAATGTCCACTGGACTTTCAAAAAACTCAATACTCAAAACTCTACCATGCTTATCAATATTCTCAATTAATGTGAAGGGTTTAAATTGTCCTCTAAAGAGGCACGGGTTAGCTGACTGGGTACAAAAACTCAGGCCAGATGCCTGCTACATCCAAGAATCTCATCTTACTTTAAAAGATAAATATAGACTCATGGTGGAGGGATGGTCATCTGTATTTCAGGAAAATGGAAATCAGAAAAAAGCAGGTGTTGCAATTCTATTTGCAGATACAATAGGCATTAAACCAACAAAAGTAAGGAAGGATAAGGATGGTCACTTCATATTTGTTCAGGGTAACACACAATATGATGAGATTTCAATTATTAACATTTATGCACCCAACCAGAATGTGCCTTAATTTATAAGAGAGACTCTAAGAGACATGAGCAACTTGATTTCCTCCAGCTCCATAATAGTTGGAGATTTTAACGCTCATTTGGCAGTGTTAGATAGATCCTCCAATAAGAACCTAAGCAAAGAAATTTTAGATTTAAATGGAAACATTCAACATTTGGATTTAACAGACATGTACAGAACATTTTCATCCTAACAAAACTGAACACACATTCTTCTCATCAGCCCATGGAACATACTCCAAAATTGATCACATCTTAGGTCACAAGTCTAACCTCAGCAAATTTAAAAGAATAGAAATTACTCCTTGCATATTCTTGGACCATCATGGAATAAAAGTTGAACTCAGTAACAACAGGAATCTGCATACTCATACAAAAACATGGAAGCTAAATAACCTTATGCTGAATGATAGCTGGGTCATAGATGAGATCAAGAAGGAAATTACCAAATTTTTAGAACAAAATTATAATGAAGACACAAATTATCAGAACCTCTGTGATACTGCAAAGGCAGTCCTAAGAGGGAAATTTATAGTACCGCAAGCCTTCCTCAAGAGAATGGAAAGAGAGGAAGTTAACAACTTAATGGGACATCTCAAGCAACTGGAAAAGGAAGAACATTCCAATCCCAAACCCAGCAGAAGAAAATAAATAACCAAAATTAGAGCAGAATTAAATGAAATTGAAAACAAAAGAATTATACAACAGATCAATAAATTAAAAAGTTGGTTTTTTGAAAAGGTCAATAAAAATAGATAAACCTTTGGCTAACCTAACAAGGAAAAAAAGAGGAAAATGTCTAATTTCATCAATCAGAAATGGTAATGATGAAATAACAACAGACTCCTCAGAAATTAAAAAAATCCTTAATGAATATTACAAGAAACTTTATTCTCAGAAATATGAAAATCTGAAAGAAATTGACCAATACTTGGAATCACACCACATTCCTAGTTATTTAGCCAGAATGAAGTGGAAATGTTGAACAGGCCTATATCAAGTTCTGAAATAGCATCAACTATACAAAATCTCCCTAAAAAGAAAAGTTTGGGACCAGATGACTTCACATCAGAATTCTACCAAACCATTAAAGAGGAATTAGTACCTATATTACTCAACTTTTTCCAAAATATAGAAAAAAGAGTACTACTACCCAACACATTCCATGAAGCAAACATCACCTTGATCCCCAAACCAGGAAAAGACCCAACAAGAAAAGAAAATTATAGACCAATATCACTAATGAATATAGATATTAAAATATTCAACAAGACCCTAACAGAATCCAGCAACACATCAAACAAATTATATAACATGACCAAGTGGGTTTTATCCCAGGGTCTCAAGGCTGGTTCAAAATACAGAAATCTATAAATATAATTCATCACATAAACAAATTAAAACACAAAGACCATATGATTCTCTCAATTGATGCAGAAAAAGCTGTTGATAATATCCAGCATCCATTCATGATCAGAACACTTAAGAAAATTGTTATAGAAGGAACATTTCTTAAACTGATAGAGCTCATCTATAGCAAACCCACAGCCAATATTGTATTGAATAGAGTTAAATTGAAATCATTTACACTCAGATCAGGAACCGGGCAAGGTTGCCCATTGTCTCCACTGCTCTTTAACATTGTAATGGAAGTCTTAGCCACCACAATTAGGGAAGAAAAGGCAATCAAGGGTATCCATATAGGCTCAGAAGAGATCAAACTTTCGCTCTTCGCAGATGATATGATTGTATATCTGGAAAACACCAGGGATTCTACTACAAAACTCTTAGAAGGGATCAAGGAATATAGCATCATCTCTGGTTACAAAATTAACACTCATAAATCTGTAGCCTTTATATATATCAACAATAGTCAAGGGGAAAAAACAGTCAAGGACTCTATTTCGTTCACAGTAGTGCCAAAGATGAAATATTTGGGAGTTTACCTAACAAAGGATGTGAAAGATCTCTATAAAGAGAACTATGAAACTCTAAGAAAAGAAATAGCTGAAGATGTTAACAAATGGAAAAGCATACCATGCTCATGGCTGGAAAGAATCAACATTGTTAAAATGTCCATACTCCCCAAAGAAATATACAATTTTAATGCAATCCCTATTAAAGCTCCACTGTCATACTTTAAAGATCTCGAAAAAATAATACTTCATTTTATATGGAATCAGAAAAAAACTCAAATAGTCAAGACATTGCTCTAGAAATAAAAATAAAGCAGAAGGAATCATGCTACCAGACCTCAGACTATACTATAAACCAATAGTGATCAAAACAGCATGGTACTGGCACAAAAACAGAAGTTAGATGTATAGAACAAAATAGAGAACCAAGAGATGAACCCAACTACTTACCATTATTTGCTCTTTGACAAGCCAATTAAAAACATTCAGAGGGAAAAAGATTCCCTATTCAACAAATGGTGCTGGGTGAACTGGCTGGCAACCTATAGAAGACTGAAACTGGACCCAAACCTCTCACCACTAACTAAGATAAACTCTCACTGGATTAAAGATTTAAACTTAAGACATGAAACTATAAAAATACTAGAAAAAAGTGCAGGGAAAACTCTTGAAGAAATTGGCCTGGGTGAATATTTTATGAGGAGGATCCCCCCGGGCAATTGAAGCAACATCAAAAAGACATTACTGGGATCTGATCAAACTAAAAAGCTTTTGCACAGCCAAGACACAGTAAGTTAAAGCAAGCAGATAGCCCTCAGAATGGGAGAAGATATTTGCAGGTTACGTCTCCAACAAATGTTTAATAACAAGAATCCACAGAGAACTCAAACATTAGCAAGAAAAGAATAAGTGATCCCATCTCAGGCTGGGCAAGGGACTTGAAGAGAAACTTCTCTGAAGAAGACAGGTGCACAGCCTACAGACACATGAAAAAAATGCTCATCATCCTTAATCATCAGAGAAATGCAAATCAAAACTACTTTGGGATATCATCTAACTCCAGTAAGATTAGCCCACATCACAAAATCCCAAAATCAGAGATGTTGGCGTGGATGTGGAGAAAAGGGAACACTTCTACACTGCTGGTGGGAATGCCAACTAATATGTTCCTTTTGGGAAAATGTTTGGAGAACACTTAGAAGTCTAATAATAGACCTACCATTCAATCCTACAATTCCTCTACTAGGAAGACCTCTACCAGAAGACCATAAATCACATTATAACAAAGATATATGTACCAGAATGTTTATTGCAGCCCAATTCATAATTGCCAAGTCATGGAAGAAGCCCAAGTGCCCATCGACCCATGAATGGATCAATGAATTGTGATATATATACACCATGGAATATTGTGCAGCCTTAAAGAAAGATGGAGACTTTACCTCTTACATGTTTACGTGGATGGAGCTGGAACATATTCTTCTAAGCAAAGTATCTCAAGAATGGAAGGAAAAGTATCCAATGTACTCAGTCTTACTATGAAACCAACTTACAGCTTTCTTATGAAAGCTATAACCCAATTATAGCCCAAGAAGAAAGGGGGGGAGGGGAGAGGAGAGGGGAGGGGGAAGGATGGGTGAAGAGCAAGTAATTGATGGGACCACACTGATGGTGCATCTTACAAGGGTACATGTGAAATTTACTAGGTGTAGAATATAAATGTCTTAACACAATAATCAGAAAATGCCATGAAGGCTATGTTAACCAGTTTGATGAAAACATTTCAAATTGTATATAAAACCAGCACATTGTACCGCATGATTGCATTAATGTACACAGTTATGATTTCATAAAAAAAATTGTTAACTATTTTAAATTGAATTTAGAAAACATAGCATATCAAAATGTGTGAAGTAAAGCTAAAGTAGCATTTTGAAATAAACTTGCTGTATCCAAGTGCTTGTATGAGAGAAGAAGAAATTGCTGGAATGTCATGATATAATTTTATTTACACTTTGATCTACTCACCACAAAAATGGTAACAGTGAGGTTATACATATGTTAATTCACCAGATTTAGTCATCCCACAAAGCATATATACTTAAAAATATTATGCTCTAAATTTACACCTTTAAAGAAAAAAAAATATTATGCTCTACACACAGGAGACGTGTAATTTTGCCTCTCAATATAAAGAATAAAATAAAATAATTTTAAAAATCATTTATAGGAAATTGCTGTGTTCCTCCACCCAGAACACGGCCTTCCAGAGTAACCATAGCTTCCACCCCCATAACTTGACTGTACCTTTGAGGCTTGGCACAACTATGGGGCAGATAAAAGCTGGAGGAGGCCCAGTCATGCAGAAAAATGATAAACCTACATAGTTCTCTCTGATAGTCCAAAGGATAAAATAATCCAGTTTGTCTATGCTCCTGATATATTCACACAACCCAACTGTCTCCCTGTGTTCGTCCAAAGCCAGCTGCAATTTGACACTTCGAGAGTCCACCCCAATCCCTGATTAGTAGTTGGAATGACTACAGGGGAAAGAGAAACAACCCTTGGGTGAAGATTTAAGTCCTGTAGACCAGGTTTTTCAAATGGAGATGGTTTTGTCCCTAGGAAATTAGTCATGTCTGGAGATATTTTTGGTTGTGGCAACCAGAAAGGTGCTACCAGCATCTACCAGGTAGAAGTGAGAGGCGCTGCTGAGCATCTTCCACGGTGTCAACGGTGCTGTGAGAGATCCTGCTACAGGCTTGCAAAACAGTACGAACCAGAGGCACCAGAGGAAGACCAGTGACCTGCCCTGAGAGCATTTTACTGCCTTCCTGGGAAAGCCCAAGTCTCACCCCTAAATGGTGCAAGCCACTCACCACCCACACCCCTTTGTAGTGCTGTGCCCTTACTCCATAGATGTGCGGCCTAGGGAAGTCACCCCTGGACACTCCAGCGTAATTTTCATCACATTCATTCTTAAATACCATTTCTCTCTTGTTTTTGTTTTCCCATCTTTTTCAGTGTCTAACTTCTGATTTGATTAAAATCAAGATCTGATTGCCCAAGTATATCTGATTCGATTCGTTCCCCTAGTTTTGTACTTGTCCCTATATTTTACCTTTGAATATTGCTTCTCTGGATTACTTAAAATACATCCAAGAAATTACAGCCCAGGTGTGATGTCTCACATCTGTAATCCTAGCACTCTTGGAGGCCGAGGACGGTGGATTGCTTGAGCTCAGGAGTTCAAGACCAGCCTGAGCAAGACTATGATCCCGTTTCTACAGAAAGTAGAAAAACTAGCTGGGTGTTGTGGTGGGCAACTGAATCAATCCCTTGCTGCATGAGTCTTTCCATAAAGTAGCTTAGAACAGGACAGCTGACTTTCCTCAGTAAGATAGCAAGAGGGTGAGAGAGGCTGCCCAAGATGGTCTTGGTCCTGATCTGAGAAGTGTCATCCCATCACATCTTCTATGCTTTGTTCATTAGAAGCAGTCCAGCCTACTCTCAAAAGGAGGAGTTACACAGAACATGACCATCAGGCAGTAAGGGTCACTGGGGACCATTGTAGAACCCGATAATCATAATACTCAATAAAGTAGATTTCTAGCCAAATAGTTCCGTTCAGGTTAAAAATATATAATTATTATAGTGATATTCTGCAGAGATAGCAAAGGATACCTATACTGGGGAAAGTATTTCAAAATCTTTACCTGTGATTGAATTTCAGATAATTCCAAGTAATTTAATTTTTTCTACTTCTCTGTTTTCTAGGCCAGGCATGATGGCTTCCTCACACCTGTAATCCTAGTACTCTGGGAGGCCGAGGCAGGAGGATCACTTGAGCTCAGGAGTTCAAGACTGGCTTGAGCAAGCGTGAGATTCCGTCTCTACTAAAATTGAAAAATTAGCCAAGTGTCATGGCACACACCTATAGTCCCAACTATTTGGGAGGCTGAGGTAGGAGGACTGCTTGAGCCCAGAAGTTAGAGGCTGCAGTGAGCTATCATGACACCATTGCTTTCCAGCCTGGGTGACAGAGTGAGACTCTGTCTCAAAAATTAAAAAAAGTCAAAATATCCGAAATGAAGTTGGAATATGCTTTCAACTTAACAGTGTGGCTATAAAGATAAGACGCCAAATTCTTTTTCCAGATGTATTGAGGTATTGGTAATTAGTATACAAAAAAGCTGCACATAATTTATAAATGCAAATGGCAAATTTGGACATATCAATCATGTTACCACAATGTGGGTAATAAGTATATCCTTCACCTCCAAAAGTTTCTTTTGTTGTTTTTGTTGTCAGAAAACCTAACATTATGTTTACTCTCTTAGCAAATTTCTTTCTTTCTTTTTTTTTTTTTTGTTTTTTGACAGTCTTAAGCTGTTGCCCTGGGTAAAGTGCCGTGGAGTCATAGCTCACAGCAACCTCCAACTCGGGATCAAGCGGTCCTCTTGCCTCATTTTTTTCTATTTTTAGTAGAGACAAGGTTTCACTTTTTGCTCAGGCTGGTCTCAAATTTGTGAGCTCAAGCAATCCACCCGCCTTGGCCTCCCAGAATGCTAGGATTACTTTCTTAGCAAATTTTTAAGTATGCAATCTCTTATGGTTAATTACAGGCATTATGCTATAGAGCTATCTCTACAACTTACTCATCATGGGTAGCTGTAACTTTATATTCATCAAACAGCTCCCAGCTCTCCCTTTCCTCAAGCAAGGAAATGCCAAACTCTTTGAAAGCCTATCCTGTACACTATTCTCTTTTATGAAGCCTTTCCTGGCATTCTCATGACCCCTCCCCACTACTGACTTTCAGTAGAAATAACCACTAAAACAGCCATCGTCTCTTATGGCTCCTTATAACAGTTACATGTTATATTCAAAATATTATTGCATGAACTCTTTTAATACTGCTTCTAATGATGACGCCATACTTTGAGCAACCTTAGCTCTTTCTGTGCTGCCTCACACACAGTGGGTGTGTAAAGTGTGATCAGTGACTGATTCATGTTCTAGTGGGAAACAGTAAAGATGATGGTGGCTGATGATGAAGGTATCCTGAGTCTTTGGGAAAGGAAGAACTTTCACCTTCTGCTTTCTCATCCATTGAGTTATCGCCGCATTTGTGTACTTCTATGTCCCTAGGAATTTCCTGTAGGAGACTAAGGCATTCTCTTTTTGTTAGGCTCTACTAACCAAGAGCAAACCACAGACCCAGGTGGCATCATTAAAAACCCTGAACCTGCCACCCTCCGAGGCTTTGGGCTCCACAATGGTGATGCCTCTCCTCGCTGGCCCTTCAGCCATGAGAGTCCATTTGCTTCTATTCACTTTCCTCCTCTTCTTGACCCTCTTACCCTCAGGTAAGTTGGTAACTAATCACAGGGCTGTGCAGTTTGGAAGGCTATCTGACAGGTCAAACAAGATTCCATGATGAGTCTGATGGGTTCAGAAACCTAATATCAATAGCTCCCCTAGGATCATGACAAGGCTAGCTAGAAAGGAGAGCCATTCCATTACCATTAACCAAAGTGCCTTAGGAGATCACACTCTGCTTTATTGTAATTTCATACCTTGGGATGCCTTAGTGAGGTGTGGCTATCTATTCCTAGGAAGTTAGATCTGATAGGATGAAATCGCAGTAACATCTATGACTGTGTTCACTCATTTGGTCAGAGAGACGGATGAACCTAATACTAAGTGAGTTACACAGGGTCTGAAAGTTTTATGGAAAGAGATAAACATAAAAAAATGACTATTTCAAGATAAGTGAAAAGTTAAAGAATGGCTGTTTGGCAACATGGAGTTTGAGAAGAAGGGGACGCCTTCTTTTTGTGATTTGGTCAAGGTATAAACAAACAAAAAAAACCCAATAATGTCAGGTGCGGTGGCTCACGCTTATAATCCCAGCACTCTGGGAGGCTGAGGCAGGTGGATTGCCTGGGCTCAGGAGTTTGAGACCAGCCTGAGCAAGAAAGAGACCCCATCTCTAAAAATAGCCAGGAATTGTGATGGGCAACTACAAGTCCTAGCTTCTGGGGATACTCAGACAAAATGATCTTTTGAGCCCAAGCGTTTGAGGTTGCTGTGAGATATGATACCATGGCACTCTGCCAAGGGCAACAAAGTGAGACTGTCCTGAAAAAAAACAAAAACATTGGTAACACAGACTTTACAAAAGGGAATATGATTGTATGTAGCTATAAATAAAAAATTATTTGCAGGACGGTGCCTGTAGCTCAAAGGAGTAGGGCGCCGGCCCCATATGCCGTAGATGGCGGGTTCAAACCAGCCCTGGCCAAAAACTGCAAATAATAATAATAATAATAATTTGCAAAGTGAACCTGAAGACTAGAAAGGAGAATTAAAGGAACTTCAAACAAGTGAAACAATCATGAGTAAAGACACTAAGATGTGGTGATAATGATGGTGTGTTACAGCTTCGTCACTGGGTAGTGGATAACACAGAGCTATGGGTGCAAAAAATGATAAACTACTGAAAGTTAATGAGTCTTAACACAAGACCCATGCATCTTGGGACTTTAGAAGAAAACATAACAAACCGAAAATGATAAAGGGAAGAAAATTATAAAGACAAAAAACTGAAAATAATGGAACAACTGAAAGAGAAAAACATACAAAAAGCCAACAAAACAAACAAGTTGGTTTTTAAAAGACTAATACACTTTATAATAATCTGGTGACATTGATCAGGAAAAAACCAAGAACACGCTTAAAATAACCACTCAGGAGTGAATAGGTTGATGTCACAACAGATGCTCCAGAGAGTTGAAGAAAACTGTTTTAGATGTTCTAAATGCATACACTGTATTTCACCCCCTCTTGTGCGTGTAAGAATTTCCCTGCTGTAGTTCACTGTATCATTAATTTTCTTTCTACCAGATGATTACCATCAACATACAAATATACTGTTGTTTGCTTGATTTTAAAAAATATGTATTTTTGCTTTTCTTCCAAAGCCAACTCAGTTTTTTGCTCCATTTTGCAACAAAACACCTAAAAGGAGCTGTCCACACTCTCTTGTCACCAATTTTTCTTCTCTTGTTGTGTCATAACTACATTCCAGCCAGGTCTCCCCTCATTTTTTTCCACCCTGCTATTGATACTTCTGTTGTCAAATTTTCCAGTCATCTCCACATTACCAAATGCAAATGGGCGTTTCTCACTGCAGCCTCCCTTGGCCTGTGACAGGTGTTTATCACGAATGGCCACGCCTTCTTCCTAACATACTTTCTTCGCATGGCTTCCAGGACAACATTCACTTCATTTTCAGCCCTTCTCACTGACATTCCCTCTTCAGTTTCCTTTGTGCTTCCTCGTCTCTTCCTATAACTCTTCATATTAAAGAACCGCAGGGCTCGGTTCTGGGTCCTCTTCTCCCTCTCCATCCAACTGTCCTGTCCTTTTAAATTCTCCTCTTAGTCCTCTCTTCCGAACTCTAGGCTCATAATTAATCACCCAACAACATGACTTATGCCTGTTAGACACAAGACTAGCCCACAACTGAGTTCCCACATGACCTTTTTTCCTGAAACCTTCCCCCTATCCCTGTCTGAATTATATGGGTAAAATGAGATTTAAAAGATAAAATATTAAACATTTAAAATAAGCATGACCACATGGATTATTAAGAGAGAAGTCAAACGATTGCAACAGCAAATAAAATGAATCTGCAAGCTAATGTCCTCAAAGGCACCATCTTGCCCCTATGTTATGGCACCTCATTTCTTATAAAACTTATTCTTTTTCCAGTGTGCTCTATACACCCAGTTTTTCTTTCTGTGCTGTAAATAAGCTAAGCATGGGATTTTGCTCTTGATATTCTATATGGAAACAGTATTGTGTTCTGGATAGTTGCTTAACTTTTTCATGCTCATTATTCTGGAATCAGTTCATACGTTACATCCTCATAAAACCTTTCTCCATTCATTTTATCAAGCCCATCTTCCAGACTACATCTAGCTCATTATTTTGTTATTTTGTTTTAAGCACTTACCACTTTCTGAAATTATTTTGTCATCCTATTTTTTTTTTGTTTGAGACAGAGTCTATGTCACCCTCAGTAGAGTTCTGTGGCATCACAGCTCACAGCAACCTCAAACTCTTGGGCTTAAGTGATTCTCTTGCCTCAGCCTCCCAAGTAGCTGGGACTACAGGTGTCTGTCATAATGCCCGGCTTTTGTTGTTGTTGTTGTTGCAGTTGTCATTGCTGTTTAGCAGACTCAAACCCGCCAGCATGGGTGTATGTGGCTGGTGCCCTACACACTGAGCTACGGGCGCCAAGTCCTATCATCCTATTTTTGTATGGTCAGATTTTCTTCACTGAATGTAAGTTCTGAGAGAATAAGAAATGTTGTTGCCATTTTCGCTGTTCTAGTATTAATACCAAAAAAAAAATGCCTGGCAAATAGACACTCAACAAATATTTGTTAAAAGATCTATTTAAAGGAGTGAAGTAATGAAGACATTTGTGTATTCAGGATATGTATTTTTTTTCATCCCTTTTGTTTTGATATTTACCAAGGTTGGGTTCTGAAGCATAAATTGGACATGCCAAGACTTTTAGACATGCCAGTTTTGTCTTCGGCAGAGATGGTACATTAACTGTAGTTGAGTGACCATAGGCCCTCCCTTTTAAAAGCAGGAAAAATCAGTATCTAGAGATGAAGAGCCTGCCTTTTTTCCCCTGTTGCCAGCAAAGTAATAAATTTCCCTTTCCTTCTTCTCAAAATAAATAAATAAATAAAAGAAAGAAAAGGGAGGCTTCCTTAATATTTGATCTGTTGGTTAAAAAGGACATAGAGTGAACGAGAGGGCCAGGGAGCAATGCTTTGCCCTCTTTTCTATCTATACAGATCTACAGAGAACAGAAGACTAGGGAACCTCTGTCCCCTTTTCTCCTCTGACAGAATTGTCCTGTTACCTGACAGTGTGTGTGGTTTTATAGTCTGTTCATTGACTAATTGGCTCCCTGGATCTTTTCCTCTGCAGTGAGAAGTGGCCTGGGTTCCGCTGAAGGACACTGTCTCAATCTGTCTGGAGTCTGCAGAAGAGATATTTGCAAATTTACAGAAGATGTAATTGGCAGCTGCCGCCGGAGGTGGAAATGCTGCAGGCCGTGGTGGATTCTTCTACCAATCCCAACACCGGTTATCTTTTCAGACTATCAAGAGCCCCTTAAGTCAAAATTGAAATGAAAAACTAGGGAAAGCATCCAAAGGAAAGTTTTTTGTATTTGAGAACATTAGAACATACATACTGAACACTTCTGGCTTTACAACCAGCTTCTATTTTTCCCTTGTCAATTAAAATAAATAAATATTGGCTGGGCGTGGTGGCTCACGCCTGTAGTCCCAGCGCTGTGGGAGGCCGAGGTGGGTGGATTGCCTGAGCTCAGAGGTTCAAAACCCATATGAGCAGCAGTCAGCCAGAGTAAGACCCCATCTCTACTAACAACATCAAAAACAGCCAGCAGCGCAGGAGAAAGAAGAAAATCAACAAAAAAGGAGTATTTCAAACAAACATGAACAAGCACACTGAAATTAAAAATAAATAAATAAATAAATATTAATTTCAAATATTCCCAGATACCATTTGTTTGTGACTCATTTGCAGTTTCAAAAAGTATCTTTAAAAGTGAGAACCCGTATTTATTGATTTATTGATCTTTAATTTGGCTACAAATTCTTTTTTAAATTTTTAAAAATTGTTTGGGATTCATTAAGGGTACAAAGAATTAGCTTACACTGATCGCGTTTGTTACATAAAGTCCCTCTTATAATTGTGTCCCGCCCCTAAGAGGTGTGCATACACCCTGATCCCTCCTCCCCCTCCCACTTCCCCTCTCCCCGCTCCCTCATTCCCCTACCCTCCACCATATATTAGCTCATCTGCTATCTTCATATTAGAATTGAGTACATTGGATTCTTGCTTGTCCATTCTTGGGATGCTTTACTAAGGACGTGTTCCACCTCCGTCCGGGTTAATACAAAAGATGTAAAGTCTCCATCCTTTTTAGTGGCTGAATAGTATTCCATGGTATACATATACCCCCTGGTTTGGTGAGCATTTAGGCTGTTTGCACATTTTGGAGATTGTAAATTGAGTTGCAATAAACAATCTAGTGCAAATGTCCTCATGATAAAAGGTAGATGCCTAGTAATGGGATTGCAGGATCAAATGGGAGATCTAATTTGAGTTCTTTGAGGATTCTCCATACCTGCTTCCAAAAATTGTATTAGTTTGCAGTCCCAGCAGCAGTGTAAAATTTTCCCTTCTCTCCACATCCACACCAGCATCTGCAGCTTTGAGTCTCTGGGATGTGAGCCATTCTCACTGGGGTTAGGTGATATCTCAGGATAGTTTTGACTTGCATTTCTCTGATGTTTAGGGATAATGAGCATGTTTTCAAATGTTTGTTAGCCATTTGTTTGTCTTCTTTAGAAAAGGTTCTATTCAGGTCTGTCACCCAATGATATATGGTATTGTTGGGTCATTTTTTGTTGATTAATTTGAGTTCTCTATAGATCCTAGTTGTCAAGTTTTTATCCAATTCATAATATGCAAATATAGTTTCCCATTCTGAAAGTTGTCTGTTTGCTTTGGTTGTTGTTTCCTTAGCTATACAGAAGCTTTTCATTTTAATTAAGTCCCATGTGTTTATTATTGTTGTTGTTCCAATTGCCACGGAAATTTTCTTCACAAAATCTTTCCTCAGGCCAATATCTTCAAGTGTTTTCCCCATACTTTCCTCGAGGATTTCTATTGTTTCATGCCTTAGGTTTAAATCTTCTATCCATCTTGAATCAATTTTTGTAAGTCAGCGGTTCTCAACCTGTTGATTGCAACCCCTTTGTAACAATGGAAATACATGGCGGCATTAGGAAGGTTGAGAACCACTGTTGTAAGTGGTGAGAGGGGCAGGTCCCGTTTCTGTCTTTTACACATGATTATCTAGTTCTCCCAGCACCTTTTATTAAATAGGGATTCTTTTCCCCACCGTATGTTCTTGTTTGGTTTATCAAAGATCAGGTGGCTATAAGAGGTTAGTTTCATCTCATGGTTTTCTATTTGGCTCCAAATGTCAATGTCTCTATTTTTATGCTGATATCATGCTGTTTTGATCACTACGACCTTGTCGTATAGCTGAAAGGCTGGTAGGGTGATACCCCCAGCTTTTTGTTCATGACTAAGAATTACTTTGGCTATACAAGGTTTTTTCTGGTTCCACAGAAAATGAAGAATTGTTTTTTCCAAATGTTGAAAGTATAATGATGGTTTTTTGTTTGTTTGTTTGTTTGTTTAGAGACAGAGTCTCACTTTGTCACCCTCAATAGAGTGCCAGGGCATTACAGCTCACAGGAACCTTCAGCTCTTGGGATTAGGCGATTCTCTTGCCTCAGCCTCCCCAGTAGCTGGGACTATAGGCACCCACCACAACGCCCGGCTATTTTTTTGTTGCAGTTTGGCTGGGGCCAGGTTCAAACCCGCCACCCTCGGTATATGGGGCTGGCGCCCTAACCAATGAGCCACTAGGTGACACCCTGATGATGGTATTTTAATGGGGATTGCATTGAATCTGTAGATTGCTTTGGGTGATGTCATCAAATTTGGTATGTTTTAGACAACTATGTTTTCAAACATGCTTTCTGCCTTTTTATCTTTCTCCTTCCTTCTTGGAATTTCCATTATACATATGTTGGTGTCTTGATGTTGTCCCACAGGTCTGTTAGACTCCATTTATTGCTCTTCATTTTCCCCTGTTTTTCAAACTGAATAATTTCAATTGGCCTGTCTTCAACTCCATCCATTCTTTCTGTGACTGCTAAAATTTGCTAGTGATCCCTCTAGCTATTTTGTTTTTGCACTCCAGAATTTTTATTTGTATTTTTTATTTTAAAAATCTCTTTATTGATATTCTCTATTTTGTGAGATGTCATTCTCATGTTTTCCTTTAGTTATTTAGGTATGGTTTCCTTTAGTTATTTGAATATATTTAGAATAGTTGATTAAAGTGTTTGTCTAGTAAGGCCAATGTCTGTGCATCCTAAAAAAAAATAATTTTTATTGACTGAACATATTTTTTGCATGTGCCATACTTTCTTGTTTCTTTAACATGTCTCATAATTTTTTGTTGAACACCAAACATTTTAAATATTGTAATGTGGCAAGTCCAGAAATAGGCCTATTTCTCCTTTCCATGCTATTCTGCCTGTTATAGTTGTTTGTTTGTTTAGTGACTTTTCTGAATTAAGTTCATATTTTTCATTCTTTGTCATCTATGGTCATGCTTAGAGGTCAGCTAAAGATTTGTTGTTTGTTTGAGACACAGTCTCATTTTGTCACCCTTGGTAGAGTGCTATGGTGACAGCTCAGAGCAACCTCAAACTCTTGGGTTCAAGTGACCCTCTTGTCTCAGCCTCCCGAGGAGCTGGGACTACAAGCACCTCCACAAAACCTACCTGTTTTTAGAGATGGGGTCTTGCTCTTGCTCAGGCTGGTCTCAAACTCCTGAACTCAAGCAATCCACCTGCCTCGGCCTCCCAGAGTGTTAGGCTTATCGGCATGAGCTGTTGCACCCAGCCCATCAGCTAACAATTTAACACAGATTTCTTTATGTGTTTGAAATTGAAAATCTCCTGCTCTCTGTAGAGAGGCTCTATGTGTGTTTTAAGCCATGCCTTTAACACTCAGCTTGGCAGTTTACAACTCTGCCTTGGCCTACACATTCTGTTTGGGCAGAACCTCAATGTGGGAGATTCTCAAGTCTTTCCTAAGCATGAATAAGGTACATGCAATGCCTTGTAAATTCTCAGAAATATGTTAAAGGTTTTCAAAGCCCTAATTCCCCCCAAAACATTTCATTCCCAGTGGTTTATCCCAAGTAGTTTTATTTAGTCTGATTGTTTTCCTCAACTGTTACACATTACTTCAGACAACAGCATCTATAATATTTACCTGTAAATGTTTTCTTTAAAAAAAGAAAAACCCTCATTTACTGCCTTAGCCCTAGGTGAGTTCCAGGATGATAAGGAAAACAAGCCTTCTGAGCCTTCTTCCAGGGAAGCAACACATAGGTTAATTTTCAATACATGAAGTTCATTCTGTTCTATATGGTACTGGTAGTGGAAATATAGGCAGCTACTCTCAAGGCTGTTGCTAACCTGTGGAGTGAAGGATGGAACAAGGGTAAGTTAAAAATAAAAAATCTTGTTGTTCCTACTGATACCAACTATTTTTCTCGAATATGCATTCCGCAGTTGCTGAAATCTTTTGGTTAGTTTCTAGAGTGCTGAAAAAAATTTTTTTTAAAAAGACTTATTTGTTCTCAGATTTTTAGTAGATTTTCAAAATGGAATTGTGGAATTCTTTACTACATTTCTGCTGAAGTCACGACACCACAATTTTTTTTATTATGTTATTTGTACTACACAATTTATTTATTATGTTATTATTATTACTTATTAATCATAACAATCCCAATATTGATAATAAAGGACAAGAATATTCCAATAATTTTAGTCCAGATGTAATAGGTAAAACAACATAAAATTGACTTTTTTTTTTTTTGACACAGAGTCTCACCATGTCGCCCTCAGTAGAGGGCTGTGACATCACAGCTCACAGCAACTTCAAACTCTTGGGCTTAAGCGTTTCTCTTGTCTCAGCCTCCCAAGTAGCTGGGACTACAGGCATCCATCACAATGCCCCGCTATCCTTTCATTGCAGTTGTTCAGCTGGCCCTGGCCAGGTTCAAACCCGCCACCCTCAGTGTATGTGGCTGGTGCCGCAACCACTGGGCTATGGGTGGCGTGCCTAAAATTAACATTTTTGAAATTGAAAAAAAATTAAGCTGTGTCACACTGCATTTTCCAAAAATGCATTTCCCAAAACTGTAGTATTAATACTATCCCACAAGCTCTTCTTACCATGAGACATTGATGCTCTTCTACTGAGATGTGAGGTCTATGTTTCTTTTATTTGATATTAAGCAAATTTTTGTAACTATGTTGACTAACAAATATAGTACAGGTGATGCTGCCTTACTTCTTAGGTGATATGGCATCTGTTTGTATGTCCCTCTTTAGAATCAGTAGTTGAAAAGACTTTACTTAGCACCTTTGTCAAAATCATTGACCAAATATGGGATTATCTTCTCCTTGACTCTGTTATGTTCCATCTCTCTCTCCTTATCCCAGTACCACAATGTCTCGATTACTATAGCTTTATCTTTAAATAAGGTAGTCTAAATTCTCCCACTTTGTTCTACTTTTTGAACATTGTTTTCAATACTGCTCTTTTTGCAACTTTTATGCAAGACTAAAATTATTTTGGCACACATTTTAAAACATTAGTAAAAGTGTAAAATCATGATAAATGCTCAAATATATCAATTAACAAATGTAAAAGTGATCAAAAGTAGTCAAATAGAAGATATATAAAAGTGTATATTATTTTCCAAAAAAGGATGAAATCACCCTGCCATATACAAAATTTTACAAATTGAAAAATATATACAGGTGCCGGGCATTGTGGCAGGTACCTGTAGTTCCAGCTACTTGGGAGGCTAAGGCTAGAGAATCACTTAAGCCCAAGAGTTTGAGATTGCTGTGAGCTGTGACACCACAACACTCTACCAAGGTCAACAAAGTGAGACTCTGTCTCAAAAAAAAAAAAAGATATATATATTGATATGTATATATATGTATTTATATATATATATATCAATTCAGGGAAATGCACCATTAAACTATTAATCAGTAGGTAAATTAATTTTAGGTAAATTGAATTATGGTCAATTATTTCTTGGTGAAAGGCATGCTCTTAGGCTTTCAATACTTTGTTGCTATATGGTGGGATGGGGGTAAAAGGGTAAAGAATTTCTTTAACAGAGTCTCTGAATAAGACATGGTTATTGAGGAAATAATGTGCATTTTACACTGTCTTTGATCTTTTAACTCTCCTGATCTCACTACCCTTGTTATGTGAGATGATTATACACAGAGTCAATGACAGATGAGAAAAGATTAGTTTTCAATGTGAACTAACAGCATCCACCTTCCAGATGCTATTAAGCGTCCTACAGACGTGACAGTTGCCTCCTTCTGAGGAATAATTTAATGGGAAATACTCTTTTATAAGTGGATCTTAGAATATTCTCTTGTCCCTATGATGAAAAAGGGTATATTGTGAAAGCATTCCCTTGTAAGTCAGAGAACTTTGAGTATTAGGATTTCCTATAGTCACTTGACCTCATGTTCAAACCCC
This sequence comes from Nycticebus coucang, assembly GCF_027406575.1. Taxonomy (NCBI): domain Eukaryota; kingdom Metazoa; phylum Chordata; class Mammalia; order Primates; family Lorisidae; genus Nycticebus; species Nycticebus coucang. The sequence goes on along the minus strand of NC_069803.1, from coordinate 29,745,977 downwards.
TCAAAAGAAGATAGGCTAAAAGTATTAACCTCTGGTGAAACTGAGAACCCATTAAAAAAAGGGAGATAGACATCTGGTTTCCTATAATGAAGTTAATTTGTCACCAAATTGAAAGACTCCATGGTTTGGAAATATTCCAATGGAAGCTGTTTTATATCTTTATTTGTTAAGCTTCACTTACCAAGAGGAACCTCAGTCCCACGGAAGTAAATAAAAGGCCCTGTGTTTTACTACTTCTGACCACTGATCTCTCTACTGGACACTCAACCATGAGACTCCATTCCCTTCTTTCTGTTTTTCTCCTCTTTGTGACTATAATATCAGAAGGTAAGATGGGGGATAATTGTGGAGGTAGATTTCTTGGGAGGCCTATGAGCCCATTCCTCTCACTTAGACTGTGGCCATCCTGAGATCCCAATACACATCCTTAGGGATTCACAAGTCCAATATGAGCATCTCCTGCAGAACTGATGAAGACAAAATCGAGCAGGAGGACTGCAGTTCCAAAGACAGAAAATGGCACCTAAGACCTCCATAATTAGGAAATGGGGCCCAAAGAAAGAACTAGAGATACAGGGGCTTTGCAATGCAACTTACAGCTTAGTAAATAAAGCAAATAGCTATCAGTAGGACCCCACCCTGAGTTCAACTCAGTGCTGACATCTTATCTCCCCTTTCTGGAGAGTGGGCCCTACTGATCGCTATTTGCTTTACTGATAGCTATTCACATTTTTACTCATATGGATTGAGAAGGAAAATGGCATGGAGTCTATTGGTGAGTGATATTCCTAAAGAGGAAGTTAGATGAATCAGACAGATCTTAGCAGAAAAGGATTGTTATCAAGTTATAACAGAGCAATAGTAATTTGAGAAAAGAGGAATTTGGGAAAAGCATAAAACAGTGGCATGAAGAAGTTTCATTGGCAAAAGTTTAAACCAAAGAAAAGTAAAATAGGAGCATTTTAACAATCTTAGTTGTATCCTAAGGGTCCAGGATTCAGAGGTTTGCATATCAAAATGTAGAATTAAAGTGAAAAGGGAATATAGTCATGTTCAGATTGTTTCTTCCAGATCCTGGTAAGAGTAGATAAAATTCTTTTCTCCACTGGTAATGGCATCATGTTATTATTCCTTGAAATAATGTCTGTGGTTGTTGAACATAGATTTCTCTGAGATTCCCATACATGCAATCCAATCTACTCAATTGTTTAATCGCTGCCCATCTATGAACATATTAGAATCTGCTTGACCTATGGTGGTCTTCTCCTCAAGTCCATCATTCTCATTTGGTTCTACTCTTTAGTCAGAAAACACAGGTGAAGTGAGACCCACTTGTGGTGACATGTAATGGAAAATTATATACTGTTAATAATTTAAAATTATCCATCAATTTAATGGTCAATTCTTTCATTGCAGATAATAGAACCCATTAATTCCACATAATATGATTTTACTAAGGTCATGTAGGTAGCAGCAACACTTTAGCCAGAACCAAGTGGGAATGCCCATAAAAATGGCAACCCTGATTTTTGTCAGACTTTTGCCTCAAAATCTCCTAATTAGATATTGAGGAAACTAAGGAGATTTTCTACCATATGTGACAACACAGATGAACCTGGAGGAAATTATGTTGGTGAAATAATCCAACCACAGAAGGTGAAAGCTACCTTGTTTCCCCGAAAATAAGACATCCTCCGAAAATAAGACCTACTTACAGGAAAGATAAGACGTCCCCTGAAAATAAGACCAAGCGCATCTTTGGGAGCACTTCTTAAAATAAGACACTGTCTTATTTTCGGGAAAACAGGGTACATGATTCCTCTTATGCAAAGTGCCCAAAATAATCAAAGTCACAGGAACACACTAGAATGGTTGTTGCCAGGGACTAGTGGGAGGAAGAAGTGGGAAGCTGCTATGAATGGGCGCTAAGTTTCAGTTGTAGGAAATGAGTAAATTCTAGAGATCATTGCAGGTACAACGTTGTATCTGCAGCACTTACAAATTTGTTATAAGGTCTATGGCGATCTTGTCTGATCTCGGAAGCTAAGCAGAGTCCGGCCTGGTTAGCACTTGGATGAGAGACAAATTTGTTACAAGGACAGACCATACATTAAATGTTATCACAGTAAGATACAGGGGAAGAACACAAGGTTATTTGAGGTTGGAAGCAGAGTTAGTCTCCCCACAAATCCAACAAGACTCTTCCAAAGGCCTGCCTTTCCAGTCACGACATCTCCTTCCTCAAGAGCAGGCAAGATCAGCCTTCCTTTGTTCTTCCCAAGCCAATTATAACTCAAGGATGGATTTTTAAAAGGTCCAATAGTTCTGTGCAGAAAGAAATCACTTTCAAAAACCCAGGTCTCTTACGATCAGAGGATATTAAAGCCTCATGAAAAGATCAGGATGCCTAACTTTTGCATATTGAGATATTCTTGGACATATTATGAAATTAGATCAAGAATATACTTTGGGTAAAAAAAAAAACAGAAATATTTTTGTTAACAGTGGTATGTTTTTTGGTACTAGATGGTTAACTGCTGAGCTATCTGCATAATTTAATACTAGTAAAATCCTCAAAATTCTGATTTTAATCACTGCTATGACACTTGGGGGCTTGGAATCTATCAGTTGTTAGTAATCAATCTGATAATCTTAGAATCGTTTTTTAATTTCAGAATATTACATGGATACACATTTTGGATACTTAATTTGCTCTGGTACATTTTAAGTCAAAGTTACAAGTGTGGGGCGGCACCCGGGGCTCAGAGGGGTAGGGTGCCGGCCCCATATGCCGGAGGTGGCGGGTCCAAGCCCTGCCCTGGCCAAAAGCTGCAAAAGAATAAAAATAAAAACAAAGTTATAAGTGTGCCCTTTACCCAGAGCGTGTTCATTGTACTAAACCCTTTCTCTCCCCCAACTTACTTGATTTTCATTGAGTTTTGCTTGTATGTGCATGTAAGTGTTGATCCGCTAGGTTCCAATTTAGTACTGAGTGCATACAGTGTTTGTTTTTCCATTCTTGTGATACTTCACTTAGAAGAATTGTCTGCAGTTCCAACCAGCTCATTAGGAAAGATACTAGCACACCATCTTTGTAAAGGCTGAGTAGTATTCCATGGTGTACATACACTGCATTTTATTGATTGTATTGGTGTACCTACCCTGTATTGACAGCACTGGGTTGTTTCCACATCTTTGGAGTTGTGGGCTGTGCTGCTCTAAACAATTTAAATATTTGAGTGCAAGTGTCATTTTGATAAAATGTCCTTTCCTTTGGTTAAAACCTAGTAGTGGGATTGTACTTCTGGGCATGTGCAGGGACTCACACTTGTAATCCTAGCACTCTGGGAGACGGATTACCTGAACTCATGTTTGGAGACCAGCCTGAGCAAGAGCTAGATCCCATCTCTAAAAATAGCCAGGCGTTGTGTCGGCACCTGTAGTTCCAGCTACATGGGAGTCTGAGGCAAGAAGATCACTTGAGCCCAAGAGTTTGAGGTTGCTGTGAGCTGTGACGCCATGGCACGCTACCCAAAGCAACGAAGTAAGACTGTGTCTCAAAAAAAAGATAAAAAGGCACTACTTTTTTCTAAGTGTCTGATCCTCTCATACGGGTAATAGAATCTGTCCTAGCCCACAGCCATCCTTCTGGGAGCTTATTGCTTTATATATATTTCAAATAATTTGATGGTGAATTAATGATGTTGTCTAATCTCTTCCTATACAGGAAAGACTGGTGTCATTCCAGGGCAAAAACAGTGTATTGCTTTAAAAGGAATATGTAAAGATGGCAGCTGTACCTCCACGGATGATACAATTGGTGTGTGTAATAAGCAAAAAAAATGCTGTAGAAAGTGGTGGATACTCTATCCTTATCCAACACCGATTCCCAAAGGAAAATCTCCTTAAATGGGAAGCAAACTATAAGCACTTTGAACTCCAGAATGGATGGATACGTTTTTCAGACTCCTGTTTAACCCAGTTTATTCTTCTCCCTTGACTGGAAATAAATGTTGCTTTCATCCCTCATGTGCTGATCCTTGCGGCATTTCTTCTTGTTACACAGGCCAGCCTCTTAGGAGCTACAAGAATAAACTAAATCATAGACGAATTTCATACCCTAGAGATGTTTATACAAAACATGATTTCCTAAGAAAAAATGATAAAGTTAAAAAGTTTAAATGAGACTCTGAAATACTTTTTTCCATTCTTGAGATACTTTACTAAGAAGAATATATTCTAGCTCCATCCAGGTCATGGTAAAAGATGTGAAGTCTCCATCTTTTTTACAGCTGCATAGTATTCCATGGTGTATAGACACCTCGATTTGTTAATCTATTCATGGGTCGATGGGCATTTTGGCTGGTTCCATGTCTTGGCAATTATGAATTGGGCTGCAATAAACAATGTGTATGATGCAATGGGACATTTCAAAACTATTAAGAAAAGAATATAATTGTGATGGCTCTTTTAATAAAAAAAAAAAGAGTATGAAGTAGCAGTAAGTGGTGTAAGAATCATTCTATGATTCTTTGGAATATCAACCCTCTTCTTTATCTGGTTATGGAAAAAAAGGCCTTTTTCTTACTAATAGAAACTTACTTGGGGAAAATGGATTAAAGTCTGTTAACCATGTAGCCTTGTTAACACCGCACCTGAGAACTAGGCAACTCCTTACCCCCGTGATTCCAACGCCAAATTAAAACAGGTCTCTCTTCCACAGCTCCCGGCTCCTGGAGAAGATCTGCTTTCTACAAGTGAGATCGCCCAGGAGCAAGAGAGTGGAGGAGCTAACTTAGCATGCCCAATTGTTTCCAAATTAACCAGTAGATACTTGACTTTCTGGGGCTAAGACAATCAAAGGACAAGAAAACCTCGATGAACTGTGGAATCACTTCAAACAGCTTAATATGTATGTTTCTGAAGTCTTGAAGGAGAGGGAGTAGGGAAGAAGGGAAGAAAATGTATTGGAAGAAATAGTGTCTAAAACAATCCAAATATAACTTTAAAATTAAAAAAATGCACACATTGGGCGGCACCTGTGGCTCAGTGAGCAGGGTGCCATATACCAAGGGTGGCGGGTTCAAACCCAGCCCTGGCCAAAATGTAACAAAAAAATAGCCGGGCGTTGTGGCGGGCGCCTGTAGTCCCAGCTGCTCGGGAGGCTGAGGCAAGAGAATCGCCTAAGCCCAGGAGTTGGAGGTTGCTGTGAGCTGTGTGAGGCCACGGCACTCTACCGAGGGCAATAAAGTGAAACTCTGTCTCTACAAAAAAAAAAAAAAATGCACACATCTAATGAACTTGAAGCAGAAAAATCATGGAGAAAACTACACAAGGTCACATCTCACATATTTCTGTAAGGTTTTTGTACTTCATGTAAAGGACTATAGTACCTAAGAATAGACTGTGATAAATTAAATTAAAAAATAAATAAGTAAACAACCCAGCATTCAGAATCTGAATACCCCAGAACTTGAACAACTTGGAATCTGAATGAAAAATTCGAGTAAATTTTGACCAAAATCCGACACTGATTTGGAATCTGAATGCCTGGCACATTGATAGTGAGTGAGTGTGCTTCTGTTTCCCCAGCACTTGAGCCTCCCCTATGCTTTGCGATTCAGTTCATTGTCAGAAGCTGTAGTAAAAGCAACTGTGTGATTTTCACTGCTAACTTTATGCTTTTGTACCTGTTTTCTGGTGTTTTTTTTTTTTAAATATAATAACAACTAAGTGGATTTGCATGGGTCCTAAAAAGTATAGCGAGAAGAGTAAGAGGAAAGCTGTTAGAGCTACAGTTGAAGTTAAGAAAGATCTCACGGCTAAGTGTGACAGTGGTACACACGTGGCTGGTCTTGCTACTAGGTTCAGGATGCCTGAATCGGCTGTTTGATTTTGAAAAATAAAGAAGCTATCAAAGCAGGTGATGTGGTGAAAGGGATTACAACGCTGATCTCCAGGAGATGGAAAAGTATGGAAGATATGGGAAAACGCCTCTTAGTTTGAATTAATGAAAAACAGCTGGCTGGTGAAGTGATTCTGAAACGATAATGGTGAGAAAGCCAAGGTTGTCTATGATGATGTAATGACAGGCAAGCCTGATACTAGTGCTGAAAAGAAGGAGTCCAGAGCCAGGAGGGGGGGTTCAAGAACTTTAAGAAAAGGACTGGGATCCAGTGTTGTTATCCTGGGAGAGGCTGCCAGTTCTAATTCAGAAGCAGCAGAAAAGTTTGTAAAGGAGTTTAAGGTCTTAATACTCTTAATTTTATTAATTTACATTTTTATTCAGATATTATTGTTTGTTAATATTTTGCCTTAAAACCCAATATATTTAGTGTTAAAACCATTTTGAAAAATTGAGTTTGTGGGACTCATGAACAGGTTTATCCAGTGTCTATTATTTTAAAGGGGAAAAATTGTCTTGGAACTGGAACAATCTGGAACTCTAATGGGGTTCTAGAATGGATTAAGTTCAGATTCTAAGGTATCACTGTACTATGAACACCAACATAGTCATGAAAATAGCACAACAAAGAGTTATATACCCCAAAAAAGAGAACAGTATCAAATCATCAAGACTACCTAATAAAAGAAAAAAGGAAACAAAGAACAAATAAGAAAGATAACTGAACAAGAGGTCCCCAGAGCTCATCCACCTATAGAACACTGATTTGGCAACCATCTATAGACAAAAATGCCTTATTTTTTTTTTTGAGACAGAGTCTCACTTTGTCACCCTCTGTAGAGTGATGTTGCATCATAGCTCACAGCAACCTCAAATTCTCGGGCTGAAGCGATTGCTTGTCTCAGCCTCCCAAGTAGCTGGGACTATAGGTGCCCACCACAACACCTGGCTATTTTTGTTGTTGTTTGTTTAGCAGGCCCAGGCTGGGTTCGAACCCCCAGCCCTGGTGCATGTGGCTAGTGCCCTAACCACTGAGATACGGCCACCCCACCAAAAATGCCTTTTTGTGAGAACTTTAAGACCTACTCAGGAGGTTATGACTTCCCACTTATGAGCCTAAGACCAAGGAAAGCTTCTTTGAAAAGGCAGGTTCATTCCTTGGTAGCTAGTCAGACAATCACAAACTCGACTGTGAATACCCACTTTCAGCCCTGCTTACACATGGTCCCAGATGCAGCCCCATATGTCCAGGAACCATGGAGGAACCACACTTTTCCAGGCCCCCAGTAATAGGTCCACCAACCGCAAACTTATTTATGGACTAAAGACAACCACAACTGCTCACGGAGCAGGTCCCAACCAGCTCACCCAGATGGCTGGCTCTAGACCTGCTGGCCTGTGGACCAGGAGGTAGACCCAGCTATTCACCCACAAATGCAGTTCCAGATTCACATGATCATGGACCTGATAGTCCCACACAAAAATCCCAGCAGTAGACCTACCCTATGATAGGTAATATCTTCTCTGCATGGAGATTTTAACAGTGTAATGAACTTGAGGTTAATATTGGTCATCCTATCAGTCTTGTGCACAGGTGGGATAAGGAGGAGTAGGTTGTTCAGCAGATTCTTCGGTAAGATATGTGATGGAATGCCAGTTATCTTCTCTGGTGTGAGGCCTCGTGGTTATCTCATAGTTGCAAGGAGGTGCCACCATTTCTGAAAAATAACTCAAAAGGGAATAGGTCAGTGAAACAGAAAGTTACAAAGTTCTGGTCAGCACATCTTACTGGTCCGGGAACTTGATACATAAGAGAACTGCAACCAGGCATTTTTTTTCATGAAGCTGGTTATACAACTAGACAAGAGAAAGAAATGAAAGGCATTCCAATGAAAAAGAAAGAAGTGAAATTGTTGCTCTTTGCTGACAACATGACCTTATAAAACCTTAAAATTTCCACCAACAAACCAATAGAACTAATAAATGAATACAGTAAAGTTTCAGGATACAAAATCAACACACAAAAATTGAGAGCATTCCTATCTAGTAAGAACCACCATTATGAAAAAATAAATCAAGAGAGCAATCCCATTTACAATAGCCACCAAAAAGAAAAACACTTAGGAATAAAATTAACCAAGGAGGTGAGAGATCTATACACTGAAAACCATAAAATGTTAATGACAAAAGTTGAAAGAGACATAAATAAATGAAAAGATGGCTTTTGTTCATAAGTTGGAGGAATTAATATTGTTAAAATGTCCATACGACACAAAGCTATTTACAAATTCTATGCAACTCTACCAAAATTTCAGTGTCATTTTTCACAGAAATAGAAAAATACCTATCCTAAAATTCATATGGAACTACAAAAATTATCACAGAGCCAATGTAATCTTGAGCAAAAAGAACCAAGTTGAAGATACCACACTATCTGATTTTAAACTAAACTACAAAACTATAGTAACCAAAATAGCATGGTACTGGCATAAAAATAAACTCATAGACCAATGGAAGAGAATAGAGGGTCCAGAAATTGACACATGCAAATATAGTCAATTGATTTTTGACAAAGGTGCCATGTATACACATTGGAAAAAGAAAAGCCTCTTCAATAACGGTATTGGGAAGATGGAATATCTACCTACAGAAGAACAAAATTGAACCCTTATCCCACACTATATACAAAATCAACTCAAAATAACCTAAATACTTAACCATAAAACCTGAAACTACTAAAAGAAAACATAGGGGGAAAACCACATTACATTGGCTAGATAATTTTTTATAGTAGATATCCGACTCCAAAAACACAGACAATAAAAGGAAAAAATAAACAAATGAGATAATAAAAATAAAATATTTCTGCACACAAAAGGAAACAATTAACAAAGTGAAAAGAAAACCTACAAACTGGGATAAAATATTTGTAAGCCATACATCTGATAAAGGGTTAATAGCCAAAATACATAAGGAACCCAGACAGCTCTATAGAAAGAAAGCAAATAATACAAATTTTAAAATGAGCAAGGAACCTGGATAGAAATTTCTCAAAAGAGGACATGGCCAATGGATGCATGGGAAAATGCTCAAGATCATTAATCACTAGGGAAGTGGAAATTAAAACCACAATGAGATAGCACCCACACCTGTCAGAATGGCTAATATCAAAAAGATGAAAGATAACAAGTATTGGAGAAGATGTGGAAGAGCAAGAAGACAATGTGTGGTACAAAAAAAAGAGAAGACAAGAGCAAAAAAAAAAAAAAGAAAGGTTGAAGAAATATTCAGTGACCAAATGAGGCAGGGCACCATATGCCTTGTAAGGAGACTGAATTTTATTCTATGTACAGTACAAAAACATATATACACATTTTCAATAAGGAAATAATGTGACAATTTAAATGTTTTTAAAGTAAATTTATTTCATGTTAATATGAGGTGCCAAGAACTAGGTCAAAATTTTTGGTTTTGTTAGGTAGAGTCCCTCTTGTGGTTATGTCCCACATACAAAAGGTGAGCCAAACACCCCTACCCTGTGTCGATTCAGTGAGAGCACCTCAAGTCCTACCTCCTCCCCCTTCCTCTGAAAAGGAAGGAATTTTCCCCAACACATTCTGTGAAGCAAACATCACCCTGATACCAAAACCAGGAAAAGACTCAACTAAAAAGGAGAACTTCAGACCAATTTCACTAATGAATATAGATGCAAAAATTCTCATTAAAATCCTAGCCAATAAATTACAGCTACACATTAAAAAAATTATACTTCATGATCAAGTAAGTTTCATCCCAGGAATGCAAGGCTGGTTTAACATATGCAAATCCATAAATGTAATTCACCATATCAACAGAAGCAAAAACAAAAACCATAGACCCTCTCAATAGATGCAGAAAAAAGCATTTATTAAAATTCGACATCCTTTTCTAACAAGAACACTTAAGAATAAGGGCATAGATGGCACCTTTCTTAATCTGATCGAAGCTATCTACAACAAACCCACAGCTAATATCATACTGAATGGAGTAAAACCAAAAGCTTTCCCACTTAGAACTGGAACCAGACAAGGATGTCCTTTATCACCACTACTATTCAACATAGTGCTGGAAGTTCTAGCCAATGCAATCAGGCAAGAGAAGGAAATAAGGGCATCCAAATGGGGGCAGAGGAGGTCAAACTCTCTCTCTTTGCAAATATGATCTTATATTTAGAGAATCTTGAAGACTCAACCACAAGACTCCTGGAAGTCATCAAAAAATACATTAATGTCTCAGGATATAAACTCAATGTCTACAAATCAGTAGCCTTTGTATATACCAACAACAGCCAAGTTGAGAAGCTAATCAAGGACACAATTCTCTTCACAGTAGCTTCAAAACAATGACATACTTTTTTTTTTGAGACAGAGTCTCACTTTGTTGCCCTCTGTAGAGTGTTGTGGCATCATAGCTCACAGCAACCTCAAACTCTGGGGCTCAAGTGATTCTCTTGCCTCCCTCCCAAGTAGCTGGGACTACAGGCACTCATCACAATGCCTGGCTATTTTTAGAGATGAGGTCTTGCTTTTGCTTAGGCTAGTTTCAAACACATGAGCTCAAGCAATCCACCCAAGGAGACCGTACTTGGCCTCCCAGAGTACTAGGATTACAGGCATGAGCCACCTCGCCCGGCCCAAATTTACACTTTTAAAACATTTCTCTGGGGCGGCACCTGTGGCTCAGTGAGTAGGGCGCTGGCCCCATATGCCGAGGGTGGCAGGTTCAAACTCAGCCCCGGCCAAACTGCAACAAAAAAATAGCCGGGTGTTGTGGTGGGCGCCTGTAGTCCCAGCTGCTTGGGAGGCTGAGGTAAGAGAATCGCGTTAGCCCAAGAGTTAGAGGTTGCTGTGAGCCGTGTGACGCCACGGCACTCTACCTGAGGGCGGTACAGTGAGACTCTGTCTCTACAAAAAAAAAAAAACATTTCTCTGGCTGCTAGACATGGAGTGGAATTTCCAAAGCTGTAGTAGAAGCAAAGAGTCAAATCAGAGGGCTGTTTCCAGGGAGACCAGCAACCTGGACAAAGGTGCGGTAACAGAGGTGGTGAGCAAAGGCTGGTTGTAAGGCTCACTTAAAAACAAATCTGAAATTGCTGAAGGATTATAATTATGAAGTGAGAGAAAGAGTGAATCAAAGATGACACCTAGGTTTTTTTTTTGTTTTTTTTGTAGAGACAGAGTCTCACTGTACCATCCTTGGGTAGAGTGCCATGACTTCACATGGCTCACAGTAACCTCCAGTTCCTGGGCTTAGGCAATTCTCTTGCCTCAGCCTCCCAAGCAGCTGGGACTACAGGCGCCCGCCACAACACCCGGCTATTTTTTGTTGCAGCTTGGCCGGGGCTGGGTTTGAACCTGCCACCCTTGGCATATGGGGCGGGTGCCCTACTCACTGAGCCACAGGGGCCGCCTAAGCATCTAAGTAACATAGAAGATCCCTTCACTGAGAGGGTGAGGCTAAGGGTAGTGTGAGTCTTTACAGGGGACATGGTGTGATCAAAAGTTCTGAAAAGCTTCTGTACAGCTAAGGAGACAATAACCAAAGCAAAGAGACAACCCACACAATGGGAAAGGATATTTGCATATTTTCAATCAGACAAAAGCTTGATAACCAGGATCTATAGAGAACTCAAATTAATCCACATGAAAAAAGCCAACAATCCCATATATCAATGGGCAAGAGACATGAACAGAACTTTCTCTAAAGACGACAGACGAATGGCTAACAAACACATGAAAAAATGTTCATCATCTCTATATATTAGAGAAATGCAAATCAAAACATCCCTGAGATATCATCTAACCCCAGTGAGAATGGCCCACATCATAAAATCTCAAAACTGCAGATGCTGGCGTGGATGTGGAGAGAAGGGAACACTTTTACACTGCTGGTGGGACTGCAAACTAGTACAACCTTTCTGGAAGGAAGTATGGAGAAACCTCAAAGCACTCAACCTAGACCTCCCATTCGATCCTGCAATCCCATTACTAGGTAGGCATCTACCCAGAAGGAAAAAAATCCTTTTATCATAAGGACACTTGTACTAGACTGTTTATTACAGCTCAATCTACAATCACCAAAATGTGGAAACAGCCTAAATGCCCACCAACCCAGGAATGGATTAACAAGCTGTGGTATATGTATACCATGGAATACTATTCAGCCATTAAAAAAAATGGAGACTTTACATCCTTCGTATTAACCTGGATGGACGTGGAAGACATTATTCTTAGTAAAGCATCACAAGAATGGAGAAGCATGAATCCTATGTACTCAATTTTGATATGAGGACAATTAATGACAATTAAGGTTATGGGGGGGAAGCAGAAAGAGGGACGGAGGGAGGGGAGTCGGGCCTTGGTGTGTGTCACACTTTATGGGGGCAAGACATGATTGCAAGAGGGACTTTACCTAACAATTGCAATCAGTGTAACTGGCTTATTGTACCCTCAATGAATCCCCAACAATAAAAAAAAAAAGAAAAAAAAAATAAAGTATAGCATTATCATAAAAAAAAAAAAAAAAGTTCTATTTGGGGCATATCAATTGGAGTTGCTCTTTAACCATCCAAAAGTGGATGTCAAGTAAGCAATCGAATGTTTTTTCTGAGACTTAAGGGAAAGGTCAGAGTAGAAGCTATTATTTCAATTGCACAGAGAGAGCAAGAGAGCTATCTTGTGCCAAAATGCTTTGAATTTGTCGCCTTGCACTATCTATGGATTTAATCTGAGCCACAGGTGCCGCCCCAGAAGTCGTTTTTAGAATAGGAGAGAAATCCCTTAAGACAATCTTGAAGTACTTAAATAATGGAAGGGTAAGCATATAAAATGCCCCCAAATAAAAGAATGATCACACACACATAAGTAAAGCTATGAGGTGAACCACGAGAACAAGAGAGAGAAATATTATGGGAAATACAGAAAGTAGTAATGAGCTTTTAAGTGATAGGATAATGCATTATATGTATTATCCTTAATAATCGTATCGGATTCCCAATTTTGGAATAAAAATATATTATTTAGAAATTAAAAATAAAATATATTGCACTTTACGGAGGGCAATAAAGTGAGAATCCGTCTCTACAAAAAAATATATATAATATATATTATTTAGGAATTAAAAAATATGTTATTTAGACAAGTGACTTAAAGATGACATTTCGTGTGAGGTTTGAATCCATTACACATGGTGTTTACCCTCTACCTTTCTGGCTGTAGTTATGACCTTGGCTTCACTGACTATCTTAAACAAAACTTTAAGAAAAATATATATACATGTAAAATAAGATCTTTTATGCCTCAGTTTCCCTACCTGTGCAATGGCGTACTTTTATTACGTATTAGGAATGTGAATGAGTTTCATACTTTGGTGGTTAGAGCCATCATTTTGCCCCCATATTTTAAGATAGTACATGATGATTAGCTTTTCAACAGCTGATGATTATCAACCTTTTTGAAACTAGTTTGCAATCATGATTTCATTATGATGGAGGAGACAAAGAGTTTGGTGGGTCTTTGCCATCGTTCTTTGAGATACCCCAAGAATAATAGTAACAATCTATCTGGAAAAGTTTTTCTTAGATTTGACTAAAAAGCATGGTCCATAATACTTAGTGCCCTGATAGTTTAAGCTCAGGAAGTAACCTAGTACATTCAAAATAAAAAACAAATTTTTAGGTTCAAACAAACCCGTTATTCTTACTTTCACTAATTATTACGTACTTTTAAAAACAATGTGCTTGATCACTTGCGAGTACGTACATATGTGTGCATGCGTGTCCGCGTGTCCACACACATACGCTCGCAGCCAATTGAGGGATCAGGTAGGAACACAGTAGGAGCCAATTTTGTTCAAGGATCAAGGAGGCAGCGACCTTTGTGGAATCGGATTGCCCATATCCAAGCATCAGCTGATAATCACTTCTTTCTATTTTGTATTATTAGGATCTCATTTTTTTTTTTTTGTAAAAACATCCACGATTTAGAAGTTGAAGGTGACTTGCCCCCACCCCCGCCGAGCCCCTGTGTTTGTAAGATTTTTATAACATAAAAGTGTGTTTCTGTGTTATGTTACCACGTTTTGATGTATATAGTGTCCAGATCCATTTCAAAATTTAATATTTATTAATAAAAAAATTATTTAAAAATATGTTATTTAAGAATTAAAAATAAATTATTTAGGAATAAAAAATATAGAATACAGGCATATATGTTTATTCTTATACAGAGAAAAAGTTGTTAGTGATCTAGCAAAAGTATAACCAATAGAAAGATGCGGGAAGCTGTCAGCACCTGTGGGGTGAGAAGTGATAAAAGATAGAGAAATGGAAATAGGATATACAGATTATTATTTTCCTGAGAGGAAAAGGGAAATGTTAGGGTACGAAAAATGTTAGGGTCAAAAGAAAAATAAATACCAGGAGGGTAATTTTGTGTTTTGTTTATAAAGTAAAGGGACTTAAAGATACTCATAGCTTAAAGGTAAGGAAATGACGAATTCAGAAAGATTTCAGGAATAAGAAGAAAAAGAGATAATTAATGCAGCAAGGACTCCAGAGCCTTCAATACTGCTTAGTACAGGGAAGGAAGGTAAAATACAAATGCCTGATTATGAATTATTTATTGAATATCTAGTGCCTTTCTGGAGAGGTATGTTCAATAAAACCCAATAATTCCTAGGTCAAATTTATGATCTAATGACAAATTACCTCCTTTCTTCTTCTGCTGTAACAACCTGTACTTGATAGTGATCTGAAAATCAGTGATCTGATTTTCTTCTCCGTGTCTTCTCAAGGATAAGCTTTTGTCAAAGCAGCTTATCTTTCTTTGCTGAGGTCCTATGCAATCTGCCGAAAAGCTCCCTTTCAATCTCATCTGGTCCACACCAGCCCACCCCCAGCATGCAGTGAACCGTCCTGGGACTCTTCCTTTGATGTCCCTGACTGCCAGCCCATGGGTCACACACTGTTCTTGGGTTTCCTGGGCAGCCTTCCGAGACTACCTCCTGGCTCCAAATCCATCAGGCTGGAAAACAAATGTTCATAGAAAATATCAAAGAGTCGCTGAACATTATGCCCTTGGTGTTCCATAAAGGACCTCAATGAGTTGCTCTCATAAATTGTACTGTTTTGTGATGACTGCACTTTGAAGGCTTTTCTTCATGATCAGGAAGCCAAGAACCCCCAGATACATGAGGAAAACAATCAGTAAATTCGTGATCAGAGATGCTAAAGATGTTAGGTCATTCTGGTTTCAGTAAATGGAGCCAGCCATCAAACCCCAGCACACACCCCAGGGACCCTACGATGCCCCTTTGAGTTTCTAGGGTGCAGGGAGAGGCTTGTGCCCAGGGGCCACTGCCCCAGCAGATTTAGGGAAGGTCATCCTCTGAACTTTCATCCCCTCACTGGCCCTCCCCAGGCTAAGACTTGTGAAGTTTGCCTCTTCCAGGAGCTCCAGTAAAGGTACCCCAGCCTCCATTAGTGCCCTGTCCCTGATTCCACTTCAGATGTCATTTTCCAAGTCTCATAGCCTAGGAAGGATCTGCTCGACAATGCAACTATACGTATGTATCCCGTTCACAGATACCCTGAAGAAGGAGCCCCAGAGGAAGCTATGGCTGAAGTCATAGCATCTAGAAAGTTACAAAGATGAGAAATACCAAGGCACTCTGCAGCTTCTGAAATTGGCGTACTTGCTTACGCAACCTGTCAGCATTCCCCAGGCTTACTCAAACTTCTCTGCGTTCCCGTACATTCACTTGCTTAATGTCCAGAGGAAATTTGTGCCGCTTGGTCAGCTATGTGCTTGTGTTACACTGCCCTTGCTCTGTACGGATTCTTCCCAGGTGCACTATAGATTCTCTAAGTCCCACTCTTCTTTAATTCTGCTCATAGGACATGTAACTGTGAAATGCAAACGATTTGTGTTTGGTCAGATTTTAAATATAAAAAGTAGGGCTGGGCATGATGGCTCGTGCCTGCAATCCCAGTACTTTGGGAGGTCAAGATGGGAACCCAGGAGTTTGAGATCAGTTTGGTCAGCGATGCAAGACAGTGTCTCTACAAAAGCAAAAAGCTTAGCTGGGCATGATAGCCCACACCTCGAATGCCAGGTGGCTGAGGGAGGAGAATGGCTCTAGCCCAGGAATTCAAAGCCGCAGTGATCTATGATCACACCTCTAGCCTAGAACAGTGATTTTTCAACTGGTGTGCCGTGAAAAACTTTTAAAAATAATTCATTAAATTATTTTTTTCTTGGGCGGCGCCTGTGGCTCAGCGGGTAGGGCGCCGGTCCCATATGCCGGAGGTGGCGGGTTCAAACCCAGCCCCGGCCAAAAAAAAAAAAAAAAAATTATTTTTTTCTTTTCTTTCTTTTTTTTTTGAGACAGAGTCTTACTTTGTTACCCTGGGTACAGTGCCATGGCATCAGAGCTCACAGCAACCTCAAACTCTTGGGCTCCAGTGATCCTCTTGCCTCAGCCTCCCAGGTAGCTGGGACTACAGGCATCCCCCACAATGCCCAGCTATTTTTAGAGACGGAGTCTTGTGCTTGCTCAGGCTGGTCTTGACCTGGTAAAACTGGTGAGCTCAAGCAATACACAGGCCTCAGTCTCCCAGAGTGCTAGGATTATAGGCATGAGCCACCACACCCACTCAGCCTACTCTTTTTTAAAATTTTTTGATCAACATAATTTAAGTGTGTTGCTGAAGTTTACCTATAGGTTCAAGTGTGCCGTGAAATAAAAAAGGTTGCAAAACACTGGCCTAGGGTCACAGAGTGAGACCCTATCTCAAAAATATTAAAAGTAGGCTGGGCACCTGTAGCTCACTGGTTAGAGTACCGTTCAAACCCAACCTGGCCAGGACCTGCTAAACAAAAAAGAAAAAAAATTAAAAGTAAAAAAAAAAAAAAAGTCAATAAAATAAATAAAAAGTAGTTGATCTCATTAAGTTGATTACACAGAGAGATAATCAAATTAAAGCTTTTATGTATCTCACTAGCCTGTGTAAGTTTTCAAATCTAATCACATTGCTTAGGCATGCTAACATACATTCCCCAAAATATTAATAAATAGGTATGCTATTTATCAAGTGGTTTTCTTCCTATAATCAGGGAAGTAAATGAATATTTTTCTTTCTTTTTTTTTTTTTTTGTTTTTTGGCCAGGGCTGGGTTTGAACCCGCCACCTCCGGCATATGGGACCGGCGCCCTACTCCTTGAGCCACAGACACTGCCCTCTTTTTTTTTTTTTATTGTTGGGGATTCATTGAGGGTACAAGAAACCAGGTTAAACTGATTGCATTTGTTAGGCAAAGTCCCTCTTGTAATTGTGTCTTGCCCCCAAAAGGTGTGGCACACACCAAGGCCCCACCCCCCTCCCTCTTTCCCTCCCTCTGCTCTTCCTTTCCCCACCTGAATATTTTTCTTGTATTACGGTTACCTTAACTTTCACCGTTTCTCCAAGAGCTGTAAGACAATGTGATTTTTCAACAGAGTATCTGTTCTGCTTCACCATAGCAAATCCCTCTTTAAGTTCTATGCATTCTATTCTTTGTTCATACCCCATCAGCATTTGACAAACGTATTTCTAATGACTAATAGTCATGTCCATTGCATTCTGTTTCCTGATATAAAATTTCATTGAAACACAGGAATGTTCTTGCTGCTGAAAGGTTCAATAATCATGCCACAAATCACCTCTTGAGGACTGAAGAAGTTCTCTGCATCCGAGCTACTGATTGTCCCTAACTGACTCATCCAACCATGAGGATCTTGCTTTACGTCTTTGGCGTCCTCGCCTTGTTCTCTCTAACTCCTCAAGGTAAGACCGAAACGTTGATTTCAGAGTTATAAAAATGGAAGTGAAGGAAAATGCAAGGTCTTCCCATCGTTTGAGCATAAATTAGACAAGGTACAATTCACTGTACCATGAAGACTACGCAGAGGATTGGAAAGCCAACAAGGCGGTTCCCTCTCAAGAGTTGTTTTTGATCAAAAGATGGTGGGAGGATGCACAGAAAACAAGGAAAATTTGGGGAATTAGAAAAATGGGATGTAAGTGACGACTGAAAGGGCTGGAAGTGAAGAGGTGAGTGTTCCATCGGAGTCCTTGGTTCAGAGAACTCACTCACCTCTGACCTAGGCAAGGGCCAGACAACGCATTTCTTTAAAGTTGTGTAAAACTTTTATGGTTTGATTTAACCTATATGGAAATTATTTTTTATTAAGATTTCACCTAAATTTTTAACCAAATATTTAGCCAATTATACATGTATACTTATTAAATAATCAAATTTTCCCAAATTACTTTCTTTTTTTTGTAGAGACTGAGTCTCACTTTATGGCCCTTGGTAGAGTGCCATGGCCTCACACAGCTCACAGCAACCTCCAACTCCTGGGCTTAAGCGATTCTCTTGCCTCAGCCTCCCGAGTAGCTGGGACTACAGGCGCCCGCCACTGCTTGTTTTTTTTTATTGTATTATTTGTCTTTTTTAGTGTTGAGTTGTGAGCTCTTTATAAATTCTGGATAATAAACTCTTTTTAGACATAGATTTGCAAATACTTTTTCACTCTGTGGGGTTTTTCTAATGTTTTATTACACACGCTTTCTATACTCTTGAGTTGCTTTTCAGATTCAAGTTACAAACAACCAGACTCAATAGACTTAAATAATAATTATATATATTATTAGACATAGCAAGAGCTCCCAAGATCGGGCTGTTCTAAAACAGGTTCATTCAGCAAATCACCAACTTTAAGTGTCAGATGTATCTTTTTTTTTAATTGTCTTTTGTACTAACTTGGATGGAGCTGGAACACATTCTTCTTATTAAAGCATCACAAGAATGGAGAGACAAGAATCCAATGTACTCAGTTCTGACTTGAGGACAATCGATGACCTAGTCCGTGGTGGGGGGTGGAGGAATGGGGGAGCAGTGAGAGGGTAGAAGGGAGGGGTGGGGGTCACAGTGTTTGGCACACCTCTCGGGGGAGGAACACATTTATAAGAGGGACTTGGACTGACAAATGCAGTTAGTGTAACCAGGATCTTTGTACCCTCAAGTGTCAGATATATCTTTAACTAGCTCCTTTCACAGCCCCAAGATAGCTGTCAGTGTCCTAGACATCATATCCAAGCCCACCAGATAGACCAGAACAAAAAGAGTCATCAAAGAATACTTTTTCCAAAGTTTTCCAGAAAAATGTTACATAGCCAGCCCCAACTTAATCACTGGCACAAAAACAAAGACGGCTATTACTGGCTCAGACTAACGTAGATTTATGAATAGGGTATTAGAAGGGTAGGCAACTGAGTTAGGACTCAGACTGCAAGAGTGAATATGGTTACTGTGTGTATATAAACGTATTTATTGATGTCTATATGTCTATACAGACATTATTGTTTAGTTTTGCCATATTGCTTTAACCTTTGTATCAATGGAACAACATAGAATGTACTTTTCGTATCTTATTTTACTTCAGATTACATTTATGGAATTTATCTATGTAGCTGTGTGCAACTATAATTCATTAATTTTAATCCTACATGGTGTCATAGCATAGCAATATGCCACTATTTATCTATTTTACTGTTGGTAAACATTTAAGTTGTTTTCAAGTTTTGCCTGCTATGAATACTATTACTGCTTTAAATATTCTTAAATGATTCTTGTTACATATGTGCACACCTTTTTTTATTAAATCATAGCTGTGTATATTAATGCAATCATGGGGTACAATGTGCTGCGTTAATATACAATTTGAAATATTTTCATCACACTGGTTAACATAGCCTTCATGGCATTTTCTTAGCTATTGTGTTAAGACATTATATTCTACACTTAGTAACTTTCACATGTACCCTTGTAAGATGCACCGTAGGTGTGGTCCCACCAATTACCCTCCCTCCACCTGTGCATATCTTTTTTAGGGGTATAGAATTAAAGTTCTAAGTGTTTGAAACAGGATATGTATATTTTCAATTTTAGGAAATAATGCCAAAGAGTTTCCTGCTTATTTGAGCAAATGTATGCTCCTTCAGTGTAGAAGAGCTCTCTTCTGGGCCCACATCCTTATTAACTGTTTATGTTGTCAGGCTGTTTAACTTCACTCTTCTGGTAAAGAGAAGATGTGTGGTAGTTCTCAGTGTAATTTAAACTTGAATTCCTAGATTACTAATAAGATTGAGGATAATTTCATTTGTTTATTGGCAATTTTGATATCATTTCTTGAAGTACCTGCTCAAATGTTTTGCCCATGATCCATTGAGTTATTTGTAATTTTCTTTTACATACACATATGTATCATATATACGTTACATATAATGACATACATGTGTGTGTATACATCATATGTCCTGGGTGTAAGCACTTTGATTACATATCTTGTGAATATCTTCTCCCACTCCATGGCTTGCTGTTTTATTCCCTTTTTATGAATATTAATGAATAATAATAGTTCTCATTAAAAACTCTGTTCCTTCCCAGCTTCTGCCTCATTTATGTGCTTTCTTTATTTTTATTTTTACTTTTTTGAGACAGAGTCTCACTATGTCACCCTCAGTAGAGTGCTGTGGCGTCACAACTCACAGCAACCTCCAACTCTTGGGCTCAAGCAATTCTCTTGCCTCAACCTCCCAAGTAACTGGGACTTATAGGCACCCACCACAACACCCAGCTATCTTTTGTTGCAATTGCCATTGTTGTTTAGCTAGCCCAGGTGGAGTTCGAACCCGCCACCCTTGGTGTATGTGGCTGGCACCGTAACCACTGTGCTACAGGCGCTGAGCCCATGTGCTCTCTTTATAGAAAAAAATCTTCATCTTCCTTTATTTAATATCTCCACTTTCTTTGTTTTTGTTGTTTTTGCTGGGAAAGTTCTTTACTGTTGTTGTTTATAATTTATTATAAAGCCTTTAAGACATTAAAAAATAACAGCTCAGCACCTGTAGCTCAGCAGCTAGGGCACACACACCAGAGCTGGTGGGTTTGAATCCAGCCCAGGCCTGCCAAACAACAATGACAACTGCAAGCAAAAAATAGCCAGGTGTTGTGGCGGGCGCCTGTAGTTCCAGCTACTTGGGAAGCTGAGACAAGACAATCGCTTGAGCCCAAGAGTTGGAGGTTGCTGTGAGCTGTGACGCCACAGCACTGTACTGAGGGCGACATAGTGAGACTCTGACTCAAAAAAAAAGACATTAAAAAATAAGAAAATAAGTAACATGTATAATATAATTTGTCTCTCCTTTCAAAGCCAGCTCATTCTCTAACACTGGATGTCGTTCTGGACACTACAGTTGCAGAATGAAGTGCAACGAGAATGAATATGCGATTCAGTACTGTGCTGACTGGAGCATCTGCTGCAGGGTGAAGAACATGAAAATGAAGAGAAAAAGGAAGTGGTGAGAAGTCTAACTCCACCTTCTTCAGACTTCAGGAAAAAAGAACTAAAAATGTCTTAAACTGTCTTGTCTACCTAAGAACAATGAATAGAATGGATGCAAGGAAATTCATAATATTTTTATGTTCACATGGTCAGATTCAAATAAATATAAATGTCACGAATGTTTATACTGTTTTCATGGGTGTGTTTCCACATTTACTTCCTTCCTTTACATCCACAACCAAATCATAATTTTCACCTAGAGTACGACAGCCCAGACTCACGGCTTATGAACTCTTTGACCTTGAGCAAGTTATTTACTTTTCTCTCTCAGTTTCCTCATCTATAAAATGAGGTAACAATAACATCTCAATTGTGGAATGGTGAGGATTAGATGAGTTAGTATCTAGGAAGATTTTAAGGCTGGGTGCGGGGGCTCACGCCTGTCATCCTAGCACTCTGGGAGGCAGAGGCAGGTGGATTGCCTGAGCTCACAGGTTCGAGACCAGCCCGAGCCAGAGGGAGACCTCGTCTCTAAAAAACATAGCTAAGCGTTGTGGCGGGCACCTGTAGTCCCAGCTACTTGGGAGGCTGAGACAAGAGAATCACTTGAGCCCAAGAGTATGAGGTTGCTGTGAGCTGTGACGCCACAACACTCTACCAAAGTGAGACTCTGTCTCCAAAAATAAATAAATGAATAAAGTTTATAAACGGTACCTCACCCTATTGTAAGTGCTATGTAAATGTCAGCCATGATTTTGTGGAACCAGAGAACTTGATGCAGCCTATTGCTTTTGGGGATTTATTAAATCATTCTTTGGGATCTAAGGTACAGTTCGTATGTTCGTTAAAATTTTATGTGGTGGCTCAGCACCTATATCTCAGTGGTTAGGGCATCAGCCACATCCACCAGGGCTGGCGGGTTCGAACCTGGCCCGGGTCTGCCAAACTACAAAAAACAACTACAACATCAACAACAAAAATAGCCAGGCTTTGTGGCAGGTGCCTGTAGTCCCAGCTACTTGGGAGGCTGAGGCAAGAGCATCGCTTAAGCCTGAGACTTTGAGGTTGCCATGAGCTGTGACACCATGGCACTCTACCCAGGGCAACATCATGAGACTCAAAAAAAAAAGAAAAGAGAAGAAGGTATCCTTTTCTGTTTAGAAGACATAGAATTTTATATAAACACAATCTTTTCATGAAACATTATGTTACTCCAGGGATCTAAGCCTGGGACACTGGTGGTGAGACCTGAAAAGAAGAGATGAGCTTTAAAAGTAGGGTTCACAGCACCTACTGGCCACTCTGCACACCGTGAGGGCAGGAAAGACAACGGTGACAGAGCAAACATGGACAAGAGATGGCGTTAGCTTATCTCGGTACACGAGAGAGACCAGAAGTGGAAAGAGGTTGGGAGCAGGAGACTCAACCAAGAGATGTAGCGAGGGAGGGATGTTGGGTATCACCCACCAGACACATAACTTTATTTTTCTATAAATGGATAATTCCTCTTATGAACCTTATTCCTCCTGGCCACAGAAACTTAGTCAATTCAGAAGTAATCACATTCTCTCCAAGTGACTTGGAAGCTCTGGGACAGCGCTGACTGTGTTCACATGACGGAAACCTCCTCCTCGGCCCCTGGTCTTCAGTCCCCAGTGTGGGGTCAGCTGCTGTGGCGCCTGCCATTCTTTCTCGTCATAAAATTTTTATTTGTTTTTATTTTTGTGGGTGTGTGTGTTGATTAATTAAAAGTTAAGTTTATTTATTCCCAGTGACCCTAAGTCTGCAATTTTAAAAAACATCTGGAAAGTTATCATTTCAGTACTAGTAAATTGATAAAAACAACACACATATAGAAATAGACTTAAAATACGGATAAGTCATTCTTAAGTACATTTAAGATTTTAGTGGAAAATGTATGCATCTTTAATGAGATAAATAGAAAAATTTTTTAAAACATTGTTCGTGCACTGCACTATGATTTATAGAATGACACTTGCCTTTCTCAAATTTAATGGTTTAAAGTCCTTACAGTCTTTTACTTTCAAGTTTGTTCCTTTGGTCCCTATGTTTCTTATTTCTTTTCTTTTTTTATTAAATCATAGCTGTGTACATTAATGCAGTCATGGGGTACAATGTGCTGGTTTTATATACAATTTGAAATATTTTCATCACACTGGTTAACATAGCCTTCACGGCATTTTCTTAGTTCTTGTGTTAAGACATTTATATTCTACATTTAGTAAGTTTCACATGTACCCTTGTAAGATGCACCGCAGGTGTGATCCCACCAATCACCCTCCCTCCGCTCATCGTCCCCGCTCCCCTCCCCTCCCCATATTCTTGGGCTATAATTGGGTTATAGCTTTCATATGAAAGCTATAAATTAGTTTCATAGTAGGGCTGAGTACATTGGATACTTTTTCTTCCATTCTTGAGATACTTTGCTAAGAAGAATGTGTTCCAGCCCATCCATGTAAACATGAAAGAGGTAAAGTCTCCATCTTTCTTGAAGGCTGCATAATATTCTGTGGTGTACATATACCACAATTTATTGATCCATTCATGGGTCGATGGGCACTTGGGCTTCTTCCATGACTTAGCAATTACGAATTGGGCTGCAATAAACATTCTGGTACAAATATCTTTGTTAAAGTGTGATTTTTGGTCTTCTGGATATATACCTAATAGAGGAATTGTAGGATCGAAAAGCAGGTCTATTTTTAGTTCTCTAAGTGTTCCCCAAACATCTTTCCAAAAGGAACGTATTAGTTTGCATTCCCACCAGCAGTGTAGAAGTGTTCCCTTTTCATCCACGCCAGCATCTCTGGTTTTGGGATTTTGTGATGTGGGCTAATCTTACTGGAGTTAGATGGTATCGGTGTGAAGCTCCTTTGGTGCGTTGGGTGGTTCTGCTAAAGGGACCAACGCTGGGAGGCCAGACCCAGCTGCTGGAGGAAACCACACCATCTGTGCTCATTGAGAACCAGGGCCTCAATGGCTGGTAGAGGCTGTCAAACAGGAAAGGGCTGCCAGTTTTACAGCTGCTGCGGGGGTGTTCAGTGTACCGTGTCTACCCAGAGCAGGGCATTCCCCAGGCTTGAGAGGTTGGCACAGGGTGGGGCGTGCTCCACACCCTCTTCTCTCTGTCCTCTGCGTCAGCCCCTGCCAGCAGCCTCCTGGACAGACGCTCTCAGCCATGAAAACTCTCCTCGTCCTGTTTGTCGTTCTCTTCCTTTGGGACCCAGTGACGGCAGGTAAATGATAATCTTCGGGGGGTGGGTGCTTGATCTAGAAAAACAATTTGCCAAACAACCCTATGAATGTACTCCTATGAAAAGCCCCTTAATTTTCAAAGCAGAAAAAGCAACAACCAGCTTTGATGTCAGCAAGACCCAAGCTTGCATCTTGGTTATGCAGCCTGATGGCTGCACAACACCGGGCAAAGGTCTGAGCTTGTGTTTCTTCATTTGCAAAAGGAAAATGAAGAGTCTTGCAACGATTACATGGGCTATGACACAAGGCACGCCCATGCATAAGGTGAAGAATACGTGGCTCGTGACAGCTAGGGAATTTTCAGTAGCGGTGCCTGTCCCATTTTGCCACTGTGGTTTTATCTCTCATTCAAGAACATATTTGGGTATAATATTCAAAACCCAGCAAATACTGCTAAGATAATTTGCCAGGATTTCTCATACACCAAAACTGCTGATAGTGAATTTATTGTTCATTGGTCCCTTTCTGTTAAATGAGAAACAGATTTGGAACTTCTTGTTTCAAGAGAATGATTGAGCTTTCTGTGGTAGAAGAAATGTCCGTTCCACTGGGGTAGCAGTCAGGGAGTCAAGGAGCACAGTGGCCTTGGCCTTCAGCTTGACCATATTCCTTTCCGACTCTTAAAATCTCATCTCAAATATACTTTCTACCTAACATTACGGAATGAGTCCAGATCCTTATGGTACATGAGCATCAGCCTCGTGACTAAATGAGTCACAACTCCATCTAGTCTACAGTATTCCCTTTGGTGCTTTAGACACCAAATTTCCACAGGAATTTCCTGTTTCCTTGTGTTCACCATTGTACTTCATCTTCCCAAATGAATTACAGATTGTCCCCTTGGGCTCCCATCCTGTCCCCTAAATAACCCTGATCTCCTTCTGTTATCTTACAGGACAAGGTTATTATCCCTGTAGGACAGTTACCCTCCAGGGCATGATGACTTGGGCCGGGTGTGTGTTGGCTCAAAATTTCTACAGATGGCCAAGTATTGGCTCCCTTACATTTTTGCTTACAAAAGTAGAGAAACATCCGTATTTGATCATTCTAAGGAGTAGTATGTAATAGTAATCATAGCTCAAATGCCTTGAACCCCAGTAAGGCTTCCCAAATATTCAGAATTGATTTCATTCTCCTCCAAACACACAAGATTGTTCCATGCCATACAGACTTCCCTGCGCTTGTCACGTGTTTTTTCTTTCTTTTTTCAGAGATTTTTTTTTTTTTCCTTTTTGTCTTCACTGAAAATTCACTCCAGTTAATGTTTATATCATACTTAGGTCTATACCTCCACAGTCCCTGAGTCACAGGATCTATGAAAACTGGTTTAGAGTGAATAAACAATAATGAGTAAACAACTAAAATTTGAATAATGAATAATGAACCACCATGTGTAGCGAAGTTGATTAGACTGTGTTATCTGACCGATTCAGGTTAACATCTAAGTTATTAGTTGTCTTAGCTCAGGCTGCCGTGACAAAACTCTACAGACTATGTAGCTTAAACAAAATTTGTTTTCTCATAGTTCTGGAAGTGGGGAGTCCAAAATCCAGGTGCTGGTTGATTCAATTTCTGATGAAGCCTCTCTTCCTGGATTGCGGAGGCCATCTTTTGGCTGTGTCCTCCATCAATCAGGACACACATCCTGTTGGATCTGTGTACCAATCTTACTGGACTAGGGTCCATCCCTATGACCTTGTGTAACTTAAGTTACCTCCGAAAGCATTTCAACATATAAATTTTGAGATGACATAATTCAGCCCATAGCACTATTCTTTTCAGTTAATCAATTATTCCACAGGAGAAGCAAGACTCCAATATACTCAATGCTATTATGAAGGTAGTAGATGAGCTAATACAAGGCGGGGTAGGGGAATGAGGGAGCTGGGAGAAGAAAGGAGAGAGGGGGAGGGGGGTCACAGTATGACACACCTCTTGGGTGCAGGACCCAATTATAAAAGGGGCTTTATTGGGTGACGCCTGTGGCTCAGTGGGTAGGGCGCTGGCCCCATATACTGAGGGTGGTGGGTTTGAACCCGGCCCCAGACAAACTGCAACAACAAAATAAATAAATAAATAAATAGGACTTTATCTAACACATACAATCAGTGTAACTTAATTCTTGGTACCCTCAATGAATCCCAAACAATCAAAAAAAAAAAAAAAAGAATCGATTATTCTAAGTCTCCTTGGAATGCAATTGTATAAAAATTGAGGGACTATGGACAGCGCCTGTGGCTCAAGGAGTAGGGCGCCAGCCCCATATGCCGGAGGTGGCGGGTTTAAACCTAGCCCCAGCCAAAAACTGCAACAACAAAAAAAAAAAAAAGAAAGAAAGATTTAGGGACTAATCATTCAATAGTCCAAAAATACCTGTAGTGAATTATCTTTCCATTCATTGTCCTTCCAGGTTTTAACCTAATTTCACCAGAAGTACACAAGAAATGCTACAAAGGCGGCATCTGCCGACTGGAGTGCTACAGAAGTGAAATGCTGGTTGCTTACTGCATGTTTCATCTGGAGTGCTGCCTCACAGGGCGTCCTCCACCCTGACCCGAGGGGCGCCTGGGAGCCACCACCCGTGAGAGCCCTCCACCCTCCCCTCCGCCTCCACGCCAGGAATTTAGATCACACTGTGACCTAAAGTTGTGATGTGCCCACAACTATTGGTTTTTAGCATTTTTTAAATAAGGCAACAGACTCTTATGATCTAGAATTTGAAGAGCTAAGCTGTATGTGTGTAGCCTTCGTAGAAAGCTCAGGGCTTTTTATAAGAACAACTTCAGAAGGCATTTTCTCACTTCAAAGTGACATTGCACACTCCTCAGTGCCTGTTGTCCCTCTGATCTTGGAAAGGCTATCTCGGTTGTATAGAGAGGCTTCAGTAGAAATATCTCCCTGCCCTACTGACTTTTTGGCTCCCTGTTTATCTTTTCCATTACATAAACCTCCCATCTGCACAGGACAGCTCTGCCCTGGCCGTGGGACCCCTGTGCATGTCGCTCCCACACAGGCAGGGTATCAGCTGCAGGCTGGCCTGAATTTTCACTGAGCCTGAACCTGAAGTTCTTCTTGAAACAGAATGAGTGAGGCCACCTTGCGACAGGCTGTCACAGGTAATTCCTTGTCCACCTCCTTTCAGTTGGGCACTGGAACTTTCCATGTCAGTCCATAAGGCTCAGCCTACAGGCCATAAGATTGCACAGCTGGGTTGAGTCTTGGACCCTGAGCCACAGAGTGACCACCACCAGGGCTGCCCTTCATTTGACCCCCCCCATTTTGGTGTCTCTCTGTGGGCTAATAAACTAAGCCCACACTGATCTTGCTTTGCTGTATGTGTAACTAATAAACTGTCTACATCCCTTTAACTCATCGTTTTCATTACCAGCCAGCCTTCTGAAGGAATGTCAGGAAAACCCGGCAGTGTCTGTTGTTCTGACAGTTACTCCGGCTGACGCCCGGCCCTTCAGCACCTTCAGAGCACACACAGACATGGGGCGGGTGCTGCTCGAGGTGAAGCCCGGGCAGCAGAGTGCATGGACTCTGGTTGTGGAGCAACCTTCCTTGGCTCCAGTACCAATATGGGGGCCTGAACCCTCCAGTGACTCTGAGAGAGTGGGGGATCTAGCTCCAATAGCCATGGCTGATCTGGCACAGGGCTGAGAAAACAATAGCTAAGACTCTGGCTGAGGGAGCAACTCCCTTTTGAAGAGACAAAAGGGAGCAGCAGGTGAAAAAGAATGAAGGGCTGCGAGGGATTCTGTGCCCCCAGAAAATGTTCAACCTTGGAGCACATATTCAACCTTCGGTCATTAGGGCAGAAGATACTGAGAATACAGTAGGGCGTGTCCTCCTTCCAAGGAGCCAAACTCTCCTACACAGTCTTCAGGCGAGGCAGGTTAAAATGAAATGAGATCAGAGGGGGCCTGATGTTATCATCACACCACTCCGTATGCAGAGTGAAAGATGCGTCCTGACAGACTCCAAGAAAACTGTCAGACTCTGAGGGGGGCAGGAAATATCCATCTGAAGAATGCAGAATCTTCTGAAACAGTGGCCTCCTTGGCGCCCCAGGCAGCCCCAGGCTTGCCTCCCATTTCACTCTGCCTACTCAACATGGGCCGGGTGCAGCGGCTCATGCCTATAATCCCAGCATTCTGGGAGGCTGAGTTAGGTGGACTGCCTGAGCTCACAAGATCTGAGCCTGAGCCAGATCTTGTCTCTAAAAATAGCTGGGCATGTGGCGGGCTCCCTCTGCCCCTCCCCTTGGGAGGCTGAGGCAAGAGAATCACTTAAGCCCAAGAGTTTGAGGTTGCTGTGAGCTGTGAGGCCATGGCACTCTACCAAGGGCAACAAAGTGAGACCCTGTTTCAAAAAAAAGTCAGGCTAGGACAAATCACAATCGCAAAGATATGGAATCAGTGTAAGTGTCCATCAACTGATGAACAGATAAAGAAAATGTGAGATAGATAGATAAATACACATATACACAGGACACAGAAAACTGGCCCTAAGGAAAAATGAAATAATGAAAAAATAATGAAATGCATTCAACCTGCAGCACCTTGAATGGAACTGGAGACCATAATCCTAAGTGAAGTAACTCAGGAATGGAAAAGCAAATGTCACATCAATGCTGAGGGTACACATGGTTATACCGAGTGACAAAGGATATTGAAGATTCAGAAGGGGAGATGAATGAGGGGATACGGGATGAAAAACTGCCTTTTGAGTCCAATGTACACTACTCAGCTGCTGGGTACACTAAAGGATCAGACTTCACCACCATACATCTGTGTAACAAAAAACCACTTGTACCAACTAAATCTATTCAAATTAAAAAAAAAAAAATGTAAACCAGCTTGGTGCCCATAGCACCGAGGCTGGAGGGTTCAAACCCAGCCCGGGCTAGCTAAACAATGACAACCACATTAAAAAATAGCCGGGCGTTGTAGCGGGCACCTGTAGTCCCAGCTACTGGAAAGCTGAGGCAAGAGAATCTCTTAAGCTCAAGAGTTTGAGGTTGCTGTGAGCTATGATGCCCTGGCACTCTACCCAAGGTGACATAGTGAGACTCTGTCTCAAAAAAAAAAAAAGTAACCCAAGTATCATGGCTCATGCCTGTAATCCTAGTACTCTTGGGTAGCCAAGATGGAAGGACTACTTGAGGTCAGGAGTTCAAGACTAGTCTGAGCAAGAGTGTGCACCCCGCCTCTACTAAAAACAGAAAAAATTAGCCGGGCGTTGTGGCAGGTACCTGTAGTCCCAGCGGCAGGAGGATCTCTGGAGCCCAGGAGCTGAGGTTGCTATGAGCTAGTCTGAGGTCAGCACTTTATAGCCTAGGGCGACAGAGAGAGACTTTTAAAAAATGCATATACAAATGTCTTAATCCTGTAATTGGGTAAAAGAGGTGAAGGCTATGTTGTTTAGTAGGATGTAAGCACTCCAATTTGTACAAATAATCAACACATTGAATCCCATAATGGCATACATGTATTTATGATCTATGTACAAATGATTTAATAAAAAATAAATAAAATAAAAAATGTGTGTGTATATATATATGCACACACAGAGTGTACATAAAGTTTATGTGCAATTCAAATAGTAAAGTAATTTAAATTGCATTCAGACTTTATGTCCACCCTGTGTGAGTGAGTGTGTGAGTGTGTGTGTGTGTGTGTGTGTGTGTGTGTCTTAGGCAAGGCATTATCCTGGGGGTTGTAGTGACTGGTGGTGCCCTAGATGTTGCAATATTCTCTTCTTAATCTACTTACGGGTCCCACAGGTGTGTAAGACCTGTGTACCTCTTTGGGATGTTCACTTAGGATTTGTGCATTTTTCAAATCGTATGTGAGACTTCAAAAAAGTTCCAAAGGGACTTTTGACAAGTCGTAAATTAATAAGAAGAAGGAAAGCTAAATACAGGTTTAATTGGGAGAGTATTTCCAGGTAGAGGCGACGAAGAGAGACGCAACGGACAGACACATTGACTTGCCGAAGCTGTTGCTTTAATGCGATGGGGCCGCTGAGAAGGTTCCGGGTTCCCAGAGGGAATCGACGAGCGATTTCACATACTCACAGCTATTTCCCAGACAGTGCTGGTAAATACTTTTTCTCTATGCAGCACAGATTTGTAACATCACAGAAAATATGGTACAGCTCACTTTTGTCGCACTTTGGCTTGCAAGCACCATGCGTTCGCCAACATGTAGAAAAGACCTGTTTTAAGTACGCATTGGGTCCACTTCTCCCTGTCAACAGAGACAAAGGGGAAGGCACAGTTAGGGTCCTTCACGGTCACATCACCATCAGTGAGATGGAAAGCTAGACCTTCGAGGGTTTTTTGGTGTTCTGTTGTTGTTGTTTGGTTTTTGAGACAGAGTCTCACTCTGTCGCCCTGGGTAGAGTGCTGTGGCGTCATAGCTCACGGCAACCTCAAATTCTTGAGCTCAAGTGATCCTCTTGCCTCAGCCTCCCAAGTATCTGGGACTTCAGGCACCCACCAAATGCCCAGCTAAGTTTTTTATTTTTAGTAGAGACAGGAGTCTCGCTGGTGCTCAGGCTGGTGTCAAATTCCTAAGCTCAAGCAAACCACCCACCTCAACCTCCCAGAGTGTGCTAAGATCACAGGACTGAGCCACCATGCCAAACGTACCTCCAAGTTGTTAACGGTAAATTGGACATGCCTTAAGACACTCAAGATATTTTATGGCTAAATGCCCTCTTTCCACCTACTGTTACCTGGTTTTCCAGGGGCTTTATTATCTATGACATGAATCCACAATAACGTGACTCATTGATCAGCTATGTGCTATTAACAGGGCCCAACAGATTGAGTCTAAAACCATTTGCCATGGAAAGAACATTCAAACCTGAGAGCAGGCCCAGGACCCTGCAGAGGCCCCATATCAGGCGACATGCAAGGCCTAGAGCGGGTTGCAACCAATGAAAATACATGCTGCATATCAGATATTCACATGACGATTCATAACAGTAGCAAAATTACAGTTATGAAGTAGCAACGAAAATAATGTTATGGTTGGGGGTCACCACAACACGAGGAACTGTATTAAAGGGTCGCGGCATTAGGAAGGTTGGGAACCCCTGGCCTAGAGTAACTATTCAAGGCAGTTTGTGATTATCAAAGCATTCAGCATGAGGAAAAAAAAGATCACTGAACTGGAATTTTAATTTTTATTAAATACAAGTTCAGATAAACTTGTATCTTACAAGCAAGTTGCTGCTGTAAGTACAATAACATGCACAGATTCCTAGCATGAACTGCTCATTGTTCACCCCCAACAAAGTAAACATTGCTTGAGAATTAGACCTTTGCTTTAGAGATCCAAAAATAAAAGAATAGGGGCATAGTATTTTTTTTAATTATTATTTTTATTTACTTTTTTTTTTTTTTTTTTGCAGTTTTTGGCCAGGGCTGGGGCATAGTATCTTGAAAAAAGCATTCTCAAGTGATTGGTTGGAGTTAGAAGGCATAACCCATGCAGTCAAACCGCACCAATTATGCTGTTACTGGGAAGAAAAGAGGAATGAAAAACAGGAAGAGTAATTAGAAGCAGTTGTTTCTAGGGACAGAAATAACCAGATGTGTGATTTTGCTCATCTGGGCTAAGTGGCTGCTTTCAAAAGGGGCAAGTGAAAAAAGGGATGTGGGCATACTGTGAGTTAAAATAGTATAAAAGGTAATTATCTAAAATACAGATTAGATATAGATGTTCTAGAATTCACTAAATAAGCTCAAAATTACTGGAAAGTGGCAATTCGAACTATATTTATTTTTAAACAAGTGGGGGAATACTAAGCGTTTTGAATATTTATGCAAAACTAATGCGTGTCACCATCTCACTGTCATCACACAGCAAGGTAGATACATTGGTTTCCAGCATTATGGGCAACACTAGATGCACTTTTTTTTTTTTTTTTTTTGAAGATAGAGTCTCACTTTGTCGCCCTTGGTAGAGTGCTGGGGCATCACAGCTCACATCAACCTCAGATTCCTAGGCTCAAGCAATTCTCTTGCCTCAGCCTCCCAAGTAGCTGGGACCACAGGCGCCCATCACAACACCTGGCTATTTTGAGAGATGGGGTCTCAACTATGGCTCAAGCTGGTCTTGAACCTGTGAGCTCAGGCAATCCACCCGCCTCGGCCTCCCAGAGTGCTAGGATCACAGGTGTGAGCCGCCATGCCCGGCCTCGCTGTACAGTTTTTAATGAATAATGTAAACTTTGGTTCTAACACAGCTGGTCCTGATGCTGCACACGGGCTTAGCTCAGTGCCCATTTCAGAAGTGGGACAGTCAGCTCTTAAAGACAAACTGTGAATGGGGGAAATCGGGGAACCACCAGCATTATCTGAAAAAACATGTCAAAATACTTCCCTTTCATACACACAAAAAGAAATATTAGAACGTTTAGAAAAACAAAGCACCTGGGCGGCACCTGTGGCTCAAGGAGTAGGGCGCCAGTCCCATATGCCAGAGGTGGCGAGTTCAAACCCAGCCCTGGCCAAAAAAAAAAAAAAGAAAAACAGAGCACCCATCCCGCCAACTTCAGCTTGTTCCTTAACAAATATTTTAAAATACTGATAAACAATAGTGACTGCAAGCAGAATTCCAGGGTCAGATCCAATGGCCCCGGGAAGTCAGCCAACACGGGCAGGGCACCAGTGCACGGGCCACCAAATGCAGCTGCTATGGGGATGTACCTGTTAAGCTCATGAACCATACAGGGGTCACTGTGAACTGGAATTTTAGAAGCCTACGGTTCCAGCCCTGTGTTCCCCTGATAACATTCTGTATGACATTTTGTCAAGTGCTTCCTTGCTGGGTACTTAAGAGCATGCCATGGGCTAATGAGTATCACCTGGCTTAGCATGCCTGAAACGTATACCTAAATCTCTTGCTAGTAATTTTCTCAAACCTTAAGACCTAGATGCCTCTGGAAGCCACAGGGTAGAGGAGGGGTAGCAGAAA
Organism: Nycticebus coucang; assembly: GCF_027406575.1. NCBI lineage: Eukaryota > Metazoa > Chordata > Mammalia > Primates > Lorisidae > Nycticebus > Nycticebus coucang. The sequence continues at coordinate 29,712,378 of NC_069803.1, read as the reverse complement.
GTCAGGTTAAGAGGTTACAGGTGTCCCTAAGTCACCCTACTGAACCATCTACTAGTGCACACGGAGCCTTATCACCCTCTCCACCCAGTTTCCCCCATGAGACAGTGGGGTGGGCCTTTCTGGTGTGAAAACAATCAGGGTAGCATGAACCAAGTCGATCAGTAAGCAAACTCTCCCGCCGTGTGCTTGCTGGCTCTGGAGCATCTGTCTGAGGACAGAGGAGTCCAGGGGGGAGACAGTGCAAAATGCCTGGAGAGCCTGCCGTGGGGACAGCAGGAGCCGTCCCAACACTACCTTCATCGGTGTCTGTCTTTTAAAGCCTTCACACTGGGCCCTTGAGTGATTTATTTTAAATATGAAGGTTTGAACCAAAGGGAGGCGCTTCCAGCAGACCCCCAAAAGCCCAAGGAGAACCACTGTGAGGACCTCTACGTTAGTGAGTCAGATGGGCACTTCCCAACACTGTCAAGTTGCTGGCTTCTGTCCGGAGAACACATGGGATCCCATTATGCTGTAAGTTAATTTAATACATCTCAGCCATCAGCCATGTTTGCAGATTCTGCTTAGCATAAAATATGCCGTGGCTTCTAAATGAGTGAAAAATAATGTGGGTGGCCGACTTGGGAAGGCAAGTTCTAAGAGTCCTCAGGAACAGCCTCTCAGTCAGCCCCAAGTCCTCCCTGTCCTTAGAAGCTAGTGCCTTTTTGCTCTGCTCCACTCTGCCAGCCTTCCTGTCAAATTTCAGACTCCAAAGACCAAATCCAGAACCAGTCTCTTCTCTGAAGAGAGCCGTCCCCTCTGGCGTGTCCTAAGCGTCTTTTCTCCATGCCCTGGAGCAGCCAGAGAGCCCCTCTCTGCTGACGTCCCTCCCTCTCTCCGGTTTCTTTGCCCAAGTCCTGCCTTCTTCTCACACCCCGTCTCCCTTCACTGTTCCTAATTCTATAGGGAGGGGCTTCTGCTTTACCTGGTGGGACACAGGAGAGCAAGACAAGGGCCACAAGGACCAAGAGCACACTCCTCATGGCCATTCCAATCAGCAAAGACACAGCTGAGGGACTGCCTGCAGCTTGGGAGAGATGGGGAGCTGCCTGGCTAGTGAACCATTCAGAACAAGAACGTCTCCTTGCTCCACTGAGCAGTCCAATCAATGACAGGTCTGCATGGAAGCGGCATCTCCCCATCAAGCACACCCTTGTGTGCTAGCAACTGAATTCACATTGCATGAACAGCCCTATGCTAGGCCCTGGTAGGATGCTGTGTGAGAGCCCCTGGCATCTCCACCGCGCACCCATTTCACAAACACCTACGGCACGTACAACACCGTAAGGCCTCTTTAAATGGTTGACAAAGCATTGTCAAGAGCTGTTTTCCATCTCACATGTGCGCACAAAATCCAGACAGGCATTATTCTCCCCATCTTAAAAACAAGTAATGTAATTCTCAGATGGAACAAATGACTTTCCCCAAGTTCACATAGACACTAACGGGAACAACAGAAATCACAGGTTTTCCTGACTCCTGCACACAGAAGAACGAGTCCCAGCACAGTGGCGATCTCTGCAGAGAAATGAAAGCTCCCCCAAAGGGTGGTAGATCCTCACAACACGACCAACGGGAATGTGGACAACGCTGAGTCTTATCACCACCAAGCACGTGCCGGGGGGTGGGCAGTACGCAAAGAATGTATGACCAAATTCTCCCTTTGAGAGCTGAGAATCAACAACGCTTGACAGTTTTCAAAAGGTTTTAAGTTTGACGACAACTCTGTCTGAGTTCGTATAAAGAACCCAGAACCCAGAATCGGAAAGTCTTTCTGGTCTGGACGCTGCCTGCCCTGCTGTGATGGGCACTTCCTTTGCCTCTCTGACCATCAACTTTCTCTGAGGTGATCAAATCAGGTGATTCTTATGACAAGTCCTTTATAAGACATACATTGAAGGGACTGTTAGGCCCATAGAATGGGAAGACTCTTGAATCTAGGTATGGTAGAGATGCTGCTTCTCCAACTAGACCATGGAACAGCCAGGATCTGATGACTCCGTCACTCTGTCCTGAGGTTTGGACTCTTGTTTTCTAACATCAACATATTTGTGATGTGGTTGAGATCACGTGTCTATGACAGACTCAGAAAGAACTGTAGAGCAGAAAGTCAGTAAGTAGAGAAGGAGTGAAGGACATGAGCTTATAGGAGTCCAAACAGAAAGGACCAGGTGAGCACAAGGGGGGACCCTTGTGAGGACCACTGTCCAACCCAGCGCCTTGGGTGCGGCCAGACTCATGTTCCTGTGGCCCCAGGCTTCCCTTCTTCAGCAGACCTCGCCTCCACCTCCACCCTTTCTGCTGGGCTTACCTGAACCGTGATTCCACCTCTGCGTCTCAGCAACGTGCCGGGTCCTTCTCCAAGGACGCTGTTGGAGGCTACCCACCACTCTCCTTCCACCTGGGATCCACCTACATCAGGACAGGCAAGCACCATCTCACAACCTCCCAATAGACTGTGCTATTTCCAGAACAATACCTGGTGTGACACTGTCACCTCCTTTCCCTCTCCCTGCCCACATGAACTACTCATCAACTATCACCACTTCTGCCTCCAACACACAGCATCTGGTTCCTCATTGCCACTATTGCCTGTGTCCCCAGCTGTCACCAAACTAAGTAAATCTTGAAACCATCTCATGTCATTTGTAGACAGATGCCTACCATTCATATAGACTGAATCTCCTGCCCTTCCCCTGACCTCAGGAACCCTCCACCTCCATGCCCCCACAGCCATACCAACCCAGCCCTTTAAAGTTTCCCCCTGGGAAATTTATTGCTTGTATCTTATTGCAGGGATGAGCGTGAGCAAGGGACGAGCAAGCTGAGGACCTGCTCCCAGGTATAAAGAAGGCTGAATATTTGTCCCATGCTAGATTTGCGACCAGCATTGCAGAATTGTCCTGGACAGCCCCTCCGTCATTGCCAGGACTCCTGGAGATAAGGACAGTCTTGTTACAACTGTGGGAAGACATTTGAAGAAAAAGAAGATACTGAAATGCCCAAAGGAAAGAATCGTGTTCTGTAGACAAGGTAGCAGAAGCTGGGGAAGAATGAAAACCAGCCCTGAGGGCTTCTGGCACCAGGCCCAGTGGCATCAGGGCATTCATTTTTGGAAGCCAGAACTGAGATCTGTCTTCCCTGTGTGTGGTTCCAAGCCATCTCTTCTCACAGAACGTCCTCAGAGCCTGAACATAATCAAATCTTACCAAAGGGAATAAATTGACTCACCAGGTTACACAGCCCCTTCCAGGCAGTGGAGTTTCTTGATCACTTGGGACAACCAGACCTTCTTTCCCTCTCTGAACTTTCCCAGGTACAGAGAGTGATTTCTTTATTAATCTCATGTCTAAGTGTCTCTTACATGTGACCAAGTGAATTCTTCCCACCCAAGCGGGAAGAATTTGGCTTGGATTTGGGTGTGAAGTCAGCTCTCAGAACCCGTAGAGTCTCGGAGAGACTAAAATTATAATCTTAACCCTCACTCTGAGCCCCACATGAATATACAGTCAGAGGAACACAGCGAAAGACTGGAAAGTTCTGGATCAGCTCTCTGAAGAGCCAGCATTGGGCTTTTATTCCACTGGCCTGAAGTTTGCCCGTTTTTAAGGACGAGGAAGGAATATAGAAAGTCATTTCTGGGGCGGTGCCTGTGGCTCAAGGAGTAGGGCACTGGTCCCATATGCTGGAGGTGGTGGGTTCAAACCCAGCCCCGGCCAAAAAACCAAAAAAAAAAAAAAAAAAAGGAAGAAAAAAAAAGAAAGTCATTTCTGCTCTCACCCTCTAACTTTCCTGGGTCTCCCATCAGCTCTGTAGGACAGAATGAAATGGTAGTGCAGCCCCCATCACACACCGCAGCTCAGTGGGCAGGTGTCCCCATTGCCTCCTGGAAATTGTAGGCTCTGGGATCCCCTCCTGAGACGTGAGAGGCCACCTCCTTGCACTGACCCTGCTTTTCCTTTTAGCATTAGTGATTCCAGCTAAAGGGTTAAGTATAAGACGTGTGGGGCCTTAAAGATAGACCTTCAAACTGTGGCCCGCGGGCCACATGAAGCGGTGTGAATTGCATTTGTTCCCGTTTTGTTTTTTACTTCAAAATAAGATATGCGCAGTGTGCATAGGAATTTGTTCATAGTTTTTTTTTAAACTGTAGTCCGGCCCTCCAACCATCTGAGGGACAGTGAGTTGGCCCCCTGTTTAAAAAGTTTGAGGACGCCTGCCCTAGACCCTTCCCAGGGCTGAACTCCTCAAGCTGACTACTCCCTAGGCGTAGTCTGGACGTAGGAATCAAGATCCCTTAGGAAGAGGCCTCACAGGTGAATGCAGGGATTCATCTTGAACCCACCTGCTCTGTGTTTCTGGCTTTGTTGTGAGGCTCCTGGTCAGAGCCCTCAGCACTACCGCCTTGCTCCCCAGATCCTAAGCCTCTGAGGTTAACCGGAGACGTTAAGATGTGGGAGCTCTGGGTGCCGTGGGGGCAGGTCCGGGGGATTTTTACCAGCCTCAGAAAACAGAATCGTTCCAGTTTTACTTTGGGGAATGTTCTCACTATCACATGAAGATGCAGAACATCGCGCTGTCTGTGTAGACAGACTTTCAGCAAGGCCCATGATACAAACATGAAGCACCAAGACCACAGCATATGATTCTGCTGTGGAGAGAAGGGCACCTGGGCAAGCAGTTTTTGGAGTCCCCTGGGGAAACTTGACAAGGCAAGAACCCTGGAAAATACTCCTGAGAAGGATATTTTTTGATTATCCATATTTGAAGCTTGCCTGACATGTTTCTAATTAAAAAGCTGTGTGTCCTATGAATGGCAAAACACAACTATAGTCCAGAAAGTAGAAAGGAAGAGGAGAGAGAGAGAGATGAGGGGAGGAGGGATGTGGGAGGAGGGAGGGTATCTGGGGGGACCTCACCTAAGGTGCGTGATGCAATGGTACATTCCTATTTTTTTTTTTTACATATACATGTGTTTATTAGGTTTCCGGTTTTTTGCCTTCACAGAATTAAAAAGGCTTAAAATTTAATAAGAATAATAATGTTTAAGATAAGAACTAGAAACAAAAACCTCGTAAAGAACGAATGAACATAAATACATTCAGAAAAGAAATCAGACGATTGCTCCATCGAAATATTAAGCAATAATAATAACAATTATAATAATGCAAAAAAAGTAACATTCACATTGTCAAATAAAAGTATGTCTATTATACTTTTTTTTTTTTTTTTGTAGAGACAGAGTCTCACTTTATGGCCCTCGGTAGAGTGCCGTGGCCTCACACAGCTCACAGCAACCTCCAACTCCTGGGCTTAAGCGATTCTCTTGCCTCAGCCTCCCGAGTAGCTGGGACTACAGGCGCCCACCACAATGCCCGGCTAGAGTATGTCTATTATAGAATGCTTGGACTCTGAGATTCAGTATGGAGTCATCGGTTAACTTATTATTTTTTTAAGTATCAAAAAATAGACAACTAATATAAATAGTAAAAGATAATTTCGAAAAACAGATCATGCCAAATCTTATAGACAATAGAAAAAGAAGAAATACTTCAAAATCATTCTACTTGATCTGGGTGCACCTGATATTAAAACTGGAGAGAATATATTTTATAAAGGGGAAATTACAAACATATGTCACTTATAAATGAGGATGCAATATCCTAAACAACATATTAACAAGTTGAATTAAAAATTAATGTTTAAGTAATGTACTTTGGTCAAAATTAAATCCAACTTATGTAAGAATTAGTCACTATTTTCTTCTCTTTTCTTTTTCTTCTTTTCCTTTCCCTCACCCCTTCCCTCCTTCTCTGTCTGCTCTTCCCTTCCCCCATGCCCCACTGAGTCATTAATTGTCATTAACTGTCTAAATATCAAAATTACATAGGATTCATACTTCTCCATTCTTGTGATGCTTCACTAAGAATAATGTGTTCCACCTCCATCCAGGTTAGTACAAATGCTGCAAAATCTTCATTTTTTTAATAGCTGAATAATATTCCATGGTATACATATACCACAGCTTACCGATCCATTGCTGGATCGAAGGACATTTAGGTTGTTTCCACATTTTGGTAATTGTAAATTGGGCTGTGATAAACAGCCTAGTACAGTGTCTTTATAATAAAAGGATTTTTTTCCCTTCTGAATAGATGCCCAGTAATGGGACCCCCCTCAAACGGGAGGTCTAGGTTGAGTTCTTTGAGGGTTCTCCATACTTCCTTCCAAAAAGGTTGTATTAGTTTGCAGTCGCTCCAGCAGTGTTAAAGTGTTCCCTTCTCTCCACATCCACGCCAGCATCTGCAGTTTTGAGATTTTGTGATGTGGGCTATTCTTACTGGGGTTAGATGGAATGTTAGGGTAGTTTTGATTTGCATTTCTCTAACAATTAGGGACGATGAGCATTTTTTCATACGTTTGTTAGCCATTCGTCTGTCATCTTTAGAGAAGGTTCTATTCATGTCTCTTGCCCATTCACATATGGGCTTGTTGGCTTTTTTCATGTGGGTTAATTTGAGTTCTCTATAGATCCTAGTTATCAAGTTTTTGTGCGATTCAGAATATGCAAATATCCTTTCCCATTGTGTAGGTTGTCTCTTTACTTTGTTTGTTGTCTCCTTAGCTGTACAGAAGCTTTTCAGTTTAATTAAGCCCCATTTGTTTATTTTTGTTGTTGTTGCAATTGCCACAGAAGTCTTCATAAAGTCTTTCCCTAGGCCAATATCCTCAAGTGTTTTTCCTATGCTTTCTTTGAGGATTTTTATAATTTCATGTCTTAAATTTAGGTCTTTTATCCATCTTGAATCAATTTTTGTGAGTGGAGAAAGGTGCGGGTCCAGTTTCAGCATTTTACGTGTGGATATCCAGTTCTCCCAGCACCATTTTTGAATAGGGAGTCTTTTCCTCAGTGTATGTTCTTGTTTGGTTTATTGAAGATTAGGTGGCTGTGAGATGTTGCTTCAATTCCTGGTTTTCTGTTCAATTCCAAATGTCTATGTCTCTATTTTTGTGCCAGTACCATGCTGTCTTGACCACTATGGCTTTGTAGTACAGTCTAAAGTCTGGTATGTTGATGCCCCTGGCTTTGTTTTTATTACTAAGAACTGCCTTAGCTATACGGGTTTTTTCCTGGTTCCATACAAAACAAAGAATTATGTTTCCCAAGTCTTGAAAGTACGATGTTGGTATTTTTACAGGGATTGCATTGAATCTGTAGATTGCTTTGGGAAGTATAGACATTTTAACAAAGTTGATTCTTTCCAGCCATGAGTATGGTATGTTCTTTCATTTGTTAACATTCTCTGCTATTTCCTTAGGGTTTCATAATGTTCTTGATTGAGGTCCTTCACCTCTTTTGTAAGGTACATTGCTAGGTATTTCATTTCTTTGAAGCTATGGTGAAGGGAGTTGTGTCCTTAATTAGATTCTCATCTTGGCTGTTATTGGTGTATTCAAAGGCTACTGATTTGAGGACACTGGATTTTACACCCTGAGACATTACTATATTTTTTAATGACTCAGGAGTCTTGTGGTTGAGCCTTTGGGATTCTCTAAATATAAGATCATATCGTCAGCAAAGAGGGAGCGTTTGACCTCCTCTGCTCCCATTTGGATGCCCTTTATTTCCTTCTCTTGCCTGATTGTATTGGCTAGAACTTCCAGCACTATGTTGAATACTAGTGGTGACAGAGGACAACCTTGTCTGGTTCCAGTTCTAAGAGGAAAAGCTTTCAGTTTTACTCCATTCAGTAAAATATTAGCTGTGAGTTTGTCATAGATCGCTTCAATCAGTTTAAGAAATGTGACACCTTGGCTCAGCACCTGTAGCTCAGTGGCTAGGGTGCCAGCCACATACACCAGGGCTGATAGGTTCAAACCCAGCCTGGGCCTGCCAAACAACAATGGCAACTACAACAAAAAATAGCCAGGCATTGTGGCAGGCGCCTGTAGTCCCAGGGACTTGGGAGGCTGAGGCAAGAGAATCGTTTAAGCCAAGAGTCTGAGGTTGCTGTGAGCTGTGACACCACAGCACTCTACCAAGGGTGACAAAATGAGATGCTGTCTCAAAAAAAAAACAAAACACCATAATTTCGTCAATGAACATTCTGCTCTCTCTCTCTTTTTTTCTGCCTCTTTAACTATCTGAGTTATCTCAAGAGCTTTATCCTCTACCTCTGAGATTCCTTCTCCTGCCTGGTCCCATCTGTTGTTGATACATCTTTCAGTTCCCTGACTGACGGCTGAAATCCTTCAGCTCTGCTATGTCCTTTCTCTATCCTCCATATGGTTCATCTCTTATTTGATTCTGTTTTGGGATTTCCTTTTGGTTATTTTCCACTTTCTCAGCAATTTCCTTCATTATTTTCATCATCTGTATTTTAAATTCCCCTTCAGTCATTTCTAACATTTCTTTATAGGTGGAATCCTCTGCAGTAGCTACTTCATGGTCCCTTGGGGGTGGGGTGGGGGTTGCTCTGGATTTTTCATGTTGCCAGGATTTTTCTGCTGATTCTTCCTCATGAGTGTTTTGGTTTTGTTGTTTTTTTTTTTTTAATCTTTTTTCTTGCCCTAATTTTCCTTTCACTTCCTCTTGCTCTTTAAGTTAGTGTGCCTCTGGTAACTTGATGAATCCCTTTGTTACAGGACAACCCCGCAGTTTCACTTCTTTGTTCTCACAGGGGACCCCCTCACCTGCGTGCACCTACCCTTCCGTACTCGGGTCTTTGTTCAGGGCGCCACCTTTCTCTAACCAGCACAGGGAAGAGGAATGAACCAGACTGGAAGTGGAGGGGATTGAGGAAAATACAACACAAGAGATGACACAGAGATGAAAGATAGGATTGGGAGGTCTGACTGAGCTGAGGACTGCAGCCACAAAAATAATTGAAAAAATTAGCCTGGTATGGGGGCATGCACTTGGGCATGCACTCCAGCTACTCAGAGGCTGAGGCAGGAGGATCTCCTGGAGCCCAGGAATTAGGGTGAGCTACACTGTAATTAGGGTGACAGTGAGCTACAATCAGACCACTGCACCCTAGCCTGAGTGATGGAGCAAGATCCTGTCTCTAAAAATATATAAATAAATGACAGAGTCTCATTCTGTTACTCTAGGTAGAGTGCCATGGCATCATAGCTCACAGCAACCTCAAATTCTTGGGCTCAAGTGATCCTCTTGCCTCAGCCTCCCAAGTATCTGGGACTACAGGCACCCACCACTATACCTAGCTAGTTGTTCTGTTTTTAGTAGAGACGTGGTCTCACTCTTGCCCAGACTGGTCTCAAACTCTTGAGCTAAAGCAATCCACCTGCCTGGGCCTCCCAGAGTGCTAGGATTACATGCATGAGCCACTGCACCCAGCCAATAAATCATTTTTTAAAAAACACTTAACACAAAAACACAAATCAACACAATGTGGCATTGGCGAAAAAGTAAACAGATTAATAGAAACAGAACAGACAGCTCAGAACTAGACATAAAAATATAATCAAACTGATTTTTTGACAAGAAACAAAAGACAGTCCAATAAAGAAGAAACAGTCTTTTCCACAAATGGCACTGACATCAATTCTGCAACAGATCTTATTTTTTTCACCAAAGAAATGAATTCAAAATGGATTGTAGTCCTAAACATAAAAATAAAAAATGTAAAATTTCTAGGAGGAAACATGAAATCTAAGGGATCTTGGGTTTTACAATGCATTTTTAGCTACAACACCAAAAGCACAATTCAAGAAAGAAAAAATTAATAAATTAGACTTTATTAAAACTAAAAACCCCTGCTCTATAAAAGAGGTTAGATTTGAAAACAAACCACAGACTGAGAGAGTATATGTATTTGCAAAACACATGTCTGAGGAAGAACTCATTTCCAAATATACCAATAACTCTTAAAACTCAACAATAAGAAAAAATGTTTTAAATGGGCATAAGGGGCGGTGCCTGTGGCTCAGTGAGTAGGGCGCTGGCCCCATATACCAAGGGTGGTGGGTTCAAACCCAGCCCCGGACAAACTGCAACATAAAATAGCCGGGCGTTGTGGTGGGCGCCTGTAGTCCCAGCTACTTGGGAGGCTGAGGCAAGAGAATCGCTTAAGCCCAGAAGCTGGAGGTTGCTGTGAGCTGTGTGAAGCCATAGCACTCTACTGAGGGCGATAAAGTGAGACCCTGTCTCTAAAAAAATAAAATAAAATAAAAATAAATGGGCATAAGATCTTAATACACATCACCGGAGAAAAATACACAGGTAACAAATAAGCATGCAAGAAGACATTCATCATCCCTGGTAGTAGGGAACTGCAAATTAAAACCACAGCGAGATATCACCACATACCTACAGGATGTTTAAAATCTAAAAATTTAAACGTACCAAATTCTGGCAAAAGATAAAGCAACACGAACTTTCATTCATTGCTGATGGGAATGCAAAATGCTGCAGCCATTTTAGAAGACAGTTTGAACATTTCTTACAAAGCTAATCATTGTCTTACCCATAACGCAGCAATAGCCCTCCTAGTGCTTAACTGATGTGAAAATTTACTTTTGCTCAAAAATCTATACATAAATTTTTATAGGAGCCTGATAATTGCTAAAAGTTATAATCAACCAAGATGTCTTTCAATAGGTGAATGAAGGGACAGTGGTACACCCATATAATGGACTATCATTCAGTAATAAAAGTAATGATATCAAACCATAAAAATACAAAAAGGAAATAAATATGGCCAAGTAAAACAACTAAGTCTGAAAAGACTACATAGTGCATGATTCCAGTAGATGACATTTCAGAAAAGGCAAAACTACAGAGGACTACTGTTCGTTGTTGTCAGCCGTTCAGAAGAAAGATTGAATGGGTTTAGCACAGGGGGGTTTGTAGGCCAGTGAAGCTATTCTGAATAACAACAGCAGCTGCCTGTGTTATAAATACGCGAAACAGCATCACTGCAAGGCGGTGGGAGGAACGCACTGATCTAAGTAATTTTGGAAATGAGTAGACTTTGAAAAACTAAACTCAAAAGGAAATGAACACAAATAACATAAATACTATAGTCAATAAAGTTGACTTTCAAAGAAGTTCGTAAGGATTGCGATGTGAATAGACTGGAACTGAACGATTAAGTGAGTGGATTCCAGGTGGCGGGAGCTGGGTTTCTCACTGTAGGGAGGGGACTTTATTGATAAGCAATGGGAGGATGATCAATGATGATCAATGATAAGCAATGGGAGGATGTTCAAAGTGATAGGAAATGAATTTGGAGACATTGATATAAACGGTTTATCTTAGCATGCATGCAGACGGTTATGCATCGGAACCATTATGAATGTGGTGTCTGCAAGGTTAGCACATGCTCATGTATTTTCTTTCCCTGTCAGCTGAGAAGGACTCATGTCAGTCTCCACTAAACAGAGCCAGGATCTTCAGGACTAGAAGTACACGAGATGAGCCTAGAGCATCTTACCGTGCTAGAAAGTAAGAAAATGCTTGAAACCCACACACGGTAGGGTATAGCACAAGAACCGACTAAAAGAGTTCCCTGCAGGTGGTGCAGGTAGGTAAAAAGGAAAATAAGAATAAAGAGTTCCGGTTCAGCACCTGTGGCTCAAACCGCTAAGGTGCCAGCCACATACACCTGAGCTGGCAGGTTCGAACCCAGCCCAGGCCCGCCAGACAACAATGACGGCTGCCACCAAAAAAATAGGTGGGGGTGGGGTGGGGTGGCAGGCCCCTGTAGTCCCCAGCTACTTGGGAGACGGAGGCAGGAGAATTGCTTGAGCCAGGAGTTGGAGGTTGCTGTGAGCTGTGACACCACAGAACTCTACCCAGGGTGACCACTCGAGGCTCCATCTCAAAAAACAGAATAAAGACTTCCCAATGTTAAAGCAGGAATAATTTGAGCAACAAAATAAATAGTGCAGTGTCGGATCAGGACTTGAAATATAAAATATATCCATGAGCTGCTACTGATGCTAATTAAATAATTAATGGGAGAGAAGAGTGAAAGCTCCCTGCAGAATTTCACACAAGGTATGTAGATACTCCAGACTCAAGGAGGAGGAGCATAATGCCCCACTCTTTTATTATTATTTTTTTTTTTGCAGTTTTTGGCCGGGGCTGGGTTTGAACCCACCACCTCCGGCATATGGGGCCGGCGCCCTACTCCTCTGAGCCACAGGCGCCACCCAACACCCCGCTCTTTAGACATGGGCTGTGCTTAGCCTACGAAGATTACAACGTGGAAAAGAACGGGAGAGAAACATCATGATGGGGAAACCTGACGAGCACAACCTCAGGCAGGTGATCAGCAGGGATAGCAGTATATTATGGAAATGGCACTTCACTTTCATGGTCTTCCCGCCCAACACCCATTACCACTGTCTGATCTTGAGAAAAACTCTGATTCCAGTAGAGGGGCATCCTGAAAAATGAAAGACCAGGACTCCTCAAAACAGCCCAAGTCATCAGAAACAGAGCAAATCTGAGAAAGAGTCACAGCCAAGAGAAGCCCAAAGAGCAATGACAACTAAATGTAATGTGATTTCCTGTATAGGATCCTGGAACAGAAAAAGAACATTAGGGAAAAACTAAGGAAATCTGAGCTAAGGGTGGATTTAGCTTAATAATAATGATAATTGGTTGATAGTTAATGACAGATAGATAGTAGAGATTGATAGATATAGATGATTGATTGATAGATGGATAGATAGACAGACAGACAGACACATCTTATGTAAAAGTACATCAGGCCCAGCATGGTGGCTCACACCTATAATCCCAGCACTCTGGGATGCCAAGGCGGGTAAATTGCCTGAGCTCAGGAGTTCAAGACCAGCCTGAGCAAGATCAAGCTGTGCATGGTTGGATGCCCAGTGTCGCTATTAAAAATAGAAAAACTAGCCAAGCTTTGTGGCAGGCACCTGTAGTCCCAGCTACTAGGGAGGCTGAGCCAGGAGGATCACTTGAGCCCAGGAGTTTGAAATTGCTGTAAGCTAGGCTGATGCCATTGCACTCTAGCCTGGGCAACAGACAGTCTCAAACAAACAAGCAGAAATCCCTCTGGCAATGCACTTTTTGAGCAGAGGAGCCTGAGGAACCTGGCAACAGAGCCTAACCAATAAAGCTGTGCTCTGCCGCCCCATTACAGGTTCAGACTCATTGGGACTCCAACAGCCACAGGCCACAGGGTACAAGCCTGCCTCAAGGGGCAGAGCAAAACCAGTGTCTTCTTCACTCTCACTCATCTACCTCTACCCCCAGGGGGATAGGCCTAATGACCCTTCCCCAGAGCTGGGTCTCTCTAGCTCTAGGGAAGCACTGTCTGCCCCCAAAACACGCTGGGCGTCCAACCATGCACAGCGCACTGAACTGGCTCTTCTCCTGGGAGACCAGGAGAGCGTTCCAACCCAGCAACTCCAGAAAAGGGAGCCTTCAAAGACCCCAGATCTTAGCCAACATTCCATCCCAGGCATCTGGAAGACAAAGTCCATCAGCAAACCTTTTTGGAAACTTGTTTGCAGCATCTTCCTCCAACTGGGTAAATAAATCAGCCAGAAATGGAAGCTGTCCCTTCGCTACTGCCTCTGGGAACCTACTTCTCTTGGTCGGGCAAACATTTCACACCTTGAGAGAAGCTGTTCCTCGGAACTCTGCAGTGAGTTTTTACTTATGTCTTCTCCAGTCCTAAATTCAGCCTGTGTTTTATGATCTCACTTCTCCTGTGCTCTCTACAGGGCTCCCGAGGAAAGGAGACCCAGCTGCTTTTACATCAAGAGGCATTTGAATTAATAGGGAAAGTGGGCTTGGTGCCCGACTGTAGCACAGTGGTCACAGGTCAGCCACATACACTGAGGGTGGCGGGTTTGAACCCAGCCGGGACCAGCTAAACAACAATGACAACAATAACAAAAAAAAAAAAAGGGGGGGGGGGAATTGTTCAGGCCTGCCTCAGGGATCCCAGCCTTTGGTCCTCTTCTGCTGGCAGGAAGATTTTAGCCTTAGCCAGATGCCTTCACCTCTCACGGCCCAGGGACTCTTCCTCGAACCCTGCAGAGGCAGGTGAACTCCCCAGCTTCCCCCCCACAGGAAGAGGAAGGCCAGTGTCCAGCTCCACCCAGCCCAGGCCAGCTGGATAAAGGAGGCTCCCAGGAGCCATTCCCCCAGTCCTAACTCTGCGCCCTCCTCGGCCACCATGAGCCTCTATCTCTCCGAGTTGCTCTTCTTCCTGGTGATCTCACTGCCTTCAGGTAAGATGATGAGTCTGAACATGCAAGCGGGGTTTCCCAAGAACCAAGGTCCTTAACAATCCTACTGTGTAAGCCGAGGGGGACACCAACATTGGATGGGCCAGCAGGTTAGGAATGTGGGAGAGTGGTCCCCAGCTCCTGCCCAAGCCAGAAGATCTGCCCAAGCTTGAGAGAGGGGAGTGAATTTCCTATTTCCCCCCAAACTTTTCTGGTTGGCCCTAAATTCAGCTCCTTTGCTGAGCTGTGTAAGAGGTGAAAGAATGACGTTTAGAAGGTGAATCCTGCAATGCTCAGCCATTTCCCAGGCAGCGCAGCAGGCCTACGATTTGTCTTAGCCTCATGAAGACTGATTTTGTTTCCTTTTCTGTGGTTTGTTTTTTCCTTTAGGAAATGCTCTGTTTGGGAATGATGGAGTAGAATTTCGTGCCTGCGCTAAAATCAATGGCACATGCTTCTTTGGTTGTCTGCCGGGGTGGCAGTGGATCGCGTTCTGCCATAACATTTTGTCTTGTTGTAAAAAAATGACAAAGTTTTTGGTCCCTCAAGTCGAGGATCCATGGAGAACATAACCTCCTGGGTTTACCTCACTGATCTCTAATTAAAAAGATGTACAAGACATGATTGCAAGAGGGACTTTACCTAACAATTGCAATCAGTGTAACCTGGCTTATTGTACCCTCAATGAATCCCCAACAATAAAAAAAAAAAAAAGAAAAAGAAAAAAAAAGATGTACAAATAGCTAAAAGGACTAAACTCCCAATCTGTGTGGATACTGGTGTCCCCAACATGGGTCAGAAATCTATGATCTCTCCCATTTTGCAGAAAAAGAATATTTTCCAAGGTCTCCTAACAAGTGGGAGTGAGTTAGCACTGGATCTGAATCCAGTCTTGACCCAGAGTCTGTACTATTGAGCTATACTGTCCCTCACCTGGTAAGTACAGGACTCCAGCTGGATTATGGTACCAATGAGGGGATCCAACGAGGAATGGAATGGCGAACCCCTCAGAACTCATCCTGTGGCTTGAAGCTATCATTCTCCTGGTTGCCAAATTGCATTTGTGGCTGTATACTCAGGAGCTTTAATGAGTCAAGATCAATGTTACCAATCAGGTGCGGCGCTCACACCTGTAATCCCGGCACACTGCAATGCCGAGGCAGGAGGATTGCTTGAGTTCAGGAGCTCCAGATCACACCTGAGCAAAAGCAAGACCCTGTCTCTACTAAAAATAGAAAAATTAGCCAGGTCTGGTGGGTGCCGGTAGTCCCAGCTACTCAGGAGACTAAGGCAGAAGGATCACTTGAGCCCAGGAGTCTGAGGTTGCTGTGAGCTAGACTGATGCCATGGCACCCTAGCCTGAGGGACAGAGTGAGACACTATCTCAAAAAAAAAATAATAATCACCAATGTCACCCTAATATCTCACACATCAAAAATCACTGCTCTCACCACTGTAGTGTAGCAATAGGCTGTACATTCCCACACCCAAGCTATCTGCTGGGCAGCACTGTTCCAGCAGCACCTCCACGCACACCAGTGTGACGGAGGGGTAGAGGGAGGCCACAGCTCTTCATTAAGACTCCCGTCATTCTCAGCTGAGAAAAGAACATGGCAGTCGAGTTTTGGGATCTTCTTTCTTCAAGGGGGTACCTGGAAAGCACATCGGTGTGTCTTTACTGGAATGACCTGCCTGCTCCGAGCCCCCCAAACTCTAATCTCCCAACTTCCAGTGAAAAAACAAACCCAGAGCTCACCGTGAGTGTACAAGGCCAGCCTCCGAGGGCACTGTGCTTCAGCTGGCCCTTGTGGTGATATGTAGAGTGGTTCCAACCTATATTTGCTCATGTCAACTCACCCTCTTACCAAAAAAACCCAAAAAATAGAGGTGGTGCGAAAGTTCATGGAGAAATATAAAGGCAATAAAATTAACATAAAAACAGAAAACAAAAGAGAAAACTGAATGAAGGGAAAAAGCAAATATTCTTTCCCCAGATTCAGAAAGGATCCACAATTCACAGAAAGAGTAAACACCCCAACCCCCTTCCTGTGGTTGCTGAGGCCATGGTCACCCTGAGGTGCAGAACAGACACAGTTTTCCTCATTGGAGTTCAGAGGGGACTGGAACATTTAAAATCACTCTGCTTAAAACCCACACATGTCAGGGCGGCGCCTGTGACTCAAGGAGTAGGGCACCGGTCCCATATGCCAGAGGTGGCGGGTTCAAACCCAGCCCTGGCCAAAAAACAAAACAAACAAAAAAAAAACCACACACATGTCAAAAATAAGAGTACTAAATCATCACACACAAAAGCCACGACATAGCCACACCCTGGGTGGGGTTTATGGATAATGGCCAGCCCCTCCAAGAAAGCCCCAGGTTGCAGTCGGCACTCTCCACAGCCCCAGGCAGCCAGGGGAAGGTCTGTGATTTAGGCTTAGCAACACGAAGCTCTGTCCCCAGAAATGTGACCTGACAGAGCACCACACGAATGCCACTGGAGTATTATTGGTTTCACCTTGTGCAGTGGTTATTCTGGGACCACAGTCTGGAATCACAGTCCTTCAGCGCTCCCTAGGTTTAGGGCCATATTCCAACCTGTTCTGTGAGACGCAGACACCCCTTGATGCTTACACTACCCAGAGTTAATAACACAAGACCAAGAAATCTGCATGATACTGAGAATTCTTCTATTGCCTCTTCCTACGCCTATATTAGAATGAAATTAGGTAACGAGAGATGATGTATGCCACATGCTCAGTACTGTGTCACCTGGCTTAAATGATCCAGCATGGTGTTAACTGAGTTCAAGAATGTTAAAAAAAAGAAAGGGAGGATGGTATATTTTGTGCCCACCCTTGGGGAAAGTCATTAAAAATGAGCCTGCCTCTGCCCCAGTGGGAGCATTGGGAAACCAGCAGGTGCAGATGACAGAAATCGGGCAGAATACCTACACATGCCGGTCACTCCCAACCCACCCACACCTTGCCAGAACATTGTGTTTTCAGAAACAAACTTGGAAGTTTAAAGTTTGGGCTGTGTCCATTTGCTGGGGCTATCGTAACAAATTACCCACACATTAATAACACAAAATAACAGAAATGAAGGGCCAGGCACAGTGGCTCGTGCCTGTAATCCCAGCACGCTGGAAGGCTGAGCAGGTGGGTTTGCCTGAGCTCACAGGTTCCAAGACCAGCCTGAGAAAGAGCGAGATCCCCATCTCTAGAAATAGCCAGGCCTTGTAGTAGGCTCCTGTAGTCCCAGCTATTTGGGAGGCCGGGGCAAAAGAATTTCTTGAGCCCAAGGGTTTGAGGTTGCTGTGAGCTGTGATGCCACAGCACTCTACTTAGGCTGACCAAGTGATACTCTGTCTCAAATAAATAAATAAATAACAGAAATGTATTCTCTCAGAGTTCTAAAAGCTAGAAGTCTGAGATTAAGGTCTCTCTCTGGGTTATGCTCCCTCCCAAAGCTCTAGGGAAGAACCCCTTTTGACTCTTCCTAACCTCTGCTGGATGCTGGCATTCTGTGGTTTACAGCCACATTCTCCAATCTTGGCCCTGTTGTCACACGACCTTGGCCCTTCTCTGCGAAGGCCTCTGGGTCTTCACACGTCCTTCTTATAAGAATCCCAGTTGTGATGGCTCGGTGCCTGTAGCTCAAGCAACTAAGGCACCAGCCACATACACCTGAGCTGGCAGGAGGTTCGAATCCAGCCCAGGCCTGCCAAACAACAATGACAACTACAAGCAAAAAATAGCCAGGTGTCGTGGTGGGCACCTGTAGTCCCAGCTCCTTGGGAGGCTGAGGCAAGAGAATCACTTAAGCCCAGGAGTTGCAGGTTGCTGTGAGCTGTGATGCCGCAGCACTCTACCCAGGGTGACAGCTTGAGGCTCCGTCTCAAAAAAAAAAAATGGTCAGTCCTTGAAGTCGCTGCCCCGGCCGCCCCTCTGCCAGCTGCTCCGGCGCCACCTCGGGCGGCGTCTCTGGCAGGCGGGAGCCAGGCGCTGACAGGTGCGGCGGGCCGGCTGAGCGCTCCTGGGGCTCCGGCTCCGGCTCTGCGCGGGCGGCGGCTTCCTGGCTTCTCCATGGGGCTGGCTTGCGGCGCCCGGATGCTCTGAGAACGTTTCCACTGTTGCTCGGAGGACACACGCAGTGGGATTCAGAATTCCTGGAGAATTGCCTTTGTGAGGCGCTGGAAGTATTTCTTTTTAAATTCCATCTCTTAGTTTTTCAAAGAAACATCAAGAAACCATGAACAACTTTAGTAATGAAGAGTTTGACTGCCACTTGCTTGATGAAGGTTTTACTGCCAAGGACATCCTGGACCAAAAAATCAATGAAGTTTCCTCTTCTGATGATAAGGATGCCTTCTATGTAGCAGACCTCGGAGATGTTCTGAAGAAACACCGAAGATGTTTCTCGTGTCACTCCCTTTCATGCAGTCAAATGTAATGACAGTAGAGCCTTGTGAAGACCCCCGCTGCCATTGGGACAGGATGTGACTGTGCTAGCAAGACTGAAATACAATTGGTGCAAAGTCTCGGAGTGCCTCCAGAGAGGATTCTCTATGCAAATCCTTGTATACAAGTGTCTCAAGTACGCTGCCAATAATGCAGTCCAGATGATGACTTTTGACAGTGAAATTGAGTTGATGAAAGTTGCCAGAGCACATCCAAAGGCCAAGTTGGTTTTGCGGATTGCCACTGATGATTCCAAAGCAGTCTGTGGACTCAGTGTTAAATTTGGTGCCACACTCAAAACCAGCAGACTTCTTTTGGAACGGGCAAAAGAGCTAAATATTGATGTCCTTGGTGTCAGCTTCCATGTAGGAAGTGGCTGTGCTGACCCTGAGACTTTCTTGCAGGCAATCTCTGATGCCCGCTGTGTCTTTGACATGGGAGCTGAGGTTGGTTTCAGCATGTACCTGCTTGCTATTGGTGGTGGCTTTCCTGGATCTGAGGATGTGAAGCTTAAATTTGAAGAGATCACTGGTGTAATCAACCCAGCATTGGACAAGTACTTTCCATCAGACTCTGGAGTGAGGATCATAGCTGAGCCAGGCAGATATTATGTTGCATCAGCTTTCACACTTGCAGTTAATATCATTGCCGAAAAACTTGTATTAAAGGAACAGACAGGCTCTGATGATGAAGGTGAGTCCAGTGAACAAACCTTTGTGTACTACGTGAATGATGGAGTATACGGATCGTTTAATTGCATCCTTTATGATCATGCTCATGTAAAGTCTCTTCTGCAAAAGAGACCTAAACCAGATGAGAAGTATTATTCATCCAGCCTATGGGGACCAACACGTGATGGCCTTGACCGGATTGTCGAGCACTGTGACCTGCCAGAAAGGCATGTGGGCGACTGGATGCTCTTTGAAATATGGGTGCTTACACTGTAGCTGCTGCTACTACTTTCAATGGATTCCAGAGGCCGACTATCTACCATGTGACGTCAGAACCGACGTGGCAACTCGTGCAACAAACCCAGAACCCTGACTCCCTACCTGAAGTACAAGAACAGGATGTTGGCACTCTGCCTGTGTCTTGTGCTTGGGAAAGTGGAATGAAACGTCCCCCAGCAACTTGTGCTTCAGCCAGTATTAACGTGTAGATAGCATTCTGTAGCTGTTAACTGCGAGTTTAGCTTGAATTAAGGGATTGGGGGGGGACCATTTAACTTAATTATTGCTAGTTTTGAAATGTCTTTGTAAGAGTAGGGTTGGCAATGATGCAGCAATATGTAAGATTAGGAGATGGGGTCACACTTATCTGTGTTCCTATGGAAACTATTTGAATATTTGTTTTATATGGATTTTTATTCACTTTTCAAACATGCTATGAAAGAGTGCCCCTCTGCTGCTCAGCAAGCATTTGTAGCTTGTACAGTGGCAGAATGGGCTGAAAGCTTAGTGTTGTGACCTGTTTTAAGAATAAAGTATCTTGAAATTGAAAAAAAAGTCCTAGCTGTAGGCCTTAGGGCCCACTCTAGTTCAGTCCTGATTCAGTGCAACCTTATCTTAACTAATTACATCCACAAAGACTCTGTTTCCAAATAGGGACTCATTTGGAGGGGCCCGGTGGACATGAACGTTGGGGGTACACCATTTACCCAGGCTCTAAACAAAGAGCCTGGGTTCATCTTCTTTGGGGGAGTGGGGCGGGTAGGGAACACCTTTTATTCCCACATCCTGTCACATGCAATAAGGGAAGCCCAAGCCAGGAAAGGATTTCCAAATGAACAAAGCTTTGCTATGAAAATCAACATTTTCCAGTGATTGCGCATTCCCAGTGGAACATATGCAGAGAAAGGCCAGGTGGTCAGCAGCCTCGAGGTGGTCAGCAGCCTCAGGGTGGTCTGCAGCCTCGAGGTGGTCAGCAGCCTTGAGGTGGTCAGCAGCCTCAGGGTGGTCAGAGGTTATCAGGAGACTGGGCACATGAATAATCTCAGCATGACCCCACAACGGCTCTCGTGGTAATTCAGGAGGTCATCTGCCGGCTTTGCTAGGACACAAGAAGCTTTGAGGCCAAGGTGGAGGAGAGCTTCAGGGGACAACATAGATTTGTTAAAAAATAAAACAAAACAAAAAAAGTCCGTGAGAGGCACCTGCCCAGAGGGGAGGAAGCAGAAAGTTTGTCTCCCACCAGTCCTGGGCTTGTGTTTCCCCCAGTGTCTGCACAAGTCACACATCCTGAAAAAGCACAGTCAGCTGCCAAATAGTCCTAGGGGAGTCTCATGAAAGGGGCGCAGAGGTGGAGTTTCAGCGACTCTTCCCCAAAGCCAGTTTCTCCTCCTTTCTAGGCCGTCATATACAGAAGCAGCTCAGTTCACAGCCAGCAAACCCCGACATCTCTCCCAACCAAGCCAATGGCAGCCCCTTCCCAGCCTGCCTTAACCTCTCTGCTCTTCCCATCTCTGCCTCACTACCCAGGCCCTAATTTTGCATCTCAAGAGCCCAAACACGGCTCAGTGCCCATAGCATAGTGGTTACAGTGCCAGCTGCAGAGGCTGGCAGGTTCGAACCCAGCCTGGGCCAGCTAAAAACAACAATGACAACTGCAACAAAAAATAGCTAGGCGTTGTGGCAGGATCCTGTAGTTCCAGCTATTTGGGAGTCTGAGGCAAGAGAATTGCTTAAGCCCAAGGGTTTGAGGTTGCTGTGAGCTGTGATGCCACGGCACTCTACCGAGGGTAACATAGTGAGATTCTGTCTCAAAAAAAAGCTCAAACACCAGGCAGGAAATGACTATTCTTAGCAGAATGAGCTAATAGGGAGGGCTCTTATATTAAGAAAGGAGTGCTCTTGCATTAAGCATCACTTTTGTGGGATCCTTCTAGAAGCCAGTTCCTGATTTCTCTGGCCATTGGTCAGGGAGTGAGGGCTCTAAGGCCTGAGATGAAGGTTTGCATCATGGAGCCTGAGCTCCACACAGCAGACTGGCTCCCATTGTCCCCCCTGAGATTGTTAGGACCACCACCATCACTGCAATGTGTCAGACGCTAAGAAAGGAAGAATTCTGTTAGCAAGACCAACTGCCCCCAACCCTTTGCTGCTTGAAGTTCCCACAGAAGAGCAGACAGACCTCCTAAGTGTCCTGAAACTGGCCTTTAACAGGGAGCACATGGCTGGGCTCCTGCCCAGACATCCCTGTAGATGGGACTGAGTGTGGCAAGGACACTGGGTCCCAGGGAGACCCACGTTTCAGGCCTGGCCTCTTGGAAGCATGGCCAGCTGCAGGATATGGCCTGAATGGCTACATTCCTGCCCCGGTCGGAGCAATAGTGTGGCCCCCTGTCAAAGCCAGATAGAGGGTCATCCCACAAAGTCCATGGTCTTCTCCACTGGCCACCAGCAGAGAACTTCTGCCCTGATCAGGCGGGAGGGTTGGAATCAACCTGCTGGGGCAATAGCGCTTTCCATATCTGCTTTGATTCGGGGGGCTGAGCAGCTTTTGTCCTCACATTAAGGATGGCCCAGCTGGTCTCCCTGAGCCCTTCACACGGAGCCAGTGGGAGCAGCAGCTCCTTACGCTGCTATAGCCTTCCCACAGGCACAAGGGGCCCCAAGTGCGCAGGCCTGGCAGGGGCTCAGATGTCCTGAGCAGGGACCCCCATCCCCCTGCACTGTAGCCAGCAGTTTCAAGCTCTGCTCATTGTCCAGCAATTGTCCCAGAAGCTTGAAGTTGGATGAGAAGGACTAGCACCTTCACCAACCTGCCAGCATCATCTAAGACTTTTCATTTTCTTTATCAAATTAGCCAGCTAATGGTGATGATAGTAATACAGGACAAGTGGCATCCCAGCCAGCTTGTGGAGCTGGGTGGGGCGCAGACCGGCTGCCTCCGCCTTGGCGGTGTTGAGGCGGTGGCTGTCAGCAGAGGAACCAGCAGGCTGGAGGGTAGGCAGGGGGGCCCTGCAGGAGGCTCCAGTACCCAGAGGGGACAGACAACTGCTGGGGAGACCCCAGCACCTTGGATTTTCCTATTTTCTAGGCCTGGTTGATTTCGTGTAAGTTTCCTAGGCCTGGAAATGAAAGGCATTGTAGCCATTCATTCACACCTAAATGTAACTACTGAGTATCCCAAATAGGTCACAGAGGGTCCCAGACACACTAAATGTAACTAATGAGTGTCCCAGATACCTGGCAGAGAGTCCCAGACAGGCTAATGTAACTACCAACATGCTAAATGTAACTACAGAGGGCCCCATGTGACTATATATACCCTAGACAAAGAGCCAGAGGGAGAGAGAGCTTTTGCTTTTCTCTCCTGACTTGGGTTTTCTCTCCTTGCCAGAAGCTTTGGTGTTTTTGTATTCTTTTCTGTAAATAAAGCCTGTCTTATCACTTATCTGTGGTCCACGGATTTATTCTTCAAATCACCAAAACCAAGAACCCACTGAAGACAAAATTCCGGTATCAATAGTAGCACCCGGGCGGCGCCTGTGGCTCAGTCAGTGGGGCACTGGCCCCATATGCCGAGGGTGGCGGGTTCAAACCCGATCCCGGCCAAACTGCAACCAAAAAATAGCCGGGCGTTGTGGCAGGCGCCTGTGGTCCCAGCTACTTGGGAGGCTGAGGCAGGAGAATCGCTTAAGCCCAGGAGTTGGAGGTTGCTGTGAGCTGCGTGAGGCCACGGCACTCTACCGAGGGCCATAAAGTGAGACTCTGTCTCTACAAAAAAAATAAATAAATAAAATAAAATAAAAATGTCATGGTAAAAAAAAAAAAAAAATAGTAGCACCCACCGGTAGGTCACAGCGAGCTATGATGACGCCATTGTACTCTAGTCCTGCTGACACGGCGAGACCCTGTCTCAAAAATAAATAAAAAAGAAAGAAATTCATCCATTGGTTATATCTAATAGCAGTTCATCCTTTTCTATTACTGCAGAGCCCAAATGTACGTGTTCTCCCCTTGATGGTTATTTGGTTTGCTTACACTTTTTGACTATCAAAAATAGAACTACTGAGAACAATTTTGTGCATATATTTTTCTTTTCTGAATAGTAATGTGTGCACTGATTTCTCAGTAAATGCTGACCGTTTCCAACATGGTCATGCCAGCTCCCACTGCAGTGAGTGAGAGTTCCAGCTGCCACACACCTCCACAGACACTTAGGATTGCCTGTCTTCTCAAACTGTTGCCCTTCCGAGGGTTGTGTCATTTTATTGTCATTTTAATTGCATTTACTCAAGAAGTAAAGTGTACGGGCGGCACCTGTGGCTCAGCGGGTAGGGCGCCAGTCCCATATGCCGGAGGTGGTGGGTTCAAACCCAGCCCCGGCCAAATTAAAAAAAAAAAAAAAAAGAAGTAAAGTGTAGAGCATCTTTTCATATGTTCATTGGTCATCTTGATAGCCTCAATTATAAGATGCCTGTTCAAGTCTTTTGCCATTTTTTAAATTAAATCATAGCTGTGTACATTAATGCAATCATGAGGTACAATGTGCTGGTTTATATATAATTTGAAATGTTTTCATCAAACTGGCTAACCTAGCCTTCCTGGCATTTTCTTAGTTATTGTGTTAAGACATTTATGTTCTACATTTAGTAAATTTCACATGTACCCTTGTAAGATGCACTGTAGGTGTGGTCCCACCAATTACTCTCCCATCTTCCCCTCTCCCCTGCCCTCCCTCACCCCTTTCTCCTTTTTGGGCTATAATTGGGTTATAGCTTTCATAAGATTGTAATTTATAAATTGGTTTCATAGTAAGACTGAGTACATTGGATACTTTTTCTTCCATTCTTGAGATACTTTGCTAAGAAGAATATGTTCCAGCTCCATCCATGTAAACATGAAAGAGGTAAAGTCTCCATCTTTCTTTAAGGCTGCATAATATTCCATGGTGTACATATACCACAATTCTTTCGCCAATTTTTTATGGGGCTATTTGTTTTTTCATTATTGGTTTGTAGGACTTTGACTGCATCTGAATTTGCAGATATGTTTGCAGTAGTGAAATTATCTTCCCCTACTTTACTGTGTAAAGCTCCCAGACTCCTGAGATAAAGCTAAGTTGTAAGCCTGTAACCAAGTTTAAAAGGGAGCCCCAAAGACCCTGGGTCTCCTTTCTCTCATGCTACTGTGTTCGCTCCTCCCAGTACACATTCAAACATGACCTAGGGAGGATGAGAGAGAATCTGGGGGAGGGGTGGAATGCATGCCCCACAATGCTATTCAATTGTTCATCTTTTCTTTTAAAACAGTGAATAGCTGCATTGTTACCTTGGGCCAAGTCGTGGAGGAAGTTATCTTATTGTCTCTTAACTATGAAATAAATAAGTAATCACGAGCTTTCATACATGCCAAGTCTAAATAGACTATGGGGCTGAAAGAAACCCTCCCGTGTGCAGGCAAAAGCAACTTTCACACATCAAAACCATTCCTGCAGCTCTGCACGCCTGGCACTAAACCAAGCCCTCTGCCCCTTCCAGGTCCCTGTTTCTCTAACTCAGCAAGAAGCACCCCTGATGCGTCATGACCCCTTCTTGCCACCAGGTGGCAGACTCTGCCCGTTTTGCTGCCTCACGAAGCCTTAAGCACCTGCTCAGGGTTCAGTGGGGGTCGGAGTCCTAGAGGTCAGCACAATGCCAAGCAGAGTGGGCATTCCACCTGCAAAGCAGACACAGAGCTTGGGGTTTGTAAGATAAAATGCCAGAGATCTGTTCTCTAATAATATGCACATACGTAACACTCCAGAACTGTACATCTAAAAGTGGTTATGATGGCAAATTTTATGTCACATGTTTTGCACCGCAATTGAAAAGTAGAAAATAAAAAAAATAATAATGATAAGTCAAACCTTTCTTTTTTACAAAATTTATTTTATTTTATTTTATTTTTATTGTTGGGGATTCATTGAGGGTACAAGAAACCAGGTTACACTGATGGCATTTTTTGTTTGTTTGTTTGTTTGCAGTTTTTGTCTGGGGCTGGGTTTGAACCCATCACCTCCGGTATATGGGGCCGGCGCCCTACTCATTTGATCCACAGGTGCCGCCCTGATTGCATTTGTTAGGTAAAGTCAGTCAAGCCTTTCTTTACCCAATCCCACTTGGAGGTATCATTCCCCCTCCGCCAAGTCCTCAGGCATTCTCTCATCATTTCTATCAACAATAATAATAATGCCAAATTTCAAATAAAAGTAGATGTTTAAAGGTAAAGCCCCTCTGTGCTGTGATTTCTCCACAAGACTGTTCACTCTGCAGAACATAACAGTTTATAGAAATAAGACACAGAGAGGTTAAAACGTGGTCTTAGTCACATAGCAGATGGGAGCCAGGGCCCACACAAGAATTCAAACCAAGGGGCACAGCAATTGGTGTCCTGATTACTGGGTGGGAGAGGGAGCGAGAATGTCTGTACTGAGGGGAACACGCTCCTTCCACAGCTGGCTCCAACCCCGGAAATCTGCCCCAAGTGTGGCCCAGTGAGGACCTGCTGCCCCCCGCAGCTCTCTCACCTGGAAACACCTGCACAGATTCCTGGAGATGAGTTTGCAACAGACCTTTAGGGAGCACCTCTGAGAGTGAGAACCTGCAACTCAGGAAAGGGAAGGAACTTTGCCAAGGTCAGGCTCCTAGTGAGGCCAGAACCTGGACTAAACCCCGGGTCTTCTGAGGCGCAGCCTGGGGCCCCATGCTCCACATCCTGCTTGTTTAAGGAAATCAGCAAACATACTGGGCCACCAACAATTTTTTTTTAACCTTTTCCACCCTTGTCAGTCTCGGAAAATGGACCAAAATTAAACATAACCTGATAGTGATCCCACAGGGACTCAAACCTCGAAGAGCCCGTGGAAGCTGTGGGGACGAACTTTCCCTCACTCAGCTCCGATTTCCTCCACACTGCAGAAAGTCAGAAAAGACTTGTTCCAAGCTGAAACCGAAAGCTGGCAGGTGAGAAGGGCAGGTGAGAACTGATGGGAGGCCCGGGCCAAACTGCAGCTCCTGTGTCCACCGCCAGGGGGCACAGCCTGCCTGTCTTCTCGGCTCGTCCAAGCAGCAAAGACAACCCCATCCTGTGGGTCTTTCTACTTACTGGAGGCAACTTTTTAAAATATATAGACTCTTGAACTCAAGCGATCATCCTACCTCAACCTCCCCAGTAGCTGGGACTACAGATGACCCCCACAATGCCCGGGTAGTTTTTCTATTTTTGGTAGAGATGGGATCTAGCTCTTGCTCAGGCTGGTGTCCAACTCCTGAGCTCAAACAATCCACCTGCCTCCGAATCCCAGAGCTAGGATGACAGGCACCAGCCAAGGCCTCCAGCCGGGAGGCAACTTTTAACAGAAAGAGTGTAACAGAGCTGCAATAGTGTGGACTTGGGTATAACCTCACCTCAGACAGGGATAGCCACAGAAATGAAATTTTACACTGTGGTTTGGAATGGGGTTTTTTTCAGGGAGGGAAAGCACATTTCTTTTAGTTTTATAAAGGAAATCAATTTCTTTTTCTTTTCTTTTCTTTTTTTTTTGAGACAGAGCCTCAAGCTGTCATCCTGGGTAGAGTGCTGTGGCGTCACAGCTCACAGCAACCTCCAAATCCTGGGCTTAAGCGATTCTCTTGCCTCAGCCTCCCAAGTAGCTGGGACTACTATTGTGGCGCCTGCCACAATACCCAGCTACTTTTTTATTGTAGTTGTCATTGTTGTCTGGCAGGCCTGGGCTAGATTTGAACCCACCAGCTCAGGTGTATATGGCTGGCACCTTAGCCACTTGAGCTACAGGTGCCAAGCCAGGAAATCAATTTCTGAATGCTTAGGAAACAGAAATTCTTAGCAAAGATGAGTGGTAAGACCTATCAATTGTATTTTAAGTTTTCGAAAAATCATACATTAAAAATGCATGTGGACCAGACATGGTGGCTCACACCTATAATCCTAGCACTCTGGGAGGCAGAGGTAGGTGGATTGCTTGAGCTCAGGAGTTTGAGACCAGCCTGAGCAAAAGTGAGACCCTGTTTCTACTAAAAATAGAAAAACTGAGGCAAGAGGATCGCTTGAGCACAAGAGTTGGAGGTGGCTGTGAGCTATGACATCATAGCACTCTACCCAGGGTGACAGTTTGAGACTCTGTCTCAAAAAAAAAAAAAAATTGCATGTAAAAGGGAAGAACCAAATTTGGAAAACGAGGCAGGTGGGAACCAAACCAGTAATGGAGAATCAGTGAAAAGAACAGCACTGGAAGATGTCAGAGACATGGGCACAGTCTGCCTGGGCTCAGGCCTGCGTGCCACACACCAGATGAAGCACCGTTACTCGTCTGTAAGTGGAAAAATAATAACCCCACGATAGGCTGTCTGGTTGGTTGATGTAGTTAAGCGCCATGTCAAACAAGTTCAACCGTGGTTAAGTGCATCTGAATCTGTTAGAAGATAATAAGAATTGGTAACGTGTCACATTCTATACCCAGATTCTGTGTGACAAAAAGTCAGAAAAGACATGTTCCAAGACACATGGTAAGTGCTTTCTTATATAGCATTTCTTATCTTCAAAACAATCGAGCCAGATAGTCGTTAATGTATTCTTTAGTTTGCCAGTACAATCAGCTGGAAGTAAGGAAAGAAAGGATCTTATTTACAATAGCAAACAAAAGACAAAATACGTAGAAGGAAATGTAGCCCAGAGTGTGCAAACAATAAAGATAACTTTCAAACTTTGTTGAGGGACTCAAAAGGAACAAATGGAAAGATTTTCAGTGTTCTTGGACAAGTAGATTCAATATGACAACCCTATCAACTCTGAGTTCACTTATAAATTAAATGCAATCCCATTAAAATAGAAAACCTTTAGAATTACATGAGCTAATTCTGAATCTCCTGTGAATCAGATCACTGATAAAATCACTGAAAACATCCGCAAGTGCCCTCCAAGCCCCTCAACCTGACATGACAGGGGAGCTCTCAACCCTCCTCCTGGTTTTCTAACAAAGCACAGGCGTCCTTGCCAGGTCCTGCCCTCCCACTGCCTCATTCACACCCACTGCCCCTGGGCCACGGGCAAGCCCCAGACAAGACCCGGTCTTTCCTCCCTGTGGCGCCAGCCTGGGAACAGCAGACGGAGCACTGGCCCTGGTGGCCTCTCCGCCTGATCCCCCAGCCCTTCCCCTCCCTGGCACCAAAACAGATGACTTCATCTGAGGGACCCAGCTCCTATCAGCTGGCCACGCCGCCCAGGCAGGGAGCAGGAGGGAGCACTGAGGCAGAGGTCGGCCGGGGTTCTGGTTACTTTGGCACAGGCAAGGGTTCTGCGGAGTGTCAGCCGCAGCCTTCCGATGAGAGAAGCCACGCCTTGTGCTGGGGGTCCCTGCATCCAGGCTGACACTGCCCCTGCTCATGGCCACTCTCCTCTGTGGCACGCCAGGGTGCATAGTGGCTGAGCCAGGACAGATGAACAGAAGGAGGCTCCTTCTCAGCGAGGTCTCTATTCCAGGGAGCCCCATGCTGCTGACCACAGCCCATTCGTCTGGTCAGTGTGGACATCTCAGTGCATTCATTTTTAATCCAGTGGAGGAATTAAAGTCTCCATCACTGTCCAGAGGCAGGTGTCCACTTCCTCACCCCTTGACCTGCTTTCTTTATGATATTATATGGGACAGATCTGTAGGGAGATCGCCTCATGCAAGCAACGGCCCCAGGGAAACAGCCACGTCCTGCCTGGTTGTGTCACTGCTCCGGTGACTTCACTGCTAGTGTCTTTTTCCACTTTGGTCCAATGCTTTAAGGTTGCTGGTTATTGTCCCAGTCAGAATGGAGCCCCTGCTGTCACCTGTGAGAGGACAGGCTCTAGCACTCGAACCCTGTTCACTGGGCTTCCCACAACCAAGACACTTCAGCAAAGTAAGTTACCTAACCTGTCTGGACCTCAGTGGCCTCATCTGTGAAATGTGTTTATAACTGTTGCTATCTCAGGTCATTGCTGTGAGGATCAAGTAAATTAATAAATGACTTCGTGCCCAGCACAAAGTGGTAAGCTCTCAGTAAACATGAGTTATCACTATTAATGGGCCTGTCTGCTGGTGGGGGTGGTCTCTATGATGCAGTGGACTCTATGATGTGGTGGTCTCTAAGGTGGTGGGCTTCTGCTTGGCTTCCTCCACACCCACCAGTGTGACGGCACCATCCTTTGAGTGTCTGAACAGAGGGCTCTGTGACCCCCCAAAGCAGTCCTGGCCCCCTTGCGCTGGGCTCTGGAGTCCCCTTGGGCCCTCTCTGCCCCTATCCAGAGCAGGGCACACTGATTCCTGGTGCTCAGATACTTTAAGTTCCTCTGAGCCTTCAGAGTCACTGGATGGAGAAGCAGAATTTGTTCTACACAAGGAGAAAGCCACGTTCATGCCTCTTTTGCACAGGAAGGGACAGGTGTCAGTGGGCAGAGAACGTGACCTCCAGAAGCCCCCCGAGTATAAACACCTACCCCAGGCCTTCTCCCAGGAACTCACCTCCGGGCAGTACAAGGCCAGTGCACTTTGTGCAGACTCTGGACAACTCTTCATCCTTCTGTGGCCAAAGGTCATCTCTAGAGTGGGCCCTGCTCCTCTCTCCATGCAGTTGGAGATAGACAGGAAATCGGGGGTAACCGTGGGAGCAGGAAGGGCCTGGATACCGGGTCTCATCAGACTGCACTTTCTCACCCATCTTCTATGAAATACCACCTCGGCAGAGGCATCCTGCATTTTTATCAGGCTTTTCTCTTTCCATATTCTGACTTGAACAAAAACCACCTGCCCTGTAGCACCTCGACTGGTTAGAAGGGTGTGTTACAGGCCTCTTTCTTGGTGGTCAGTTTTTAATAAAAACACCGAGAATTGGGGCCAGGCGTGGTGGCTCACACCTGTAATCCTAGCACTCTGGGAGGCCAAGGCGGATAGATTGCCTGAGCTCACAGGTTTGAGACAAGCCTGAGCCAGAGCAAGACCTCATCTCTAAAAATAGCTGGGTGTTGTGGTGGGCACCTGTAGTCCAGCTACTTGGGAGGCTGAGGCAAGAGAATCACTTAAGCCCAAGAGTTTGAGGTTGCTGTGAGCTGTGATGTCATAGTACTCTATCCAGGGCCCCATGGTGAGACGAGGTCTCAAAAAAAAAGTGGGGGAAGAATCACACCAAACTGTGGATGTGGGCGACTTTCACACTCTGTACAGCCCAACAAGGTCTCAGTGTTTCCAAGCAGAGTCTCACCGGCTCCGGGGACCAAGAGCTGTCTGCCTCCCTGGCCTCAGGCCAAGACACAACTGCCCATCATTCTAAGTACTCACCACCAGTGGTACTTGACACATAGGAAAAACAACTTAAAAGGGGCATCAGTGCAACCCAGACCACCAATGTCAGACACAGCTTCAAGGAACACGCAGGGCAAGAAACATCGGCAAGAATTACAATGGTGGAAGGCAGCGTGGAAGCTTCGCCAGCCCGCGAGGTCCTCGAGGGCAGGAATGGGCTCCTTGCTCTGTGTATTCTCTGGGATACAGAGTGCCTGGCACGCGCTGACCTAGCGAAGAAGCCTGCACAGTGTGGCCTGCAAGGTGTGAGCACACAGGGGCATGGCGAGGAAGAGGAAGCCTGGCTCTCAGGAGCTGTGCACACCTGCAAACCATTGCAGAGCCACTTTGCCGTCCTGCCTCCTGGCCTGACGCCAGGGCCCCCACAGTTCCTCTGATGAACTTGCGGCCTTCACCCCCGTGATTGCAGGAAGCAGTCTGGTTCCAGCACGTCTCCAGCAATGCCTCAGTCACAGGCTTAACTCTACCTCCCAGCCCTCAAGACCCTCACCATCATGGCCTCTGCCTGACTCTGCTCGGAGCGGCAGCACTCCCTGCCCGACTCCACCCCAGCACGGCAGAGGCTTCACAGGAGGGCCAGGAGGGGCAAACTGTCAGGCTGGTATTATTGTCCAGGCCTGGGAGGCCACTTATCTGCAGCGCCCACCTGGGGAAATGAGATAGCGCGGCAGCACTTTCCCACTCATGTTCTTATCTGGGCTGGGAAGAAGGCTGCGTTTGTGTGTAAAGTCACACATGTGTGATCTCACACACTCCTCTGGGCGTCCGTTTGAATGTTTTTCATCCCGTGACTTCTGACCACATATGTGGACAATGGCACCAGCTTGCGACTTGGATACGGAGCATGAGTCTATGTCTGTGTAGGATCCGTTAGGAGAGAAGGAGAAGGCGAGGGAGACAAGAGGAGAAAAACAACTGGAGGGGAAACACCAAAAATTTGAAAACAATTTTGGTGAAAGAACAAAGAAAAGGTTATTTTCATACATGGATTATAAAAGTGTGTGTTGACGCGGTCCTTTGAGAGAGCGATCTCTAAATGTTAAAATGTTGAAATGTTAAATGTGTCTTTTCTTCACTGCTAAATCTGCTTTCCATTTCTACTGTACTCATTTTTTTTTTTTTGCAGTTTTGGGCTGGGCTGGGATTGAACCCACCACCTAAGATATATGGAGCCAGTGCCCTACTCCTTGAGCCACAAGCGCCAAAGAAACATTGCGTATGTAACATAGAGACACATGTAAGAATGCTCATTAAAGATTAATTTATGGGCTCAGCGCCTGTAGCACAGTGGTTACAGCACCGGCCACACACACCAAGGCTGGCAGGTTCAAACCCAGCCTGGGCCATCAAAACAACAATGACAACTGCAACAAAAAAATTGCTGAGCATTGTGGTGGACACCTGTAGTCCCAGCTACTTGGGAGGCTGAGGCAAGAGAATCACTTAAGCCTAAGAGTTTGGGGTTCCTGTGAGCTGTGACGCCATGGAACTCTACCGAGGGCGACATAATGAGACTCTGTCTCAAAAAAAAAAAAAATTATTTATGGTAGTAAAACAACCTAGATGTTAATCGACAAGAAAGTGGTTAAATACAGAGGGTACCAAAACAAAATTTATACACATTTTAAGAAAGAAAAAAAACAGTATTAAAATTGTAATACTCAGTGTATACCAATAACAAAAGATGAATACAAATCACATTTAGCACCTCTTTTTTTATTTTTATTTTTTTTAGAGACAGAGTCTCACTTTGTCACCCTTGGTAGAGTGCTGTGGCGTCACAGCTCACAGCAACCTCCAGCTCTTGGGCTTAGGCAATTCTCCTGCCTCAGCCTCCCAAGTAGCTGGGACTATAGGTGCCTGCCACATCGCCTGGCTATTTTTTTGTTGCAGTTTGGCTGGGGCTGGATTTGAACCCGCCACCCTCGGTATATGGGGCTAGCGCCCTACTCACTGAGCCACAGGTGCCACCCAGCCACCCATTTAGCACCTCTTGTAATTGCAGAAGTCAGACATGACTTGAGATTTCAAACTTAGTACAGGTTTTTCCTTTATTAAATGTGTACATATTTTTTGGCACCCTCTGTATATTATAGTGTGGCATAGCAATACTTTAGAATGCTATGTGTCAATCAGAAAGAACAAGAAAAATCTTTGTATCAAAATAGAAAGATTCGGGTGGCACCTGTGGCTCAGTCGGTAAGGCGCCAGCCCCATATACCGAGGGTGGCGGGTTCAAACCCGGCCCCGGCCGAACTGCAACCAAAAAATAGCCGGACGTTGTGGCAGGTGCCTGTAGTCCCAGCTACTCGGGAGGCTGAGGCAAGAGAATCTCTTAAGCCCAGGAGCTGGAGGTTGCTGTGAGCTGTGTGATGCCATGGCATTCTACGGAGGGCCATAAAGTGAGACTCTGTCTCTACAAAAAAAAAAAAAAAAATAGAAAGATTCCCCCAATAATTTTTTTAAATTGCAAAATTCATATGGATTATATCACATAAGCAACAAAAAGAGGATAGGTAGATAGATAACAGATAAATAGATAGATAGAAAGGCCTGCAACATGTTTACACCGAAACAACAGTGGTGGGTACCTCTAAAAGGGAGAGCTGAAATTAAAGGTGGAAAAGTGGGTGGTGCCTGTGGCTCAGTGGGTAGGGTGCTGGCCCCATATACCAAGGGTGGCAGGTTCAAACCCGGCCCCGGCCAAATTGCAACAAAAAATAGCCGGGCGTTGTGGTGGGCACCTGTAGTCTCAGCTACTCAGGAGGTTGAGGCAGGAGAATCATCCATGCCCAAGAGCTGGAAGTTGCTGTGAGCTGTGACACCATGGCACTCTACCAAGTGATAAAGTGAGACTCTGTCTCTACAAAAATAAATAAATAAATAAAGGTGGAAAAGTATCTTTTGCCTTCTGTGCATTATCTGAATTGTTTACAATGGAATAAGTTTCTTTATTACTTGTGCTTAATACGTATTAAAAATACTTATTCCTTTTTTTAAAGAAATCAGCAACAATTGAACCCACTCAGTATAGACCCTATGATGTAAACAAAAGCAGGGAAAGACGATGAATATCTTGTTTTCTGTGGAAATCCAGTGATGCAGCCTGAATCGCATTGTTCTGATGAGGTGAAGGAAGGCCCTCAGTGCCCCCATTGGCCTCACTGGTGTTCCTGGTGGAGAACAGGGTGTATTTTTACCTGTGTACTGTTCTGTACCATAGCTGTCACTGCAGAGAACCCAGGAAGGGTGGCTGAAATTTTTCCCTAGAGTTAAATCCAGGAAAGGGTTTAATTTGGGCCAATCTTTTTTTCCCCTTTATTTTATCAATGGGGAAATTGAGGCCGTGTTTTCAGTGAGAATTTGCCCCACCCCACCACTGTCACCCTACTGTAGAAATCCTATATACTCGGGAAGAGAACTGATCTTCCACACACTGTGTTATTTGATTCTGCCAGATACTCAGGAGGCATATCATAAACTTGGGACTAATTTTGTCTGTTGTAAAACACAGTGTACATAACATAAAATTGACCATTTTAAAGTGTGTAGTTCATTAGTACTAAATATATTTGCATTTTTATATAACCATCTCCATAATCTGGAACTCTGTACCCATTAGACCGTAATTCCCTGTCCCACTCTTCTCTAGCCTCTGGCAACTGCTGTTCTCCTTTCTGTGTCTATGAATTTGACCACTTTACATACTTCATATCAGTAAAATCATACAATATCTGCCCTTTTGTGTTTAGCTTCTTTCACTTACCATCATGTCTTCAAGGTTCCTCTACATTGTAGCAGGTGTTGGAATTTCCTTCCTTTTTTAAGGCTGGATAATCTTCCATTGCACAGGCAGGGCGCTGTGGCTCACACCTGTAACCCTAGCACTCTGCCAGGCCAACATGGGTGGATTGCTTGAGTTTGAAACCAGCCTGAGCAAGAGTGAGACCCCTGTCTCTACTAAAAAATGAAAAACTGAGGTAAGAGGATCTCTTGAACCCAAGAGTTGACCTTGCTGTGAGCTGTGATGCTACATCACTCTACAGAGGGCAACAAAGTGAGACTATCTCAGGGAAAAAAAAAAAAAAATCTCTCCAGTATCTAAAGAGTGTAAGTGAAATGAAAGGGGAAAAAAATAAACAAATATAAACAAATAAATAAACTGCCCTGCTGCCGTCGGTACCAAAACCTGGATCACAGATTTTCCATTTTTGTTTTGTTATTGCTCTCACACAGATGTAAGCATACAACATATAATGAATATAAAATTTAGGCAATATATTGAATTATAGTATAACAAATACATACCACATATAGATAAGTACAGAAAAACAGACCCCCAAAGGAACACCTAGAAGATTTCCCAGATGTTAATACTTTGCCACATTGGCTTCGGTATTTCTTGAAAGAAAAGCCAAGTCATTACAGATAAAGCTAAAACACTTACCTCGTCCTCTAGCCCTACCCAACCCAGAGATAACTACTATCTTGAAATTATATTTATAATTTATAAGCATATTTTGTACTCTTTCTACAGGTGCACATATTCATAAGTAGCTCGAAGAATCGCACGCATTTGTTTGCATTAATTAGATCGCGTTGGAAGGGCGGGAACGGCCACCAGGTCCGGCCCCGCGCGGCGCTCGCTAGAGGTCGCTGCAGTCCCGGCCGGGCGGAGACGGGTTTGGGTTCCCTCTGCGCCAGCTTGGGCTCTTTTGCCGTTGGAGATTCTACCCACAGGATACAAGAGCTTTATTTTTCCAAAACTTAAAGCAACACTAAAAACAGTGACACCCTGGAATAATTTCTTTCCGTTCTTTCCCTCGAAGGGAGGGCGCGGACGGAGGCGCGCAGTGGCGGCGGCCGGGCGCGTCCCCGAGCCCACCCGGCCCGGTGTCCCGCCCTGGAAACACGCGCGTGGGACTGGTCTGGGATGGAGAATCACTGCAGGTCACACTCTGACTCCCACCGGTGGACAGCGGCTCGGTGGAGGCTGTTCTGGGCCGAGAAAGGAAAGGTTGGGCGGTGGCCACGTCCTGCAGGGGGCGCTGGCGGGACAGGCCAGCCCGGGAGGTCGGCGCTGCAGCTCCGAATCCACCTCCCTGCCCTTCTGAGACAAGAAGCCGCCCAGAGGTGCGCGGGCCCGAGGCCAGTACGACCACCCTTTGGATGTAGTTATTGTGAAACTTGATTCCAGGTTTCGAGGGGCTTAGGGGCCTTGGCCTCTGGGGCGGGATCTAAGGCCGGGGTGAAGCTGGGGCGCTTCTTCGCTGAGGTCTCCTGGCCCCAGGGCCCGAACACGCGTGTCCACTCCCTCCCCACTCACTAAAATGTGCTGATAGATACAGCCCAATGGAGCAACCGAGGAGTCCGTAGGGTCAGCCCCCTTTATTGCAGATCCCCTGGTCCTACAACCGTGTGGCTTCCAGGCCCAGTGGCTTTGTCCCCATGCAAACCCCAGAGGGCGCCTGGCGCGCCAAGCCCCGCCTGCTCCTGCCCGTGGCCCCTCCCTGACCTGCCCTCTGTCCGGCCTCGGAGCCTGGGGAGGCCTGCAGGGGCCGTGGGAGTTTGGCTACCATTATCCGGCCCTTATCACCGCTGAGGCTCAGGCTGACACTGGGCCCACTTGGTTCAATGACGAGGAGCTGACCCTGGGGTCACGCCTGTCTCCAGAAAGCCGCTGCTATCGCGGTGACCCGCGGAAACCTTGGCATGAGCTCATGTTTTCTGACGACAGAGAGGACCCCTGCCGTATCTTTATTCCGCACCCCCACCCCCAGCGTCTGGGGTGAGCCGAGCTGAGGCTCCACCATTACTCACTGAAATAGCAACGCTGATAACCGCGCAGACAGAGCGCATTGATGAATTTCCATTCAGAAAACCACCTCCCGCCCTCGCCCCTGCCTGCCACTGTCCCTGCTCAGATGGACGCTCGGGTCCAGGCCAAGGCCTGGCTCACACACAGCCCTAAAACTGTCACTGCCCATCAACCCAGCCCCCATGAAGACGTTGTCCATAAACACTTGGACAGTTCGTATCCAGAGAATTCACGTTCTCTCCTCATTCAGGAAAATGCCTTGGGAACAGAAAGTTTGTTTTATTTATCTATATGTTACAAAATCACACTTGGCCCAACTAGTAACAGAGTTGCTTAATATAAATGAGCTCGGTTGAGCTGTGTGGATGTATGTTTTATTTCTTAGGGATTTATTCTATTAGACTTGAAACTGTGGGCTGAAATTCTTCTTTCAATTTTTTTTTGAGAAAAAGTCCCACTCATCACTCTGGGTAGAGTGCCATGGCATCATCATAGCTCACAGCAACCTTAAACCCTTGGGCTCAAGCCATCCTCTTCGCCTCAGCCTCAGTAGTTGGAACTACAGGCAGCTGCCGCCACTCCCAGCTAGTTTTTCTAATTTTTTTTTTTTTTTTTTTGTAGAGATAGGGTCTCGCTTTTGCTCAGGCTGGTATTGAACTCCTGAGCCCACCTGCCTCAGCCTCCCAGAGTGCCATGATTACTTGTGTGAGCTGCTGAGCCTGGCCAATTTTTTAATTTTTTTTTTCTTGAGACAAAGTCACCCTGTCACCTTGGGTAGAGTGCCATGGTGTCATAGCTCGCAGCAATCTCAAACTCTTGGGCTCAAGCAATCCTCTTGCCTCAACCTCCAGAATAGCTGGGATTACAGACACCCACCACCACACCAGGCTGATTTTTTTCAATTTTTAGTAGAGATTGTGTCTTGCTCTTGCTCAGGCTGGTCTTGAACTCCTGAGCTCCAGCAATCCACCCATTATAGGCAAGAGCCACTGCGCCCGACCATCTTTTCTCAATTCTGGGAATTACTTAGCTATTATCCTTCAACTATTGCCTCTGTTCTATTCTATTCTTGTCTTATTCTGGGACTCAAACTGAACTTAGTCCATCTTCTCTATATGTCTTATCCTTTCTTCTCCATTTTCCATTGTTTTGTCTCTTCATATTGCATTCTGGATAATTTCCTATCCACTAATTCTCTCTTTAGCTGTGGCTAATCGGTTTTTATGCCCATTCTTGAACTTTCAGCTTTTTATTTTTATATTTTTCATTTGTACAAGTTCTATTTGTTTTCTTTCAAAATCTGTTGTATCATTTTTGAAAGTTTTCTGCATATTTTCTACCACCTAGGGTGCTGTTCTGATATTTTGCACGCCATTTCCTATTTTGTCCCATCCCAGAGTGTTTTTAATGCCACCCCTGGTTGTTAGTATTGAGTATAAATGTTAAGATCTGCAAGAGCACACCTGCTAAGCAGAAACCCACTTTCCTGTTTGTATTCTGAATTTTTTTTTTTTTTTTTTGTAGAGACAGAGTCTTACTTTATCATCCTCGGAAGAGTGCCGTGGCATCACACAGCTCACAGCAATGTCCAACTCCTGGGCTGAGGTGATTCTCTTGCTTCAGCCTCTTGAGTAAGCTGGGACTACAGGTGCCTGCCACAATGTCCAGCTATTTTTTTGTTGCAGTTGGTCCAGGGCCAGGTTTGAACCCACTACCCTCAGTATATGGGGCTGGCGCCCTGCCCACTGAGCCATAGGCGCCGCCCTGTATACTGAAAATTTTTGAGAAAGAAAAATAAACAGGGAAAGAGAGCCTAGCTTTGAATCTGCTCACCAAATGGGCCTATTGAAAAGAACCCCAGAATTAAGGGGTCTGGCCTGTCCCCCTGGTCAGTGGTGACCCAGGGCAGGCCAAGAGGGCACTTAGGAAATACCTCCCCATGGGAACTAGCATGGTAAACAGGGCTCTCTCTTCAGAGGTGAGGGCCTATGTCCAGCTCTGACTCTGCTGAAGGGGCTGGAGTCCAAGGGCCTGAGTTCAAATCCCAGGGTTGCCTGGGCAAGGCTTCCTAATCTAAAAACAATCTCTTTGTCATTATTCTGTGTGAGGACTCCAAAGTCAGGCTGCCTCCCTGCTCTGGCCTGATGTGACTTACTGACCCTTCCTCAGCCCCATTTCCTTATCTGCGCTGCCTCTTGAGAGTCTTGTGGCTAATGAGTCCGTATATGTAGAAAACTTAGAGCAGCATCTGCATGTGATAAGTAATCCAAATAAAAGCACTTGGCACTTCATTAGTATCCAATTCTAATTATGAATCACGCCTCAATTTACTCACCCACAAAGTGGGAATAATCGTATCTACCTTAAAACATAGAAGAAAAATGAAATGCTGTGTGCAAGTTAATTCATTTCACTTAAATGTCTCACTTTACAAAAGTCTTTTTGTCCCTCCCCCAAGTGACACTGGGCTGGGATGACAAGGGTGCTGCTGAACTAGAGAGGCTGGGGACAGCAGCCATGGGTCAGGACGGAGTCAGCCACCCCCACCCCTCCCACTGCCACTCCTGGCAGCTCAGCCAGCTCCATCACACCGGCCCCTTTCACAGAGACCTGCTAAGGGCAGATCTTTCAAGAGATGCTTTTTGTTTGTTTGTTTGTTTTGCAGTTTTTGTCTGGGGCAGGGTTTGAACCCACCACCTCCGGCATGTGGGGCCAGCACCCTACTCCTTTGGGCCACAGGCGCTGCCCACAAGAGGTGCTTTTTAGAAGGCCCAGTGACATACACCTGACCCAAATCCCTCATTTGACAACAAGGCATCTGACGTGCCAGGAGGGGGCCTGACTTGCCTCAGGTCGCACAGAGGTGTGGCCCGTTGTGGAGGGAACCAGCTGGCACACATACTGAGCCCTCTGTGCTCAAATGGATTAATATCTGTCACACAGAGGAGGCTGTGCAGAGGATGAGACACCCAGAGTGGGGAGGCCCTGGCTCCTGAGCTAAGGAGGCCAAGCCCTGGCCCTACTATAAATATATGAGCACTGGGCGGCACCTGTGGCTCAAAGGAGTAGGGTACTGGCCCCCTACCAGAGGTGGGGAGTTCAAAGCCAGCCCCAGCCAAAATAAATAAATAAATATGACCACTGAGCAGTCCACAAATGGACTTAATCTCCTACTACATAGCAAATTTGAAGCACTTTGTTTCTAAAGCATTTTACAAAAGTAAGTGGCGTCCTACCCTGGTCCCTAGCTCCTGGGCCCTCCCTTCCAGCCACAGTCACAGACACATACCCTTTCTTAGCCCCAGAGACTAGAAAGTGCTGCCCAAACCAGAATCCTGCCCCCCGTTTTTACCCCAATTAGTGTCCCCTCTCACACCTGCCCCTTCACCACTCGATGCAGCCATGACCATACTAAATAGTTCGTGGAGACTTTTTCAGGGTTCACTTCCATTCATTTGTTACACTAACAGTCTGAGCCCTCCCTGTACATGTCAACCTCACACTGGGCTCTGAGGACACAGCTTCTGCCACAGGGGGAAGAAAAGCTCCCCAGACCCAGAAGTAATTAGGGCAGCAAAGCAAAGGGCAGAGTCTGTAGAGCACGGGAAGGGGACACCCAGAGAGGGGACACCTGTGCCTGTCCTAAGGATGACCAGCTTCTGCCCAGCACAGGAGGGTAGGAAGGACACACAAGTGGAGCAGCCTGGGAAGGGTGCAAGGGAGAGGGAGGCTCAGGGGCAGAGCTGTCTCCAGTTCGTGAAATGGGGCCACCTCTCACCCTGCCCGCCTGGGAAGCCCTTTTGTCTCCAGGCACAGAGACAGAAGGTGCTCAGAATCATAACAGAGAAGCTGATGAGGCACTCACCAAAAATCCAAGACCCAGGCCCCAGGTCAGGTCAAAACTTGATGACTTGGCCCCCAAATTGGGCTTCTTTTCTTCTTATCTATGGAAAGGCTCCAGCACCTTCCTTTTGGCTGAGACGTCCAGGTCAAGCCCCTGACCTCTGAATCTTTCTTTCCTCTTGCCTGAGCTTGCTGCCACCACCCAACCCTCCCCACCCGCCCCACAACCAGGGGGCTGCAGCTGCCCCCCAGCTGCCCCCTTTCGGCTTTGTGTCTCCAGGCACTTCCGGGCCCTGGGTGTCCCTGAGGAGCCCCCCAGGCCACTGGGCATGCAGGCAGCCTCGTGGGGAGACTACAGAGAGACTGAGGGTGCCAGGGAGAGGAAAACAGGAAGGTGGAGGTGATTAGGAGAGTCTCGGCGACTGGGACATACTCTGAAAACAGCAAGGTCTGGGGACATCCTGGCCTGAAGAATAGCAGTGCAAAGCTGGCCCAGAAATGCCCTTGTCACAGGGCCAGGGATGATGAGGCATTTATGTGGCTCTGGGAGTGGATTCCTAAGGCTGGTGCAGTTAATTATTCAATAGGACATGTGTTGCAGGCCTATTTCTTTAACATTTTACACAAACAGACCTGGCAGGTGCTCACAGGCCACGGCTCCTGGGGAGCATTCCGGTTACTTGTCCTGATTAGGCTGGGAGCACTGCTGCCTCAGGGCCTTTGCATTTGCCTTCTTCTCCCCAAAGTGCCCTTCCACAGATATCCACACACATCCTCACTCCTTTCCTCATCTTCTTGGGTAAAATGTCTCCCTCCCTAACCAGTCTATTTAAAATTGCAATGGCCAACCACGGTGGCTCACGCCTATAAAGCTAGCACTCAGGGACGCCGAGATGGGTGGATTGCCTGAGCTCAGGAGTTCAAGACCAGATTGAGCAAGGGAGAGACGCTGTGGCAAAAAAAAAAAAAAATAGCTGGGTGTCACAACCAACACCTGTAGTCCCTGCTACTTGGGAGGCTGAGGCAAGAGGATCACTTGAGCCCTGGAGTTTGAGGTTCAGCTGTGATTTCATAGCACTCTACAGACGCAGGGGTCCTCAAACTGCGGCCCGCAGGCCACATGCAGTGGTGTGATTGTATTTGTTCCCATTTTGTTTTTTTTTTTTGTAGAGACAGAGTCTCACTTTATACCCCTCGGTAGAGTGCCGTGGCCTCACACAGCTCACAGCAACCTCTAACTCCTGGGCTTAAGCGATTCTCTTGCCTCAGCCTCCCGAATAGCTGGGACTACAGGCGCCTGCCACAACGCCCGGCTACCCATTTTGTTTGTTTACTTCAAAATAAGATATGTGCAGTGTGCATAGGAATTTGTTCATGGTTTTTTTTTTTAACTATAGTCCGGCCCTCCAGCGGTCTGAGGGACAGTGAACTGGCCTCGGTTTAAAAAGTGTGAGGACCCCTGTGAGAAAATAAGACTCTGTCTCCAAAAAATAACAAATAAATTAAATTAAATTAATTAAATTGCAGTGACATGCATCCACCCCATCCCCAGACGCCTACTGCCCTCTTCCCAGGCCTGCCTCATACCTGTAGAGCTGGAGCAGGGGTAAACATGGTGGACTGCCTGTCTCTTCTCAGCCCTGTCTCATCCTGCACCTCAGACACCTGGGGCCTTGCACACACATGTGACATCTCAGCTACATCACAGCATCCATCCTGTCAAGGTCAGACCCAGAGGAACCCATACAAGCCCTGGATAGGGGCTCAGCACCATTCAAGTGGGAGCATTTGAGTCCTGGATCAGCAGAGTGAAGTGTAGAAAGGGGGTTGAGCTCCCAGGGGCCACATCCCCTGGGCCTGGCAGACTCCTCACCCTGGAGGAGCCTGGGGCAGTCTGAGGTATGGGGGAGGGGTCCTTCCTGCCCAGGTCTAAGGATAGGATGGTCTTTCTCTATTTCTCTCCATGGCACTTAACACCATCTAACAAACTATGTATTTTACTTATTTATATTGTTTACAGTCTGAATCCCTCAAGTAAAATTAAGCCCCCCAAAGGCAAGACTTTTGTGTTTTATTTTTATGTTCTGTGAACCTACAACAGTATCTGGGCAAGGCACAAGGACTCACACCTATACTCCCAGCACTTTGGGAGGCTGAGGCAGAAGGATCATTTGAGCCAGGAGCTCAAGACCAGCCTGGACAACATAGCAAGACCTGTCTCTATAAAAATTGTTTTTAAAAATTAGCCAGGTGTGATGGCACATACCTGTGGTTCCAGCCACTCAGAGAGGAGGTTGAGTCAGGAGGATCACTTGAGCCCAGGAGTTTGACACTGCTGTGGGCGACAACCTATATCCCCTCCACCACAAAAAAAAATTAAGAAAAAATGTATCTGGCACCCAGTAGTTGCTCAATAAATATTGATTGAATAAATAATGTATTGGGGCTTTGAGATCCTAGGATAGAAACCAGTCTAGATTTCCGTATTTATTACTATCTAGTAATTAAAAAAAAAAAAAAAAAAACAACGAAGAAGCCGGGTGGCACCTGTGGCTCAAAGGAGTAGGGTGCTGGCCCCATATGCTGGAGGTGGCAGGTTCAAACCCAGCCCCGGCCAAA
The DNA here is from genome assembly GCF_027406575.1 of Nycticebus coucang. Lineage (NCBI taxonomy): Eukaryota > Metazoa > Chordata > Mammalia > Primates > Lorisidae > Nycticebus > Nycticebus coucang. The sequence continues at coordinate 29,669,028 of NC_069803.1, read as the reverse complement.
AACTGCAAAAAAAAAAAAAAAAAAAAGCCAGTCCAGGGACACCTCATCTTCATACAACTTCCTTGTTCTGCAGAGGGCTTCTGGCAAGAAGCGCGATAAAGGTGCATGGTGCAAAACTTCTTTTCAGATCTACAAACCCTAGAAAGGAAACTGTAAGTATTACTTTCTTTGAAGGAAATTAAGGCCTTCAAAGGCCTTCATGGGTTCAGTGGCTCATGCCTGTAATCCGTGCACTCTGAGAGGCTGAGGGAGATGGATTGCTTGAGCTCATGAGTTCAAGACCAACCTGAACAATAGTGAGACCCCTTCTCTACTAAAAATAGAAAAACTACCCAGGTGTAGTGGTGCACACCTGTAGTCCCAGCTACTCAGGAGGCTGAGGCAGAGAACCACTCAAGCCCAGGAGTTTGAGGCTGGCTGTGAGCTATGATGCTATCACATTCTACCCAAGGCAACAGAGTGAGACTCTGTCTCAAAAAATAATACTAGAGAGGATAGTTAAAAAGATGCACCAGTTTATTATTTTATTTTATTTTTTTTTTTTGAGACAGAGTCCCACTTTGTTGCCCTCAGTAGAGTGCTGTAGCATCACAGCTTACAGTATCCTCCAGCTCTTGAGCTTAGGCGATTCTCTTGCCTCAGCCTCCCGAGTAGCTGGGACTACAGGTGCCCGCCACAACGCCCAGCTATTTTGTTGTTGTTGTTGCAGTTTGGCCGGGGCCAGTTTGAACGTGCCACCCTCAGTATATGGGCCAGTGCCCTACTCACTGAGCCACAGGCACCGCCCAGTTTATTTTAATGTTTGTATTTAGTTGAATACACATACACTTATCGAATGGCATATTGTGACAATGACGTTCTCCTTGAGCAAACTTTAGCCAGTCTGACTTGAGCCCTCCCAGGCTAGATCTGAGTCTCACCCTCCAGCTCCCACCCTGCTCTCTCTTTGGCTCGCTCAGCCCAGCCTGAGCAAACAACGCTGCTATGTTTAGTGAGAATCCCCACACCTTGAAATCTGATTACCCTCCATAGCTCTTGAGTTTCCCATCCCCTACTCTTGAGGTCTAAGTCCTCGGCCTATCTTCAATGAGAATCCTGTTAGACCCCAGCCCTAGAGGTCTCCTCAGACTCCTTGTCCTTGCTCCTTAGTCTCCTCTTGTCATTGTTACGATGTAAGCTGAGTCCTAATCTTTCTCCTGGATTGCAATAGTCTTAAACAGTCTTCCTTTTCCTCTTAATGTGTCAAAATAATTTCTCTTTAACAGTTAGGAACTAGACAGCACCCCCAAGCCTCAGACAGCTCCAATCAAGTGGAGAATTCAGATGTGTAAATCAAGAGCCAAGTACAAGACAATAAGTACTGAAATAAAAATATAGTCAAGATGACAGGAGCTGGACTTGGAAGAGTGTGTAGGAGTTCCTGCTTTCTAAAAATTCAGTTACTGGGGGCGGTGCCTGTGGCTCAGTGGGTAGGGCGCCAGCCCCATATGCCGAGGGTGGCGGGTTCAAGACCCAGCCCCGACCAAACTGCAACAAAAAAAATAGCCAGGCGTTGTGGCGGGCACCTGTAGTCCCAGCTGCTCGGGAGGCTGAGGCAGGAGAATCTGGGAAGCCCAAGAGCTGGAGGTTGCTGTGAGTCCTGTGATGTCATGGCACTCTACCGAGTGCGGTAAAGTGAGACTCTGTCTCTACAAAAAAAAAAAATTCAGTTACTGGCTTGGCGCCTGTAGCACAGTGGTTATGGCGCCAGCCACATACACCGAAGGTGGTGGGTTCGAACTTGGACCGGGCCAGCTAAACAACTGCAACAAAAAATAGCTGGGTGTTGTGGCAGGCGCCTGTAGTCCCAGCTTCTTGGGAGGCTGAGTCAAGAGAATTGCTTAAGCCCAAGAGTTGGAGGTGGCTGTGAACTGTGACTCCACGCACTCTACCCAGGGTGACAGCTTGAGGCTCTGTCTCAAAAGAAAGGAAAAGAAAAGGAAAGGAAAAGAAAGGAAAGGAAAGAAAAGAAATGCTGAAATAAAAGTATAGTCAAGGTGACAGGAGCTGGACTTGGAAGAGTGTGTAGGAGTTCCTGCTTTCTAGAAGTTCGGTAATGAGCTGAAGCAGCATGACTTTTGCCCAGGAAAGATGGATAACACGTATGAGCCTATGTCTGTAAAATATAATAGGAATTTGCACAGAAAATAATTTTAAATCTAGAGAGACATATTAATTAAAATTAATGAAAAATTAATACTAGCTATGCCAGGGTAGTGGGATAATGAGTGATTCTTACTCTTTCTTTAAACTTTTTTGTAATTGAAAATCATGAAGATTATAAAAGACCACGTCTACACAGCCAAAACAAGCTCTGTGCAGATTTTGGGATGAGCAGAGGGGAAGTCTTTGAAGCCAAGGAAATGGCCCCACCAGTGGTGTGGAGGTGGAAAACCATGGGGACATTTGTGGTGGACAGTAAGCCCACCTGGCCCGGGAGAGAGTAGCTGGACTGAGGGACCGTGAACTTCCGATGGAGGCTTTTAACCTCTAACCTACAGGCCCACGGGCTCCACAGCAGGGCTCGGAGCAGGGAGACTCTGCTTTCAGCCAGGGATAGCTCTCTTCGCCCCAACTCACAGAGGGCGAGATGTACAGACCCTGCAGACCTGAGTCTGGATCCAGGTCTCTGCACACAGGGGTTGGTCAGCGGCTGCAGGACTTGGGTGGCCAAAAACTCATAGCTGAAGAAATGGAGGGGAGGGGCGGCAGCAGATGGGGGCCGGGCGAACAGGACGGTCAGTCCCAAGACTGTCCCCTAGACACAGCCCTGTCCACGTGCACGGAAAAAGGGACAAACAATCACATCAGAAGCCACTGAGGGAGGCGGGCCCCAGACTGCTCCAGGGTGCCATGCGTTGCCATCCCGCCCGGGTTCGGGAAGGCACCTGCCGCCCAGCCCTCCTCGCTGCGGGCAACCAGCCGCTCGTCCCCCTCTGGCCGCCTGGTGGCGCTGTCCGCATTCCCGGAGGGCCCCGCAGGGCTCCGCGGCAGGTGGAAGGAACTTCTCCCAGCTAGATGCTGCCTTGGAGGGCCCGGCTCACCTGAGATCCTGAATTAAACACCAACACAGACCTGGGGGAGCGCAACAGGGAACTGGTGGGTCCAAACTGTCCTTACAGAATTAAGATAGGGGGAAACAAAAGATAGACCTCAACTATGATTTCAAAGATGAAAAACTGTGGAGTTCACAACCAGGTGACACAGGAGACAGCCTGGAGTGTCCCAGCCTGGGTCCCGGGTCTGGGGAGAAAGCCCTGGCTGCTTCTCCCCACCTTTCAGCACCTGGCACAGTTTATCTGTGAGATAAGAACAATGGCCAGTGCCCCACCCCCCAAATCAGAGGGAATAAGTATAAAATTTGCACATCCTTGGCAAAGATAAAAAATTATTAATTTGAAGATGGTTTAATGCTCAGTCTAAAAATAAAAAACAAAAAATATTTTTTGAGGGGGCGGCGCCTGTGGCTCAGCAGGTAGGGCGCCGGTCCCATATGCCAGAGGTGGTGGGTTCAAACCCAGCCCCGGCCAAAAAAAAAAAAAAAAAAAAAAAAAATATTTTTTGAGACCCTGGGATAAAACCCACTCGGTCATGGTGTGTAATTTGTTTGATGTGTTCCTGTATTCTGTTTGCTAGGATCTTTTTTTATTATTATTAAATCATAGCTGTGTACATTAATGCGATCATGGGGTGTTTGCTAGGATCTTGTTGAATATTTTTGCAATATTCATTAGTGATATTGGTCTATAATTTTCCTTTCTTGTTGGGTCTTTTCCTGGTTTGGGGATCAAGGTGATGTTTGCTTAGTAGAATGTGTTGGGGAGTATTCCTTCTTTTTCTATATTTTGGAAAAGGTTGAGTAATATAGGTACTAGTTTCGCTTTAAACTAGTTCCTCTTTTAAAGGTTTGGTAGAATTCTGATGTGAAGCCATCTGGTCCCGGGCTAGACTCTCACTGGATTAAAGATTTAAACTTAAGACATTAAACTATAAAAATACTAGAAGAAAGTGCAGGGGAAACACTTGCAGAAATTGGACTGGGAGAATATTTTATGAGGAGGACCCCCCCCCCACCCCGGGCAATTGAAGCAACACCAAAAATACATTAGTGGGATCTGATCAAACTAAAAAGCTTCTGCACAGCCAAGAACACAGTAAGTAAAGCAAGCAGACAGCCCTCAGAATGGGAGAAGATATTTGTAGGTTATGTCTCTGACAAAGGTTTAATAACCAGAATCTACAAAGAACTCAAACATATTAGCAAGAAAAGAACAAGTGATCCCATCTCAGGGTGGGCAAGGGACTTGAAGAGAAACATCTCTGAAGAAGACAGGCGCGCGGCCTACAGACATATGAAAAAATGCTCATCATCCTTAATCATCAAAGAAATGCAAATCAAAACTACTTTGAGATATCATCTAACTCCAGTAAGATTAGCCCATATCACAAAATCCCAAGACCAGAGATGTCGGCATGGATGTGTTGAAAAGGGAACACTTCTACACTGTTGGTGGGAATGCAAACTAATATGTTGCTTTTGGAAAGATGTTTGGAGAACACTTAGGGATCTAAAAATAGACCTGCCATTCAATCCTATAATTCCTCTACTTACCCAGAAGACCAAAAATCATATCATAACAAAGATATTTGTACCAGAATGTTTATTGCAGCCCAATTCGTAATTGCTCAGTCATGGAAGAAGCCCAAGTGCCCATCAACCCACAAATGGATTAATAAATTGTGGTATGTGTACACCATGGAATATTATGCAGCCTTAAAGAAAGATGGAGACTTTACCTCTTTCATGTTTACATGGATGGAGCTGGAACATATTCTTCTTAGCAAAGTATCTCAAGAATGGACGAAAAAGTATCCAATGTACTCAGCCCTACTATGAAACCAATTTATAGCTTTCATATGAAAGCTATAATCCAATTATAGCCCAAGAATATGGGTAAATGGGAAAGGGAGGGAAGGGGAGAGGGGAGGAGGAAGGGTCATTGGTGGGACCACACCTACGGTGCATCTTACAAGGGTGCATGTGAAATTTACTAACTGTAGAATATAAAAGTCTTAACACAATAACTAAGAAAATGCCATGAAGGCTATGTTGACCAGTTTGATGAAAATATTTCAAATCGTATATAAAAGCAGCACATTGTGCCCCATGATTGTATCAATGTACTCAGCTATGATTTAAAAAAAATTTTTTTAATGAAATTGAGATGGGATTAATCTATTAAAGTGTTTTCACTTTGTACCAAATTTTCTGGTAATCTTTTTTCTTTTCTTTATTTCTTTTTTTTTGGTGGGGGGACAGAGTCTGACTCTGTAACCCAGGCTACTAGACTACAGCAACTTCAAACTCCTGGGTTCAAGTTTGGAGTTGAACTCCAAGAAGACAGGCGCACAAATATCTTCTCCCATTCTGAGGGCTGTCTGCTTGCTTTACTTACTGTGTTCTTGGCTGTGCAGAAGCTTTATAAATATATAAATACATCCCTCTGCCTCACCCTCCCGAGTAGCTCTAACTACAGGCTCCTGCCACAACACATGCTAATTTTTCTATTTATTTTTTATTTTTTTATTTTTTTTTTTGTTTTTGTTTTTGCCAGGGCTGGGTTTGAACCCGCCACCTCTGGCATCTGGGATGGGCGCCCTACTCCTTGAGCCACAGGCACCGCCCAACTATTTTTTTTTTTTTAGTAGAGGTGGGGTCTCTCTCTTGCTCAGGCTGATCTTGAACTACTGAGGTCAAGTGATCCTCCCACCTTGGCCTCCCAGCATGCTGGTTTACAGGTGTGAACCATGGCACCTGGCCCATTTGATAGTTTCTTTAAAAGTTAAGCATACATCCACATATGATGCAATGGCTCATACTTTTAGGTATTTAACCCAGGAAAATGAAAACAAGTCGGGCGGCGCCTGTGGCTCAAGGAGTAGGGCGCCGGTCCCATATGCCGGAGGTGGCGGGTTCAAACCCAGCTCTGGCCAAAAAAAAAAAAAAAAAAAAGTCAGCCAGAAAACAAGTCCACACAAATCTTTGTGTTGGAATGGCCTGCATGACTTTCTGGGAGGCCTCTGGAGGCCAAGGTGGAAGGATCTCTTGAGTTCAGGAGTTAAGACCAGCCTGAGTAAGAGCAACACCCCATTTCTGCTAAAAGTAGAAAAATTAGCCGGGCATCATGGCAGGCACCGGTAGACCCAGCTATTCGGGAGGCTGAGGAAGGAGAATCATTTGAGCTCAGGAGCCTGAAGTTGCTGTAAACTAGGCTGGGGCCATGGCGCTATAGCCTGGGCAACAGAGCAAGACCCTGTCTTAAAAATTTATATATAAATAAGTAAAGCTCCTAACACAGTGTTAGGCCCAAGTCAGGTCCTTAATAAATGCCATTGTCTTCTCTAACCACAACTCCAACCCACTAGTATCCTTCTCCGTGATAGATCTCAAATGGGCTTGACATACCTGCCTGCAGGGTCTTTGGAGAGGTTTTGCAAACCATCCAGGACTAAACAAATGCTTCCATTAGCATTTGAGGGCCTGCCTCCTGAGACAGTGCTTCCTCTGCTAGAGGTGAACTTTGGCTTCTGCCAGGTTCCTGTTTTGGCTTTGGTGTCACGTGGACTCGGATGAAACTGGCCAAAAGACTGTTCCTTGTTACTGATGTCAGACCCACATACAATCTGTTGCCAAAGAACTGAGGCTTCAAAAAGCTCAAACTCCAAAGCAAATAAGGGCATGTGATTCCCTGGTCAAGAGACATTGAGGTCATTCTGTGAGCCCGAGAAGCAGAGAGGAAACAAAAATGCGAACAGGAAAGATTCTTTGTAAGGACTTCTGGAGGAACAAGTGGAGTTCTGCTGCTCTGCCTGGTCTGTGCCCTCTCCCAGGGAGAGCCTCGCACGAACCAGGCCCATGTCCACGGCTCAGTGGCTGCTCCCTTCGTCCTTCTTCTACCCTCAGGTCCTCCTTGGTTGGGGACTGGCTTGTGGGGCCTCAGTTCAGGTTAAGTGAGCAACCCTCTTAAATCGCGCCCTGACAGCAGGCCAAGAACTGTGCAGACTGAGGAACAAAGAAAAGAATGACCAACGGCCATGACTTGGCCACGTTACGCCTGAAAGTCCCTGTTGACAAATGCATTTACTCTGCAACGTTGCTTAGAACTCTGAATTTCTTTTGTCCAATTTTCATATCCTATTTTTCCATAGATGAGAATATAAATACATCAAAAATTTTTTAGGCCGGGCACGGTGGCTCACACTCTGGGAGGCTGAGGTGGGTGAACTGCTTGAGCTCAGGAATTCGAGACCAGCCTGACCAAAAGCGAGACCTTGTCTCTCAAATAAAAATAGCCAGACTTTTTGGTGGTCACCTGTAGTCCACCTGGGATCGTTTGAGCCCAGGAGTTTGAGGTTGCTGTGAGCTATGATGCCATAGCACTCTAGGACAACAGAGTGAGAAAGATTATGTCTCAAAAAAAAAAAAAAGTTTTGAAAAATAAAATGGGAGCAAATCCTTCAGAGTTCTATCATACCATTTGTATTTTATTTTTATTTTATATGTATTTATTTATTTATTGAGACAGAGTCTCACTATGTCGCCCTGGGTAGAGTGCCATGGCATCACAGCTCACAGCAACCTCAAACTCTTGGGCTTAAGTGATTCTCTTGCCTCAGCCTCCCAAGTAGTTGGGATTACAGGCACCCACCACAAGACTTGGCTATTTTTTTGTTGCAGTTGTCGTTGTTTAGCTGGCCCAGGCTGAGCTGGAACCCGCCAGCTTGGGTGTATATGGACAGCGCCCTGCTCACTGAGCTACAGGCGCCACACTACCATTTGTATTTTAGCTCATATTTTCCTCTTTTTCCCTAGCCAGAATATGCTTTCATTTATTTTTTTTTAATGTTTTACACTTTTTAATATTTTTTAAAGACAGGTCTTACTGTGCTGCCCAGGCTGAGTGCAGTCATCATAGCTCACTGCAGCCTCCAACTCCTGGGCTCAAGCTATCCTCCTGCCTTAGCCTCCTGAGTAGCTAGGACTCCAGGCAAGCACCACTGGTCCAGCTTATGTTTTGTTTACATAGTTATAATCATACTGTACATATTTCTGGTTATTATATCATAGGCAGTTTTCCAAATTCCCTAAGCCTTCAAAATCATCCTTCCTAATAGCCACATAATCAAATATCTATAATTCTTTTTTGAGACAGAGTCTTAATTACATCACAATGACTCTATTTCCCAGGAAGATTACATTCTGAGGCTCTGGGTAGACATCAATTTGGGTAGACCCAGAACAGCCTCATGCAAAATTCTGAAACACCAAAAACTGGATTTAAATAACACATCACTGGCAGCTAACTTGTCCAGGTACACCGGCGATGGGTGCTTAGTAGGAAGCTTGCATTGAAACGGATCTTGAAACTCTGTCCAAATGTCTCATTCCATCAGTAAAGATCTTGAGGGGGTAGCAGTCAGGGAGTTACCTAGGAGACTCAGATTTCCTGTTGACGGTACTTCCTGTTAGTCCAAGAAGTCCACCTCAAGGCAATGCTAGCCAGGTTCAGGAGAATCTCCATTCTATCTCTCAAAGATCTTGTTCAAGATTGTATTAGTTATCTACTGCTGAGTGACAAATTAGCACGAATTTAGCACTTTGAAACAACACCCATCTACTATCTCAGTTTCTGTGGGTCAGGGATGTGGACAATGCTCGGCTGGGCCCTCTGCTTTTTAGGGTCTCTCAGAAGGCTGCACCCAAGCTGTCTGCCAAGTTTCAGATCTCATCCAAAGGCAATATCTGCTTCCAATCTCACTTTTCTGTTGTTGCCAGGATTCATCTCCTTTTAGTCTATTGGATTAGACTCTGCATTCCCAGACAACTTTTGGTCAGAAGTAGCCCCTTGTTTCTTGCCTTCTGGGGCTTCCCAACAAAGCAACTTGTTTCATGAAAGCCAGTGGAAGAGACAGTCTTCCAACAGGTGGAGTCATGGTCTTTTAATTACAGAGGTGACCTCTTGGCCAGACGTGGTGGCTCATGCCTGTAATCCTAGCACTCTGAGAGGCCGAAGTGGGTGGATTGCAGAGGTTTGAGATCAGCCTGAGCCAGAGTAAAACCCTGTCTCTACAAAAAAAAAAAAAAAAAAAAATAGCCAGGCATTATGGCAGGCACCTGTAGTCCCAGCTACTTGGGAGGCTGAGACAAGAGAATCGCTTAAGCCCAAGAGTTTGGGGTTGCTATGAGCTGTGGCACAACAACACTCTACCGAGGGCCACAAAGTGAGACTCTGTCCCAATAAAATAAATAAGTAAATAAACAAACACAGGTGACCCCTTGCCCACAAACAAGGAGGATGGCACACAAGGGTGTGAACACCAAGAGTTGGGATCACTGGGGCATCTTAGAGTCTACCCAGCACAAGGATACTGGTCTCCATCAAGCTCTTCTGGCCCAGAAAGCAGCCCACCAACAGAATACAAAAGCTGAAGTCAAACCCAGGATTTTCACATTTTCTATATTATATAGGACTATCTGATTTTTGCATCCCATTTAGTTGTTTATGGAACTGAAACTTTCATCTCTTTGGTGACTTATTTCCCCAAAGTAGCTTGGACTTTATGTGTGCTGTCATTTAGTTTGTATGTCATTAAAGGCTTCACTTTTTATGCAGGTTAATAATATTATACATTCTGGGGCGGTGCCTGTGGCTCAGTCAGTAAGGCGCTGGACCCATATACCGAGGGTGGCGGGTTCAAACCCGGCCCCGACCAAACTGCAACCAAAAAATAGCCGGGCGTTGTGGTGGGCGCCTGTAGTCCCAGCTGCTCTGGAGGCTGAGGCAGGAGAATCGCTTAAGCCCAGGAGTTGGAGGTTGCTGTGAGCTGTATGAGGCCACAGCACTCTACAGAGGGCCATAAAGTGAGACTCTGTTTCTCTACAAAAAAAAAAAATAAATAATAATAATAATAATAATAATAATATACATTCTATTTCCCTGGGGACTTATCCATGTCTGACCCGGAAATGGACAAGATTCTATCACATTTGTAAAACCTTTAAAGAAGACCTCAGTACACACTGGCCGGATGAATGAGTAAAGGGATGGACGGATGCTTTCCTTGGCCTTGGATACGGCCAGCTGCAGGAGGAGGTAGGAGTCACTGTTCACCAAATGAATCCCTGCTAGGAGAAAATCCCTGAATAGCTTCAAGCCACCCTCCTACAAATCCATTCTCATGACTTCTAAGCAACCTTGTAAACGTTAGAGCAGCTTTGTGCACCTGCTAGCCTGTTTTCCTGGGGTCGCTCCCCTAAACTTCATGAGCTTCAAAGCTTCCCCCCAGTCTGGGAAATGCCAGCCTATGTTAGTCTCCTCGAGCCACCACAATAAAACAGCACAGACTCCAACAGCAGACATTTATTTTCTCATAGTTCTGGAGGCTTGAAGTCCAAGATCAAGATGTCAGCAGAACTGGCTTCTCCTGAGGATTTCCCCCTGGCCTGCAGGTGTTCACTGACACCCCCAGGCCCAGCCCACAGGCTGCGCGAGCTCCTGGGCATCCACCCTGCTCAGGCACCCTGGGCACACACCTCCCAGCTGCTCTTCCTCTCTGTTCCTCTTCAATTTCCCCTCATGGTTCCTGCTTGCATGGCTGACCTTTCAACCTTAGAGCATCTTGGGACTCACTTCCAACACCTGTGGGTTTGGGGGTTAGTTTGGGCTGTTCTCATTGTATTGGCGAACTCTCTCTCATGGCATCAAACGCCACCTATGCACTGGTGGTTGCAAATCCGTGTCTCCAATCGGTCTCTTCGGGATGCCACACTCAGCTGTGTGCAACATCTCCGCTCAAGTGCTCAGTAAAGTGTCTCATTCTCAACATGTCCAGAACCGAGCTCCTGTTCTGCCCTGCATATAACTTCCTCCTTGGAAGTCTTCCCACCCAAGTGTGTGGCAGCTCTATTATTCCAGTTGCTCAGGCCAAAAAAACTTGGAAACATCCTTGATTCTTCTTTTTCTCTCACAGCCCACGTCCGATCCATCAGGAAGGCTTGTCGGCTCCGCCTTCAGAATGTTCCCACATCTCACCACCTCCCTGCACCCTCCCTGAGCCAAGTACGCCCCTTCTGGACCACTGCAGCAGCCTCCTGCTCTGCCCTCCCTCCCCTGCGCCTGAGGCTTCTGTGTGGTGTTAGAACCTGAGTCATGGCAGGGACATGAAATGCTTTATGAAAAGAAAAAAATAAAACAACCTGAGTCGAGTCCTAGCATTTCTCCATTCAAAACCCACCCGTGGCTCCCCCCATGTTTGAAGTAAAAAGCAAAGCCTTGGAAGTGGAGGTAGTGGGTGGGCAGGGGCTTGGGGGATGGGGAGCTGGTGTTTCCTGGGGGCGGAGTTACAACCGGACATTCTGGGAATGGGGGGTAGAGATGACTGCACAGCAGTGGGAGTGTGCTTAATGCCACTTACCCTTAAAACCGTGAAAAGGATCGATTTTATGTTATGTGAATTTTACCACAATTTGTTTTTTTACAAAAAGGCTCCACATATTCCGGTTCCCTTTCATTTTCCCAACTGTCTTCCCTCCTTCCCAGGCTTCCGCATCCCACTGTCACTCAGGCTTCTTTACCCCCAACCTGCCAGGCATTCAGGGCTTAGTGTTAATCCCTCATCCGAAAATGCTGTTCCCTAAAGCATTGGATGGTACGGCCGGGCACAGTGGCTCACGCCTGTAATGCCAGCACTCTGGGAGGACGAGGCAGGTGGATTGCTGAGCTCATGAGTTCAAGACCAGCCTGAGAAAGATGAGACCCTGTCTAAAAAATAGCCGGGAGTTGTGGCAGGCAACTGTACTCCAAGAGTTTGAGGTTGCTGCGAGCTATAATGCCATGGCACTCTACAGAGGGCAACAAAGTGACACTCTGTCTCAAAAAATAAATAAACAAACAAAAAAGTACTGGATAGTTCGGCTCCTCAACCTTCTCAAGGGCATCACCAACCCAGGCAGTAGCAGGAGGGTGAAGTCCATTTAAACGAGGGGGCCCTGGAGTGGAGGCAGAAAGGTCCTGTTTGTCAGGGAATCCAGGCCCTGGAGATGCCCAGGAATGTGTGGGTGGGTTACAGTGGAGAAGAACAGGGAAAGGTGGAAAGATGGAGAACAGCCAGGCTCTGACCCTGCAGGCTGGGGAGGCACCACTTGGCCAGACAGCCTTCAGACTAAGGATGCTGCTCCAAGGAAAGCTCAGTCCCTGGGGGAGAACCTCTGCGGCCAGGTTTCTTTCTCTATGGCAATTTCATCTTTCAAGATATCAAGCAGAGATCACCCCCTGCAGCCAGTAGGGCAAACGGCTCTCAGCAGTTCCGTTCGTCTCTGCAGCATTCCCGAGCTAACATTTAAAAGCAGGAGGCTTCATCTAAAATTAGGGATTTCTACTTCCGTGGAATAAAACAGAAGCCATGGCAACATTCTGCTGTCATCCCCTCTTGGCAAGAACCTGCTAGAACTGAGTAGAAGTCACCCCCTATTTAAGACCCACAAACTCCATTTCTTCTCTCCTTCCCTTAGTTTCTCCCCAACACTGAGGCCAAGTATTAATCACCACTTGTCATGATCCCGGAGCTTTTCTCTTTATAATAGGGACGTATTTCTCTGGACATGACTCTATCAAAAATGGGGGGGAAAAATTAGAGTTGCCAATCCAAGGAAGCTGTGAATGGACTCTGCTGTGACAAGCACCGTTTTATGAACTGTGGAAGGGGCTCGTGGGACCACTGTATAATTCACTTCACTGCTTATGTGAACAGCGCCCCCTGGGGTTGTGCAGTGAGCAATCTGCACAGCCCCTCAGTGCAATCTGGAGGTGCAGGAAAGACACAGGTGTGGCCCAGCCCTGGAGGGTAGGGAGAGCAGGCTTCATCCAGCAGAAGGAGCCCTTCCAGCTTGACTGGAGGAACAAGAAAAGGGAGGAGGCCTGGGAAGTGGTGATGGTGGCGGATCATGGAAGAAAGTACCTGATTTGACTCTACCCTATGCATGATCTTCAAAGTGGAGACCACAAAGCAAACATCTGGAAGCCTCTGGAGGCCACAGGTTGTGAGTCCCCCCTCATCCCCGTGAGTACTGGCTGAGGAGCCAGGGCTCCTGGAAGGCCCCAAGGGCAGGGAGGGCAGGGCTGGACCTCTGGACTCACCCACTTCTGAGGGTGTAAAGAGGAAGTTCTGGACACCAGGAGACAGAGACCAGACAAAATGTTTCTGCAGTCTCATTAGTCTCTGTCCAAAGTGCCATAATGCCATGCAGTCCCGGGCAGCTTCCGCACTGATGGGACCTCTTCACTGCCCCACACTGGGTTCTTCCCACCCACCCGCCCTGGTCAGAGGGTGGACAGCTGGCCAGCTGCCTGGACCCTGCTGCCAAGCTCTAGGGGAGCCACCATACAGTGGCTTCAAGTTCCTTTTTTCCATTCCCCTGGTACAGAAAGGGAGCTCACAAATCAATTGAGTCATATTTCTCTCGCCTCATTTATAGTAACGAAGGGCTAGGTTTTTATTTTTTAACTAATTGAAATAGGAAAAAGCAAATAGAACTTGTGAACCCGGGGTGTTCTGCAAAGGGTGGCCTTGCTCCTGCAGGCATGAAGGGTCCCCTTTCACTGTCTGGCATACTCCGGGGACAGGAAATGTAAATCCTGGTGAGGCATCGGAAGACCAGACAACAGCGCCAGCTTAATTCCCTCTGCTTCCCAGAGAAGGCTAGATGTCTTGCATAGTGAGTGCCAAGGCGTCTTGGGCCCATCAGGGGATTGGCTGAGGGCTCCCTCAGAAGTCCATGAGCTAATTTAGCAGGAGGTGGCTGGGGAAGGACAGGACAGAGAAAGGAGGAGGGGATGAGTGTCCAGAGGCCACGTGCAGGGCAGGAACCAGTCCTGAGACAGAGATGTTCAGGGCTCCCTCTCTCCTTCCCAGAGCTTCCTCGGGGAGTGGCACTTACAGCCACTTATCTACAAGGCCATTGGCAAGGTGACTCCGGAGAATCAATTCTGGCAGGCTCAGAAGAGGAACAGCTCACTTCCCACCACAGGATCAATATCGCTGCAGGGAATAGATGCGTTTATTATTGGCCTGAGTGGCCAGGTGGAAATGGAGAGGGGGGAGGGCATTTGAAGTGCAGGGAGCAGCAAAAACAAAGTCAAAGGCGTGGTTGTGAAGACGATGTGGAAATTCTTCAAAGGAGAGCGCCCCACAGATGCCCGTCATGCCCAGTGTTCCTTCCCGGTGGCAAACCTCCCTGGCCACATCTAGCCTTCCTCCCAGCTGGGTTCTATCTACTGTGAGAAGCTTCAGAGACAGACATCCCTCTGTGAAATCATGTAAGCCCAAGAGTTGGAGGTTACTGTGAGCTGTGACACCATGGCACTTTACCGAGGGTGAAATAGCGAGAGGTTGCTGTGAGCAATGATGTCACAGTACTCTACCAAGGGCAACATAGTGAGACTCTGTCTCAAAATGAATGAATGAATAAATAAATAAATAAATCTCTCTTTCTTTCTGCCTAATTCAGAGCTTTCTTCCATAAAGCCTTCCTGATTCTCCCAGCCCCAGTTCCAATCTCTCTCCTCCCACCCTGACAGCACTGGTGAGTGCCTAAGCGTGCATGTGTGTGAGTATACTGGCATGAGTGTGCAAGCACTAACTCATCCAGCTTTCCGTCTAGAACTCTGCCTCCTTGGGGATGACCTTTGGGACTCACTTCCTGCCCCCTTCCAAACTGTCCCCGCACTAACTGGAGAAGGGACCTGGGTCTCAGCTACTGCTTTGGCCATATTTGGGGAATCCTGGACAATGTGCTGAGCCCTGACTTCACTGTTGACCAACCGTGGCACCTTAGGCAGGTTACCTCACTTCCTGTGCCTCATTTTCCTCATCTGTAAGAGGGCTTAAAGGGTTGCTAAAAGGACTAAATGACATTGTATACCAAAAGTATATATACTGGGTGTGGTGGCTCACATCTGTAATCCTAGCACTCTGGGAGGCTGAGGCGTGAGTACTGCTTGAGCTCAAGAGTTAAAAGACCAGCCTGAGCTAGGGCAAGGCCCTTTTTCTACTATAAATAGAAAAACTAACGGGCAAGGTGGCAGGTACCTGTAGTCCCAGCTACTCTGGGGGCTAAGGCAGGAGGATGGCTTAAGCCCCAGAGTTTGAGGTTGCTGTGAGCCAGGCTGACACCAGGGAACTCTAGTCTAGACAACAGAGTGACATTCTGTCTCAAAAAAAAAAGAAGAAAGAAACAAAGAAACTGTATGTTAACTATAATATCATTTATATTCACTTGTTATATACAAAAAATATATCTTAAAATCTGTCTGAAAAATCCAGACTCCTTTTCAAGTTGTACCCAAAGATAAGAATTTGCTTCAGGGCAGCTCAGAGGGCAGGGCGCCAGCCCCATATACCAAGGGTGGTGGGTTCAAACCCGGCCCCAGCCAAACTGCAACAAAAAAATAACTGGGCGTTGTGGCGGGGCCTGTAGTCCCAGCTACTCAGGAAGCTGAGCCAAGGGAATTGCCTAAGCCCAGGAGTTGGAGGTTGCTGTGAGCTGTGACACCATGGCACTCTACCCAGGGCGATAACGTGAAATTCTGTCTCTACAAAACAAAAAAGAAAGAAAAAATTTGCTTCAATTCATAGTAAGATTCTGGCCTGCCCTTGGGCTCAGAGACCTGGGACTATCAGAAAAGAAAAAGGAATTCTATCCATGCTCTTTGCAGGTCAAACCACAGATTAGGCTTTTAAAAATCCATAAACTACTTAGGACAGGGCCTTGGCTACATTAGACATGCCTTAGCTGGCCAACATTTTCATTAAACAAATATTATGGTTCATAATGATAAAAGGGATGAGAGAGTAATGATTTCATCATGCTACCTGAATGTGGGAGGGCAGAAGTCAAGTAATTTAATGACAGCTCTGAATATCAGAAATCTGAGCACAAAGACCCTTTTCCGTTTAGTGTTAATGATCTTCTTACTTCTAAGAAAGCCTAAGAGGGATCATTGTTAGGATGGCGGCCCTCATGTCCTCCGCCTGGTTGTAACATGTTTATGCGTCTATCAGAACCAGACAATTTCTCATTCTACTGGCCCTGGAGAAGTACCTGAGGGTAGACCCTGCACACAGAGCAACACTAGCAAAAACTTTGTGCTTTTCTTTCCTGACATTAGTGAGTTTTTACAATGACACCCCAAAAAAATATTGCTATCTCCTCTCCCTCCACTGCAGAATTACCAGATCCCAAACCACATTCCAGAATTAGGAGGAGGTAAAAAGAAGCTAGAGGAAGAAGTTGTAGATCTCATGATATTAATGAGCACTGTGGGGGCTGCTACTCAGCAGAAGCCTGACGTGGTGTTCCGGGCGGAGGTGTGCCCCCTCCAAATTCGTGTGTTGAAGCCCTAATCCCTGAACCCCCTGGACTGTGCTTGGAGATAATTATCATAAAATGAGATCATGTGGGTGGACCCTAATCCAATATTACTCCTGTACAGATAAAAAAAGAAAACAAGGCCACGAACACTCAGAGGGGGAGAAATGAAACTTGTTGACACCCTGATCTTGGACTTTCAGTCTCCAGAACAGATAATAAATGTCTATTGTTTAGACATTTATTGTCTGTTGTTTAGACACCAGTCTCTAGTACTTGCTACAGCAGCCCTAGCCAAGTATCGCACCTGGGACATTTCAATTCATCCTTACAAGTACCCTGATTATTTTTCCCTAATAAGCAGAAGACATCAAAGTTCAGAGAAGTCACTTGATGTGTCTTAGTTTTCCCACTGAGTGCCGGAGCCAGAATTTGATATCAGGTTTGTATAGCTGCAAAGCCCATACTCATTCTATCATACCAAGTTGCTTGGTGAAATGTATGTCTCACTGCAAATGCTCTAGCACCTGATCAGTCCTGGGCCAGTCATCAGCAGATGTCCCAGGTGGAGGCATTTCTGGCTAACACCACGTGGATGTGAATGACACTCGTTTAACACCTGACTGGCTCAGCATCACCCACAGATGGGCCTGCAGAGGGGGACACCAGCAAGACCTCCGTACCTGAGTCCATTTGTGGCTCAAGTTTTAAAGCCATAAAATGTCCACATGGATAAACAGGAGGCAGTCGGGGTGGAAGGAGTGGAGCGGAGGCATTCTGACACTGTGAACGCAGCCTGACTGTCACACGGACACTCATCTCAGCCCCTCTCCTCGTGCAGGGAAGAAGGTGGGGCCCCTTATTTAACAACGGTGATTACAACGCTGACCATTCCTGCAATTTAGCCGCTCTGATGTCCTGTGCACTGCACCAGGCACGTGGTGTGAGTCATGTCTAATCTTCAGCTCTGCTGCGTGAGGCAGATGCCGTCCTTGTGCCACAGATGATGCAGAGGCTGAAACTGAGACTGGAAAAGCTGAGTGAGTTGCTCAAGGAGCCACCAAAAGGACAACGGCCCTCGGTGCAAGTTCAGCTGTGCTGGCCCCATGGCCTGCTCTCCCTCCTCTGCACTGCCCAGCCATACCCATGCGGCTCCGACAACCTGCTCTCGGGACCCCACTGAGATCCCCAGGGGGCCACAGAAGCCTCTTTCAGAGTCAGGGGTTCTGCAGGGATGTGTTCTGCCTAATTAAAATGAGTACCGGGGAGGAATGGGCCAAAGATGGTTCACGGACAGCACAGTCCTGGCCAAGCCGTCAGCGACTCCTAGTGCTCAGCTGTACTGCCCACGCCCTCCACCGCCCTCTGGAAGGCAGCATCTACACTGTGACCACGGAGGGAGGATGGACCCCTCAGATGAGTGCATAGATCCTGTTGGCTGATATCTCTACAGGGAGGTGACATCAGTCATCTGGGCATGCTCTGCACAGGCAGTGGGGGCAGAGGACTCAGAGCCACCGGCTTCACCCCGGAGGCCTGGCTCTACGGCATTCTAGCTCAGAAGGGGGCTGTGAGTCCATGCTTGGGGAGTGAGCTCTGTCCAGCCCATGTTTGCAATTCCATCTCCTGGGTTTCCACTCTCTAACTCAGAGAGGCTGCGCCAGCCTTTCAGATAAGAATTGGAGTCGAACTTTATAAATGATGCATGCATCCCTTTATCGGTCATTCAGTCAACATCTACTAAGTGCTACTGTGAGCCAAATGTGGGAACGGCTACAGAAAGTCCTTGGGAAAGAATGAGATACTGCTTGATAAGCCGGTTTGCGAGGCCCCTGAAGGTCTGAAGCTCAGACGTGAAGCCACCGGGGAGGGCTGGGCTGACTGGCTAACGTCTGTGCCCCACCTGGAGCACACGTCCCACTCCAGCTGGGCACTGCCTAGTATGGCGCTGGCACAGCAGGCGAGATATATCTACAGACGCTGCAAGCCTAACCGGCGTTGTGGCGGGCACCTGTAGTCCCAGCTACTCGGGAGGCTGAGGCAGGAGAATCACCTAAGCCCAGGAGTTGGAGGTTGCTGTGAGCTGTGTGACGCCACGACACTCTACCGAGGGCCATAAAGTGAAACTCTGTCTCTACAAAAAAAAAAAAAAAAAAAAGACCCTGCAAGCCAAGGAAAGGGCACTGTTTTTATTTTATTTTATTTTATTTTATTTATTTATTGAGACAGAGTCTCAAGTTGTCTGTCGCCCTCCGTAGAGTGCTATAGCATCACAGCTCACAGCAACCTCAAACTCTTGGGCTCAAGCAATTCTCTTGCCTCAGCCTCCCAGGTAACTGGGACTACAGGTGCCTCCCACAAGTCTCAGCTTTTTTTTTTAAGAGAGACAGGGTCTTGCTCTTGCTCAGGCTGTTCTCAAACTCGTAAGCTCAGACAATCCACCTGCTTCAGCCTCCTAAAGGGCACTATTTTATTTTTTATTTTTTTTTGCAGTTTATGGCCAGGGCTGGGTTTGAACCTGCTACCTCCGGCATATGGGGCCGGTGCCCTACTCCTTTGAGCCACAGGCACCGCCCTGAAGGGCACTATTTTTACATTCATACAAATGTGGACCTATCATGGAGTGTAAGCCAAATTTCATGTGCATTTTTAAGATGAAAACATTTGCTCTCAAGGTAGGTAGGACATGGTCACTCTTCTGGGAGAGTTTGTGGGGCACCAGCACAGGCTCTGTGTAAGCACGCAGGACGCAGGGCCCAGCACAAAGTGAATCGAAGGCGTGCACAGCCCTACCTACAGTCCTGCCTGAACCCCCTAGTTGCGCTGAGCAATGTTGAAACTTCCTAAAGAGACTTTTCTAGGGAAGTGAAATTAAAAAGAGAGAGCACAGCTGGCCCAAAGATTGTAACTGGTGCAGGACGTGTCTTTGGCCCAGAGAGACCAGGTTGGGAGATGAGACCCTTGTGGGAAGAAAGACAGCAAGGGCTGCACCCAAGAGAATGGGGGCAGCTGCTTTGTGGGGGACAGAGAAGAAGTGGGCTGTTTTGCCACATCTGTGAGTGAGGCTGAGAAAGCACCAAAAATATGGAGCGGTCAGGACTAAATGAAATCCAGCTCAGCAGAGTCACCAAGGAACACTTTCTAAAAGGAAACACCTGCATTCTGGAATTCTGGGTGCATCTCTGCATGGTAAAGCTTTCCGACTTCTCTTGGCCACTTCCTCCCCATTCTCACTGTCTACCCTCAGGCCTCCAGAAAGATCTACTCAACTCATCATGATTCCAATGTCTGTGGAAATCAAGCAAGAGTTTTACAGCTAGATCAAAGCATGCTCAAGAGACAAGTGGAAACAGTGCTCAAGGAGGAAAAGTATGTCTTGATGATAACCACAGCCTCCCACCATCACCCACCCAGGCCGCCTTCTTTCTTCACCTGGAGCTACGCAAACCATCTTGGGGATAGCTTTAAACAACAGAGGCTGTGAAAATGGAAGCCATCCATTTTTCCCAGATCTAAAGGGAGAAGAGGCCCAGCTACAAACCTAAAGCCCAAGCAGGAAAATTGAAAAGAATAATAGAGCTGGCAGCACCTGTAGCTCAGAGGTTACGGCATCAGCCACATACACCAAGGCTGGCAAGTTCAAACCTGGCCCAGGCCAGCCAAAACAACAATGACAACTGCAACAACAAAAAACAGCCGGGCATTGTGGTGGGTTCCTGTAGTCCCAGCTACTTGGGAGGCTGAGGTAAGAGAATCACTTAAGCCCAAGAGTTTGAGGTTGCTGTGAGCTGTGATGCCACGCTGTGAGCTGTGATGCCACGGCACTCTACCCAGGGTGACAGCTTGAGACTCTGTCTCAAAAAAAAAGAAAAGAATAATAGAGCTCAGATATTTTTGCCTTGCTTAACTTGAGTTCATCTTAGACACACAAACCCTGGTTCCCTTCCTGCTCCTGGACTTGAGCTGACTCATCAGGAAGGTTCAGGCAAGCCCGGCCTCCTCCCTCCTCCCATCTATCTCCTCTGCCAACAGGCCTGGTCATGCAGAGCCTGCTTCCCAAAACCAGGTACCCTCTGTTGGCAGCGGACTCCATTCCTGATGTGTTCACTCCCCTGCTACCCCAACCTTCCATGAAGCTCCTGTTCCCACTCTGAAGGATGCTTCTGATTCAAAGGCCACAAAGTCAAGTAGACATTAAGTAAACTGAGCTAAGACAAAAGATGTGCACTGCCCCCATGGAATGTTCCAGCCCTTCCCAGCTCCCGTTGCAAAATTCACCAACTTCCCACATGCTCAATAATGACTGGTCTGCCATTTCCCACCACACACGCAAACCAGGTGGCTAACAACAAAAAGAAAATGCTTCATGTGTCCCGTCACAGACACACACATCAGTCAGGTCCTCCCACCCACACGAGGCCTTGGATAAACAAGCAAGGATGGAAACCTCAGGCAGGTAAACACCTGAGAAAACAAATGCGTTCACGTGTCAGCACAGACTCACGAACTCTGAGCACATCCTTAAGCCTAAGCAGAATTCACGAATAATAAAAATACTTCTTCAAAGATCTTTTTTTTGAGACAGGGACTCACTTTGGTTCCCCAGGTTAGAATGCACTGGGGTCATAGGTCACTGCAACCTCAAAACTCCTGGGCTCAGGCAATCCTCCTGCCTCAGCCTCCCGAGTAGCTGGGATTATAGGCATGTGCCACCACACCTGGCTAATTTTTCTATTTTTTGTAGAGATGGGGTCTCAGTATGTTGCTCAGGCTGGTCTCGAACTCTTGGCTTCAAGCAATCTTCCCAGCTTGGCTTCCCAGAGTTTTAAGATTACAAATATAAGCCACTATGCCCTGGAAAAATCAGTAATTTTTTGGCAGGCCCGGACTGGATTCAAACCCACCAGTTCTGGGCGGCGCCTGTGGCTCAGTGAGTAGGGCGCCGGCTCCATATGCCGAGGGTGGCAGGTTCAAACCCAGCCCCGGCCAAACTGCAACAAAAAAAAAAAAAAAAAAAAAAAAACCCACCAGTTCTGGTGTATGTGGCTGGTGCCCTAGCCGCTGAGCTACAGGCACCGAGCAGAAATCAGCAAGCTTTTGAAAAGTATTTATTGGCCATCTGAAGCAAAGAACCCAATGTTTCTGAAATTCAAAGGTTATTCTCCATTCCCAATCTCACTGGTCAATGAGTCAGAGTGATGATGCTTTAAAATGGGAACAGTGGGAGGTGCTTGTGGCTCAGTGGGTAGGGTGCCAGCCCCATATACTGAGGGTGGCGGGTTCAAACCCAGCCCCAGCCAAACTGCAACAAAAAAATAACTGGGCATTGTAGGCGCCTGTAGTCCCAGCTGCTCGGGAGGCTGAGGCAAGAGAATCGCTTAAGCCCAGGAGTTGGAGGTTGCTGTGAGCTGTGACGCCACAGCACTCTACCGAGGGACATAAAATGAGACTCTGACTCTACAGAAATAAATAAATAAATAAAATAAAATGAGAATAGTTTACTCTTTCACTCAGGAAATAGAATCTCATTGGAAAGTCTTCCAGCTGGCCCACAGTCATGGAACTCTCCTATTTGGACTGTGGGCTAGACCAACAATGACTGAGGTGCATTGGGGTAGTTCCCACCTGTCACCCCACTTTGTCCACAGAAGCTAAACTTTGCCAAGTACACAGACAGTCCTCACGGCTGACAGTACAGAGATGTTTTTTCACAACAGCTAAGTTAATATCTGTTCCTAGGGAAAATTTAGGATCTAGGACAAAAGTGGTCTGAAATATTACATAAAACTTCAAGGTAGGGGACCCAACGCAGACCCCTCAATTATCAGTTTCTTGGCTCTTCTTTGCAAGCTTCTCAGCAGCCTTGGCATAAGCCCAGGGAATCATATTGTGCAAAAAGTGATGACTATGATCTCAGCAAAGAGGCAGGAAAAGCACTGGACTGAGTCAAGAGGCTGAGCCACGTAAATGTCCTGTGACCTTGGCACATCTCCCAGGCTCTCTCGGGTTTTCTCATCTGTAAAATGCCTACCCCACAGGTTGCTAAGAAGCTCAAAGTAGAAAAGATTATGAAGACAAGCGTGTATTATAAAGTCTCACACCCAGGGCGGCGCCTGTGGCTCAGTTGGTAAGGCGCCGGCCCCATATGCCGAGGGTGGTGGGTTCAAGCCCGGCCCCGGCCAAACTGCAACCAAAAAATAGCCGGGCGTTGTGGCGGGCGCCTGTAGTCCCAGCTGCTCGGGAGGCTGAGGCAAGAGAATCACTTAAGCCCAGGAGTTGGAGGTTGCTGTGAGCTGTGTGAGGACACGGCACTCTACTGAGGGCCATAAAGTGAGACTCTGTCTCTACAAAAAAATAAAAAATAAAAATAAATAAAAAAAAGTCTCACACCCATTTTCAGTGTTTATGATCTAGAGCAGATGAATAGCAGCTAGTGTTTCCCGAGTTTGCTCTGGGCCATCCCCTGAGCACCTTGAGTGTATTAACTCTCTGAATCTCAGAACAGTGCCCTGAGACCAGCCCCACGGCCACTGCTACCATTCTTCAGATGAGGAAAAAGGATGCAGCGAGTTCAATGAACTTACCCAAAGCACTGAGGTGGTGGGACCAGGATTGTGAAGCTGGCCCAGAACAGCTAGAGCTCACCAAAACCATGTCCCTTTCCTGGGCACATAGTAAACCATGTTTCCCAATTCTGTGACATCAGATAGTTTTCATCCAACGACACATATGTACCCCTCATAGGTTAGGGCAATTTTAAGGACATGAGAGTTTTCCCTAATTTCCTTCCCATGAGTAGAGACCTTGGCGTCCACATGTGGCAGATGGTAGTGTAACAAGGGCTCATGAAGAGTCGGAGGTTGCAGTGAGCTAGGATCGTGCTGCTTCACACGGGCCTGGGCAACAGAGATAAACTCTGTCTCTGGAAAAAAAAAGAAATCGGCTGGGCATAGTGGCTCACACGTGTAATCCTAGCACTCTGGGAGGCCGAGGTGGGTGGGTTGCTTGAGCTCATAGGTTCAAGACCAGCCTGAGCCAGAGCGAGACCTCCTCTCTAAAAATAGCCAGATGTGGGGCGGCGCCTGTGGCTCAGTCGATAGGGCGCCAGCTCCATATACCGAGGGTGACGGGTTCAAGCCCGGCCCCGGCCAAACTGCAACCAAAAAATAGCCAGGCGTTGTGGCAGGCGCCTGTAGTCCCAGCTACT
This sequence comes from Nycticebus coucang, assembly GCF_027406575.1. Taxonomy (NCBI): domain Eukaryota; kingdom Metazoa; phylum Chordata; class Mammalia; order Primates; family Lorisidae; genus Nycticebus; species Nycticebus coucang. Next base: position 29,645,356 of record NC_069803.1, on the reverse strand, counting down.
GGGGAGGCTGAGGCAAGTGAATCGCTTAAGCCCAGGAGTTGGAGGTTGCTGTGAGCTGTGTGAGGCCACGGCACACTACCGAGGGCCATAAAGTGAGACTCTGTCTCTACAACAACAACAACAAAAAAAATAGCCAGACGTTTGGTGGAGCCTGTGGCTCAGTGAATAGGGCTCTGGTCCTATATACCAAGGGTGGTGGGTTCAAATTCGGCCCCAGCCAAAATGCAACGAAGAAGAAAACAATAGCCAGGTGTTGTGGCAGGGTGCCCGTAGTCCCAGCTACTTGGGAGGCTGAGGCAAAAGGATGGCTTGAGCCCAAGAGTTTGAGTTTGCTGTGAGCTATGATGCCACAGCACTCTACCAGAGGCAACAAAGTGAGGATCTGTCCTAGAAAAAAATAAAATAAAATAAGAAAAAAGAAGAAATTAACCATTACTGGGATAGTTCTGTTTGTTGTAGCAGCTTACATGACTCATCTGACTAATACATCTCCAACCAGTCCTCAAGAGTCTTTAACAGGGATTATTGAATGCTCTTAAAGACAGGCTACCAGCAGCAAGTACTACCATTTAGGATGGCTTCCGAGAGTAAAATTAGACAGTAAGTCTCAGGAACATAGCCAGACCAGCATAGGTAAAACTGGTCTGGTAATGATGATGCATGATTATATTATAAAAATCTGAAGAATGCTATCTCTAATTATAAACCAAGAAACAATGCAGAAAAATTTTTATGTGAATATAGAGATGATCACTTGCTATCGCACCTATTTTCAAGAAAAGTTACTTTCATTACTAACAGATATGCCACCCAATCATGTGTGGTTTACAGCACCGTTCCCCTTTAACTTTCAGTTCCCAGTGTCCTGCTGTCACGTGACAGATTCTCAGCTAACATTTGTTGAGGAAGGCCTTTGCCCTCTTCTTGTTTTGTGCTCATGACCCTGTTGAGACACAGCACTCTCCTGTTGGGATACCAACATCCCCAGCCTGTTTATCCTCTGGGGTCTCCAAACAGCCTGCCTCTTCTGAGGAAGTCCAAAGCGGCCCCCTTTTGCTAGCACAGTATTGAGGGCTGAATTATGTCCCCTGCAAACCTCCTATGTTGAGCCCCTAATCCCCAGTATGTCAGAATGTGACTATCTTTGAGGGTAGGACTTTACAGAGGTGCCTTAGTTAAAGTGAAGTCTTGTTATCCAATTTGACTGGTGTCCTTCTAAAAACAGGAGATTAGGACACACATATATACAGGAATGACCTTGTGAGCACACAGTGTCTCACGGCCAAGGACAGGCCACGCACGGTGGCTCATGCCTGTAATCCCAGCACTCTGGGAGGCTGAGGTGAGTGGATTGCTGAGCTCAGGAGTTCAAGACTAGCCTGTGCAGGAGACCACATCTCTGCTAAAAATAGAAAAACAAGGCTTGGCGCCCGTAGCACAATGGTTACAGCACCAGCCATATACACTGAGGCAAGCGGGTTCGAACCTGGCCCGGGCCAGCTAAACAATGACAATTGCAACAAAAAATAGCCAGGCATTGTGGCAGGTGCCTGTAATCCCAGCTACCTGGGAGGCTGAGGCAAGAGAATCTCTTAAGCCTAAGAATTGGAGGTTGCTGTGAGCTGTGATGCCATAGCACTCTACCTGGGGCGACATAGTGAGACTCTGTCTCAAAAAAAAGAAAAGAAAAGAAAAGAAAAACTAGCAGGATGTTGTGGCTGGGAAAAGCAGCAGGATGTTGCCTATAATCCCAGCTACTGAAGAGGGCAAGGCAAGAGAATTGCTTGAGCCCAACAGTTGGAGCTATGATGCCAGGGCACTCTACCCAGAGTGACAGAGTAAGACTCTGTCTCAAAAAAATTACAAAATTAAATAAATAAATAAAAGCCAAGGACAGAGTCCTTAGGAGAAACTAACGCTGCCGACATCTTGATCTCAGACTTCCTGCGTTCCTAGCTGAGAGGCAGTAAGGACTGTTGAAGCCTCCCAGTCTGCGGGGCTCTGTCAGGGTGGCAGCAGCAAACTGACCCAGGGGCGGAATGGACAGAGCCTCCGCTGCCCTTGAGCGTAGACACCAGTGCTAGAGCCGGACCCAGCTCTGCAGCCCAGCACAGCCCAGCCCAGCCCAGCCCATCTGTCATTTTAGAATAGTGATTCCCGGCTCGGCGCCTGTGGATCAAGCAGCTAAGGCGCCAGCCACATACACCTGAGCTGGCGGATTTGAATCCAGCCTGGGTCCACTAAACAACAATGGCGGTTGCAACCAAAAAATAGCTGGGCATTGTGGCAGGCACTTGTAGTCCCAGCTACTTGGGAGGTAGAGGCAGGAGAATTGCTTGAGCCCAGGAGTTGGAGGTTGCTGTGAGCTGTAATATCACAGTATTCTACCCAGGGTGACAGCTTGAGGCTCTGTCTCAGAAAAAAAAAAAAAGAATAGTGATTCCCAAACTTGGATGGGCATGCGCATCATCCAAAGAGGGAATTTTTAAAAACACAGACTCCCAGACCTGCCCAAGAATCCATTTTCAAAAGCTCTAACAGAGTTTTGGGTTTATTATTTGAAAAGCTGAGTGAGAGATACATTTATTCCGTATGGAGGCTGATGAGTGAGAAAACCTTATTCTTCCGTGGTGAGGAGTCCACAGTTGGGGTTAAGCAGAAACGGCTGTAAGTGGCGGCCACAGGTTTCAGGGGCTGTGGGCGTCTGCTCAGACCCCGGCTGTGCACTTCACTTCCTGCTCTTCAGCTCAGAAGAGCTCACGCACTTACTGAGGCCCCTCACTACCAGAGGGGCTGCCATCTCTTTTTCTTTTTCTTTTTTCCTTTTTTCTAGACGTGGATCTTGCTATGTTGCCCAAGCTGGTCTCAAACTCCTGGACTCAAGTGATCACCCTTCCTCGGCCTCCCCAGTAGCTGGGACTACAGGCATGAGCCACTCAGCCCAGCTTGGGCCACCATCTCTTTTGCTTGGAGTAACGTAACTGCACTTGGATTAGGATAAGCCACAGAGGGGACACTACATGAGAACTGGCCCTTCTGGAAACCAATAGAAAAACAAAGTGATCAGCCTAAGAAGACAATAGCCAGGAACTTAGAAGTTGATTGGGGGCACGGCAGTGTAATCTATAATTTTGCCTCCCTCTGGTGACAGTCACACCAAAGAAAGGTGGTTGTCAGGAGGACGAAGGTGCCTGGGTACATGGCCCATGCCTCCTTGCTGGAAGGAGGGGCTGAAGGAAATGAAAGTAAAAAGAGAAGGGGGGAGCTAGAAATACAAATAAGATAAGGCCCTGGCTCGGCGCCTGTGGCTCAAGCGGCTAAGGCGCCAGCCACATACACCTGAGCTGGCGGGTTCGAATCCAGCCCGGCCGCCAACAAATGACAGCTGGGACCAAAAAATAGCCGGGCATTGTGGCTGGCACCTGATGTCCCAGCTACCTGGGAGGCAGAGACAGGAGACTCGCTTGAGCCCAGGAGCTTGAGGTTGCTGTGAGCTATGATGCTACGGCACTCTACCCAGGGCAATAGCTTGAGGCTCTGTCTCAAACAAACAAACAAATAAAAAAAGATAAGACCGGGCGGCGCCTGTGGCTCAGTGAGTAGGGCACCGGCCCCATATGCCGAGGGTGGCGGGTTCAAACCCAGCCCCGGCCAAACTGCAACAAAAAAAAAAATAGCCGGGCGTTGTGGCGGGCGCCTGTAGTCCCAGCTGCTCGGGAGGCTGAGGCAAGAGAATCGCGTAAGCCCAAGAGTTGGAGGTTGCTGTGAGCCGTATGACGCCATGGCACTCTACCGAGGGCAGTAAAGTGAGACTCTGTCTCTACAAAAAAAAAAAAAAAAAAGATAAGGCCCTGTCCCAAACCAGCATGGTTTTGTTTTCATTTAGGGGGAGTTGTTTTCTTGTGTTTGTTTATTTAGTTGTAGAGACAGGGTCTTGCCGTGTTGTTCAGGCTGGTCTTTTTTTTGGCAGGGGCTGGGTTTGAACCCACCACCTCCAGCACATAGGACTGGCGCCCTACTCCTTGAGCCACAGGCACCGCCCTCAGGCTGGTCTTAATCTCCCAATCTGAAGTGATCCTCTTGCTTCGGCCTCCCAAAGTGCTGGGATCGTAGGTGTGAGTCACTGTGCCCACCCAGAAGAATGTTTTTCTGTGCAGTCATTTTTATTTTAGATTTGTTTGAGTGACATATGCTTATATGACCTGAACTTTATTCCAATATGTTGCTATGAAAATTTTCAAGATACAACAAAGCTGCAAGAATTTTACAGGTACGGTGAATTTTACAATGCACATGGATATGCCCGCCACCTAGATTCTACCATGAACATTTTATTGCCCATGTGTCTGTGCCATTGTCCATTCACCCATCCGTCACCTTAATGCGGATATCTGTAACTTCCTTCTCAGCATCAATACCATTTATCAGAGCCCACTATTTGCTTATGGTGATTCTTTTATGTAAAATGTATCTACAATGACAAAATGCAGAAAAGCCAGCGTTGACTGAGTGTGGGCATGTACTCACACCTGCATAACCCCAAACCCTGTCAAGATGGAATAAAACATAAGCAAAAGTTCTACAACCCCACTGCTAAATTTGACTGGCTTAAAAAAAAAAAGTTCTGGCCCTGTGTGGTGGCTCCCGCCTGTAAATCTAGCACTTGGAAAGGCTTGAGCTTACAAATTCAAGACCAGCTGGAGCGAGAGCAAGACCCCATCTCTACTAAAAATAGAAAAAATTAGCCAGGTGTGATGACAGCTGAGTAGTCAAGCTGAGGCAGAAGGATTGCTTGAGCCCAGGAGTCTGAGGCTGCTGGGAGTTAGGCTGACGCCACGGTGGCAACAAAGTGAGACTAAAAAAAAAAAGGAAGAAAATATACATATAAAGATATACATATGTATGTACGTATTTTATTTTTAAAAATGTCCTCTCTTCCTGTCAGTCTCACCCTTGTCATGCGCAGAGGCATCCCCATCAGGACATTTGTTCCACTATAGATTAGTTCCGCCTGTTCTAGAGCTATGAGGAATCATAAAGCATGCACTGTTTTATGTAACGTGTCTTCCACTCAGCATGTTTTTTGAGACTAATCCATGTGATTCTGGGTAACAGTAAATAGACCCATTGTTGTGTGTGGCAAATAAAAATATAAATATAAGAAAGATGTCATGGCCAGGCAAGCACCTGGTCTGTTTCCAGTTTGGGGCTGTTATGAAGAAAGCTGCTATTGAACATTCTTTTACAAGATTTTTTTATGCCCATATGGAGGAATTTTTCTTGGGTAAATAAATAAAAATGGAATTTTGGGGGTCATAGGGTAATGGTATATTTAAGTTTATGTCTTTTTTTTTTAACTGCCAGGTTTTTGTTTTTGTTTTTTAATTGTTGGGGATTGAGGGTACAAGAAACCAGGTTACACTGATTGCATTTGTTAGGTAAAGTCTCTCTTACAACTGCCAGAGTAGTTTTTAGAATGAAGGGGCCATATCCTTTTATTTGCCACCAATGATGTATGAGAAAGTCCATTGCTCCACTTCCCTGATGATGTCTAGTGCTGTTGGTGTTTGTTATAAGACTGGAACTTTCAGGCTTGGTGCCTGTAGCTCAGCGTCTAGGGCACCAGTCAAGTACACCAGAGCTGGTGGATTCAAATCCAGCCTGGGCCTGCCAAACAACAATGACAACTACAACCAAAAAATAGCTGGGTGTTGTGGTGGGCACCTGTAGTCCCAGCTACTTGGGAGGCTGAGGCAAGGGAACTGCTTAAGCCCAAGAGACTGAGGTTGCTGTGAGCTGTGATGTCACAGCACTCTATGCAGGGTGACATCTTGAGACTCTGTCTTTAAAAAAAAAAACAGACTGGAACTTTCAGCCTGCCCGTAGGCATTAGACATGGGAGAGGCATCAGTGATCAACCACCATGTGGTTAGCGCGTGGCACAGACTCCAGTTTAAATGCATTCCTCTTACAGAGGCTCAGAGAAAGGAAGTAACTGTGGAATTGGGATTCAAACCCAGGTTTTTCTGGCTCCATGTTTGTTTGTTTTTTCTCCCCCTGGCTGTGACTAGTGTTAAGATGGTGTTAAGAAAAGAGACCTCACTGGGTGGGGTGGCTTATGCCCATAATCCTAGCACTCTGGGAGGCCAAGGCAGGTGGATTGCTTGAGCTCACAAGTTCAAGACCAGCCTGAGCAAAAGCAAGACCCCATCTCTACGAAAATAGAAACTGAGGCAAGACAATTGCTTGAGCCCAAGAGTTGGAGGCTGCCATGAGATATGATGCCACGGCACTCTACCCAGGATGACGGCTTGAGACTCTGTATCAAAAAAAGAAAGAAAGAAAACAGAAAAAAGAAGGGAGACCTCTGTGTAAGGGAGTGTTGCTAACCTTTTCCTAAAACCCTATAGGAAGCTCAGAAGACTCTGGTTCAGTGCAGAATCTGGTGTTCCTTGCCCTGTGGGTTTGGATGACTTGGAGGCTGGGATGAGGGAGGAGATATCTTCTTCCAAAGACATATTCCTTCCACCACTGGAGGTCTGGGGAGAACAGTCCTTCAGGCTCATAAGGGGCTCAAGAAAGAAGATGGCTTCAGAGAGACCTTCAAGGCTTTTAGGGTTAGCTGCCCCTTTGCTCTCTGAGCAAAGAGTATTGATTGGACCAACAGGTGCTGGTTAAACTCATACAACACACATGGTCCCAGTTGGCTTAAATAGTATCCCCCAGATGGGCTGTGGACCCATGGGAGCCAATTCTGTCCCTGGCAAGCAACCACATGTATTTGAGACATTGTGTTTTGGGATACAGAGAGGAAATTATATGAATGGAGTCCCATCAATTTAAGCCTCACACAAGAATTAAATACAACCTAAGAAGTTGATATAATCGTCCTCTCTAAGATTGAGGCAAGAGAATCACTTGAGCCCAGGAGTTCAAGGTTGCTGTGAGCTATGACCCTATGGCATTCTACCCAGGGTGACAAAGTGAGATTCTATCTCAAAAAAAAAAAGAACAATCTTCCCATTCTATCTTTCCTAGGCTGATAAGGAACCCAAAGAACAGAGGGGTTAAATCACTTAGCTGAATTCACACAGCTCTGCCTGACAGATTCCAAGGTTTACCCACCTCCTTGTGGAAAAAATTGGCATGAGGGTTGGAGAGAGTCTATAGAGCAGTGTTTTTCAAACTTTTTTTTATCTCATGACACTTGAATTTCTAGTTAAATTTCTGTGAACATATTTAAATTATGTTGATCAAAAAAAAAAAGACTAAAAAAGAAAAAAATATATTTACTGTGCTTTGAACTACTTTTGAAAATAATTTAATTAGGCTTGGCGCCCAGAGCACAGTAGTTATAGCGCCAGCCACATACACCAAGGTTGGCGGATTCGAAACCAGCCCAGGCCAGATAAACAACAATGACAACTGCAACAAAAAATAGTCGGGCGTTGTGGTGGGCACCTCTAGTCCCAGCTACTTGGGAGGCTGAGGCCAGAGAATCGCGTAAGCCCAAGAGTTTGAGGTTGCTGTGAGCTGTGACACCATGGCACTCTACCGAGGGCAACATAGTGAGACTCTGTCTCAAAAAATAATAATAATAATTTAATTAATGATTTTTTCTTATTGTTGGGGATTCATTGAGGGTACAATAAGCCAGGTTACACTGATTTTAATTAATGATCTTTAAAAATTTCTGCTGCACACCTAAGGTCTGTGCTTTGGCACACTGGTTGAAAATCACTGCTACAGAGTCACAGTCTGGGAGCTGGAGGGATGACAGGTTACTTTGTCTCACCCATCACAAGACGGGAGACTCCACAACAAAGGCAGACTTGGCTTTGGCGGCACCCCCTGGGTCAAGACCCTATCCATGAGGCAAAATGCAAAAGCACACCTACCTGGAAGCATATGGAAAGTCTTCCCGGCAGTTAGTTAGGCCTGAAAGGGGCAGGGAAGGACAGTCCCCTGGGAGGGGCACTGAGCAAGCTGCAGTGACCAAGCCAAGGAAGACTGATTCTCAGTGGAGAGTGTGCCATGGGGGACCCCTGCACCTTCTCCAGGTTACAGATTTGTGCTAAACAGCAATTTCCTGAGGACAAATACCTTGACCAGAAAAAACGTCAGTCTTTGTGCTCTCCTAAAATCCCGTCACAGACTGACTCACAGCCTTTGTTTTTTTTTGGCGGGGGCTGGGTTTGAACCTGCCACCTCTGGTATATGGGGCTGGCGCCCTACTCCTTTGAGGCATAGGTGCTGCCCCTCACAGCCTTTGTGATAGTGGCCGCAGGATGGAGACAGCGCTTCAGATTCACTGGTTTCCCATGTCACAGGGCTCGTAGGAATGTTCTTAAAGGTGTGTCGCATAACAGAATGTCTTATAGATGATCAATAATTATTATTTCTTTTTTTTTTTTTTGTAGAGACAGAGTCTCACTTTACCGCCCTCGGTAGAGTGCCATGACATCACACGGCTCACAGCAACCTCTAACTCTTGGGCTTACGCGATTCTCTTGCCTCAGCCTCCCAAGCAGCTGGGACTACAGGCGCCTGCCATAACGCCCAGCTATTTTTTGGTTGCAGTTTTGGCTGAGGCCAGCTTTGAACCCTCAGTATATGGGGCTGGCGCCCTACTCACTGAGCCACAGGCGCCACCCCAATAATTATTATTTCTTTCTTTCTTTTTTTAGAAACAGAGTCTCCCGGGTGGGGCCTGTGGCTCAGTGAGTAGGACGCTGGCCCTATATGCCGAGGGTGGCGGGTTCAAACCCAGCCCCGGCCAAACTGCAACAAAAAAATAGCTGGGTGTTGTGGCGGGTGCCTGTAGTCCCAGCTGCTCGGGAGGCTGAGGCAAGAGAATCGCGTAAGCCCAAGAGTTAGAGGTTGCTGTGAGCCGTGTGACGCCATGGCACTCTACCCGAGGGCGGTACAGTGAGACTCTGTCTCTACAAAAAAAAAAGAAAAAAAAGGAACAGAGTCTCCCTTTGTTGCCCTCTGTAGAGTACTATGACGTCACAGCTCACAGCAACTCTTGGGCTCAGGCGATTCTCTTGCCTCAGCCTCCCGAGTAGCTGGGACTACAGGCGCCTGCCAGAATGCCCGGCTATTTTTTTTGTTGCAGTTTGGACGGGCCGGGTTCAAACCTGCCACCCTAGGTATATGGGGCCAGCACCCTACCCACTGAGCCACAGGTACTGTCCTAATTTTCCTATTTTTAATAGAAAAGGGAGTCTCGCTCTTGCTCAGGCTGGTCTTCAACTCCTGAGCTCAACCAATCTACCTGCCTTGGCCTCCCAAAATACTTGGATCACAGGCGTGAGTCACCACGCCTGGCTTATCTTTTGGATTTCTGGTAGATACTTTTTTGTTTTTAAAACAGAGTCTCTGCCTGTAGTCTCAGCTACTCAGGAGGCTGAGGCAAGAGAATTGCTCAAGCCCAAGAGTTTGAGGTTTCTAGTGAGCTATGACACCACAGGACTCTACCCAGGGTGACAGAGGGAGACTTTGTCTCCAAAAAAAAAAAAGAAAGAAAAGAAACGGAATCTCCCTCTGTCGCCTAGGCTAGAGCACCATGTTATCACCCTCGCTCACAGCACCTCAACTCCTGGGCTCGAGCAATCCTTTTTGCCTCAGCTTCTCCAGGAGCTGGGACTATAGGCATTGGCCCCAAAGCCTGGCCGGCTTTTTATTTTTAGTAGAGACTGAGGTCTTGCTCTTGCTTAGGCTAGTCTTGAGCTCCTGAGTTCAGACAACCCACCTGCCTTGGCCTCCCAGAGTGCTAGGATTACAGGCATGAGCCCCCAGGACTGGCCCGAGACAGGACTGTTTCTACTTTTTCAGCACTTCGGTAATCAACTTGTTTTTTGTAATGGCTTCACTGAGATAAAACTGACATGCTGCAGGGCTGCACCTGTGGCTCAAAGGAGTAGGGCACTGGCCCCATATATAGGAGGTGGCGAGTTCAAACCCAGCCCTGGCCAAAAAAATTAAATTAAATTAAATTAAAATTAAAAAAAAAAACTGACATGCTGCAATATTTGCATATTTCAAACGTACAATTTGTACGTTCACAGGGTTGTGCAACCATCGTGACAATCACTTTTAGAACTTTTTTTTGTGGCCCTGGGTAGAGTGCCGTGGAGTCACAGCTTGCAGCAACTTTTGGGCTTACACCTGCCAAAACGCCCGGCTATTTTTGTTGTTGTTTAGCAGGCCTGGGCTGCGTTCGAGCCCACCAGCTCTGGTACATGAGGCCGGTGGCCTAACCACTGAGCATGGGCACGGAGCCCTATTTTAGAACATTCTTATTACCCACCAAAAACACCCCACACTGGTTAGCTATCACCTCCCGGCCCTCTCATCTCCTCCCCTTCGTCTGAGGCAATCACTAATCTATGTACTTCTTATCAGCCTATTTTGATATTCCCCATAAACAGAACCATAAGATAGGGCGGTGCCTGTGGCTCAAAGGAGTAGGGCACCGGCCCCATATGCCGGAGGTAGTGGGTTCAAACCCAGCCCCGGCCAAAAACTGCAAAAAAAAAAAAACCATAAGATATGCACGCACAATGTTTCCAAGATGTGTTGGAGCACATGTCAGCACTTCCTTTTTATACCTTAGTAATATTCCATTTGTGGATAATACGACATTTTGTTGACTCACACGTCAGTCAGTGGACATCAGGATTGTCTCTACCGTTTGGCTTATTGTAAATAATGCTATGAACATTTGGTACAAAAAAATTGTTTTTGGCTTACTTTTTATATTTATTTATTTATTTTTTTATTGTTGAGGATTCATTGAGGATACAAGAAACCAGGTTACACTGATTGCATTTGTTAGGTAAAGTCCCTCTTACAATCGGGTCTTGCCCCCAAAAGGTGTGGCACACACCAAAGCCGCACTCCCCTGGAACAAATTTTTTGAGGACATATGTTTTTATTTCTTTAGGTATAAACCTAGGCCTTTTCCCCCAATATTCAGCTGGCAAACAGCTTTCACAGACACAGGTCAAGGCCCCTCTGTAAGTTCTGGGAGCTGTTCCCTGAGCCCCTGACCCCAAAACCTAGTGCGTTCAGCCAAAATTCTATTCAGCTTTCAAAGTCATTTTCATTCATTCATTCCCACATTCACTCAAGGCTGGGTGCTGGAATGCAGCAGAACAACATGGCTGGGACATTCTTGCCCTTCTGCAGCTTAAGCTCTAGTGAGGGCAAGAAGGAAAATAAATAAGGAATACGCACATATATGATGTGTTACTTTCTCCATGAAGCTGTCCTGGATGCCCCAGGAAGGGTCCAATTGTACTTCGGTAGCAGTTATTTATTTTTCTTTTGTTTCATTTCAAAAGCAATTTCTTGCCAGGTGTGGTGGCGCTAGCCTGTCATCTTAGCACTCTGGGAGGCTGAGACAGGTGGATTGCTTCAGCTCATGAGTTTGAGACCAGCCTGAGCAAGAGTAAAAAAAAAAAAAAAAATAGAAAAACTGAGGCAAGAGGACTGCTTTAGCCCATGAGTTGGAGATTGCTGTGAGCCATGATGACAACATGGACCTCTACCCAGGGTGACAGCTTGAGACTCTAAAAAAAAAAAAAAAGCAACTTCTACCTTTGTAATGACACTGATCCAAAATGCTGTCAGATTGAAACAATGCTTTACACATAACACACCTGTTATAAGGAGAGAGAGGAAAGAGGGAGGGATTTATCATGGTTATACCTGGGTCTTCCCCATTTGTGCCACCTATTCCCCATTTGTGCCACCTATGAGCTCCTTAGGGAGGTCTAAAATTATTTGATGCCCTCATGGAAGATGACATATCTCTGCACTCAAAGTCCATGGCTCTCAGAATATAACTGCGTAAACTTTTTCTCTACCATATAAGCTCTTTGGGCACCACACTCAACTGGGGCTCAGTAATCACCCTTGTACTCCAGAGGTTTTTTTCCCCTTTCCCCTTCCACTGTTTTTTTTTAGACAGAGTCTCACTCTGTCGCCCTGGGTTGAATGCAGTGGTACCATAGTAGCTCACAGCAACCTCAAACTCAAGAGATCCTCTTGCCTCAGCCTCCCAAGTAGCTGGAACTACAGGCACCTGCCACAAGGCCTGGATAGTTTTTCTATTTTTAGTAGAGACAGGTGATTATTTATTTATTTATTTATTTAATTGTTGGGGGAATCATTGAGGATACAAGGAACCAGGTTCTTGCTCTTGCTGGCGCTGGTCTCTAACTCCTGAGCTCAGGCAATCTACTGGCCTGGGCCTCCCAGAATGTTAGGATTACAGGGGTAAGTCACTGCACCGGGCCTCCCTTCCACTCTGAATCTGGTACCGTCCAGGTGGAGGTTCCTTTGTCCGAGCAGATCTCTGATGGGCCCTTTGAGGCTCCAGCCACGTGCGGGAAGCCGCAGAGAATCAGCGGTGCCGATATGCTAACGTCATACCTACCTTACAAAGTTAAAGATTACAGAGGTTCAGGGTGAATTTGCACTGCGGTGGGTCTTGAGCCTCCTCCACCATCTCCAGCGGCCTCTGGGCACTCCCCCAAATAAACTCAAAGCAAAAACTGTTTGCTACGTGTCCCAGTCCGAACCAACTCTGGCATCCTTCTGCCAGATTTCTGCTTCTGTGGTCGGCCTCCTCCTTCAAAGAAATTCCGATGCAGCTCCTGGGTACTTAGCTACCCTTTTTTTATTATAGCTACACAGCTGGAGAGCCTGCAGGGTCCTCAAACTTTTTAAACAGGGGGCCAATTCACTGTCCCTCAGACCGCTGGAGGGCCCGACTATAGTTAAAAAAATAAAACTATGAACAAATTCCTATGCACACTGCACATATCTTATTTTGAAGTAAAAAAACAAAACGGGAACAGTTACAATCACACCGCCTCATGTGGCCCGCGGGCCGCAGTTTGAGGACCCCTGGAAGGATAGTCAGAGGGGCGTGTGGGCCACAGCTCCTACCTCCCCCGCCCCTGCAGCGGTTTCTGAATGAATGAAACCCAGCAGCTAACCCCTAGTCCAGGCACGGGTCCAAGGTGCGGTGTCCCGGCAGAGGCCCTCGGGACCACCTCCCCACAAACCCCATCCTCAGGCTTCCACCACCCTGAAGGCCTGCGGGGTGCTGACCCCCCCCTCCTGTCTATGCAGCGAGAGGTGTCGAAACTGGGGCGGCCTCCGGGTCCTCAAGACTGGGGGTTGGGGGCTGGGGCCTGCTGGAGCCTGAGCGGGGGGGGGGGGGCAGGAGGAGGAAGGAGGGAGGGAGGAGGGGAGGGAGCCTGGGTGGGAGCGTCGGGAGGAGGGAAGGAGGGGAGGGAGCCCGGGTAGGGGCGCGCGGGAGGAGGATGGGGAGGAGGAGGAGGGAGTGAGGGAGGAGGGGAGAGAGCCCGGGTAGGGGCGCGCAGGAGAAGGCGGAGGGAAGGAGAGGGAGGGAGGGAGGGAGCTCGGTGGGGGCGCGCTGGGCCGCCGCGGTCACGTGGCGAGTCAGCCGCGCCGGGAAGGGCGAGGCGGGGCCGCGAGTAAATAAATAGGCCCGGGCGGCTCCGCGGCCTCAGCGACTGCGGGGACACCGGTACCGGCACCGGCTGCGCGCTGTAGGGCTGCGGGCCCGGGTCTCGGCAGCTGAGCGCGGTGAGTACGCGCGGGCGGCGCGCTGGGCAGGGGCGCGGAGGGGCGGGCGGCGCGCAGGGCAGGGGCGCAGCGCAGCCGCGGCGGCGGAAGTGACCTTGGCCCCGGCTGGGGAGCGGCCTGGGCGCGGGCGCCGGGATCGGCCCCTCTGCGTCCCCAGAGGGCCCAGGCGTGGCCTCGCGGCGTTCCTGGGGCCTGGTGGGCGCGCCGGGTGGTGGCGGGAGGGAAGCGGGGGACCCTGGGGCGTGTCCCTGCTGGGCGAGCAGGGGTGGCCGGGCGCGCGCTCCTCTAAGTCACGGTGAGGAGAAAAGCAAAAAAACCACCTACCCGGCCGCCCGCCCTTCCCCGGGGCTGTGCTGGGTGACCCCGGGCCGGGGCGGCGTGTGTTCGGGCTCGAAGACTTTGCTGGGGAGCCCCGGGAAAGAGGCCTGCCCGGAGTTTGGCCCCGGTCCCAGCCGCTTATCGGCCCCTGGACCTCGGTGTTTTTAGGACAAATTGCTGAATGTTTCCTGCCATCTGCCATGTAGTTTTTTTTTCTCTCCGTATTCCAAAGGGTTTGGGCAACTTTGTGCACACGCCCCACACGCTTCTTGGACCACTGCTGCACGCAGGAACCTTGAACTGGGTGGGTGGGAGCTTAGTGATTAATTAAATCCATAAACAGGAAGAGAAACTCGGCAGAGCGAACAGCAGGAGACTGGATGGGGCTTGCCCGATCCCTTCTCTGCGAATGGAGGGAGAGGGTGCCTTCCCCAGGCACCAAGGATGCACCTGGCTGGAGCAGGGAAAAGGATTGTATCCCACACCTGATATTCCACCTCCTGACCCAGTAGAGACCCCCACGCCTACTGGAGAAGGGAGGGGCAGCGTGTTCAAAGGGAGACCCAGCATCACTTGGTATCCTGGAAAACGGACTCTTTCTCTGGTGCTCCCGCAGGAGAAGAATGTAATTGAGGTCACTTGTGTTGACGAATGAGTAGAATCCAAAGGTCAGGTGAAGAGGCCTGGAAGGTGGCAGCCTGGTAAGGGCTGTCCCTTCTGCAGAATGCCTTCCTTAATGGAGGGTCTCTCCCTGTAGGCTCTGCCTTCTACACCCTGGAGATTCTAGAGTGGAAGGGGCTGGGCTGCCCACCCTGTGTAGTTTTTCCAAACAAAAAGTTGAAGTTCCCTGGGGGAAAGTGTCCTCCACTCTCTGCTGGTCATCTGTCCCCAGCTGGATACTGCCTAGTGTAGGTGCAGATCCCACAGGCCCAGGTAGCCACCCAGGCCTGGCTCCCCACACCTCTTCTGAGGTTGGCTCAGGACAACCCTGTTTCCAAACTGGTCAGGCAGTGAGAGGGTAGCAGCCCTTTGGCTTCAGGTAGAAACTGCCCAGGTGAGGCTGACTCAGCTGTTTGGGCTGAGGTCCTTTTCCTAGACAAGTTCTTTCTTTTGTTTCCCTAATCACTGGTCCTGGGAGCTGGAAGAGGAAGTTGCACAAATCTTTTGTATTACCCTTGGCTGTTGCTTTGGGAAGAGCAGGGAGATCACATTTCAGAGGTGCCTTGGGGTGCCTGTAGGGTGTTTTAAGTGTAGCACTGCTTGATGAGTGTGTAGAATAGCACATCCTTGGGAGATAAGGACTTGAAATAGAAGAGTTACAGGTCTGCTGCCTCATGGTTTGGCATAAGGAAGGGATTAGAAATACTTTGAACTGTATGGGAGTTTTTATAGATTGGAAATGGATACTTTCTCTTGTATCAGATAAGGGAAGATGGTGGAGTTGGCCCCTGGAGGCAGGTCAGGCACACTCAGGTGTGTCTTGTGCTCCTGAGGTGTTGGGGTGGCAGGTGGCAGTCTGCACTGGGCATCCTCCATCAGCTCAAGGTCCAGGAGCTGCCTAAGAAAGAGTGTATGGGAGGTAACTTTAGTCCTTGCTGGGCAGTTAACATTCATATTCCACCCTGGGTTGCACGGACTAGGAGATGGAGGAAGGCTCCAACCCCATTACATGTTTAGACTTTTAACAAATCCTCTTTTTTTTTTTTTTTTCACTCTGTTGCCCTGAGTAGAGTGCCGTGGCATTAGCCTAGCTTACAGCAACCTCGAACTCCTCTTGCCTCAGCCTCCCCAGTAGCTAGCTGGAACTACAGGTGCCAGTTAGGTTTTTTTTTTTGAAGTTTTTGGCTGGGGCTGGGTTTGAACCCGCCACCTCCGGCAGTGCCCTAGTCCTTTGAGCCACAAGTGCTGCCCTTGTGCCAGTTAGGTTTTATATGTTTTTTTTTTGGGTGTCTGTGTGTGAGACAGATTTTTTATTTTTAGTAGAGATGGGATCTTGCACTTGCTCAGGCTGGTCTCAAACTTCTGAGCTCAAGAAATCCTCGAGGCTTGGCCTTCCAGACTGCTGGGCTTACAGACGTGAGCCACCATGCCTAACCTCAAATCTTATCCTCCCCTTCCACAATCCTGGGGCCTCCTAATCTGAGGCTCCCCTGGGATCAGGGTGGGTGGGCTCCTTCTCCCTGTCCCTCGAGGATCCCCGCAGGGGCAGCAGGTGATCTGTTTCCGTGTCAGCTTCCACTCCTGTGCCTGCTTCTGCATCTTTGAGAGGGACACTGCGCCTCTTGGTATGCTGTTCTTCTCTTTAGGATCCTCCTGCACTTTTTTTACAACACTGTCAGATTGCTATGACTAGGCTGAGGCCAGGGCCTTCCAGCCTGGGCAACAGGGCAAGACTGTCTCAAAACAAACAAAAAAAGTTAGGTCAATCTGTAAACAGTGTTATTAAAATTTATATAACTCCTGTCCTCCTTTTCCACTTATGCTGGTGAGATTTCTCTAAGTTAATATATACAGATCTAAGGCATGCTTCTTTTAAATATACAACAGTATTTGTCTACTGAGGGACAGTCCGTAGATACTTTGTCATTGTGGCTCACACTGCTACAGTAAATATTCTTGTATCTCTCAGACACTTCGAGAGATTCTCTGGGGTAAAACCAGCAGTAGAATGAATTGCTGTGTTCTAAGGTGGGTGCATCTTCCATTTTGCTGGGTATTGGCAGTGTGCTGGGGTCAATCTACACCCTCGGTAGCGTGGAGAGTTCCTGTTACTCATGTTTACCAACACTGGAGATTACCAGCCTTTTCATTTTTGCTGATCTGATGGGTTTGAAATGGTATATACCTCTGTTAGTTTTCATGACTAGACATTTAAATGTAATTCTTTGTCCTATTAAAGCATCGATTAGTGAAGTTTCTCCTGTTTTTGGTATTGGTTACTGAAACTTGAGAAGTGTGTGAGGTCTAAGTGCTGACTTACTCTTCCAGCTCATAGATGAGAATGCTGAGCCATCTGCAGATTTGCATCATCGTTGAGATCACTTTCAGGGGTCTCCAACCTGTGGCCCAAGGGCCCAATGCAGATTATTTGATTGTTTTGCTTATCTGTGGTGTGTGATATATCAAAAAGTCTGCAGGGATGTTTTCCTTTTCTCATCAGCTTTCGTTAGTGTTTGTATATTTACTGTGCAGTCCCCGGCAACTTTCCTTCTTCCAATGTATGGCCAAAGAGGCAAGAGGTTGGACACCCCTGAAAAGTCATTGTGGAATTTCACCTAGAATCTTATGTCCTGGCAGTTAACCATCTCTCCTTAGGGACACTCATTCAGGGCTTGCTCATGGTGTTTAGAAGCCTCATTTTTCCTCACCTGTAAAACTGCAGCCTTCTACAAGGTTGAGTCTTTTTCCAGCATTGATGGTTTGTTAAGGGAGGGATGTGTGGCTGGCAGTCTTGACTCTGTTATCTCTCTTTACCAGGCCAATACCTCCCTTGGGCTGGTCATTAAGATAATCTAGTTCACCAGTAAGCATGGTTGGAGGAGGACAGGCCCTAGACCTCCAAAATAGTGAATTGACCCAGCAGAGAGCACTGTGGGAAACATCTAGCCGTTCCACCCTACAAGAACAAGTGGGGCTGGGTTGCTCCATGACCTTCTGGCCTGCTGACCTGGACTTGGGCGGATTGTGTTCACACACACACAGAGTCTCATGGTTTCCTGGCTTGCGCAAATCCTGGCAGGGTGGTGCCAGAGAAGAGCTTCTGCCATTTGAAGGTATGAACTTCTGTCATACCACATCAGAGTCCTAGGAGCCATCTGCCACCCACTCAATCCACTTAACTCTGCAAGGGTGGGGGGTGTGCTTGCTTTTTTTTTTTTTTGAGACAGAGTTTCACTTTGTTGCTCTTGGTAGAGTGCTATTGGCATCATACTCACATCAACCTCTAACTCTTGGGCTCAAGCGATCCTCTTGCCTCAGCCTCCCAAGTAGCTGGGCCTATGGGCACCCCCCATAATGCCTGGCTATTTTTTAGAGGCAGGGTCTCACTCTGGAACCTATGAGCTCAGGCCATCCACTCGCCTCAGCCTCCCAGAGTGCTTTCTTTTGGCAATCAAGATAGCAGAATCAATCAACATTTAAGGCCTTGCCAGTAATAAATAGTATGTGATTTTTTTCACCCCAAATGGAATACTTTTGAAAATAGAAATAATTTCTCTGGGACAGCAAGTGTTAACTGTCCTGTGCAAGGGAAGATGTCTATTAATCTTATCCGTGAGGGGGAGTCTTCTCAGCCTGGAGCATGGGAGGCACTTTAAAAAGAGCATCTCCCTTCAGCTTCCATCAGCCTGGTGACATGAGTCTGGCCTGGGGCCCCAAGAAATAGGCCCAGACCCTAGAGATGAGGCTTGCTCTGTGTCTGCCAGGACCTGGGAGGCCCAGTGTCATCTGGCCTGTGGCAGGATTAGGGCACTGCTCTGCTCCTGCTGATCGTAGTAAAATCCCAGAGGATCTCCGAACACTTTGATAAAGCAGGCCAAGGGTCCTTCAGTTCCAAACATGGTGAATCAGTATCTCAGGAAGTATAACAGAGCCAGGGGGCAAAAGCTTCCAAAACTTACTAGAATGCTGATGACCCAAATTGTCTTGCTTCCCACCAGCAATTAAAAAATCATTGTCTATTGCTAGTGGCCTTTGGAGTGCCCGTGTCTTAAGCCTGCAGTAGGGATTTTCCACCTGCGTGCAGGATGTGGGGTTGCTACAGTTGATCATAAGCTGAGCTGCACTCAGAGGGCTGCAGCTGGTGTGTCTGGGCCTGGGGGACGCAGGTTGGCTGGGCCGACCGACTCTGCTGCCCCTGGTGCAGGGCAGCAGAGGAACACGTGAATGGCCTAAAGGGTGTGCAGTGTAGCACCTTCTGATCCTCCTGGTTCCCTGGGAGCCTACAGGGCTGGTTAGTAGGGTTGCTGCCATCGGCATTTCTGTGTCACATAGCAGTTGGGAGTTGGGGGCTGTGGCTGCTAGCAGGCAGCAGGGGACAGAGAGGCAGCTGTGACTATTCATAAGGAGACAAATGAGACCCAGACTGGGAGCCCTTTTCCTTTCTTTTTTTTTTTTTTTTTGAGACATGTTCTCACTGTCACCCTGGGTAGAGGGTAGTGGTGTCATCATAGCTCCCTACATCCTCCAATTGCTGGGCTCAAGTGATCCTCCTGCATCAATCAGCTTTGCAATTAGCTAAGACCACCATGCCCAGCTAATTTTTCTATTTTTTGTAGAGTTGGTATCTTGTTCTTGCTCAGGCTGGTCTTGAACTCCTGACCTCAAGGGATCCTCCCACCTCAGCCTCACAAAGAGTTAGGATTATAGGCACAAGCCATTGTTTGGCCCTGGCCTGGTTTTGTTTTCGATTTAAACGTGATAAACCAAGAAGCCAAGCAAACACTTTTTCATTAGGAGCAAAAACATAAAACATGAAATAACCACATCAAGGCTGTGATTCAAATTCAAGATGGAAAGGTCTTGGGTCTCCTTCGGGTGCGTCCAGAGCATAAGTGAGATCAACACAGTCCTGCCCACCGCAGGTCGGTTGGCAGGTGAAGTTGGGGGGCGTGGAGACGAAGACCTGCATGGTCTTGTTTTGTGGGTATACTGACTGAAGTGGTCGAAACCTAACCAGCAACTGCCTTTAATGGCAGCGAGAGGGAAGATGAGTGTTTATGGACAAGGAAGAAACTCATGAAGTTCTCTGCCAAGGTCCCACCAGGTCTTCACAAACCTGCCTTCCCACCTTCCTACTGGTCTGGAACCACTTAGCTATATGGGTGAAACGTAGGCACTCGATTTCTTTGGTTCTTTAGAGCTGTGAACAGGTTAGCAGTAGCCCCACAGCACCCGTGGGCAGGGAAGAGGAAGGTACTAGGAGAAGACTAGTGGAAGTACATTCACTTTTTTTCTGTGTCAGCGGGGAGATGCCTGAAATTTAATGGAAATTTCAGGCATCTGTCTCCAGTCTCTTTAAATTCTTTACAGATTTAGAGTCCAATCTGCCTGAGGGCTTTTTAATCCTTTAAGAAAGCTTTTGTGAGTAAGCGAGAGGCAACCAAAAGAGTGTGAGGCTTTAAACCTTCCTGTGACATGGCATCCCCCCTCTTTTGATGTTCATTCTCTCTCCCTCCAGAATCTCAAAAGTCTGTATTTGTCATGGGAATGGCTTCAAGATAGTCAGGGAACAGTGTTGCCTGGAGAGGAGGGTGCTTTGTTTGGTTGATAGGATCACCTGGCCCCATGTTCCTTTTTTTGCAAATGACAACATTCTGCAGGACTTCGGTGGACCATGCGTTCATGGAAACTATTTGAAGAAGAAAAAAATAAGCATAACTTTTTTTTTTTTTTTTTTTGTAGAGACAGAGTCTCACTTTATGGCCCTCGGTAGAGTGCTGTGGCCTCACACAGCTCACAGCAACCTCCAGCTCCTGGGCTTAGGCGATTCTCTTGCCTCAGCCTCCCGAGTAGCTGGGACTACAGGCGCCCGCCAAAACGCCCGGCTATTTTTTTGTTGCGGTTTGGCCGGGGCTGGGTTTGAACCCACCACCCTCTGTAAATGGGGCCGGCGCCCTGCTCACTGAGCCACAGGCGCTGCCCCAGCATAGCTCATTTTTTAAAAGCCAGGAATTGGCTTGGAAAAGGGACAGAGTGGAGCAGTGGAACCCGGGCGTGCCCCATCAGCCCAGCTGACCACTAGTACTGATGTCTGCCTGCCAGTTCTCCCAGCAGCCCCCATCCTGAAGGGCTCTGTGGTATGAGCCCTTTGGGGTCTCCTTCCCTTGTGAAATAAGGACTTTCTGTTTATCATTTCCTGTAAATTGAAGACACCGATCCCCAAAAAACACAGAATTGAGAAATAAAGGGAGTGTTTGCCTACACAAGAGGAAGTGACAGTGGGTTGCTGTTTCATGCTAAGACCCCATGACTGGCGTGTCCTGTGACTGTCTCATCAACAGCTCAGCTGGTCATTTTCACCATCTGCATTTGTCCAAAATTTTCAAGGTTTGTTCGGTTGTAGAGGGACAAAGGTGTCTGGCACTCAATGGAGTAAAATTGCCACTGCTCTCAGGGCATCTGTGTCTGTCCCCTCCCAGACGGCACAGTCTGGCTTCATATGCTTTGGACTCTCGGCGGGCACAAGCATTTTTGGATGTTACCCATGGAGGTTCATTAGGGTTGCAAAGCTTATTTTAGTCGAGACTCTTCTTGGTGACCTGGTGGTATTGGAATAGGTTTGACATGAACTGGAATTACCTTGGGTCTCCAAGAGGGGGAGAGGGGTGAAGAAAAGGAGGGAGCAGGGCCTGCTGGAGTGGGCAGTCACGGTTACGTTGTCATTGTGTGCAGGTTCCAGGCAGCAGCTTCGGACGTGTCAGTTCATGCTCAGCTTCCACCTGGGCATGGGTGGTCATTATTAGCTCCGTTCTGCAGGTGAAAGTGTGGCTGGGCGGCGGGGGGATGGTTGGTGCCCAAGGATACCAGCTAGCAAAAGGCAGAGCTGCTACCAAATGCAGGGCTCCCGACCACGAGGACAGAGCTTGTCCTCACCACTGGTGGCCCCTGGACCCCAGCCCTGGGCTGAAAGGAGGGCTGCTTCCCAGTGCTCCGCCCTGAACAAATGGGTGAGGGCTCCAGCTCATAGTCCGTGGTCACAGGGAGCCTAGTGACGAGGAGGGAGCAGGAAGGTGACGGCAGATGTGGAGAGGACCTGCAGGACCAAAGGAAAGAGGGGTGAGCGCAGCAACATCCCACTGCTGCGATGTGGCAAGGGGACCCCTCAGGCCACGGGAGTGGTGATGGCAGGTGGAGTGTGAACCTTTTGGGACATGGGGGTGCCTGTGTTCCCTGCCAGCACAGAAACTAAAGAAATCTTTTAAAAATCCAAATTCCCATGGAGACTCTCCCATTATCCATTTGGCTTATTTAACATCTGAACAGACACTAAGCTGCCAGGGAGGCACTCCTGTTTGCTGTGCTGGGAGCACCCTGCCTCTCAGGGAGCCTCCTGAGGATGCAGCCATGTCCCTTGCAGTGATGGTGAGGGCAGGAGGTGGCCCTTCTTAAGGGAATCCTAGGGGACTGTCAGTCCATTAGTCTGAGCTTCTACCTGAAGTGAATGGACACCCCATGTTTCTCACTGGCCCTTCTTGTCTTAGAAGAGGGTTCAAATACCAAGTGTATTTTTGATGATATTGACACTGAAAAGAAAATGGCAACGCCGGGCATGGTGGCTCATGCCTGTAATCCCAGCACTCTGAGAGGCTGAGGCGGCTGGATTGCCTGAGCTCACAGGTTCCAGACCAGCCTGAGCCAGAGCAAGACCCCATCTCCAAAAATAGCCAGGTGTTGTGGTAAGCACCTGTAGTCCCAGCTACTTGGGATGGGAGCCTGAGGCAAGAGAATTGCTTGAGCCCAAGAGTTTGAGGTTGCTGTGATCTGTGATGCTAGGGCACTCTACCATGGGTGACCAAGGGAGACTCTGTCTCAAAAAGAAAAAAAAAAAAAAATGGGGCGGTGCCTGTGGCTCAGTGGGTAGGGTGGTAGGTTCCAACCCAGCCCGGCCAAAATGCAACAACAACAACAAAAAAAAATATATATAGCCAGGCGTTGTGGCAGGTGCTTATAGTCCCAGCTACTCCGAAGGCTGAGGCAGGAGAATCGCCTAAGCCTAGGAGTTGGAGGTTGCTGTGAGCTGTGACGCCACAGCACTCTACCACAATAAAGTGAGACTCTGTCTCTAAAAAAAGAAAGAAATGTCAAGGGTTAGTCAGAAGGTGCTTGGTCTGTCTGACCAGGAGACATGTTTCCATTGGGGTTGGGAGGCTGCAGGGGTTGCTGACACGTGTGATGGGGTGAGACCTGCCAGCCCCTGCCTCACTGAACAAGGGACGGCGAAGCAGGAAGTCACTAGGGAGGGCGCCTCATTGGTGCAGGGGAGTCAATTGGAAATACACTTACAGAATCATTAGAACAATGTTCTTTTATTGAATTGGTGGCTCAAGGCCTTGGGTAATACTGCTACTGTTCTTTAAAAAAATAATAATAATAACCCAAACCACGAAACTTTGAAATAACAGGAATATATTCATTAAAAAAAAAAAAAAAACAAGAAAAAGGGCAAGGACAGGTAGTGAAAAAGAACAGTCTCCCTGCCGCCATTCTTGACTCCTGCATGCTTTCTAGCCATCACGCATGTAGTGTTAGGAACACGGCTCTGTGCACAGGATGTGACTCGGGGCCTCCACACCCACAGGAGTCAGTCCCCTGCAGGTTGCTTTATTCCCCCCTGACAGCAGGACTTGGCATTTTTATTTCATCAGTACAGCACAGCTGAACTCCAGCTGGTTCCTTTTTTAGTGGCTACCATGTGTTCTATGGAACCGGTTTCCAAAATGTTAACAGTTGCTTCTGTTACCGGACACTTGCTTTATTTTCGGTCTTTTACTGAAATAGAATATTTAATGAACTTCTGTGTACCTGTATCTTGGTAGTTGGGGGCCAGTACGTCTGTGGGATGAATTTCTAAATGTCAAATTGCTGAGTCAGAGAGCATGAAGATTTAGAAAGTAACAGGTATCACTGGGCAGCCTCTCCGTGTTCGTAGCCACCCCTGAGCGCTCACTGGCTGGCTGGCCTGCATCTGCCCAGGTCCTGAGCCCCACTGAGAAGCACCAAACTGGCCAGCCTTTGTTGACCTGAGATGGGATACATATCACCATGATTGTTTTCTGCGTCTCCCTGACGTTGAACTTACCTTTACATTAGTGTCTTGTAATTTTTTCTGTTGCGTCACCATGTAGCCCTTTGCCATTTTTTTTGTTAACACAGTTTCCAGTTTTCTGATTTGCAAGAGCCTATTGTGTATCAAGGAAATGAAGCCATAACATATAGGTTAGCGCCATTCTTTTCTCTTGTTTATTTTAAAACAGAAGGCTCAAAGGAGTAGGGTGCTGGGCCCATATGCCGGAGGTGGCGGGTTCGAACCCAGCCCCGGCCAAAAAAAAAAAAAGAAACTTTTTATTTTAACGGAAACTTTTAAGGTGGTGTTTTCCTCTAGTATTACCTTTTTTAAAGTGTGTTGACTTTTATATTGTACTTAAGCTCTTTCTTGCATGTGGCACTTCTGTGAGTGCGGAATCAAGGTCAGCCTTACCCACGCATCCTTGCAAGTCTGTTCTCTTCCTCTGGCCCTGTGGGTGCGCTGGTGCACTGATCCCCACATCGGGGGAGGAAGGTGTTTCTGAGGGGTCTGCTGCTGCCTCATGCTTTGTCCCCAGGCCAGCACTGCCCAGCATTTCAGAATACATTTTGCTGCCCCAGAGGGCCAGCTTTGGTCAGAACTCTTCCAGGACCATCTTGTTGTCCTCGCCTGTTTATCCTCCAGATGAATGGTGGCTTAAGCCCCTGGAGGTGAGGGGCAGGACCTCACCCAGCTCCCTGTGCGGGGGCCTCCCTGAACCCAGGAAACGCTTCTTGCTTTTGTTAGAGCCGCCTGCTTAAGAGGTGACTCACAATTCGAGCTGGAAGTTGTGTCTTCTGACTCACAAGCCAGCCTATGATCAAAAGCCTCCTTTCTGGTAAGCCTCATCTTCCAAAGAAGCCGGAAGCAGAGCCCTTGGCTGACTGGAAAAACCAGAGAGGATCCCTGGAGACTGGTGCCAAATAGCTTTGCTCCCACAGTCTCCACCTGCCGGCCAGTACCAAGCATGTGTCCACCTGTGTTGCATGGGGAGGGGCCTGTGGTGTTCCACTGGCCCTCCGCTCAGGCACAGTCACACAACCCTTTACACTTTCAGATCCCTAACTCAGGAAAAGTCTTTCTTTTTTCTTTTTTTTTTTTTGTAGAGACAGAGTCTCACTTTATGGCCCTCGGTCTATAGAGTGCCGTGGCCTCACACAGCTCACAGCAACCTCCAACTTCCGGGCCCAAGCGATTCTCTTGCCTCAGCCTCCCGAGTAGCTGGGACTACAGGCGCCCGCCACAACGCCCAGTTATTGCAGTTCAGCCGGGGCCGGGTTTGAACCCACCACCCTCGGTATATGGGGCCGGCGCCTTACAGATGAGCCATAGGCGCCGCCCGGGAAAAGTCTTTCAAACGTTACCCTACAAGTCCCCACCAAGCAGTTTAGAACTAGCTGAGAGGTCCCTGGCCCGGCCTTGGCTTTCCCACCCAGAGACGTACACGTGGTCATGTGTAGCTGTGGGTGTGGGTGTCAGGGACGTACACGTGGTCGTGTGTGCTGTGGATGTGGGTCTCAGGGATGTGCACGTGGTCGTGTGTGCTGTGGGTGTGGGTCTCAGGGACGTGCACGTGGTCGTGTGTAGCTGTGGGTGTGGGTCTCACTCAGGGACGTGCACGTGGTCGTGTGTGCTGTGGGTGTGGGTCTCACTCAGGGACATGCACGTGGTCGTGTGTAGCTGTGGGTGTGGGTCTCAGGGACATGCACGTGGTCGTGTGTAGCTGTGGGTGTGGGTCTCAGGGACATGCACATGGTCGTGTGTAGCTGTGGGTATGGGTCTCACTCAGGGACGTGCATGTGGTCGTGTGTAGCTGTGGGTGTGGGTCTCAGGGACGTACACATGGTCGTGTGTAGCTGTGGGTGTGGGTCTCACTCAGGGACATGCACGTGGTCGTGTGTGCTGTGGGTGTGGGTCTCAGGGACGTGCACGTGGTCGTGTGTAGCTGTGGGTGTGGGTCTCAGGGACGTACACATGGTCGTGTGTAGCTGTGGGTGTGGGTCTCACTCAGGGACATGCACGTGGTCGTGTGTGCTGTGGGTGTGGGTCTCAGGGACGTGCACGTGGTCGTGTGTAGCTGTGGGTGTGGGTCTCAGGGACGTGTACGTGGTCGTGTGTAGCTGTGGGTGTGGGTCTCACTCAGGGACGTGCATGTTGTTGTGTGTGCTATGGGTATGGGTCTCAGGGACGTGCACGTGGTCGTGTGTAGCTGTGGGTGTGGGTCTCAGGGACGTGCACGTGGTCGTGTGTGCTGTGGGTATGAGTCTCAGGGACGTACACGTGGTCGTGTGTGCTGTGGGTGTGGGTCTCAGGGACGTGCACGTGGTCGTGTGTAGCTGTGGGTGTGGGTCTCAGGGACGTGCACGTGGTCGTGTGTAGCTGTGGGTGTGG
The DNA here is from genome assembly GCF_027406575.1 of Nycticebus coucang. Classification (NCBI taxonomy): domain Eukaryota; kingdom Metazoa; phylum Chordata; class Mammalia; order Primates; family Lorisidae; genus Nycticebus; species Nycticebus coucang. Next base: position 29,619,237 of record NC_069803.1, on the reverse strand, counting down.
GTCTCAGGGACGTGCACGTGGTCGTGTGTGCTGTGGGTGTGAGTCTCAGGGACGTACACGTGGTCGTGTGTGCTGTGGGTGTGGGTCTCAGGGATGTGCACGTGGTCGTGTGTAGCTGTGGGTGTGGGTCTCAGGGACGTGCACGTGGTCGTGTGTGCTGTGGGTGTGGGTCTCACTCAGGGACGTACACGTGGTCGTGTGTAGCTGTGGGTGTGGGTCTCAGGGACGTGCACGTGGTCGTGTGTAGCTGTGGGTGTGGGTCTCAGGGACGTGCACGTGGTCGTGTGTGCTGTGGGTGTGGGTCTCAGGGACGTACACGTGGTCGTGCGTGCTGTGGGTGTGGGTCTCACTCAGGGACGTACACGTGGTCGTGTGTAGCTGTGGGTGTGGGTCTCAGGGACGTACACGTGGTCGTGTGTGCTGTGGGTGTGGGTCTCAGGGACGTACACGTGGCCGTGTGTAGCTGTGGGTGTGGGTCTCAGGGACGTACACGTGGTCGTGTGTGCTGTGGGTGTGGGTCTCAGGGACGTACACGTGGTCGTGTGTAGCTGTGGGTGTGGGTCTCAGGGACGTACACGTGGTCGTGTTTAGCTGTGGGTGTGGGTCTCAGGGACGTACACGTGGTCGTGTGTAGCTGTGGGTGTGGGTCTCAGGGACGTGCACGTTGTCGTGTGTGCTGTGGGTATGGGTCTCACTCAGGGACATGCACGTGGTTGTGTAGCTGTGGGTGTGGGTCTCAGGGACGTACACGTGGTCGTGTGTAGCTGTGGGTATGGGTCTCAGGGATGTACACGTGGTCGTGTGTGCTGTGGGTGTGGGTCTCAGGGATGTACACATGGTCGTGTGTAGCTGTGGGTGTGGGTCTCAGGGACGTGCACGTGGTCGTGCGTGCTGTGGGTGTGGGTCTCACTCAGGGACGTACACGTGGTCGTGTGTGCTCTGGGTGTGGGTCTCAGGGATGTACACGTGGTCGTGTGTAGCTGTGGGTATGGGTCTCAGGGACGTGCACGTGGTCGTGTGTAGCTGTGGGTGTGGGTCTCAGGGACGTGCACATGGTCGTGTGTGCTGTGGGTGTGGGTCTCAGGGACGTGCACGTGGTCGTGTGTGCTGTGGGTATGGGTCTCACTCAGGGACATGCACGTGGTTGTGTGGGTGTGGGTCTCAGGGACGTGCACGTGGTTGTGTGTGCTGTGGGTATGGGTCTCAGGGACGTGCACGTGGTCATGTGTGCTGTGGGTATGGGTCTCACTCAGGGACATGCACGTGGTTGTGTAGTTGTGGGTGTGGGTCTCAGGGACATGCACGTGGTTGTGTAGCTGTGGGTGTGGGTTGGGATTTGCAGGTGAGGCCGTGGATCCTTGGGGCTTTTCTTCCAGAGCCAGGATGACAGCCAAGACGGTGCCCTGTTGTGGGTTAAGCACAGGACTCAAATGGAAGAGAAGCACCCTGATGTCATCTGTCCTTTCCAGGTGGACCCAGGATCCAGCTTCCAACATGTGGCGGCTCTTGGCCTCTCTCTGCTGCCTGTTGGTGCTGGCCAGCGCCCAGAGCAGGCACTATTTCCATCCCCTCTCGGATGAGCTGGTCAACTTCATCAATAAGCAGAACAGCACGTGGCAGGTGGGCTGTGGGGCTGCTTCCCGAGGACGCCCCCTCTGCTGGCCGATCTCTGCACTCTGACTCCAGGGCGAGGGTGGCTCCACCTGTGGCCGGCCTGGACAGTTAAAGAATGAGCTGACCCAGAGTCCTGGCAGCTCAGGACCCTTCCACCCCTCCCCGTCCCATACACACACTGGGCAGACCCTGTGCAGCCCTCTGTCAGCTCTGGCCCCTTCTGGTTTCTGCCCAGCCTGGGATCACAGGAACCAAGATGTGAGGAATGAGCCATGTTCAGGGCTGCAGAGGGTCTCTTGTCTCAGCAGGTCAGAGGAGATGCCACAGGTGTGAGAGCTGTGCTCTGCCCAGGTGTCACTGCAGGCTGTCCCCTAACCTTACCCCAGCCTGCTTGGTGGGGTGCCCCAACCCTCCTGTCTCCCTGAGTTAGGTGGGGTCGCTGGCCTTTCTGGGTCAGGACTGTGTGTGGGTGACTGTCTCAGGCACCACCATCTTTCAGGCTGGACATAACTTCCGCAATGTGGACATGAGCTACCTGAAGAGGCTGTGCGGGTCCTTCCTGGGTGGGCCCAAGCTGCCCCAGAGGTGAGTGCTGTTCCCCCAGCACCATGGTCACGTGAGCCGTGGGAAGGAGGAATGAGACCTCCCTGGCCTGCAGGGCCTCAAGACAAGCCATCTGCTTGCCATTAGTGTTTTAGAAAACTCTGCAGTGGACATTTTCATGCAAATATTTTTTTTCTTTTTTTTTTTTATTGTTGGGGATTCATTGAGGGTACAATAAACCAGATTGCACTGATTGCATTTGTTAGGCAAAGTCCCTCCTGCAATCACATCTTGCCCCCAAAAGGTGTGGCACACACCAAGGCCCCACCCACCTCCCTCCTTCCGCAAATATTACTCTTTTTAACAAGCATTGGAAATGTCTGTCTGAGGATGGGGTGGTTAACTTGCAGGCAGCCACCGTCTCACAGTGGTGACAAGGTTACAGGTGCCATGAGGAGGCTGGGCAGATGTTTATGATCGGGGCTGGGGCAGGATGGGCAAAGCCACAGATACTATCTGGGCCCTGTGGATAAAGGAAAAGTATCTATTAAGTAAGCCAAGAAAGAAGCATGTCAGGTAAGTTGCCCTGAGCAACAGAGTTCGGTTTTGCTTTGTAAAGTGCCGAGGAACCCTTCCTGCAGGTTCTCCTGTGTGTACGTCTTATACTCACTTCTTCCGAGGTGAGTGTAACCCTGCCTATGGTCAGCTGCTGCGAAGGCCAGAAGCTTTTGCAGGGCGGGAGAGTGAGTCATAGACTAAGGAGCTTATAATAATGACATTCCTTTATCCAGAGTGAAGTTTGCTAAGGACATGAATTTGCCTAAGAGCTTCGATGCGCGGGAGCAGTGGTCACACTGTCCGACCATCAAGGAGATCAGAGACCAGGGCTCCTGTGGCTCTTGCTGGGTGAGGCCCTGGCCGGTGGGCATAGGTGGGGAGTGGTCAGGGGGCTTGGGGTGGAGCCAGCTATGTATGACAAGGCAAGTTACATAAACCATCTGTTCCATTAGTATAGAAATAATAATGCTTCCTGTGGCCCATGGTTGTTTAGGGATTAGAGTGGTGCACAGTGTCCTGCAGATGGAAGTTCCACAGACATGGGGGCGAAGCTGTTTCCTTTCTCTGACCCTCTGTCCTATCAGTAGATACAAGAAGCTCTGAGTGTTGCTCTGCTTTGTGAGAGTGCCCTGTCTGCGTCAACAAGTTTGTGTTTTTTCCTTGTAAAATATATATGTAATAGAAAATGTAATCATCACAACCTTTATTTATTTATTTATTTATTTTTTCGGCTGGGGCTGGGTTTGAACCCACCACCTCCGGTATATGGGGCCAGCGCCTTACTCCTTTGAGCCACAGGCACTGCCCCATCACAACCTTTTTTAAGCATACAGTTCTGTGACTTCAAGTACATTCCTGTTGTGCAGTGGTAACCCCTGTCCATCCACAGAATTCGTCCCACCGACTCCCCAGCCCCTGGCACCCCCATTCTCTTTGTCTCTTTGAATTTGATTCCTCTAGGGACTGCATATAAGTGGGGTCTCATGGTATTTGTCTTCTGAACAAGTTGTGTATTTGTGTTTAAAAAAAAAAAAAGAATGGGCCAGGTGTGGTGCTTGTGGCTGTAATCCTTGCACTCCGGGAGGCTGAGGCAGGAGGATCACTTGAGCCCCAAGAGTTTGAGGTTGCTGTGAGCTAAACTGATGCCACGGCACTCTAGCCCAGGGTAACGGAGTAAGACTCTGTCTAAAATAAAAAAGACATTTCAGGAATGAACTGAGTTCCTATGTAGAGGGCTTCAGGGTAAATTTCTCTTGCTTTGAATCTGAGATTGAGCCCCAAGAGCCTGCCCCTGATAGTAGCTCCCCAGATGGTGCACTCTGTGGTCCTGGTGCTGGCCAGCGGAGGGAGGCCATGGCCCAGGAGTGATGGCCTGCTCACTTGGGTGCGGCTTGTTCCTACAGGCCTTCGGGGCTGTGGAGGCCATTTCTGACCGGATCTGCATACACACCAATGGGCACGTCAGTGTGGAGGTGTCCGCGGAGGACATGCTGACCTGCTGTGGCGGCCAGTGTGGGGATGGGTGAGTCCAGGGTAGAGAATAATGACTTGGGGGACTCCCTGGGGGAGGGAAGTGCTAGAGTCAGGAGTTGTTTCCTTGAGACAGTGTTAGGGACTTGGGGCATCTGGAAGTGGGGCCTGGCTTGGCTGCTGCTTTCTGGGAAGTGCATGTAACCAGGAGGGCCCCACAGATCTGTGCAGACCATGGAGTCCAGGTCTGGTTTTTGTCTCTTGCTTCTTTTCCTGCTCAGGGAAAGGTAATCGCCTTGGGGCCTGTTTCTTTATCTGTAAAAATCTGGATCTCTGGTGCCTGCTAAATTCCAACCAACCTTGGCTGCAGATTAGGAATATCTGGAAGCTGAGAAACAGATATGGCCGGCACAGAGAGTGGAGCTGATAATCCCAGCAAGTGGGGGGAGGCCAAGGTAGAAGGATCTCTTGAGGCCAGGAGTTCCAGACCGGCCAGGGTGCTGTCTCTGCTAAAAGTAATATAAAAAACGAACCAGACATCATGGTACATACCTGTAGTCCTAGCTACTCAGGAGGCCAAGGCAGGAGGATTGCTTGATTCCAGGAGAGAGGCTGCAGTAAGCTGTGATGATGCTACTATCCTCTAGCCTGGGTGGCAAAGCCCCTGTCTCAAGAATTGTGGCGGGCGCCTGTGATCCCAGCTAACTCGGGAGGCTGAGGCAAGAGAATCCTAAGCCCAAGATCTGGAGGTTGCTGTGAGCTGTGATGCCAAAGCACTCTACTGAGGGCGACAAAGTGAGACTCTGTCTAGTGGTTGGAGCCTCACCCAAACCACTTAAGTCAGAGTCATTGGCATTGGGGTTTTTTATAAGTACCTGAGCTTAGGGTTAGGGTTAGGGTTGAGCATCACTGTTCTAGAATGAAAGGCACATCTGACCTACTTTGAAGGAGATATAAATGTGAGAGTTGCATCTTCTCGAGGCGTGGGTGATGCCCTGGGAGGAGCGCATATCTAGGGAGGATGAATTGGGTTGGGGACCAGGAGCACTGTTGTGACAGTTGAGGGCAGTCGGGGGCCCAGGAGTGACCGTGGACTCTCAAACCTCCCTCATGATGAATTTAATCAAAGTCTCTTTTTTGTAGCTGCAACGGTGGCTATCCTGCCGAAGCTTGGAACTTCTGGACAAGAAAAGGCCTGGTTTCTGGTGGGCTCTATGACTCCCATGTAGGTGCGTGCACCCTCGGCCCTGTCTGGCGGGTGGCTGTGTAAGCAGGGAGTCCTGACAGCTTCATGTTCCATTAGAAAGTGAAGGTTGAGGGCAGAGGGCTGGGCTGAGAATAGACAGATGAACCATGCCTTGTGGCAGGACTGAGGGTGCCAGTGCTGCAGACACAGGCTGCCCGGGACGGGGCTCGGTGGGCTTCGTGGGCTGACACCCTCGCCCTGTCCCATTAGGCTGCAGGCCGTACTCCATCCCTCCTTGTGAGCACCACGTCAATGGCTCCCGGCCAGCATGCACGGGGGAGGGAGACACTCCCAAGTGCAGTAAGACCTGCGAGCCTGGCTACAGCCCGACCTACAAAGAAGACAAACACTACGGTGAGGAGGCCCGGGCCACAGGCAGGAAGGGGCTGGGGCTGTGGGAACCCCGGGGGGAGACAGGAAGGAGAATGCACACCTGTCTTATCAGAGAGAGCAGCATTCCCACCCTCATTTTCTGCTTATTCTACCCTGAACTTGGCCTGAACTCTCTGGAGGTAGAAGGTATCAAACCCCTCCATTTTCTTTCTTTTTTTTTTTTTTTGCAGTTTTTGGCTGGTGCTGGGTTTGAACCTGCCACCTCCTGTATATGGGATTGGCGCCCTACTCCTTTGAGCCACAGGCGCCGCCCAAACCCCTCCATTTTCAAGGAAGTGACATGCCCAGGGTACCCAGCTTCATGCTCACTGCTCCTTGTCATTACACCCTCCGGGAAGCCTTCCCTGAGCTCCCCTGGCTGGGCAGGTCCCCTGAATGCACAGCCCCCCTGGAGGCCCGAGGCCCTCGACAGATAAGTGTCTGATGAGGCAGGGGCCCTCTCACCCGCACCTTGGTTCATCTTCCAGGATACACTTCCTACAGTCTCCCCACCAACCAGTGGGAGATCATGGCTGAGATCTACAAAAACGGCCCTGTCGAGGGAGCCTTCTCCGTGTACTCGGATTTCCTGTTGTACAAATCGGGTGCGTGCCCATTTCTGACAGCAGCGGCGGGTGGAGGTTTGAGGGGGAGGGTTCTGAGCTCAGGTGCCATGGTGGTGCAGGTGGACCAGCAGGACCTGCCTGGGCAGAAAGGCAAGGAGCTGGGGAGGGCTGCTGTCTCCTTGCCAGCTGCCCTTGCAGGCTTGCCCGTACCAGGTACCCAAGACTCCCTGTGACCACCGCTTAGCCTTTTCCACCCGCCAGTCTCCCTGCTTCCCCGCAGGCAGCTTTCCCAGGCTCCCTGCTAGTTCCTTTTGACACATCTTTTCTGTGAAGCCTGCCCCTCCCTGGCAGTGGGCCACTCCTCGAGATCACCTCCACGTCTTCCCTTGCTTTGTCAGCGCATTGGTGTTAGGGTGGCAGGTCTTTGGTGTCTGGACTAAGTGACACGTTTTATTCATCTGGACCTTTGCAAAGGCTCATTATTCTGCCTAACACCCAGGGGCCGATGCTGTGGGGACGCAAACCAAGTAAGTCCTGTCCCCAGGGCCTCAGCAACCCTGTTCCAGATGAACTCTGCTTACTGCTACTGCCCCATTCACTTTCCACTCGATTGAAAACTCGAAAGCCCCCAACCCTTAAGGCACAAGCATTGGACGAAGGAAGATGGTCCGGCAAGAGACTTAATACTGTAAAGATGGTGGTCCTTAGGGCAGCCCCCACCCATACTGGTAAAAGCTGCAGTTCCAGCCAGCAGGGATGCCCCTGGGAGACCTGGCTGGGCAGCCTGGGAGTCCATATCCAGCATGGCTCCCGCACAGCCATCAGCCCTTCCTCTCCTGTTTCTGCAGCACGCTCTGGAACAGCACATTCACAGCTCCACAAATCATGTGACCCTTTTAACAAACCCTTATGTGGAATCCCCAGTATGTAAAAGAGATCCCTGGTCACTTAGTATTAAATTTAGTCCATAAACTAGAATGTATTTATCAGGACTTTTATTTTCAAAAATCACCCAACAAGCATATTTTTTGGACTTCATTTAATCCCCCAATGTCATGGGAGCCCCCAGAACCTTCTGCTGGGACACCAGGCTTCTAGCACTTCTCTGGAGTAGGACAGGTCCCTTGTGGAACCTGTCTTTCCTGGCTAGGGGTGTCCTGTGGAGTTGGGCATGTGGGAGGGAGGTGGGGCCGTGGCCCAGCCTCAGTCCCGGATTTCCCCCTCAGGAGTGTACCAGCACCTGACTGGAGACATGATGGGCGGTCATGCCATCCGCATCCTGGGCTGGGGGGAGGAGAACGGCACCCCCTACTGGCTGATTGCCAACTCCTGGAACACTGACTGGGGTGATGGTGGTAAGTGGCAACCCCCTTCCTGCCAAGAATAGGGACTCGGAGCCAGAACAGTGGCCACCCCAGCCTTCTCTGTTCTCCTGGCTGCAAGGGCCCAGGCCCTAGGCTGAGGCTGGGCTATGACTTCTTCACCAGGGCAGAGTCTCTGAGCCCCAGACCACGTGGTGCCTGCCACAGCTCTCACTGACCCGGCTGCCTTGTCACAAAGGGTGACTCGGGGGTCCATGGAGGAGGTGTCCACAGCTGCCTCAAGGGCTCATGGTGTTCAGGGTTGGACTACTGGGAAAATCCTAAGAGCCACCAGGTCTTGGTGACTTACTTCTGTCTTTTAGGAATGAGTCCAAATACATGGACAGGGTTAAAACCCAAGACTTTTTTTTTGTAGAGACAGTCTCATTTTATCGCCTTCGGTAGAGTGCTGTGGTGTCACACAGCTCACAGCAACCTCCAGCTCCTGGGCTTAGACGATTGTCTTGCCATAGCCTCCTGAGTAGCTGGGACTACAGGCGCTCGCCACAACACCCGGCTATTTTTTTGTTGCAGTTTGGCCATGGCCGGGGTTTGAACCCGCCACCCTTGGTATATGGTGCTGGCACCCTACCCACTGAGCTACAGGCACCACCCAAAACCCAGGAATGTTTTTAAAGCATCTTTCTTTTCTTTCCCAGGCTTCTTTAAAATCCTCAGAGGACAGGACCACTGTGGGATCGAATCAGAAGTGGTAGCTGGCATCCCACGCACTGAACAATACTGGGAAAAGATCTAACCTGTTGCGGGCCTGTCTGGCCGGTCCTGGAAGTTGTTCCCTAAATTTAGCCAACTGAGCTGAGGTGGGGTTAGAAATGTCTTTTATTCCTTGAATTTACATAAGATACAAGAGGTTTTAGAGGGGCCCTGAAGGACTGGATTGAGCTAAACCTTGCATCTGGCATCCAAGCTGTCTTCCCAGGTAATGTACCCCTGTCCAGGTACCTCCCAGCTTGTTCACTGGGCTAATGGCCATATGCAGCATCAGACTCGGGAATCCTCTACTAAGCGCGGTGCACCTCCCTTCCCCAGCTAGTGCTGTGGTGGTGCCTGGGCCCCTCTCACCACGTGTCTGCAGGAAGCAAGGCTGGTGCCTGGGAACGAGGAGCCCTAACAGGTGCCCCCCGTCAGAAGTACCTCTGAGCATACAGCTTTCTAGACTTGCTATAGGTTCAGGGAGGTGTGGCAGCCCTTCCACCAAGGGCCTTGCCTCTACTGAGCTTTGCAATGTTGCAAACCTTCTCTGGTCTTGTCCTTGGCATGATTCTTTTTTAATAAAAGTTTTATTTTTTTGCGCACCTAAGCTGATCATGTGAACGAACAAGTCTAACAGTTGGAAGAGCGCTGACGCTTTTGCAGATCACCTCCTGAAGGTGTGGCTTAAAGCAAAACAGTCCTGGAGACTTGCTCTGACCTCCCGGCCTATCCAACCACTACCAGAACAGGACTAGCTGGGGAGAAACTAGCTTCTACTGTTTCCTAAAAATCACTGCTTCACCCTGTCAATTTAACAAGGAATGTCTGTGCCAATAAAAGGTTTCAAACTTCACCTCGAGTCTGCTCTGATGAGTGTCAGATCGTTTGTCACAGCTTGTAGGCTTCCAAAGTGCTGTTTGCACCCCTGGAATCATGTGGTATGTGGTCCTGGAACTGGTGCCCTGTGGCTCCTGCAGCCTCCTTTTAACTTCTCACTGCTCCAACTGTGTTCTCAAACCATGGCTTCTGCCGCTCCGTATCCTGTTAGCTATAAATAGTGGCAGCCTGAGAATTCTGCCCACAAGAGCACAGGGATGTATCTTGAGTAATCTCACATGGCCAAGATGCCATCCCACGACAGGGCCACGTCCGTCTCCCTTGGAACCCTGGTGTTGGTGTGGGCTGGGGCCAGAACCTGTGTATGGTGTTCTGAGGGTTTACCACTGGTTTACGCTGTTGGTCAAGAACATTCCTTTGCCTAGTCCTGGTGAGAATGATAATGCAGTACACCAGCGCCCATCCCGCTGGGCCTGTCCAGATACCTCAGTCTTTCCCTTCCCTAGCTCAGCACTGGAGATGGGATAGCTCTGAAAGCACTGTAAGTTTAACTTCCAATGACCCAGAAGTTAGGAATCTGAAGCTTCATCAAATAAACTTTCAAACCCCAGTGAATGTTTTAGGAAAACTTGGTGACACGTATTCATCCTAGTACTTATAAAATGCTTAATGAGGCCGGGCAAGGTGGCTCATACCTGTAATCCTAGCACTCTGGGAGGCCAAGGCAGGAGGATCACTTGAGCTCAAGAGTTCAAGACCAGCCTGAACAAGAGCGAGACCCATCTCTACTAAAAACAGAAAAATTAGCCAGGCATCATGGTGGGTGCCTATAGTTCCAGCTAGTGAGGAGGCTGAGGCAGGAGGATCACTTAAGCCCAAGAGTCTGAGGTTGTGAGCTATGATGACACCACAGCACTCAAAAGAAAAACTGCATAACAAGGGTTACCAAAGCCACGAGTTCATAATCACTTTATTCTTACAATTTCAATTAGAATACATTCATAACTTCAATCAAGTTCTGACATAGCTCTCCCTCTCCCAAACTGAGTTGAAAGATTATTGCCATGCTGTTCCCCCCACAAGCAGCCCCATGTACCCACCTACAACTCCATCCCTGCCCCTAGCTGGGCTGCACTACATGAAGTGGCAGAATGAGGCATGGGGCATCTTCACAGCCACATGAAGGAGACTGTGAGACTCGCCTTGAAATGCACATAGTTGGACTGGGTCTCCGTACTTTTAATAAACCTCAAACAACCTGTTTGTTGATCGCCACTCTCATCACTGTGCAATTCAGTAGTTAGAGGGCCTTCCTGAGATGACAGCAGCAGGTGACAGTTCAAGTTTAGACTGAACAAAGGTAGGCAGTTCACCTCTCCAACACGTGGAGAGCCACACTCAGGAAGTGACCCACAGACTAGCATGCTGCCATCACCTGGGAGCTGCTACAAACGCAGTGAGAGAACATGGGGCCTCTGGACAAGACCCCAGGTGATCCCAGGTACACACAAGCTTTTGGGCAGTGGTCTTCCAGTTGCTCCCCTGACCAGCACCACGTGTATCACCTGAGGCCTTGAGAGGAATGCAAGTTCCCAGGCACCACCAGTCCTGCTGCATCATAAATGGTCCCAGCAATCAGACAAGTTTAATACACGTACCAAAGTTTGAGAGCCACAGCCTTAGAGCTGTTTCCAAAACTGCAAAGAATAATCTAGAATACCATTACTTAGCAGATGCCTGGCTCCCCTTCTTCCCCACACTCCCCCAAGCACCAGGAAGTGGCTCAGCAGGTGGAAGGGGAGCTCCAGGAAGCCCTCCAGGCCCTGGAGGGCAGGCTGCCTCCTGCTCCCAGCTGTTTCTGACCAGGTCTCTTATTCTCAACCCCTACATTCAGGTGGGTCAAGATGCTCCTCTGAGGAAAACTTAAAATACGCCACATCTAAGTGGGAACCAGACAAAATGTCAGGGATGCTATAAACTAATTACATTAGAGGTGGGCAGTAGACAGTAGGGCTGCCAGGGTCAGCAAACAGAAATACAGGATGCCCAAATACTTGAACTTTGGATAAGTAAGTTTTTAATATAAATGCATCCCATGCAATATATGGGGTATAATTCTCCTAAAAAATAGAATTGTTTATCTGAAGTTCAAGTTTAACTGGGTATCGTGTATTTTATCTGACAACCTCAGAGAAGCTACTCAGAAGGCAAACAGACTTTCAAAGAGCCTCAGAATGGAATGAGAGCTAAGATCTCTGTACAAGTCAGTGGTAACAGGAAAAAATTGCAGTTTCACAGCTGAAAGAGATCACCTACACTCTGAGCTGAGAGAGAAGCTTCCAGTATGTCCACCTCAGACCCAGGCTCTTCCCACCACGTTGTCTTTTAAATCTCCCAAGTTTTTTTTTTTTTTTCCTCAAGCAAGTTTTGATGCTTAAGTTATTATAGCTGTTTGTGCTCCATATGGCAGGTTACATGGGCTTCAGCATTGTGATAAACTTGTCCTGAGCTGAGCCTTCCTGGTCCACACCAAGCCAATTGTCTCAGAGGCATCAGTGCACAGGAAGAGCATCAGCGCGTTTGTAATGATGCTGAGCCAGTGATTGTCACCAATGGGCTGTAGCAGAAGAGACTGTAAGCTAGGTGTCTACAGCATTAATGTTCTAGAACACTGAGTTTCAATCTGGGACGTGTCCTCCTCACCCACGCTGGAATCTCAGTGAGCCTCTTGGTGCACCACACCCCCTGCCATGCTGGGCCCAGAGGTAAAACTCCACGGCAGAATCCAGCTAAGGACCATTCAGCTTTCAAACCAATCACCTGGAAGCATCCTTTACCTTTCTTGAGAATTTAGTGAATAAGCTGGTAACTTAAAATAAGAAAAAAAGCTGGGGGCCGGGGGTGGGGTGGGGGTGTGTGTGGATTCTGAATGCAGCTAAGAGAATCCACCCAAAGTAGAGTGGCCAGCAGGGCAAGAGAAGGCAGCCTGCTCACTCACAGCAGTCCTGTGGAGTCCGCCAGACACGCCACTCCTGGGACTGTCCGCACTGACTTCATGTGGCTGCACATGGCCACTCATCCCTTACTCACTCCATTCTCTTCTCTTTTTTTTTTTTTTTTTTTTGTAGAGACAGAGTCTCACTGTACCGCCCTCGGGTAGAGTGCCGTGGCGTCACACGGCTCACAGCAACCTCTTAACTCTTGGGCTTACGCGATTCTCTTGCCTCAGCCTCCCGAGCAGCCGGGACTACAGGCGCCCGCCACAACGCCCGGCTATTTTTTGGTTGCAGTTTGGCCGGGGCTGGGTTTGAACCCGCCACCCTCGGCATATGGGGCTGGCGCCCTACTCACTGAGCCACAGGCGCCGCCCTCTTCTCTTTTTTTTTTTTGTAGAGACAGAGTCTCACTTTATTGCCCTTGGTAGAGTGCTATGGCGTCACAGCTCACAGCAACCTCCAGCTCTTGGGCTTAGGAGATTCTCTTGCCTCAGCCCCCAGAGTAGCTGGGGCTACAGGTGCCTGCCACATGCCCAGCTATTTTTTTGTTGCAGTTTGGCCGAGGCTGGGTTCAAACCTGCCACCCTCGGTATATGGGGCCAGTGTCCTACTCACTGAGCCACAGGCGCCGCCCCTCACTCCCTCCATTCTTGACCTCCACCCTTCTCAGGGCCATGTAAGTTTCCAAGTGAACTGCACCTGGCAAACACACAGGGTAACTGGATTCTTTTTTTTTTTCAGTTTTGAACCCACCACCTCCAGCATATGGGGCCGGTGCCCTACTCTTTTGAGTCACAGGCGCCACCAGTAACTGAATTCTTTATCACAAAAATTTCCTTGGCCGAGCACTGTGGCTCTTGCCTGTAACCCCAGCATCTTAGGAGGCTGAGGCAGGAAGATCTCTAGGGGCCAGGAGTTTGAGACCATCCTGGGCAACATAACAAGACCCTGGGGTGGCGCCTGCGGCTCAACGGAGTAGGGTGCCAGCCCCATATGCTGGAGGTGGCGGGTTCAAACCAGCTCAGCCAAAAACTGCAAAAAAAAAAAAAAAAAAAACATAACAAGACCCTGTCTCTACAGGAAAAAAAAAAACCTAGCCGGGCATGGTGGCACACAACTGTAGTTCCAGTTACTTGGGAGGCTGAGGTGGGAGGACTGCTTGAGCCCAAGGGTACTGAGTTGCAGTGAGGTGAAACAGTGCCACTGCACTCTAGCCTGAGCATCAGAGCAAGACCCTATCTCTCAAAGAATTTTTAAAAAAAATTTTAAAAAGTAAGAAAAATCTCTCCCCCAAAATGTGCATCTTTACTGAGGCAAATCACAACAGGGCCAGAAACGATCCTGCTGTTTCCTCCTGAAAGCTGAACTCCTTTCAAATGAGAAAATACCTAATACCCAGAATTTTATTCCATGGGCGTATTACCTAGAACATTCATTTACTCCACTCAAACCAATTAAAGAAAACAAAATCAGGAGAAAATTCTCTTCACTTTCTACTATGATGAATAGTCAAAGGTTGCTTCGAATTAAGTACATTTAATTATAATTCTAGCTGATTTACACTAAATAAGACCTCGTGACAGTCCCCCATGCAAGCATTTCACCTAATCCGCAGCACAGAATGCTCTGCCGTCAGCACAAGCAGCGAAGTGGACACCACCCCGAGGACCAGGCTGCAGAGGGCGCGGCAGCCTTTCCTTTGCATTTCATATTCTCCTCAGCTGTATCTCAGCATCCTATAGGTTGCAGCTTTCTCTTAGGTGGGGATTAAAATGGAAGGAAAAAAAATAAAAGGAAGCCAACATCCATCCTTGAAGAAAAAGTAAATCCATTTCGTGGTGAACCTCAGCTTCCAGACAAATGCAAATCAGTGTTCCCCAGTCTGAACATAGTCTTCTGTGACCTGCGACAGTGTGCTCAAATACTGCCAGCTCAGGGCAGCCAAGAGCATGACAAAGGACAGGTAGATGGGGGAGTAGTGGCTTCGGGAGATCAACTGACAGTTGGGAAGATTCTGTGTCCTGATGGTGGAGATGATCTGCCTTGTTTTACTAGAAGATGGGTCAGAGTCGGGGATCCTGTGATAAATCTGTTAAAGAGAGAGGAAAGACTGGAAGTGGTACGTACATATTGTACACGAGGTTCTTCATAAACATTTTCTTTGGTTACTTCTTAGAACAATTCTCAAAAGGTAGGTATTTTGTGCATATTTTACCAATGAGGAAACTGAGGCTCAGACAAATGAAAGGAACTGACCTAAAGCTACCCCAAGAAAGCCGCCCGATGAGGCAGGGATGTCAGCCTGGGCCTGACAACCACAAAGCCTGTCCTTCAGAGCACCCAGGAGGCACCAGGGTGCTCACTGCACTCCAGAGCGCCCCAGACCCTTGAGGGCCCCCCCATGCCACGCTGATCTTCACACCCCCAAAAGCTTAGTCCCGGGCATGCAGCAGGTGTCCAGTTCACTTGTGCTGACACAGTAACATGGAGAGAAGGAAAGATACTGCAAAGATGGGGCAAAAGCAACTTAGGAAAACAAGGTGGCCTGTGCTAAGGGCCACAGCTCAATGAGGGACGAAGCATAGACACAGGGACTCCTAGGAGCCACCCTGGAGTCCTTCCTGAAGCTCCACTGCCCTCTCTGTCAAGCCTCCATTATGTACAGACTCCACCTCTTCCTCTACATCCCAAGCAATGCTGCTGAGGCCAGGTCCTCAGTGCCTGTGATCGGACGTCCTCCAAGGTGAGTTCCTGCATCTAAGCTTGACACTGAAAACCTTGTCTGTCCTCCATACTGTCACTACAGAGATCTAAAACCTCTGCGTGGCATCTGCAGGGCTCCCTGTCACCTGCAGTATCCTGACCTTTGCAGCATACAGCACATGGCAGTGCAAAGCTGCCTGTGGCCCAGGCCCAGTGCACCCCCCTCCACCAGCTCTCACTACCCCCAAGTCTCAACTCCAGTGTTTTGCTTTCTAGAAAACCTTCCTGCATCTCCAGGATGGGCTAAGAGCCACCCTCTTGGACAGACTCCTAGCTTACCACTTACAAATAAAATGGTTTAATTGCAGTTGTCCCCACCTGTCTCATTCCCCATTTTTTTTTTTGAGACAGAGTCTCATTATGTCACCCTTGGTAGAGTGCCGTAGCGTCACAGCTCACAGCAACCTCAAACTCTTGGGCTTAAGTGATTCTCCTGCCTCAGCCTTCCAAGTAGCTGGGACTACAGGCACCCACCACAATGCCTGGCTATTTTTTTTGTTGTAGTTGTCATTGTTGTTTAGCTGGCTCAGGCCGGGTTCAAACCTGTCAGCCCTGGTGTATGTGGCCAGCGCCCTACCCACTGAGCTACAGGCACCAAGCCTCGTTGCCTATTTTGTCCCTAGCCTAACGCTGCCTGTATCCAGCAGGCCCTTGATAAATGTTTACTGAATGAGGCTGGGCACAGTGGCTCACGGCTATAATCCCGCACTCTGGGTGAAGCTGAAGGATCCCTTAAGCTCTGAAGTTTGAGACCAGCCTGAGCAAAAACAAGAGCAAGACCCATCTCCACAATAAAAAACAAACTAACAAACAAACAAAAACAGAAAAATCGGCCGAGTGTGGTAGTGCATGCCTATAATCCTAGCTACTTGGGAGGCTAAGGTAGGAGCCCAGGACTTTGAGGCTGCAGTGAACTAAAGTGAGGCCATTGCCCTCTAGCCTGTGTGACAGAGTGAGACCCTATCTAAAAAAAAAAAAAAAAAAAAATTTGCAAAACTAACACATTCTCTGAACTATCCATTGTGTAAAATGTTTCTAATTTATATAAGATAGAGAAAACAGTGCCTGAAAGGATACCGTTCCTTCTACTTTAGAAAGGTAACTGAACCCCTTGAAATAGGGGTTAGTGGCACAGGCTCTGAAATGGAACAAACTGGGGTCCAAATTATGGTTTTACCCATGAGGTTGGGGCCTCAAGGTTCTCAGAGATGACTAGAACCCCCATACTCTGTCACACCAGGCATATAGATGCTCAAAAGAAGTGCTGGCCATATGGCAAACTGGACATACTCACTGGCAGTAACTTTTTGGTCATTAGCTAAATACTTCCTTCTAGTCATTAAAGGAATTTTAGAACTTTCCTTTTTTTTTGAGACCGAGTTTCACTTTGTCACCTTCGGTAGAATGCCATGGCCTCATAGCTCACAACAACCTCAAACTCCTGGGCTTAAGTGATTCTCTTGCCTCAGCCTCCCAAGTAGCAGGGACTACAGGTGCCCACCACTACACCCGGCTATTTTTAGAGACAAGGTCTCATTCTGGTCTTGAACTTGAGAGTTCAGGCAATCCACCCACCTTGGCCTCCCAGAGTGCTAGGATTACAGGTGTGAGTCACCACACCCAGTCTCTAGGGATTTTTCTAAAGACTTGGTCTTCCGGGCGGCGCCTGTGGCTCAGTGAGTAGGGCGCCGGTCCCATATGCCAGAGGTGGCGGGTTCAAACCCAGCCCCTGCCAAAAACCACAAAAAAAAAAAAAAAAAAAGACTTGGTCTTCCCTCAGACCTTCTATAGGTGCCTCTGGTAGAAATGGTGATGTCCACATGGTGGCTCATCAGCACCATCCCTGGCCACTAGTCCCCTGATGACAGTAGCTCCCACCCCTGCCAGTTATAATAATCAAAAATGTTTGCAGACGCTGCCCACTGTGCGCTGGGGGCAAATCACTTCCATTTGGGAACCACTGCTCTAGGGCCTACAAACTGGAGAGAGTTCTAGACTCTAAGTTTTTTTAACCTAGTCAAATATTACACCCTCTATAGTTGGGAGACCTAACTTGAGCAGGTATATTTTGTTTTATAGGCTGGTTCGGGCATTTGAAATAAAATTTTCAGAAAAAAAATTACAACTTTTCAGAAGTAATTATAACAAGATGGCTTTCCTTTGCCTAAATTCCCTACTGTGGTTTCTTAATGGCGGCCTGTGGTGCAATGGAAAGTACTAGACTCAGAGTCAGGACACACAGATTGGAATGTGAGAGCCACTCAGTCACGTGCTGCAACAGCACACGCAGCCTCAACATCACAGTCCTCATCCATGAATAAAAAGCTCAGCTGGACTCCAGTATCATTCTCTAGCTCAAAAAATATGATAGCCTTGCTTACCTCCTCTTACCAGAGCCTGTTCTGGTATTATCACTGTGCAGCTCTCAACAATTGGCTCAACTCCTGTGCTCACCCTCTTTTCCTAGTAAAGGATACAGATTCCTGCCTCTTTAGCTCATAGCACAGTGAGTTGTTAGGGTCATCTAATACCCAGACACCAGGTGTTTAAATAGTTACATTATTTAAATTAAAAAAGCAGCTACAAATTATCCATGTAGTTAACTAAAAACCCACCTCTTCCATGTACTGGTATATTATAGCTTTCACAGCAGGCATGTTGGTGGCATCCATCATTAGGGTCACTGCTTGTCCTTTTCGAATCTTCACCACCCCTTTGAACACCTGCTGATTATTGTAACAGGCAGCCAAAGTAGCAATGGCCATTACCTACAGATAACAGGTAGAGAATCTTAAAGTATTCTATAGTTTAGCCACAAAAGTTCCATTTTATCTGGGAAAAACAAACACAAGTAGATCCAACATTTTCCATGCTAGAGCGATGGCTTCTTAGATATGAAATACATACAACAGAACCTGTGTAAGGTGACCACCCAAGGGCTGTAAAGCTGGTCGGCATCTGGAGGTGGTCAACATAAGGAACTAGCCCAACTGCACTGATACAGCAGACACGTGGTGCAGGTTGGTCCATGAAAATTAGGTCAACATGAGGAGGTGTTCAATAAAGGGAGGCTCTACTGTACTTCAAAGTATTATCTGAAAAGCATTTTTTATTTCAGCTTTTCTATTTTTCCTACAAAAACATTAATTCATTGTATATTTAAAAATAACACTGGAGGAGGGACCAGAAGGGAAGTGATTGCCTATGCTCAAAGGTAAATTATTTCTAGGATAAATAGAAACCCAAGATGGGCATACAGATTTTATTTCAATCACCCTTCAAAATTGATCACTAGAATAAGATCAAGCCAAATTTCCAAATTAGTCAAATCCGATGATTTTCTTTACTTATTTAATATCCAAAATAACTGGCAAATGTGATTAAAAAGAGTAAGCTTCTCATCTAGAGAATTGAGGGGCTAGGTCCACAGGATCAGGTTTTATTATCTTGAGTCTAGGAAAAGGACAGCAGTAACTGGGAGCTTAGACTTTTGACAACAGGTTCCACCTAAGTTGTACCCAGCATTCCCCACAAATCTAAGCCAAAGCTCTCAACTTAATTGTGGAGACAAGGATCTAACCAGTCTAGAATAGCTGCGGAAAGAAGAGTAAATCTAGAAGCAAAGTTCTGGAAAGGATCAGACTTTAGCTTGAAGTTGAGCTGAGCGTGGTGGCTGGAAGGAAGGGGGTTCCCTGAAACCCCCAGCACAAGAAGATCACCTGGAGTCATTTCTTTATGAAGTCATATCCTTGGATACAGCAGAGCAAAATCTCCTTTACCCCATCCCCTACTTCTCATACACTCCAATACGAGTCCCGTGTCATACCTGTGGAATAGCACAGAAGTTAAACACACTCTGGTTTCTGAGTCTGGAGAGGTAAGTGATGACATCTGGGATGTGGTGTAGGGCATTGGTGATAAGTTCATTCAGGCACTGCACAGCCAAGTCAATATTCTCTGGCTTAGCAAAATCCCCCAGCTTCTTGACATACTTGCCCCAAACCTAGGTAGATAAGAATATTAAAGAACAAGTCAATATGTGCAGAGAATTGACAAACAATATGAACAGATCTTTGTGGGTAAGAATTATGATTTACAGTAAAGTCTCTCTTAGCTACTGATTCATTGTTCACCAATCTCACGTCCATTTTAAGCTCTATCCAGTAGCTATTTATGACTTCAGTGAGGGCTCAATCGGAACTACCAGTGAGGGAGCACATGAAGTATTCAGGAAGTGTCCCTTAGGGGACCATTAGCGCAGCATGTACGAGGCAATACCTTGAGAACCTCACACTAAAGAGGTCTCCTGTTAGAGCACTGGTCTATGCCTGAAAAAACAGCCAGCTGTATACAAAGTCAGCTACAAAAGAACCGCAGGTTAAATATTAAACAGCCTCAGAACGGCCAGAGCTCATCGATTACTATCACATTCCTGACTGTGGTAAAATGCTGAACACATCTGGGGAAACGTGCTAAGTCGACACTCTGAGCACATTGCCTCCCTGAATCCTGATAAGAGGGAAGTAAAATAACCCCCTCAACTCCGACAGTGGGATTTGGTTTGAGGACTTTTAGCAATACTATTTAGAGGATTTTCTGAAGCTTGCAAATAATTTACTTGGATTCTTGAGTAATTCTTTTTTATTTTTTTGAGACAGTGTCGTAATATCATAAATATCATGGCTTACAGCAATCTCAAATTCCTGGGCTTGGGCAATCCTCAGACTCCCGAGTAGCTGGGACTACAGGCACCCACCACGTGCACAGCTAGTTTTTCTATTTTTAGTAGAGATGCGGTCTCACTCGTGCTCAGGCTGGTCTCAAGCAATTCACCTGCCTCAGCTTCAGCGTGCTAGAACTACAGGTGTAAGGCACTGCCCTGGCCTATTCTTAGGTAATTCTATGTCCCCCCTCAGTACAGTGCTGTGGCGTCACAGCTCATAGCAACCTCCAACTGTTGGGTTCAAGCGATTCTCTTGCCTCAGCCTCCCAAGTAGCTGAGACTACAGGTGCCCACCACAACATCTGGCTATTTTTTGTTGCAGTTGTCATTGTTATTTAGCTGGTCCGGGCTGGGTTCGAACCCGCCAACCACAGTGTATGTGGCTGGTGCTGTAACCTCTGTGCTATGGGAGCTGAGCCTTTTTGTGTGTGTGTGTGAGACACAGTCTCACTATGTCGCCCTGGGTAGACTGCTATGATGTCACAGCTTACAGCAACCTCAAACTCTTGGACCCAAGTGATTCTCTTGCCTCAGCCTCCCAAGCAGCTGGGACTACGGGCGCCTGCCACAACACCTGGCTTCTTAGGTAATTCTTAAGCTTCCTAAAAGTAATGCTTATTTTTTAGGAACCTTACACATTCTTCAAAATAATTGACCAGGTGGGGATTTTACTGTAAGTCAAATTTGTTATCCATTCTTTCTCTCAAATGGATGATACTTAGATTGTTTGGCAGAACCTGGAGAAAACAGTTAACAAACCTCCACATATTCATCATACTCATCCAGCTTCAACAACTGATATGAGGCCAATCTTATTCCATCTACATCTCCCACTCCTACGTTATTTTATAAAGCCCTGAAATGGCCAGGTGCGGTGGCTCACACGCCTATAATCCCAGCACTCTGGGAGGCTAAAGCAGATGGATTGCCTAGCTCACAGTTTCGAGACCAGCCTGAGCAAGAGCAAGACCCCATCTCTAAAAACAGCCGGGCATTGTGGTGGGAGCCTGTAGTCCCAGCTACTCAGGAGGCTGAGGCAAGAGAATCGCTTGAGCCCAAGAGTCTGAGGTTACTGTAAGCTATGATACCATGGCACTCTACCAGGGGCAACAAAATGAAACTCAGTCTCAAAAAAAAAAAAGAAAAAATTTAAAAAATTTAAAAATAGCTGGGCGTTGTGGCAGGTGCCTGTAATCCCAGCTACTTGAGAGGCTGAGGCAAGAGGACCGCTTCAGCCCAAGAGTTTGAGGTTGCTGTGAGCTATGACACCACAGCACTTTACTGAGGGCAACAAAGTAAGACTCTGTCTCCACCCCCCAAAAAAAACTCTTACAATCAAATATAAAAGACACTAACTGTTATCAATATGTAAGAAATATGGGAAATTACTGGGTCTTTCCTATCTACCAGAGTACCCAGAATCATCAACATAAAGATTGAGGGTGAGCATAAAACTGAGACTAAATCGGGGGGCCGGGAGCTATAGTAAGTAGTGAACCTTTGACATGACACCTTAGGTATAAATCCAACCACAAAAACTAGGAAATTGGGCTACCAGATGCAAACAGATTTTTAATCGTCTTCAGTGATCCTATTTGGTGACGGTGTGGTATTGTCACTATTTGGAGACTGCAGGATGTGTAATGTAGGAAAAAGCAAATGAACAGGGCCGGGTGGAGCGGCTCACACCCATAATCCGAGCCCTCTGTGAGACTGAGGCAGGTGGATCACCTGAGCCCAGGAGTTTGAGACCAGGCTGATAAAGAGTGAGACCCCGTCTTTATGGAAAATAGAAAAACTAGCTGGGCTTTGTGGTCGGCACCTGTAGTCCCAGCTACTCAAGAGGGTACAACAAGTGGATCACCTGAGCTCAAGAGACTGAGGTTGCTGTGAGCTCTGATGATGCCGCACTCAACCCAGAGAGACAGAATGAGACTATCTCAAAAAAAAAAAAAACAAAAACAAAAAAAGGAAATAAGTAATTATGAGATATGCTATCATCTCCTGTTTCTCTGAGAAATATGAGTCTTAGTGAGGAAGAAATGAGGTAGAGATGTAATATGCACCAGATCAGGTAACAATCCTACAGTCCTGAGTTTAAACTGGAAATCCCATCATCAACTTACAAGGTATTTTGGCTTTAACAATACATACACACTCACACACGCAGCCCAGCCTAAGATATTTTAGCTTTAAAAATACACACACACTCACACTTTCTCACACACACACAGACCATGAGGTTCAGCTTTAAAAATATATACAGACTCAGGTATACACACAGACAGAACAGCCCAAGAGTAATGGGCATTCCCAGTGCCCAGACTGTGGTCTTGAGAAACTGTTTTCCATGAAAAGAATCCTGAGCTGCTAGAACAGCGGTTCTCAACCTGTGGGTCACAACACCTTCTTAACGATGAAAATACACTGCGGCATTAGGAAGGTTGAGAACCACTGTTCTAGAAGAAATGCCCCACTGGAAGGATTCAATCACCATATATTATATGATTCCATTTTTATGAAATGTCCAGAAGATTTATTTATTAAGCATTCTGTGCTACAGTTTATCTCATTTTATTCCCAGCACTACCCTATGGTATAAACTATTCCATCTCATGGATAAAGGAGTGGGTCAGAAGAACGAGGGTCTGTGTCTCTGTGCAGGACTGGGGAGCTCATGCTCATGGATTACACAGAAAGAGGGTCTGTGTCTCTGTGCAGGACTGGGGAGCTCGTGCTCATGGATTACACAGAACGAGGGTCTGTGTCTCTGTGCAGGACTGGGGAGCTCATGCTCATGGATTACACAGAACAAGGGTCTGTGTCTCTGTGCAGGACTGGATTACGAGCCCTGGGTGGATGTTGTCTGTGAGACAGTGTGGGTGGTGGTCAGGCCTGGCCTGCGAGCCGGGAGACTGACACTTTACTTCCAGGGCACCCAGACTCATCGGGTATGTCCTTAGACAAGCCCCCTCCTTTCTCTGAGCCCTGATACCACGAAAAGAGGGACAGACAAGAACTGTTTCTCCAACTTGGGTACACATGAGTCACCTGGGAAGCTTTAGAGCTATCTAAGCTCAGGGTAGTTTAAAGTTGAATTTTTTCTTATTAAGAATATGACTGAGCATCGTTTTAGATTTTATTAAGAATGAGTTCTATGGCTCGGTGCCTATAGCTCAGTGGATAGGGCACCAACCACATACACCAGAGCTGGTGGGTTCGAACCCAGCCCAGGCCTGCCAAACAACAATAACTACATCCTAAAAACAGCCGGGCATTGTGGGTGCCTGTAGTCCCAGCTACTTGGGATGCTGAAGCAAGAGAATCGCTTGAGGTTTGAGCCCAAAAGTTTGAGGTTGCTATGAGCTCTGACACCACAGCACTCTACCAAGGACAACAAAGTCAGACTCTGTCTCAAAAAAAAAAAAAAAAAGAGAAAACAATTTAAATGATTTATTAAAGTGGCTCGGCACCCGTAGCACAGAGGTTACAGCACCAACCACATATACCAAGGCTGGCGGGTTCAAACTCGGCCCAGGCCAGCTAATCAACAATGACAACTGAAACAGAAAATAGCCAGGCATTGTGGCTGGTGCCTGTAGTCCCAGCTACTAGGGAGGCTGAGGCAAGAGAATTGCTTAAGCCCAAGAGTTTGAGGTTGCTGTGAGCTGTGACGCCACTGCACTCTACCAAGGGTGGCATAGTGAGACTCTCTCTCAAAAAAAAGTTAAATAGTTTGTTTTCAGAGACTGTCTAAAATTATTTTCACCCCCCAAATCTGAGTCTGTTACCTCTTGAGGCCAAAACTCTCTTCCTTCCTGCTGGTCTTCCAAATAATCTCGAATGATGTTTGTTTTCTGAAGAAACAGGCCCATCGAGTTGGCACGTTCTACATCTTCACCCACTAAAGGGTCTTCAAACTCTGAGGCCGAGAAGAGACGCGAAAGGCCAATTCCCACCAGCCCGGCAACATAGTGACAGTACTGTAAAAGATTTTTAAAGTGCTTTAGTAATGAAATCTACTAAAACGTAGTTACTAGAGATCAGGAACTACAAAAATATCAGGTTCCATGGGCGGCACCTGTGGCTCAGTGAGTAGGGCGCCAGCCCCATATGCCGAGGGTGGAGGGTTCAAACCCAGCCCCGGCCAAACTGCAACCAAAAAATAGCCGGGCGTTGTGGCGGGCGCCTGTAGTCTCAGCTACTCAGGAGGCTGAGGCAGGAGAATCGCCTAAGGCCAGGAGTTGGAGGTTGCTGTGAGGGCAATAAAGTGAAACTCTGTCTCTACAAAAAAAAAAAAAAAAAAACAGGTTCCAAACAGAATGTATAAGACCTCATATTGCTTAGAAACAAATATACATGCATGTACGTACAAGGATTTGAAAACATCCAAGAAGAATGTATACAAACTTTTTTTTTTTTGAGACAGAGTCTCAGTTGGTCACCTTCGGTAGAGTGCCATGGAATCTTAGCTCACAGCAACCTCAAACTCTTGGGTTCAAGTGATCCTCTTGCCTCAGCCTCCCAAGTAGCTGGGACTACAGGCACCCGCCACAGTACCTGGCTATTTTTTTAGAGACAGGGTCTCGCTCTTGCTCAGGTTGATCTTGAACTTCTAAGCTCAGGCAATCCACCTGCCCTGTGCTGGGATTACAGGCATGAGCCACCACACCCGGTCAACACAAATGTTTTAATAGCAATGTCTGGCTGATGGGGATGCTATGTCTTTTTTTTGTTTTGTTTTAACTTGTTTTTCAAATGTTTACAATGTGCCTGTCCTGCTTCTATAAGAAAGGCTATTGAAAAAATAAACTAGTACAGTAAACATTTTTCTTTTTTAAGACATGGGGTCCCATACTTGCCCAGGTTGGTTGGTCTCAAACTCCTGGCCTCAAGTGACCCACCCACCACAGATTCTCAAAGTGCTGGGATTACAGGTATGAACCACTGAGCCTGATGTTTAGTTTAGCCCCCCAAGTGAATTAAGTCCCTTTGTCCAGATAAGCTCTTCTGAAATAAACTCCAGCCCCCCAAAAGCCATTATAACATGACTTATTACATCATCTGCTCTCAGAGCCCTTCCTAGCTACTTCTGTCTGCTGAGGAAGATGCACCTTACCCACGTGGCATCTCCTAGAGCTCATCCCCACACGTGTTCATCTGTAACTGCTATGGTTGGAATGTGACCCTCAAAATACATGTGCTGGAGAGTTAATCCCCAGTGCAACAGTGCTAAGAATTGGGACTTCTGAGAAACCATCAGGTAACCAGGGCTGCCCGGGTATGAACGGGTCAACGTCAACTGCAAGTTTGATCTCTTGTTCTCACATCCTTTCTTTTTCCTTCTACCATAGGAAGAATGACACAGCAAAAAGGCCCTCACCTGATGCCAGCACCTTGATATTGAACTCCCCAAACTCTAAAATTTTAAGAAACCAATTTCTTTTCTTTATAAATCACACAGTCTCTAGAATTCTGTTATAGAAACAAAAAAGAGACTAAGATAATAACAATCACACAAATTGGGGGAAGGGCAGGAAGGAACTCGGAAGCATCTCAGGGTGTCTTATTTATGTCAGGAGATAATGAGAAAGAAATAAAGTATTAGAGGGGTGCTCACCCTTCAGCATAATACGCCCACAATCCAAAATTAATACCTTTGGTGCTCATAAATGGTTGTTTCTAAGGACACAGATATAATTTAACAGCTTTACTGATACCTCCTGATACTAATAAATCATATAATTTAACACCTTTACTAACACCTATATCTCAGAAACAAATGGGACCAAGCTGGCCTTGACTTTAAAAGTTATCTGCGTTAAGATGGGATTGGAAACCACTCAGATACTAAGGTCTACACATATATACATCTACCCAATAACGGGAAAGGAGATGATTTAAAAAAATTATTTAATTCCAAAACTGGTAATTATTACATAAAATAATATGGCCATTTACCTAAAATGTCATGCCAGAGACAGTTCTATAAACTTAATGCCTTATACCGTTAGGATAATTCTTATCTACTTTGGCCTTTGTTTAATGGTAAGCTCTCTAGGGCCTGGGTAACTTCATTCATAGAGTATTAAACACTTCAGGTCTCTATAAAGTGTTTAGGATGGGACATTACAACCTAAATCAACGTAAAACCAGAAAACCTGGAACTGGTGGTCAACTTTTCCTTGTTCTGAACTTCATGACAGACTGTCGGCTCTGTCCTACACATCACACATGGGCAATGTTTCACAGCGACACTAACCTTGTCCCACTCCTGCTCAGAGGTCACGTGCTTATCCAGAAACTCTGCCATCCCAATTCCCATTCTCCGGCAAATGTCCGCGATCACTGTTTGATATTTCTCAGCCAGGTTTCTAAATTCGAGGGAGATCTGAAATGGAGACCATAAAAACCAGAAAACTACACATGGTACCAAAGACCCCAGGGCCAAGCAGTGGGATGGCACTCGTTACTTATGACCCCCAAATGGCTTATCTACAAGCCTAATCTAGGCCATGCTAGCTTTCTACACACTGCATAATTAATAGGCTCAGCCAATTTTACAAACATTAAGATAGAAGGGTCTAAAATTGCTAATGTTGGCTTGGCGTCCATACAGTGGTTACAGCGTCGGCCACATACACTGAGGCTGGTAGGTTCGAACCCAGCCCAGGCCAGCTAAAAAACAATGACCAACTGCAACAAAAAATAGCCAGATGCCTGTAGTTCTAGCCACGTGGGAGGCTGAGGCAAGAGAATCGCTTAAGCCCAAGAGTTTGAGGTTGCTGTGAGCTGTGACGCCACAGCACTCTACCCAGGGTGACAATAGTGAACCTCTGACTCAAATAAATAAATAAATAAAACAATATTGCTAATGTTTATAGGCTCAAAAGATTCAGTCACATTATTCATTCATCTTTCCAATATATTTTAAATGAAATGATTCAACAGCAAGCTGGGCGTAAGGGTAAAAATTTCAGGGAGAATGGCTTATTTCAGACAAGCCTCATTAAGGCAAATACTTATCTGTCAAATGTGAATTGAGCACTTCCTGGATAACAAGCACTGTGCCAGGCACCAGAGCTCAGACATCAGGAAGCAGAAACTCAGGCCCTTGAAGGACTTCCATTCTAGCCATAAGATCAGCCTCATTAGTTCCCCAATTTATATACTGAAGCAACAGTGCTCCCCTCACTATGAGGATATACTTTCAATTTCTTAAACGACACAATCCAATCTGAGGCATGCTGCCCAATGTTTTTTTATAGCCCAAGCCCTAAAAAAATAAAATACTGAGATTTTTTAAATGTATTGTTATTGCACAAATATCTTGTTTTAGTTCAAAGGAGTTTATTAAAATATAATACAAAAACACCATGAGGCCAGGTGAGGTGGCTTGCGCTCTAGGATCACGTGAACCTAGAACTCTGGGGTTGCTGTGAGGTATGAAGATACCATAGCACTCTAGCCTGGGCAACAGAGTGAGACTATCTCAAAAACAAACCAGAGTAGGGCGCTGGCCCCATATGCTGGAGGTGGCGGGTTCAAACCTGGCCCCAGCCAAAAACTGCAAAAAAATAAAAAACAAAATGAAACAAACAATAACAACAACAAAAGCCCAAAGAAAACACCATGAAAAATCTTAAAATGTTAAAATATTAAAAGAGCCAAAGCTAAAAACAGTGAACAGATTTTGTTAAAGACCAAAAGTGTAAAATACATGTGGCTTCTGTTTACAGAAAAGCTTAGAAAATCTTCCTCAAGAAACACATAAAATTAAGGGCCCAAGGGAAGACCAGCTGGCTGCAGAGCATCATGGGAATTCAGGAGCCTAAGATAATTATGATTTCTCCGATGTACACCAACTCTTAAACCCCAAACACCCAGACTATCAAGTTGGTCTTTCCTTTCCAAAAAGGTATTCTTTCCAGAACTGCTGCTCAATCCAAAGCCAATGGGTGATTCCTACTGCAGATTAAAACAAACCAGCAACTCTACCAGAGATAATTTGCATCCCTGAATTCCCCAGAACGTTCCTTCTTCAGATCCTTGGCTACACCAGTTCTATTTATAAGGTGAAAGAGGGTGGAGACGAGGAGGAGCTTCAAGTGAAAAACAAACTCTGCAAAGTAAATACTTTCACTTCTGAATCTGACCTATTCCCTTCAACTACTTTGTGGTACTTATGAAATTATGTAATTAAAAAAGTGGAAACAAAAATATCCAGAAAAGATGATAATGAAGAGCTCTATTTTCTCCAGAAACCGGGGGGTGGGGGGAGGGGAAGAAAGGCTTTGCCAACTCCACTCCCATGCCCAGTTTCCTATGTCCTCTGGGCACAACAACAAGCTCTGCCGTGTGGAGGGCAGGAGCCAGGAGGGCTACCCTCCTCTAAGTAATTCTATTCCACAACCACCGTGGATTTCTAGGTTCAAGTACATGGAGGGGACTCCAAGTACATGGAGGAAGGCTCCCATAGTGAGTCCATGGGGAAGACGGAAAAAGGCCAAAACCCAAGTAGTGGGCAAAGGGTGGTGGGACTTCCCATTATCTCATAAATATAAATTTCCCTAATTATAAATCTTACAACCAAGAATTACAATCTTATACTAATTATAAATCTTACAATCAAACCATTGCAAGAGTCTACATTCACCAGTATTTAAGTATTTTCTGTTTATTTGCTTTGCTATTTTGAAACAGAGTTTCACTATGTGGCCCTCGGTAAAGTGCTGTGGCGTCACAGCTCACAGCAACCTCAAACTCCTGGGCTTAAGCAATTCTCTTGCTTCAGCCTCCCAAGTAGTTGGGACTACATGTGCCCGCCACAACGCCTGGCTATTTTTTGGTTGTAGCTGTCATTGTTGTTTGGCAGGCCTGGGCTGGATTCGAACCTGCCAGCTCTGGTGTATGTGGCTGGCACCTTAGCACTTGAGCTACAGGCAGCGAGCCTGCTTTGTTATTCTTAAGCATTTTTTAAAGACACAGGAAAGTATGTCAGTGATTAAGCATGGGATTCTGGGGCCAGACCTTCTGAACCTGAATCCTGGTTCTGCCACTCAACTTTACAGACAATTGTAGGCAAGATACTTAATTTCATTGTGCCTCAGTTTCCTCATCTGTATAAAATGCAGGTAGTAACACATCACATACTATAGTATAGATCAAATAACAAAGTAAACTAACAAATATATTTAGTAACTGATTCACAGTAAATTGCTCAATAACTATCCTATTATTGCTATTATCATTTAAAAATAAAACACGTTCTAGCTTCCTGCCTTGACTAACATATCTTCATAATAACCCAAATGATTCAAGTTTGAATTTAAAATTCTTGGTCCCTCGGAGTTTTGTTCCCAAATGCAGCAGGGCAGAGACTACCGACCCCAGCTCCCAGCCTGCCCTACTCCTCTCTTCTGGCTCCCTGCTCTGTCCAGTGCTGGGAGGGATCTCAAATTCACGCGTAAGGACAGCTGGCCCGCTGGGCCAGACTTCTTCCACAACCATCCAAAATACAGCTTTGGGCACCCAGGGCACTGTCACTGGTGACAAGTTCCATGTAGGAGGAGGGGGACCCAAGGAAATGGGCTGTGCTGACCCTGGACATGGGCTAGAAACCCCTGATGTCCAGAACATAAATTAGAGAAGGTGGTGCAGAAGATCTAGGCAAGCACATGCCCATGGCCCCAGGGACCCCTCACTCCTCTGCAGGGGAGGAGTCCCAGAGGGGGACCCTCTAAGATGAAGGGCCCCTCTTACCTCAGTCTAAAAGCAGGCACTACCTACATCATTACCCTTACTTTACAGATGAAGAAACTGAGGTGCAGAGAGGCTACAGAACTAACCACCAGTTACTAAGTGGGAGGGTTAGAACTCCAGCCCAGGCCGTCTGGCTTCAATCTTGGCTAGGAGAGTTCATAATCATCAGGCTGCTTATCTTACCTTACAGTACGAGGGCTAGCTGACAACTACATTACCAATCACAAAGCCAAGGGATGCAGAAAAAATCGGTAACTGCACTAACCGTTGGGAAATCCTCGAGCACTTGCCTATCCTTCTCCTTGCTGTCCATGAACCGCCAGTCTGGTTCGTAAAGGTAAGAGTGGAAGTTGTGTAACAGTGGAACCTTTTTTTCCACGCTGATGGTCATGTCATCTTCCAGAGTGTCCAGAGCTCGGAGAACCAGATAAAATATGCATACTGCATTCCTTTACAAAAGGAAAAATATATTGGAACAATATGCAAAGATAGCTATTTTAAAATAACATCTAATTCGTGTAGGGCCTCAACCTGCCTACACCCTTAACTCTACAGAACTATAAGGATATCCGAATCTTTTCATACTTAAGGATACTTACACTAGTAAGTTACATTTAACTAATGTAAAACAACTACATCAAGACCAAAAGACTAAATGTTTAGACTGAATTAATATTTTTCAAATAGAAAAGAAAGTCTAAAGACACAATAACTTCTTAGTATAAATACTACCATACATAAAGGCAATTTGGGAAAGACAGAAAAAGGAAATCTGACATGAAGAAGGAAGGTGGGGTGGAGAGTGAGGGATAAAAACTTAACTACTGGCACAACCAACTAACTATTCCGGTTATGGGCCCAACCACAAAAAGCCCTTGCTTAAGCACCATAAATGTATCCCCATAACAAAAACATTTGTACTCCCTTAATATTTTGAAAGGAAAAATAAAGGCAATTGTAAGTAATTCATGTGCAAAGGCAGTTTCAAAAGAATTTACCCAGTATGTTAGAAACGCAAGTTAGTGTGTGTAAGGGAAGCTGAGAAAAAAAAAATGCACGACCTGCTCAGAGACAGGGTCAATTGCCAGGGCTAAAAAAAGTAAATAAACACCCCTCCCCTTGGTTCTCTGACAGAGCTAGGCCTGCAGGGACACTAGTAGATGGCAAATTGCCTGGAAGGGCATTCTAAAGTAAACACATGGAGTCTGCAATCTGGAATATCCCTTTCGCTCAAAAAAGTAGCTTGCAGTGAGTCGAAGGCCCCTAGAAAAGCTTTCCTCCCGCAAGTCAGAGGCATTGCTTCCCCACTCACCGCATTTCTCCATCCAGGGCCTCGATAACAGCTGCGAAACTGCGACTGGTCTGATTCAGATACTTGTAGCAAGTTTTCAAGCTGCTGCTGAGCGAGTCCTGAGGGCAGAGAAGACACACAGAGGTGGGAGATGTCGAGGGGCAGGAGTGGGAGGGGGGCAGACGGCTCCAGAGCCTGCAGCAACCGCCCTCCCCGCGAGGCCAGTCCTTGCAGGGCCAGGTGGTGTGAGGCAAGTTGCAGCCCCGCGGCGGGGTGCCTGCGCCTGGGCCCCTGGGTGCCGCGGTGGGGCTCAGCACCAAGGTGCGCTTGAAGAGGGACATGGCCTTGGTGCCGCAGGCGGCTGCGGCCATGGAAATTGCCGACCCAGCGGAGTTTTTCCTCCATAGACCCAAGCGGAGCTGGGAGGTACCCACAGAGGGGCCGGACCTGCTGGTCCCTTATTCTAACACACGCGGGGCGGGCAGAGACCCGAGCGCCAGCCCCGCCCAGCCAGCGCGTCCCACAAGCCACACACATGGAGGCCACCGCCCGCCCGCAGCTAGCCCCGCCCCGGGCCCGCCCAGCTCCTCCTAGCCCCGCCCGCAGCTAGCCCCGCCCCGGGGCTCCGGCTCTGAGCCCTAGGTCTGCTGCTGCCTAACGCTCCGGCCTTTTCCACCTGAACGCATAGGCTGCTGCTTATGAAACCCTGTCCACCTTTGAGAGCCTGCTCTTTGTCCCTGTGACGGAGTCTCTCTTAGACCAAACCTCAGTCAGGCTCCGCTGAATTCTCTTCCCTACCGGATCTAGACGTTGATACTGTAAGTGTCTGTCTTTGCATTGCCCAATTTTAGCAGGAGTCTTGATAAAGCTGGTTTAGCCACAATCACCCCCATCTCAGTGTCTGATCACCTGACCCAGTCCTTACTCCCCAAGTCCCCAGGTGACTTGTCACCCAGGCCTGCACTGGGCAGGAATCCCCCCTTCCCAGCTGTTTCCTACTCATATTATAATTTCCCATCCACAAACCCCACCTTTCCTCCCATAAATTCCTACTTTTCCTGGTATTTTGCAATTGAGTCCTGGTATTTTAGAATTGAGCCCAGTTCTCTACTGTGCTCGCTTCCCCCACTGCAATAGTTTTTTTTTCTTTCTTTCTTTTTTTTTTGTAGTAGAGACAGTTTCACTTTATTGCCCTCACAGCAACCTCTAACTCCTGGGCTTAGTCAATTCTCCTGCCTCAGCCTCCCGAGCAGCCAGGACTACGGGCACCTGCCACAACGCCCGGCTATTTTTTTGTTGTAGTTTGGCCAGGGCTGGGTTTGAACCCGCCACCCTCAGCATATGGGGCTAGCGCCCTACTCACTGAGCCACAGGCGCGGCCCTGCAATAGTTTTCTTAACAAAATCTTTGACTGCTACAGTCCACCTATGGTTTTTCTGTAAACACCGGGTAAGTCCCTGCTGACCTCTAGAGAGCCAGCAATTGCAGTGAAGATTTCTCCCACCTTTCCCTCTGAAATTGGTGAAATGTGCTGGAACTGTTTCCTGAACTTTACTCGTCCCTCAGGAAAACAAGGACAGTTTTTCCAGGGGAAGAAAAAGCGTTATTTTCCATGCATATCAGAAAGAATTGTTGGAGTGTATTTTATAGACTTTTTTTTTTTTTGAGACAGTCTCACTTTGTTGCCCTCTGTAGAGTGCCTTAATGTCACAGCTCACAGCAACCTCCCACTCCTGGGCTTAGGCAATTCTCCTGCCTCAGCCTCCAGAGTAGCTGGGACTACAGGCACCCATCACAACGCCCAGCTATTTTTTTGTTGCAGTTTGGCCAGGGCCGGGTTTGAACCCGCCACCCTTGGTATATGGGGCAGGCACCATACCCACTGAACCGCAGGCGCCATCCTTTATATAGACTTGTTTATAGAACAGTTTTATGTTCACAAGGAAATTGAGCACAAAGTACACAGAGTTCTCATATGCGTCCTCCCACCCCCAGTCTCCCCACATCTTTTTTAGGATAGAAACAGGGCACATTTGAAATGTCTTTCAGAAGAGTGGTTAAAAATACAGTATGTAGCATATCCACTGGTAGGAAATTCCATAGTCACTTCAGAATGTTAACAGTGGGCTGGCGTGGTGGCTCACACCTGTAATCCTAGCACTCTGGGAGGCCGAGGGGCTGGATTGGTTGAGCTCATAGTGTGAGACCAGCCTGAGCAAAAGACAGACCCCAGTCTCTACTAAAAATAGAAAAACTGAGGTAAGAGGATTGGTTGAACCCAAGAGTTGGAGGTTGCTGTGAACTATGACAACCCAGCACTCTACCCAGGGCAACAGCTTGAGACTCTGTATCAAAAAAAAAAAAAAACAAAACAGTGAACCCTGAACTGGACCCTGGTGGTAGGTTCAGGAGAATTATGTTCTTCCTATTTGTATATATTTTCTGTATTCCTACCATAGATGCATATTATTTTGTCAAAAGAATAAAGCTTTTTCTTAAATCATATCCTCAGAATTTCATTCTATTGCCATTTCCAATTGAAAATTATTAGTTAAAGCTCATATATACTGGGTACCATATATTAATAAAGTACAGTGTCTGGCATATAAAAATATTCAGTAAAGTGGCTGGGTACAGTAGTCACACCAGTAATCCTAGCACTTTGGGAAGGCCAAGATAGGAAGAGCACTTGAGGCCAGGAGTTCAAAACCAGCCTAAGACCCCATCTCTACAAAAAAAGAAACATTAGCCAAGGATGGTGGTGTCAGCCCGTAGTCCCGAGTTACTCGGGAGGCTGAGGTGGGAGGATCAGTTGAGCCTAGGAGTTGGGTGTCGTAGTGACCTATGATCATGCCACTGCATTCCAGCCTAGGCAACAAAGCAAGGCATGGTCAAAAAAGGAAGAAGTGAAAAGAAGAGAGAAGGAAAAGAGAGAGAAAGAGAGAAAGAAAAAGGAAGGGAAGAGAAAAGTACACAACTTGCAGGGGGCAGTGTGGCCCAAGATTTATTAATATGTGCCTAAAAATTCAGTGTAAATCAAATTTACTAAACTCTGAATTTCTATAGCTTCCATGATAAAATAATGTGATAAATCCTTCCATGATAAAAATAATCAGCCCTCCATATCTGGGAAAGTGAAAACTTTTTCCCCAGTCTTTTTGTTACTTAAAAAAGAAACCAAGATAATGTTAAGGGAAGAGAAACATATTTTCCAATTTGTTCTCTCTAATTAGAGATACACTCAATTACTTTTTAAAAACGGCTCATGGAAGTTTAAAAAGTGCTCAGAAAAAGTGCAACTAACAAAGCAAATAATATTGTATTGTGTCATTCATCAAATCCTAGAGCTATAAGAAGGAATAGCCCAAGTCTCACTTTTACAGAGAGGAAAGAGACATCCAGAAACAAGAGTCTCTGGACTCAAATCACAACCCTGTAAATTAACCCTCCCTTGATGTCAGATACTCAGATCCTTTGCCCTTTTTATCTTTATAGTACATGTCTCAACCTAAAATATCGTATATCTGCTTTTTAAAATTGTCTCTCGCTTCCACTAGATGTGAATTTCATAAAAGCAAGGTCTTCACCCATCTTGTTCACTGTTGCATCTCTAGCACCTATCAGGCATATAATTAGTGGTCCAATATTTGTTAAATAAATGTCTCATCTAAATATAAAAAGTGGTATCTGTCCTATCAAATAAAGTTATTCCTCAGTAATTAAAATAATGAAAGATGGATACAATTGAATATTCTACAAAGAGGCCAAAGTATATACCTGTATTAAAAATCTAAGTGAGGGCGGCACCTGTGGCTCAGTGAGTAGGGCGCTGGCCCCATATACCAAGGATGGCAGGTTCAAATCCAGCCCCAGCCAAACTGCAACAAAAAAAATAGTTGGGCGTTGTGGCGGGCGCCTGTAGTCCCAGCTATTCAGGAGGCTGAGGCAATAGAATCCCCTAAGCCCAAGAGCTGGAGGTTGCTGTGAGCTGTGACGCCACGGCACTCTACCCAGGGTGACAAAGTGAGACTGTCTCTAAAAAAAAAAAAAAAATCTAAGTGAAAGAACACCAAATGAAATGTACATGGGGTGCAGGCCCAAACTATGAAAATTAGGTCAACTTGGGCGGCACCTGTGGCTCAGTTGGTAAGATGCCGGCCCCATATACCGAGGGTGGCGGGTTCAAACCCAGCCCCGGCCGAACCGCAACCAAAAAATAGCCGGGCGTTGTGGCGGGTGCCTGTAGTCCCAGCTACTCGGGAGGCTGAGGCAAGAGAATCGCTTAAGCCCAGGAGTCGGAGGTTGCTGTGAGCTGTGTGAGGCCATGGTACTCTACCGAGGGCCATAAAAGTGAAACTTTCTCTACAAAAAAAAAAAAAAAAAAGAAAGAAAATTAGGTCAACTTAAGGTGGTGGTCAATATAGGTAGATGGTCAACTACTGGTTTTCCACTGTATTATTATGTTTAATTTGCTTACTCTAACTCTCAAAAGAATCTCCTCCCATTCCTCTGCCACATTAATGTTCCAAAAATATTGCTTTCACCACATCATAGCTCTGCTTTTGCCTATTACCTACCTGACTGAACACAAGCTAGCTTTTATTTATTTTAATTTTGAATCAGAGTCTGACTTTGTCACCCTTGGTAGTGTGCTATGGCACCATAGCTCACAGCAACCTCAAACTCTTGGGCTTAAGCAATCCTCTTGTTTCTGCCTCTGAGTAGCTGGGACTACATGGTCCCACCACAAGGCCTGGCTCTCAGGCTGATCTTGAACTGTTGAGCTCAAGCAATCCACCCACCTCAGCCTCCCAGAGTCCTAAGATTACAGGTGTGAGCCACCCCGCCTGGCTTCCACAGCCTACCTTTCAAAAGCAAACACATAATAACTGAGCTTTCTGCCTTTATTTATTATTATTATTATCTTTTGAGACAGTGTTTCACTTTGTCACGCTGGGGTTAAGGGCCATGCCTAAGGGCCATGCCATCATAACTCACGGTAACCTCAAACTCTAGGGCTCAAGCCATCCTCTTGCCTCAGACTCCTGAGTAGCTGGGACTACAAGTGACTGCCCCAATGGCCAGCTAATTTGAGCTTTCTACTTCTAACTTATCTTCTTCACTTTCAGCCAGGTTGGCTTCCTTATCATTCCACACCCGACTCCTGCTCACTCCTATCTATAGTATGTGACTCATTTTCGATTTTTGCATGGAGAATCCTCCCCACTAATCTAAACCGAATGTCTCTTCAAGGTCGTTTACCAGTGCCCTACAAAACACTATTCTTGTGTTTTCTGAAAACTTTTTCCTCTAAGACACTTCCACTTCACTAAAATTTCCTGCAATCAAAATTGCTTAAGATTATTTGACAGTTCCTAGTTATCTTACTTTTGTATGAACAAACATGCTTAGGGGAGGCATTTTCCACTTTGTGTCTCTCCCACTGAAGTGTTCTGCTTCTACCCAGATCTAGACCATCTTCTGCTTAATATCTTGGGGTCCCTCATCTTAATTATAACCAGCATAGTGGGTTCAAAGAGTGCGACCGCAAGGGTCAAAACCTGGCTCTGCCACTTCAATGCTGCTGAGCCTTAGGCAATTAATTAACCTCTTGTGCCAGTTTCCTCATCTAGAAAACAGGAAGATTAATAGTAGCTTTCTCATAGGATTACTAGAGGTTTAAATAATAAGAGATGTAAGTGTTTACAATAGTGCCCCACCTATAGTAAGAGCTAAATAAACGTTAGTCATTATTATTATTAGTTTCAAAAAGTCTTTCAGCAGGCACCATAATGGAAGAGTAGGTCCTGAACAGATGCAGTTAGTCCACACCCTAAATTCACAGTGTGACCTACCTAGTTCATGGTGAGACTGCCTAAAAAAGTCAATGAATACTGATGGTGGCAGGCGGAGTTGAGAAAAAAGGCTTTAGTTGTATCTGAACATTTTATTGCTTAAGAAAAAAATGATCAAGCAGATATAACAAAGAAATTATATTTAATCTTAGAGATGGACATGAAGTGGTTTGTTATATTATTTGTACCATTTTTCTATTTGTTTTAAATATTTTGTAACTAAAAATACACTTTAAAAAAAAACACACTTTTTAAGATAAAGCAATCTTAAACTATGTTAATTTGAAATGACGGCATCTATAAGAAAGGAAATTTCAAGTTCTAAAATGGCCAGACCCCACCTAAAGTACTGCAGTTTTAGGCACCAGATTTTAAAGAGATGTGGTCTCTGGTAAATGATCTGGAAGGAGTGACATATGATGAATAACTAAAGGAGGAAAACGGTATTTGGCTTGCATGCCAATATTCTTAGAATGTGAGAGTTCTCTTAAAATACTTCAAGTGTTGGGCGGCGCCTGTGGCTCAGTGAGTAGGGCGCCAGCCCCATATGCCAAGGGTGGCGGGTTCAAACCCAGCCCCGGCCAAACTGCAACCAAAAAATAGCCGGGCGTTGTGGCGGGCGCCTGTAGTCCCAGCTGCTCGGGAGGCTGAGGCAAGAGAATCGCGTAAGCCCAAGAGTTAGAGGTTGCTGTGAGCCGTGTGACGCCACTGCACTCTACCGAGGGCAGTACAGTGAGACTCTGTCTCTACAAAAAAAAAAAAAAATACTTCAAGTGTTGTATTACAAACAAGGATTGGGTTCTGTGGCTGTGGAGAACAAAGAGTGAAAGTTAAATTCATTCTAAGGTAACACTTCCCAGAACCAGCCTGGACAGTCTCCAAAGGTAGTGAATTATCCATATCTAGGTATTTAGGAAACTGAACAACATAAATTATAAGTAAGTAATTCTTTGTTTTAGGTCACAGATCCCTGGAAGAATCTGATAAAAGTAGAGACTACTCTCCTCCACAAAACACACAAATGCACAATAACAAATATTTTCAAATAATTTCAAAAGAGTCACAAGAAAGAATCTCCAGTTAAATAAATACTCAGCAATGTACAGGAGAAATTTAAAGCTGTATTTCATTAAGGTACCCCTCAAAATATTAAAGCCCTGTTCCAAAAGGGATTTTGGCCCTTTCCGTGATTTCCTTATGGCATTTACTATATTCTGCCACATTTACTTAAGTTTATCTTTAAAAAGCCAGAAGCTTCTTGAAGGCAGGGCACACCCTTAGTTCATTAATTCATGATCACATGTACTGACACTGTATTGGTTTTGAGGCACAGAAGACATATCGTGTCAAATAAGATTCTGATTTTTTGTTTCTTTCTTTTTCTTTTTATTTTTTTTGCAGTTTTTTGGCCGGGGCTGGGTTTGAACCCACCACCACCAGCATATGGGGCCAGTGCTCTACTCCTTTTGAGCCACAGGCACCATCCTGTTTGTTTCTTTTTGGAGACAGAGTCTTCCCCTGTTGCCCCCCAGACAGGAGTGCCATAGCATCAACCTAGTTCACAACAATTTCAAACTCCTGGGTTCAAGCAATTCTCCTGCCTCAACCTCCCAAGTAGCTGGGACTACAGATGCCCAACACCATGCTCTTGGCTAATTTTTCTATTTTTAGTAGAAATAGGGTCTCACTCTTGCCCAGGATGCTCTTGAATTCCTGAGCTCAAGCAATCCTTCCGTCTTGGCCTCCCAGAGTGCTAGGAGTACAGGTACGAGCCACCAAAATTCCTATTTTTAAATAGCTTAAAATCCAGAATCAA
Organism: Nycticebus coucang; assembly: GCF_027406575.1. Lineage (NCBI taxonomy): Eukaryota > Metazoa > Chordata > Mammalia > Primates > Lorisidae > Nycticebus > Nycticebus coucang. Next base: position 29,580,750 of record NC_069803.1, on the reverse strand, counting down.
ATATAGAATCTTAAATTCGAAAGATACTTTAGGAACATAAAACCAATACACCAATAACCACAACACAAAATTGCTATGAGGTGAAAAGTGCAAAGGTTTACAAGCAATAAAACATCTTAGGATGGTGGCTTAAGTTTTCTATGAGCAATTTTATAACATTTTATTGTCCCAACAAGAAGCTGAGTTCTTTGAGTGTTTTATTTGTCTATACATACCATCTTGCTATGCTGCACACCATGTACCTCCTAGTGTGGGAACAGGTGTTCAGTAAAAATGTCTGCTGGCTTAGGCATGTGGATCACCTAAGTTCAGGAGTTGGAGACCAGCCTGAGCAAGAGTGAGACCTCATCTCTAAAAACAGCCGGGCCCTGTAGTCCCAGTTACTCGGGAGGGTGAGGCAAGAAGATCCCTTGAACCCTAGAGTTTGAGGGGGCCCTCTACCGAGGGCAACGAAGTGAAACTCTATCTCAAATAATAAATAAATAAAGGGTACAGGAGTGAGGCAGATGAAATATAAATCAAAACAAGTTCTAGTCTTCAGGCAGCCAACACTCAAGCTAATCAATAGACAAGAGCGAATATGTCATTAAAAATTCAAGAGGCAACTGACAGCAGAAAGGTGAGAAACTTAGGGAGGAAGTGATATACCCCCAAACAAGGATGAGTACGATTTCATTCCAGCAAAGGCATTCATGTGTTCATTAGGTTCACAAAAAACTCTCCCACTTAATCTGCCCATATAACCTGTTTTGTAACCCACGGACTGGAACATAAACATCGATGCTCGCGGACAGAACGAAACGTGATGCCAAACCACCCAACACCGAGGCGTGGCGGAGCACAAGCATTTTAAGCCCCGAGACAACTTGGGGGGCGGGAGTAGGAAGCCTGTCGGGCAGTGGGGGGCTAAGCCCAGCCCTGGGGGGGCTATCCCAGCCCTGGGGGGCTATCCCCAGCTAAGCGGGCTGGGGATCAGGATCCCGGGTGGGCGCCGGCCCTCCCGAGGGCACGAGGGCGCCTGGGGCGTTGGGCGGCCGTTCTCTCTCGGCCCCGGCCCCAGCCCAGCCGCGCGCAGCCTCTGCGCCCCGCCGGGATGCAGGATGCTCGGCTCACCTGGTCCATCTTGGGCATCACCTTCCGCTTGCCCCCGATCCGGAAGCGCAGCAGGTTGTAGAACTCCTCCGGGTGTCCTAGGCACTTCACGAATTCCATCGCGGCGGCGGGCAGCGGCGGCAGGCTGTGCGGACTCTGAGCTCACCTCTCCGGTACCTTTGGCTCGTACCCGCCTGCTGGAGCTGGAGCGGCCGGGGCTGAGCGGCAGGAGAGCAGGGCCGGGCGGAGGCGGGCCCGACGCGGCGCAGTCCCGCCCGCTACCCCGCCCCTCAACCGGCGTCGGGCGCTCTCGCAGCTGCCGGCCGCCTCGCGGGGTGGACTGACGGGCGCTGATTGGCCAGAGCTGCTCGCACCAGGAAGATACTGGCCAATCGGCGGTGGGATGGGCTGGCGTGATAATACCCTAGAAACTCATTGGAAGGCGAGAAAGAGGCCGGCGAGTCGGATTGGTCCTCTAATGGGCCGGTCTTTGCCTGAGTTGAGCCGGGCTGGGAGCTTGCCGCGGGGTCCGAGCCTGACAACTGGGCGAGCTAAGGCTTGTAGTCGGCAGGGACCGCTTTTGTCAATACCCGCCCGCATGCTGGGTTTTGTTTACTCTTTCCGGCTGGATTAGCTCTTCTCGGGAGTGCTCGGCTCAGGACCAGCGCCGAAGAACTTTGACAGAAGGGTCCGCCACCAAGTTTGGGTCTTTATGACCAACAACCGGCAAACTACGCAGAGAGCAGAGTCCGTCAGGCTCCCCGACGCGTGCCGCTGCCTCCCGGCCGCGGGGTGCGCAGCCGCCGTTGCCGACTTTCCCTGCTGATCCCGCTTAGTCGCAGAAGAGAGCGTGAAGCCTTAATAGGACCTCCTGCGTCTGAGGAGATTTCTGTCTTATCCTAGCTCTCCCAAGCCTGGGAACTACTGTCTACGGAAGCCCCTGGACCCCCTGCAGTCCTGTTCTCTTCTCTCTTTTTTTAGATAGGGTTTTTGTTGCCCGTGAGCGTGAGAGCAGCTTACTACAATCTCAAACTCCAGGGCTCCAGCGATCCTCCTACCTCAGCCTCCTGAGTAGCAGGGCCTCCAGGGAATGCTGTGTTGCCAAGGCTGGTCTTGAACTCCTGACCTGCAGCGTACTGCCTCAGCCTCCCCAAATGCTAGGATTACAAGTGTGAGCCACCATGCCTGGCCCCCCTGCAACCAGTAAACCTTTTAAAATGAAAATCAGGGGCGGTGCCTGTGGCTCAAGGAGTAGGGCGCCGGTCCCATATGCCGGAGGTGGCGGGTTCAAACCCAGCCCTGGCCAAAAACCACGAAAAAAAGAAAATCAGTTCACCATCCCCAGATCACACAGTGTCTGTTTTACTCAGAACAAAAGCCAAAGTCCCTACGAGGGTCTCCAAGACTGCATGAGTAGCCCTCCATTCCCACTACTTCTCTCACCTCCGTCTTTGAGAACATTATCCTCTGGGCACAAGGCTTTTTGTCTAGCTGTTCCCTTTTCCTGCAATATTTTCCTCCTAGATACCCGCCTCTGTAACTCTTTCACCTCCTTCAAGTCTGTGCTCCCCTTCAGGCTGATCACTAGTTTACACTGCAGCTTGCGCCCTCCCCTACTTCCACCACTGCTGATCCTGCCATCTGGCTTCCATTTTTTTTTTCTTACAGTATTTATCGCATTCTGATAAAATACATAATTTACTTATGATGTTTAGTATCTGTTTTCTGTTGCTACAGACAATCTTTGTTTTGTTCACTAACACACCCTTAAGCATAGTCCCTGGCACATACTAGATGCTGAATGAACAATCATGAAAAGAGCTGCATCTAGGACACCTAATCTTTGATGTAGGACACCCAAACAGTACAAACTGAACATGTCCAGAACCGAAATCTCTCTCCCATTGAACCTGCTTCTCCTGCAAAGGGCGTTAACAGCCTCCCCGTTGCTGAATCATAAAATCCAGATGTCATTCTAACTCCCCTTTTCTCTCCCTACATTCTCCTTCAAAAACATTCATCAATCCTGTGAGCCCAAGAAACAAATACCTCTTGTCTTAATCCCTCCTTGCTTCTCTATCTTGGTCAAAGCCACATCTTTTCTTTTCTTTTTTCTTTCTATTTTTTTTTTTTTTTTTTTGTAGAGACAGAGTCTCACTGTACCGCCCTTGGGTAGAGTGCCGTGGCTCACAGCAACCTCTAACTCTTGGGCTTACGCGATTCTCTTGCCTCAGCCTCCCGAGCAGCTGGGACTACAGGCGCCCGCCACAACGCCCGGCTATTTTTTTGTTGCAGTTTGGCCGGGGCTGGGTTTGAACCCGCCACCCTCGGCATATGGGGCCGGCGCCCTACTCACTGAGCCACAGGCGCCGCCCATTCTTTCTATTTTTTTAAGACAGAGTCTCAAGCGGTCACCCTGAGTAGAGTGCCATGGCATCTACTGTGAGTGCCATGGCGTTTACTCACAGCTCACAGCTATTCTCTCCTGCTTAAGCTATTCTCCTGCCTCAGCCTCCCAAGTAGCTGGGACTACAGGCGCCCACCACAATGCTTGGCTATTTTGTTATTGTTGTTGTGCAGTTGTCATTGTTTTTTTTAGCTGGCCTGGGCTGGGTTCAAACCCGCCAGCCTCAGTGTATGTGGCCGGTGCCCTACCCACTGAGGGACGGGCGCTGCCCCGCATCTTTTCTTCCAAGTCATTTTGAGGTCGAATTCCCCATTCCTCTGTCCGTCCTTTCCGGTATAGCAGCTAGAGTGATTTGTCTAAAACACATGCTTGATTACAACCCTTCAGTTTTAAATTCCTCAAAGAAAATGCCTTTTGAATCAAAGGACTGATTCGAAGGACATCAAGAATTCTGGTATAGACTAAAATTTTCCTTGTTGTTTGGCAGCTATATTCCTTGTTTGTATTTTGGCATCCTGCCCACCCACTCCCCTATTTTCATGCCCTGATCCAGCCCTAGCGAAGCTTACAGTTTCCAATGACAGGTCACAGAACCTTACACTCAGCACAATTCAGCTGCCTGGAATGCTCTTCCCGTTCCTCCCCTAGCCACCTGCGACACTTCTATTACAGGTCAGGTGGAATCCTCTCCTTCGGGAATCCTTTCCTGACCCCTCCTTTATCTGTTCCTTAAATGCAACAAACATCAGTTTGAACACCTACAATGCAACAGACACAGGGAAAAACAAAAATGAGTAACATGAGGCTCAGCGCCCGTAGCTCAGTGGTTAGGGTGCTGACCACATACACTGGGGCCGGTAGGTTTGAACCCAGCCCCAGCCTGCTAAACAAAAAGGACAACTACGACAACAAAAATAGCCCAGTGTTGTGGCAGGCACCTGTAGCCCCAGCTACTTGGGAGGCTGAGGCAAGAGAATCACTTGAGCCCAAGACTTTGAGGTTGCTGTGAGCTGTGACGCCACAGTACTCTACCGAGGGTGACATATTGAGGCTATGCCTCAAAAAAAAAAAAAAAAAAAAACGAAGGGCCGCGCCTGTGAGCAGGCGCCGGCCCCATATACCAAAAAAAAAAAAAAAAAAAAGTAACATGAGATTCCACTCCCAAAGGGCTTTCAGTCCACAGGAAGAGAAAGACATGTTTGCTTGTTTGTTTCAGACAGAGTCTTAAGCTGTAGCCCTGGTTAGAGTGCCGTGGCTCACAGCAACCTCCAACTTTTGGACTCAAGCAATCCTCTTGCCTCAGTTTTTCTATTATTATTATTATTTTTTTTTTTTTAGTAGAGACGGGGTCTTGCTTTTGCTCAGGCTGGTCTTGAACTCAGTGAGCTCAAGCAATCCACCCGCCTCGGCCTCCCAGAGTGCTAGGATTACAGATATGAGCTACCGCCTGGCCGAGACAGGCGTGTTTTTTTTTTTTTTTTTGTAGAGACAGAGTTTCACTTTATTGTCCTCGGTAGAGTGCTGTGGCATCACACAGCTCACAGCAACCTCCAACTCCTGGGCTTAGACGATTCTCCTGCCTCAGCCTCCCAAGTAGCTGGGACTACAGGCGCCCGCCACAATGCCCGGCTATTTTTTTGTTGCAGTTTGGCCGGGGCTGGGTTTGAACCGGCCACCCTCGGCATATGGGGCTGGCGCCCTGCTCACTGAGCCACAGGCACCGCCCAAGAGACAGGCGTGTTTTAACATGACAGTGCTGCTATTCATTAGAGACACAGGTGGGGAGCACTTGATCCACCCCCAGTCTGATGTAGGTGCCCACCTGGAGACTGTATAGACAAATGCACAATGGCCAGACCACAGATGTGACAGAATTCTGACCCATGCCTCTGCAAAAAACAGTCCAAGGACATCAAACCACAAGATGAGCAGCCATCAGCCCAAAATAGGACTGTCACTAACTATCCTCTGCTTCCAACTCAGGACCAACCAGAAAAAGACAAATATGCTCTTCAAACCAATCACCTAAGACATCCCACTTCTAGTTAACCTGCTTTCCGCTTCCCCAAGCAACAGCCTCCAGAGCACCCAAAGCCTTCCATTTTTTCCACTCTAAAGGTTTCCCACTCCCTCTGAGTGTCTGCCAAGTGCAAGTACAGCAACTCTCTTGCTGCAAGCTGTGAATTAATAGCCTCACTGGTCTGTGCTCATTTGGGTGGTCTTTATTTCCACAAACCTCAGTTCTTCTATGTCCCGTGATTCCTTTCTTCCTCAACTTTGTATATTCTAATTCTTTCTTGTGTGTCTCCCCCCTCATAGTGACAAAGGGACTGTGTCGGAATGGGACGTCTGGCAGAGAACATGCAGTCCTGGAACTTTCAGAGCACAGAGGGGCCAGTCACTCTCAAAGTGCTCTTCCACTCACCCACGGGACACTTTCCTCACTCGGCTGTAATAAGCCCACCCCCTCCTATCAGCGTTGGGTTCTGATTTGTATTCCCAAATCCTAGCATTTAGGAGGCATCGAAGACATTTATGGAATTGCTAGGGCCACTGAAACCTAAGGTTAAGTTCCAAGTTTCTCACAATATCCTTTATCACAAAACGTCAACTCCTACCCCTCCATGTGACTAGAGATAGGGTCTTTCGGGTAAATGAGGTCATAGAGACACAGTAAGATCAGTGACCCTGTAGGAAGAGGAGACACAAGGAGTCTGATTCCCTAGGTGAGGACACAGCAAGTAGACAGCTGTCTGCTAAGCCGAGGAGGGAGGCCTCAGGAGAAAGCAAACTTGTCAGGGCCTTCACCTTGGACTTTTTATAACTCTGAGAAAGTGTAACTGTTGCTGAAGCCACTCTGCCTGGAGGACTTTGTTACAGCACCAGAGATGACCAATACCTAGCCTAAGGTCAAAAGAATTGGCCTAACACTTACAAGAGACATTTAACATACAAGACGTGTTTAAGATACAAATCTAAGATATGTTAAGTATGTGACACCAAGGAAATAGGAGGAAAGCAGGCATGACCTATATAAGGAAGCAGAAAGGATTTAGACTACAGGTAGGATGATGTGCAGACTTAAGGAACTAAGCTGGCTGCAGGCAATGATCTGGACAGACACCAGAGAGGCACAAACACAGAGGCAGCATCCAATTCAAACAATACTTGGAGAATTTCAGATTCAATGGAGCCCAACAGTATTTTCTACACTGTGTTCCCAGGAATAGGAAAGACAAAGTGAATTTCAGGGTAAAAATTAGGTTCAGAAACACCAGGCAAAGTACAAGTTTGCTTTCCTATGGGACTTTCAGAGCCGTTGTGAGCTTTATGAAGCTCCACGAGGGACTATAGCATACAATGTTTCTCAAACCATCCCCCACCCCCATGTGTGAGGTATCGTAAGCAATGAATCTTCCTTGGAAAATAAGGAAGAGCTGATATATCAAGGGAAACTTGGCTACCTTGAGTAACCATACCCTTAACATTTCCGGTTGATGTCAGCCAGGACTTGCTCAACTCCCCTGATGTTCCACCTGACAGAGGGCCTATAAGGGGTGGGTAAAAAGTATATGGGTCTTATGGACCAAATGAGTTCCTCCAAAATCCATATGCTGAAGCCCTAACCCCCAGAGAGGTATTTGGAGGTAGGGCCCTTGAGGTCATTAGATATAGATGATGAAAGTGGAGTCATAAAAATTTTCTCATAATGGGATTTGTGCCCTTAGAAGAGTCTAGAGCACTCCCTACCCTACCCCTCCCAGACATGTGAGGACACAGAGAGAAGGGGCCCTCAGAAGGAACACAGTCAACCAACACTTGATCATAGACTTCGAGGCTATGAGAAATAAGAGTCTGTTGTTTAAGTCACCCAGTCTACAGGATTTCATGGCAGCCTGAGCAGACTAAAGCAGTGACTCTGGTGCTTGTTAACTGTGCTTAAGAAAGTTCCTTAACCTGTCCAGAGTTCAGGTGAAGGAAGGACAGAGCACCTATCTTCAGGAGTGGTTCTGCAGTCTGTGTGCAGGAGTAAGTAGTGAGTGCTCAGTGTGGAGGGCGGCACTTGGTCCCCGCTGACTATGACAGAGAGGATCAGTCTCCCATAAAGTGATTTTCCTCACTGCTGACTACTCCGAATAATTTAAGACAGAGAGTAAAGGAAAGCCAGAAACACTGGCCACTATTTCCTTTCTTTTTTTATAAAATCTTTTTTAGAGACACAGCTCACTCTGTTGCCCAACCTGGAGTGCAGTGGCACAGTCCCAGCTCACTGCAGCCTCAAACTCCCGGACTCAAGTGATCCTCCCAGCTCAGCCTCCTGAATGGCTAGGACTACAGACTACTATACTATCCCTGGATAATTAAAAAAAAAAATTTTTTTTTTTGTGTAAATGTGGTCTTATAATATTATCAAGGTTGGTCTTAAACGTCTAGGCTTGAAATCCTCCCCTCTAGGCCTCACAAAAGTGCTGGGATTACAGGCCTGAGCCATTGTCCTCAGTCAGCCAGTGCTTCTCAATTTCTCTCTCACAAATCTGTCTCCTCTGTGCCAGAGGCGGTAGAGGAGAAGTTCATCTCTGCTTATCCCACCGGCCTACCTCGGTTAGGGGCAGCTGTGTTTTCCCCTCCAGCCCCTGCTCCTTTTAAATAGATTCCTCAGGCTAACCCAGCAAGCCCTGGGAGGCCACCCTCCCAAACAGCTGTTATTTACAGGTCAAAGAAAGATGAACAACAACAGAAAATAACAAAAACCTTTATTTTCAAGTCTCTGTACTAGTGTCAACTAGCAGTTGCCAACAACATGAGGGGTGTTTCCCTACAACCCTTGAATTCTGAATTGTTCAACATATTAAGAGTCACAAATATATCAGCTTAAGGACTAAACAAGTCATTTTTCTATAAAGGCCACTGGTTACACCAGGAAGGTAGCCAGCTCTCTGCCCCTTGGTGCCTCTGTCCCAGCGGGAGCAGCCAGGCAGGAGCTGAACTTTCATCAGTGGATCTGAGGGGGAACAAGGAAAGAAAACCCTACTTTCCTATTCCTCGGAGTTTCAGAAACAAAACACAACATCTGCAAAGCACTGTTGGAAGCAAGGCATTCTCCCACAGGCTCTCGTTGTCACTGTCCTGTCACAGGAGCTTTTTCCCTTACCTGGGGTCATGGTTCTTCTCATCCTGCACAACGGCAGAATTGGGCAGGAAAAATTAACAACTGGAAAAGGAAAACATCTAATCTTCTGAGAACTCTGCTCAGACTCCACTCCAGAGAGATGAATATGGATAATACTGATGCCCCAGCCCACCCTGCCCGCTGCTCCCCGCCCACACCCTCCTCTCTGCACACTCAGGCATCAAGTCCCCAGAAGGCAGGATTCCCTGAAGACGGTCCTGAACGCCTTAGGAGAGCTGGGATTGCTCCAGCTTCTCAGGGGACAACTGGGGCTGGCAATGCGGGCACCACCAGGTGAGTCTCTGGAACCCGCCAGGGGGCCCGAGCGCCTCCCTCAGGACCTGGTGCCCAGCAGGGCACTGTTCTTTCTGGTAGATCTGTGTGTGCTGGGGTTTGCCTTGGAACTTGCCCTGAAGCCAGCCTGTACTGAACTCTACCACGTGGTCCACCAGAGCCTTGAGATACGAAGGACTCAGGAGCGAACCAAGAGCCAGCGGGTGGATCCCAGCTCTGTATAAGGCTTCATTCTTAATGATGTTCCCTGAAAAAAAAAAAAACAGAGAGAGGATAAGGGAAGGAAACGGGGCACCTGCCATATGAAGCCATCAACAAGTAAGCCAAGCCACGCCAGTATGATGGCAGCAGGGATGGGAGGAAGGCCAGAGTCAGCTCTGCCTCAGCCTGGGGGTCCTGGACAAGTCGGCAATCTAAGGCTACTTCCCTGTCTATAGAATGGGTTTGGACATTTACTAAGATGAAATAAAACTCAAGCATGACCCATATCACAGCAAAGAGGAGATCAAACATGGCTCAGGCACCAGACTGTCTGGACTTAAATCCCTGCCCAACCACCAGATTCTTTCCATCTCTTTGGATGGCTCCTCGGCCTCTTCAAGCTTCCCCTTCCTTGTCTATAAGGCAACAGCTTACCTGTTTTTTTTTGAGACAGAGTCTCACTATGTCACCCTCAATAAAGTGCCATGGCATCGCAGCTCACAGTAACCTCAAACTCTTGGGCTTAAGTGATTCTCTTGCCTCAGCCTCCCAAGTAGCTGGAACTACAGGCGCCTGCCACAATGCCCAGCTATTTTTCATTGCAGTTGTCATTGTTTTTTAGCTGGCCTGGGCCAGGTTCGAACCCACCAACTTTGGTGTACGTGGCTGGTGCCGTAACCACTGTGCTACAGACGCTGAGCCCAGTAGCTCTTCTCCCCACCTCAGAATGCTCACAGTTTCATTGCTCAGGCCACCTGAGCAGAGAGGGAAACTGCCCTTTCTATCAAGCCTTATAGGAATCTGATGTTAATTAAGTCTTATCCGTGCTTTGACCAACAGGAAACTCCATCTGCCCAAAAGCAGCACCCACCAGCAGATGAGCACTCCTCTGTCAGCAAACTGCACAACATTAGGTTCCTAGCAGACACTGGTCAAGCATCTCCCACGTGCTGGACACCTCCTTGGGTACACACAACACATGGCCCTTCAACAAGGCTGTGGGAAGCTCACAACTGTTAATGCAATCAGGGTGCCGAACTCTGAAGCCAAAGACAGAAGTCAGGAACTGCCTGATCCAACCCCCTCAGTTTAAAAACAAGGGAAGGGAAGCCAAGGACATTATGTGGTCACCTCAAGACCAAGAGTACTGGCACAGCTGGGCTGGGTCTCAGGTCTTGGGACTATCAGAACAGTGACTTTTCCACGAAGCAACTCTATTGGGTTTGTTCCTGCCCCATCAATCTTACCTAACCCTGAGAAGTATCTCTGGTCCAACAGTGTATAGCAGACAGGCCGGGCCTGGCCCAAGGCTTCCAAAGCTTGTTCTCGATGGAACTTATCAGACAAGATGTCACAGGTGTGTTCAACCATGGGGGAAGAGCTCCAAGACATCTGACAGTTGTAAAATACCAGGAAGCCACCACCACCAAAATGCAGGACCAACCTGAGCAGAAAGAACAGATCACAGGTGCACGTTACCACAATATGCACGTAGTCAGATCAGACATAGGGTCTGTGACTTAGGACGGTTCCACTTACTATTTTTTGACTTTATGGTGGTACAAAAGTGATATGCATTCAGTAGAAGCCATACTTTACTCATACAACCATTCCTTCTTTCATTTTCAGTTCAGTATTTAATAAATTACATGATATTCAACTTTAATATAAAATAGGCTTTGTGGGGCCGGGCATGGTGGCTCACGCCTGCAATCTTAGCACCCTGGGAGGTGGACTGCCCTGAGTTCACAGCTTTGAGACCAGCCTGAGCAAGAGTGAGACATGGTCTCTAAAAATAGCCAGGCATTGTGGTGGGCACCTGTAGACCCAGCTACTCGGGAGGCTGAGGAAAGAGGCCCAAGAGTTAGAGGTTGCTGTGAGCTGTGATGCCACAGCACTCTACCAAGGGTGACAAAGTAAGACTTTTTTTTTTTTTGTAGAGACAGAGTCTCACTGTACCGCCCTCGGGTAGAGTGCCGTGGCGTCACACGGCTCACAGCAACCTCTAACTCTTGGGCTTACGCGATTCTCTTGCCTCAGCCTCCCGAGCAGCTGGGACTACAGGCACTCGCCACAACACCCGGCTATTTTTTGTTGCAGTTTGGCCGGGGCTGGGTTTGAACCCGCCACCCTCGGCATATGGGGCCGGCACCCTACTCACTGAGCCACAGGCGCCGCCCAAAGTAAGACTTTTTTAAAAAAAAAAAATACACATACATGATAACAATACATGTTTAAAGAAGGAAATGTGGGGGAAAAAAAAGAAAAGTCTACAGTCCAAGAGGTGTGGTAACTTGAATAAAACAGGGTTTATCAGGTAGAAAAGAGGGAACAGAGGCTTAGCAGCCACTACATCAGGGCCTGGGTAACATTTATCAAAAAAAGACACCACCACACATACCCCCACGAGCTTTCTGATTGCCAAGGACAGAGCAGAAACCTTGCAAACTTTGATAAAGAAATAACAAGCTACTTTGTAAGGGAAGATCATCAGACAGGAGCTGGGCTGAGCACCTGACAGAGAAGGAACCCTGGGCTACACATGTGGCCTCAGCCGCACTCACACGTAGAAGGAGCAGGGCAACTGTCACTAAGCAGGGACTCAGAAGGACATCTTTGCGTCACATCTGACATCATTACTCAAGAGAAAATGCACACCCAGTGGAAATTCACTCAGCAGGGATCTCAAAACAGGAGAGCATGAAGCCGGAAAAGCTGCCTACAAGATGGGTCTGAGAAGCTGTGCTGAAGCCGTACAGCTGACCTGCTTAGCTCACAGCCTTCCCCACATCAGTACAGCCGGCCTGCTTAGCTCACAGCCTTCCCCACATCAGTACAGCCGGCCTGCTTAGCTCACAGCCTTCCCCACATCAGTACAGCCGGCCTGCTTAGCTCACAGCCTTCCCCACATCAGTACAGCCAGCCTGCTTAGCTCACAGCCTTCCCCACATCAGTACAGCCGGCCTGCTTAGCTCACAGCCTTCCCCACATCAGTACAGCCAGCCTGCTTAGCTCACAGCCTTCCCCACATCAGTACAGCCGGCCTGCTTAGCTCACAGCCTTCCCCACATCGGTACAGCCGGCCTGCTTAGCTCACAGCCTTCCCCACATCAGTACAGCCGGCCTGCTTAGCTCACAGCCTTCCCCACATCAGTACAGCCGGCCTGCTTAGCTCACAGCCTTCCCCACATCAGTACAGCCGGCCTGCTTAGCTCACAGCCTTCCCCACATCAGTACAGCCGGCCTGCTTAGCTCACAGCCTTCCCCACATCAGTACAGCCGGCCTGCTTAGCTCACAGCCCTCCCCACATCAGTACAGCCGACCTGCTTACCCTAGTCTACCCCGCATACCTCCATGTTCATCTAGGTAAGGTTCCTCCATGATTGTGAGGATGTTTACCTCAAAAGACTTTGGGGGAGATATAACACTTAGAGAGTAAGTGATGTTATATTGTTAGAGTAAGGGTTATTAATATGTTATTTAAGTACTTTACATTGTTAAAGTAAAGGTTATCTTTATGTTTTCTTTAATGATTCTTTTAGATAAAGTGAAAATTTTCTAGGTTTGAAGAAGATAGACAAATGGCTAACAAACATGAAAAACTGCTCATCATCCCTGATCATCAGAGAAATGCAAATCAAAACCACCCAGAGATATCACCTAACCCCAGTGAGAATGGCCCGCATCACAAACTCTCAAAGCTGCAGATGCTGGTGTGGATGTGGAGAGAGGGAACACTTTACACTACTGGTGAGACTGCAAACTAATACAACTTTTTTTGGAAGAAACTATGGAGAATCCTCAAAGAACTCAAATTAGACCTTCCATTTAATCCTGCAATCCCATTACTGGGCATCTACCCAAAAGGAAAAAAAAATCATTTTACCATAAGGACATTTGCACTAGACTGTTTATGGCAGCTCGATTTACAATTACCAAAATGTGGAAACAACCTAATTGCCCACCAACCCAGGAATGGACTAACAAGCTGTGATATATTTATACCATGGAATACTATTCAGCCATTAAAAGAGATGGAGGCTTTACATCTTTTGTATTAACCTGGATGGAGGTGGAACACATTCTTCTTAGTAAAGCATCACAAGAATGGAGAAGCAAGAATCCAACGTACTCAATTCTAACATGAAGGCAGCAGATGAGCTAATATATGGTGGAGGGTAGGGGAATGAGGGAGCGGGGAGAGAGAGGAAGTGGGAGGGGGATGGGGGATCATGGTGTATGCACACCTCTTAGGGGTGGGACACAATTATAAGAGGTACTTTATATAACAAATGCAATCAGCACAACCTCATTCTTTGTACTCTCAATGAATCCCAAACAACAATAAAAAAAAAAAATTTCTAGGTTTGTTTCCTTACATCCCATTATGAAAACTACAAAAATTGTAACTGAGGCAGAACAGATTTGAGAGGCTACTCTCACTGTTCCCAGGAATGCTGGCCTTCTGACAATAAAGCTGGGTGGACCCAATCCTGTCTCTACATATTGGCTGGACAATCACAGGTGGCCCGACCTTCTTCATGCAGTAACAACTTCTTGGATGAAAACTTATTAACAGCACTGGGTTTATGACATGTATAACATGTAGTGTGAGATCTAAATGGGCTGGGATGATGACAGTGCAACTATGAACTCCAGTGCAAGCGTTAGGAAAGAATTCTTTCTTTGGTTTTCTTTTCTTCTCAAGAAAATGAAGTTTGTTTGGGAAAAAGACATTACATGTATGCCATAGTAAACTATGGGCGCACTCAGGGAGGTTAGGGAAGACAAAGGTATTTATTTATTTACTTATTTATTGGTTTGTTTTTGTTTTTTTTGAGACAGACTCTGACCAAGCTAGAGGCCCATGGCATAAGCCTATCTCACAGCAACCTCAAACTCCTGGGCTCAAGTGATCCTCTTGCCTCAGCCTCCTGAGTACCTGGGACTACATGTGCCTGCCACCACATCTGGCCAATTTTTTCTATTTAGTAGGAACGGGGTATCCCTCTCGTTCAGGTTAGTCTCAAACTCCTGGCCTCAAGCCCTCATTCTGCCTAGGATCACAGGCCTGAGCCACCAGACTAGCCAATCAAGAGTTTTTTTTATTTAACCCTGAGGACTCCATTTCCCCCTTTCAATAAAAATCTTTCTCTGAAAGCATCACCGACCAATCATCTTGCAGTTAGGTTTTTTTCCCTTTCTTTTTTGAAACATAATAACTGTATATATTTACAGGGTCAAAGTGATTTTTGATATATATTCACAGTATGTAATGACTAAAACAGTAATTAGGATCATCAACGCAAACATTCATCATTTCTTTCATTTCTTTGTATTGGAAAGGAAAGAATTCTTTTTTTTTTTTTGAGACAGTGTGTCACTTTGTCCCCCTGTGTACAGTGCTGTGGCATCACAGCTCACAGCAACCTCAAACTCTTGTGCTTTAAGCCGCCATCTTGCCTCAGCATCCTGAGTAGCAGGGACTACAGGTGCCACCACAACACAGGGCTAGAAAAGAATTCTTGAAACAAAGTTACCTGTTTAATATGCATTTAATATTAAATTAATTATATTATGTGTATTTAATATTAATTTAATTATATTACATGTACTCATAGGACTAATATTCTTTTTTTTTTTTTTCAGTTTTGGCTGGGGCCGGGCTTGAACCTGCCACCCCCGGTGCATGGCCGGCACTCTATTCCTTGAGCCACAGGCGCCACCCAGAACTGATATTCTAAACTAGCTCAGCAAACTCAAGAGTTGGGTGGATTTGGCAGAGAAAAGAAGCAGCATGCATAAATATCTTAAAGGACTCATCACAGAGGTGGGGAGAGTGAGCAAAAAAAGTTTTAATGATAAAGAAGTTATTAATTTTGATATTATTAAAAATTGGACAGTTATTAAAAGAAAAACTACAGTTTTTATTTAAAGGTAAGGCAATTACCAAGAGAACTAGGATGAATACCAACAGGTCCAAATCCATGAGGATGAGGCTTGGCACCTGTAGCTCAGCGGCTAGGGCACCAGCCACACACACAGGAGCTGGTGGGTTCGAACCCAGCCCAGGCCTGCTAAACAACGACAACTACAACAAAAAAATAGCCGGGTATTGTGGCGAGCACCTGTAGTCCCAGCTACTAGGAGGCTGAGGCAAGAGAATCGCTTAAGCCCAAGAGTTTGAGGTTGCTGTGAGCTGTGAAGCCACAGCATTCTACCAAGAGCAACACAGTGAGACTCTGTCTCAAGAAAAAAAAAAAATCAACGAGGATGAAAAAACAAAAGAAACTTCATAAATCAACAGAAAGTACAATGAATGGAAAAATCCAAGTATCATAATTGTTACATTTCAAAACAAAGAGGTTCAGTTTGAGTTTAAAAAGACAGAGTCAATGAAGCTGCTTATAAGAAACAAACCTAAAATAAGTGAAAACTAAATGTAAAAACACCTAGAACTGCAAAAAAACTAAGGAGTTGGCAAACTGAACAGTGTCAACACTGAAAACCACCACAGACATTGTCAGAGGACACAGGATAGACTTGAAACAAAGTTGGCAACACATATCAGGAAGACTCAACAGATTGGTAAAGGGTATACCCACACTCAAAGTTAGAAAGAATTCAGCTAAGCTAGCACTTCTGAAAGGCCTTAAGAAGGTGCAGGGTAACAATATTCATTCTCATCAACCATTACTTACTCCTCTGGGAATTGACACTAAGAAAATGACCCTAAACAGAGTTGATACATAAAATATTGTTAAAAATATTTATAGATTAGGGTGGTGCTTGTGGCTCAAAGGAGTAGGGCGCCGGCCCCATGTGCTGGAGGTGTTGGGTTCGGGCCCAGGCCCAGCCAAAAACTGCCAAAAAAAAAAAATTATAGATTAACAACTGGTAAAATCTTGTCCCTAAATTGAGGACATACTACTCAAGCCATAAAATGTTCTTCAGACACCTTCCATACTAAAGTTCCACATCGGTGGGGAAAATTCTCCCCTTCTCCAAGCTACCCCTGGGTGCCCAATCCTGCCCACAGTCTAAGGCAGTGTTTTTCAACTGGTGTGCCATGCCACACTCGTGTGCTGTGAGAGGATCTTAGCTGTGCTGCAAGAATTTTCCAAGACCATTAATTATTTTTAAAAGACGTTCAAAGCACAGTAAGTATAGTCTTTTTACTCTGTTTTTTGATCAACGTAATTTAAGAGTGTGCTGTGGAAGTTTAACTATAGGTTCAAGTGTGCTATGACATAAAAAAGGTTGATTAACACTAGCCTAGGGCCGATAGGAACGCTTTAGATCCTACAAAGACCCAGATGGCCACACGGTTACCTTGGAATAGGATCCTTCCAATCACCTTTCTTGTTGGCTTTCTTTGCTCTAGAGAACTCGTTCACCCGAACACTGCCAAACAAACCAAAACGGATCTGCAGCCACCTCTCAGGTCCTTCTGCATGCGGGTCTCCTCTCAAACAGCCGGCGCCATCACCTCCCTGGGGAGCAACAAGCTCTGTAGAATGTAAGGCCCCATCACAGGTCCCCTGTCTGCCAGGCCCCCAGGCCTCTTTCCTCTGTGCTCCTTTTCGTGGATTCTCTGGCAGTGGGTTGTTGTCACCAGGGGGCTCCACTTCTTCATCTGGATCAAATCTAAGGTATAATTTCTTTCCATGGACCTAGGAAAAAATGAACATGGATCTAAGCCTTAAAGATCCAGAAAGGGGATGAGGAGTATGCAGGCACTTGTCCTACTGCAAATTTCATCCTTCTTGCCTCTCCCATGAAGTTTTCCCAAGTGGGAAATTGGGAAAATTTGGGGCCCAAATTTTACTCTTTTACTCCAGTGGTGTGAGAAGTTAGTGCATGGTTTTCTGAGTCATTGAAAGGAAATGGAACAATTAGTTAACGATGAAATAGAATTGTTCTAGATAGCAGAGCTACCCTAGAATACCTGAGTGGAATTGGCTCCAACTTCTCACGGATTAGCTAAGAAATAAATACAAGTTGTCACTCTTCCACTTAATTCATAATATATATTTCTATGCTAGAAATAATAAGCATGTGTGCACACACACAGTGACAGCAGCTAAAGCAATATTTTGCAAAAACCAGTACCCTTCGCTACTCTTTCAGCCAGCAAAATTGGACTTTATAAAAATAACAGCAATAAGAGAAGTGGGAATCTAAACTAGAGCTAAGAGATTAAGTAACTTGCTTAATCTCACAGAGCTAAACTCACTGAGTTATTCTGCAAATATTTCTCTGGGCCTCCTTTGTGCCAGGAACACAGCTAAGTGCTGAGGATACTGTTCATCCGTTGCCTATACTCAGGGGCTAGACAGTTCAGCAATAAGGCTCTGAGGGCAGGAAGCACAGAAGTAGAGTCTCTACCCTGATATGAAGCAGGCTTCTGAAGACACGATAGCTAAACGGAAGCCGGAATACAGACTAGGAATTACCATGGTAAACTGAGGGGACAATGATGGGGGCAGAGTTTGGAGAAAAGGGAAGACCTGCCCAAGCAGGGGAGTAGCAGGTCCAAACCATCAGCTGAAAGACTGTTAGAGATAGATTTGGGGCAGGAAAAGTAGGCTGGAGATGAAGGCAGGGGTCAGACCACAAAGAGCCCCTTGAAGGGATTCTGACTCCTGCTCAGGGGCAAATGTAAGTGGATTTGAACCTACATCGGAGGCTCTCCTTCCTTCCCTCCCCATGGCTGGCCACACAGGCTCAAACGTGGCTCCCAGTCCAAGGTGCACATTAGACGAGCTGAACAGAATCCTTGCTGACCCTGTCAGTGGGGGTCTCCAGTTTGCACACGTCTTCTTTACAGTTTCACAGTTGACTGTGATGCCCACTTCTTTTTTTTTTTTTTTATGTGGTACTAAGCCTGCCCTTTATTCATTAGAAAGCTCAACAATACTGCCCACTCCTAATGTTACAAGATATGAGTGAAAAAAGTTTCAAATGTTAGTTATATACATTTGGATATCAATCTGGGAAGAAAAAACAGTAGAGAAATTTGTCTTTAAAAATATTAACACCGTGATACGTCTCATAGTGAAATGTCTATTAGTGTCTAGCAAAGCTTAAGATGACAAAACACTCAACATTGTATTTCCAAGATTTATCAAATGTCATTCTTCAAAAATATTTTAAGAGAGATACTAATATTCAATTCTTGTTGCACAGTTTTACTTTCTGCTACTAGTGATTGCTCTTTTAATATTATCTTCAGAATCTGAGAAACATGAGTAGACACATTTTCTGGAATAGACCTGAGAGATCCAGGTGCTACTGTGGTAATGCTGTCTAATGCAGAGACACCGGAAGACAGTAGATTACCAAACAAGGGTTGGTGAACTTCTAAGCATGGCCTTTTGTTTTGAGCCGCCATCCTTAATTCATTCTTCCATATAACTAAACAGAATACTTAAGTTTTTGCCAAAAATATACTGAGCTTCTGCACTGTGTTGAGCAACTGCCTTCTTCTGATCCAGTTTGGAATGGAGACCAGACACATCTTTCATGGTGTCTTCAACTGTGCTAAGCAGTTTCCAAAACTGATGTGATGTATTCTTCTTTAACAAGTTGTAATTTAATTTCTTACACATGTTTTTAAGTGCTTTCAAGTTCCTGTGTCTTATTTTTAGGTCTTGTTTACACTAGACAAATTCATTTTTATTAGTGGTCAACAACTCTGTAACCCTGCTTAGTTCCTCCTCAATGGCACCAATTTTTTCAATCAGTTCCACAATCTGTTTTTCTTTAACAGTTAATTTTCCATTCATGGCTCATGCCTCCAAGTCAGCCGTGGAGTGCTCCACCTCCCACCTCTCTCTGGCCACTGCCAGGCCACCTCTTCTCATCAGACCCAGACTCCGTGGAGTGCTCCTCCTCCCACCTCTCTCTGGCCACTGCCAGGACACCTCTTCTCATCAGACCCAGACTCCGTGGAGTGCTCCTCCTCCCACCTCTCTCTGGCCACCACCAGGCCACCTCTTCTCATTAGACCGGACTCCGCAACCCAGCTGGTGGTGCTTCAGTTGTGTTGCTAATTGAGATCGCCTGTGATGCCCACTTCGGGCTGAGCTTCGCTGGAGCCCCAGCTTGGGTATCTTGGGCTGGGGGAAGTGACAGCCTGACACATCTGGGGCAGATTCCAGGGGAGCTGCCAGTCCACCACCCACAGGAGATGAATGCTCACCTGGGTGTCCTGGAACCACAGTGCCTGGAGGCCAGCAGGGCAGAACTTCTTACTGCTGCCCCCCGTCTTGACTACCTGCTGGCCCACAAAGGGGGATACCAAACAGTGATACTTCCTCACAGCCGGCCCTTCGGGCATCCCTGCAAACAGAAATGGACAAAAGAGGCCACTGTCTCATTTTCTTCCTCTCATGCACTTCTGACAGGTGCCAAGCCCCAAGCAGCCGTTCTTTACAGCGATTCTAAAGCCACCAACTTTGGGAGCAAATATGGCCCCAAAGGGAGCCTGGACAGGGGTGGGGAGTCAGATCACAGAGAAGGACAAGCTGCAGCAGGGTGTGGCCAGCTTTGCAGGACGTCTCCCTTTCCAAACCCCTCTGACCTTTCTTCACACAGCAAATACTGAACACCAACAGTATGCTAGCTGTCATATAGGGGAGACCATCCACTTTAACATGGTGACAACTGTAAGGGGCATAAAGACCCCAAAGTGGACCGGGCCTGCCCCACGTACAGGAGAGAAGCGCACAAGATAACCAAACACAGACAGACGTCAGAATCACAAGTGCAGACCCTCCAACCATGCTGGTGCAGCTTACCTGCCAATAATTACCCCTGATAACTGAGAAACAACTGTGGTTTCCCATGGGGGCCTACCTGTGACCCCTTCTTTCCCTGCCCCACATCATCCCAGACCACTGAGAGACACCTGTATAAGGCAGTCTCGAGTGCCTGGGTGACTAGGCACACTGCTAACCATCTGTTCTCACACCAGCATGAGATTCTATAAAGTTATGGTGAAAATAAAAAAACAAAAACAAAAACAAAAACTAGGTACCTGGCATGGTGATATTTCAGTGATTCTAAAAAACACATTTAGGCTCGGTGCCTGTAGTTCAGCAGCTAGGGCATTGAGCATATATACAGGGGCTGGCAGGTTCGAACCCGGCCCAGGCCTGCCAAACAACTATGACAACTGCAACCAAAAACAGATTGTTGTTCTGATAGGCACCTATAGTCCCAGCTACTTGGGAGGCTGAGGCAGAATTGCATAAGCCCAAGAGTTGGAGGTTGCTGTGAGCTGTGATGCCACAGTATTCTACCCAGGGTGACATACGGAAACTGTCTCCAAAAAACAAATAAATAAATAAAATAAAAAACACATTTAAAAATATTTTTTAAATCTCGGACATGAGAATGCTTCTTACAATGGATACATTCTCACAGTTTCATTAGCAGCACATTAAAAAACGTGCACCTTACTTGATGGTGCCTCTGACTGGCTGAACTGTGGTGACATTTCCCCTAATCAGCCTCTCAAGACACTTTAGAAGGAATCCCCACAAAGCAGCATGGGTGGAAGGAGACGTGCCAGACACAGCTGATGGTAACCAGTTCTCTGTTTTCTGATGCTCTCCTAGGGAGGAAGCTTCTGGAAATGCCTCCCTTCGAAAGGCACCAAGTCGACACATGCACATGTTTCTTTTGGGTATTTTTATGGAGCTAGACAAGTAGGCAAGCTGCCCTTACAATAGACTTAAATGGTGAGAAGCGGAAGAGGCCTGGAAGGGACATGGACCTCCCCCATTCCCGAGCCTCTCCCCACACGGGGGTTAAAGTCTGGAGAGTGGGCTCCCTGGTAAAGGAGAGTTAGAGGGTCATCACCGTGGCCCCTCTTTCAAGGTACACCATTCCTCAAGAGTCTAGGGCAGCGCCTGTGGCTCAAAGGAGTAAGGCGCTGGCCCCATATACCAGAGGTGGCGGGTTCAAACTCGGCCCTGGCCAGAAACTGCAAAAAAAAAAAAAGTCTAAAAAATGCCTGCTTTCCCCAACACTTTCTGGGAGCGCAGAGCCCAGACTGACGTCACCAGAGGCCTGCCAGAGCCAACTGGGGAGGCACTGTGGTAAACAAGCAAAAAGAAAATATTCAACTAGGAGTGCGGATATCTTTAAGAGGCGCTTATTTGTTCTTTGAGTTTTCACGCCAAAAAATTTCGTGCGGACAAAGTGCACCCGCCTGGGGCCGCGCTGCGTGGACCCGGGAGCGTCAGCGCCCCGCAGAGCAGGAGGCAGGGCCTGGTTCCCTCCGGTCTCCTCCTCTCCCCACTGCACCGCCCATGAGGCCGCGGGTCCACGGGAGGAGAGGGTGTGGAGGCTGGACTCACCGGCTCAGCTCCGCGCACAAATGCCGGGAGGACCAAGAGCCAACACCTGCGCGTAGCTGCGTCCCCAGCTCTCAGGGCTGAAGGCGGAGCCCACCAGTAGCCAGGCCGGGTGTCTTGGCTCCTCCTCCGACTTGACGGGAACTCGGGCTTGGGGGCGGAGTCGGGGCGCAGACACCGCCCCCAAGGCTGAGCGCAGGAGGCGGGGCTCGTCCTCTGGGGGTGGGACTTCTGGGCTCCTTCGTGTAAAGCTGTAGCCTAGGGCTGGCGTCAGGGCGCAGACTCCGCCTAGGAGGCTGTGCGCAGGAGGCGGGGCTTGTCCCCTGATTGGTCAACGTGTGGCTCCCGTCACCCGGATAGAGGGCCGGGCGCTAGCTCGCGTCAGGCCTGAGGGGTATGGACTCCTCCCTTGGGGGGGTGGAGCCTCCCCCTACAGGTGACTACAGCAAGAGGGGCCGCGGCCGAGGGTCGGCAGCAAAAGCTGGAGTGGGGGAAGGACAGAGGTTAGGGTTAGGATTGGAGCCGAAGTAAAACATTCT
The DNA here is from genome assembly GCF_027406575.1 of Nycticebus coucang. Lineage (NCBI taxonomy): Eukaryota > Metazoa > Chordata > Mammalia > Primates > Lorisidae > Nycticebus > Nycticebus coucang. Next base: position 29,558,681 of record NC_069803.1, on the reverse strand, counting down.
TGGAACATTTATTGTGTCATGGAGATAGTTTCTGAGAAAGGTCCTGAGTGGCTGAATGGAAGAGCAGGTGGTTCAGTCGAAGGGCCTTTCCATTGGCCCGAAGGACTTAGGTTGTCAAAATTCTTATGAATTTTTTTTTAATGGTGGTTTTTTTTTGCTTTTGAATATTATTTGAATTTTTACTATAAGCAAATGTTGCTTAAAATGTTTGTGTATTAAATTTTTTTTTTTTTTTTTTTTGCAGTTTTTGGCCGGGGATGGGTTTGAACCCACCACCTCCGGCATATGGGGCTGGCGCCCTACCCCTTTGAGCTACGAGTGCCACCCTTAAATTTTTATTTCTAAGCATAAAAGAGATAAAATACTAGGCTACCTAAAGACAGTATGTTCTATTGATGTTGGTTCTCCAAGGAGTATGAGGAGCCAACTCTTTCCAGGAACTCATGGGGGAAGTTCGGGAAACCGTTCAAGCAGACGTTCAGGAAATGTCCAGAATGGCAGTCCCCATGGACCCTAATTGAGGGGCCCTGGGCAGGGATTGACCAGCATAGGGAAACAAGCCCAACCAGTCCTTAGACACATGGCTCTGTCCTGCTGTTTGAGAAGAAAGGGTGCATGCTGTCTCCCCTGGCACCCCCCCGACTGAAGGAGCTGGGGCAGAGGGTGAGAGGGAGGCTGGGAAGGCCCAGGGTATCCAGGGTTCTTCATGTTGAGAGCTCCTAGAGGCAGAGGGGAAGAGGTCTGGGGGCATGGAGTCTGGCCTTAGGGATAGCATCCCCACCCCAGGATGTCTTCTGCGGTGGGGTAAGGCTCACCCCTGCAGTAGTTCTGGAGCTCCAGCTCCCCTTCCTGCAGACTGGGAGGGAAGCCACAGCCCCAATCCTTGCCTCATCTGGTAGAAAAAATGCCTGGTACCTAAAAGGGCTCTTCTGAGGCCTAGGGGTTATGCTATTGAGAAACCAAATAGTTCCCACCTTGGCTCTGTCATTTATAATTACAGCTATTGCTTATTGAGCAAACGATATTTGCAAGATACTGCTGTGAGCTCCTTACACATTAGGTTATTAGGTATGAAATGTCTGATTTCTTTAAGTACTAAGTCTGACAGTTGATATCTCTGACATTTCACTTTAACACTTTTTTTTTTTCTGTTTTTGATTTTTATTGTGAAGGTACATCCACATTCTTTTGATTTTTTTTAGAGACAGAATCTCACTTTGTTGTCCTTGGTAGAGTGCTATGGCATCACAGCTCACAGCAACGTCCAGCTCTTGGACTTAGGTGATTCTCTTGCCTCAGCCTCCTGAGTAGCTGGGACTACAGGCGCCCGCCACAAGGCCCGGCTATTTTTTTGTTGCAGTTTGGCCAGGGCCAGTTTGAACCCACCACCCTTGGTATATGGGGCCAGCACCCTACTCACTGAGCCACAGGCGCCGCCCCATCCACATTCTTTTAAACTCATGTTTTGGTCCTTTCTTCACGTTTAAGTTGGGAGAATTTGGAACCAAGGATTTTCTTCAATTTCTAGATAGACTTTGAGACACTCTAGACTGAGGCTGGTGGGGGGGGGGGGTCCATCTTTCGGAGAGGCAGGGGTAAGGTGTGAAAGCCAAGACTCTGGAGTCAAGTAGATGTGGTTTGAATCCCAATTTGCACTTAGCTCTGTGACCTTGAACAAGTGACTTAAAATCTTTGTGTGCAAAACATAATTGGGAAGACGTGTAAATATTTTCTGTGGCTACATGAAGCTATTAGCAGTGTCTGATGCAACAGTGCTCAATGTAGGTGCTTTTTGTTAGCAGGGTTTGGAGGCTGATCCCAGATTGATAGTTTGAAAACTCAGGCTGTCCTGGAGGCTGAAAGGGAGATCCAGATGTGGGCACCACCCATTGGGTGCGCTAACTGCAGGGACAGTATCTCCTGCCAGTCTCAGGGCCTTCCTAGTGACAATGGGTAGTGAGCAAAGGCTGCTCTTCCTGGTGCCAGCTCCATGGCTTTGAGTAACTTTCCTCAGCAGCAGGACAGGACAGTTTGCACCAGATATTCTCTGAGACCCCTCTTGGTCTGCAAATGAGTAAGGAATGGTATTCCAACCCAAGCTTCCTTTTTCTTAGGAGGGTTCAGTTTTCTTTCTGATCTACTCAAATCTCCCAGGCCAGCTATTGGAAACCTTAAGGATACCAACTTTCCAAATCCTTAGCCGCAGATCTCCTGTCTCCCCACTGTGGGGCCCAGATTTGTACCTTCCTAGTAAGAGGGGGTTAGCAGAAGATTACCAGCCCTGTCTTTGGACTATTGTGCAAACAGCTAGTCTTAGGCTACAGAACCTCCCTGGAGCCAAGAGCAGCTGCAGGGGCCTTGACACCAGCCCAGGGATTGTTCAATTGCTTCACTTCATAGCTAAACAGGAAGGTTTACTCTGGGCCCAACTCATCACACCAAGTGCCAGGACACCCTGGGTGGAGCTAATCTGGTGGCAGACACAGCCTCACAGCTCTGGACTAAACCAGAGCCTCAAGCCAAGTGTTCTTAACTTGGGGTATATGGAAAAGTTTCCAGAGTTCATAAAGCCCCCAAAAACGGTGAGTGGGGTGCAAATCACAAGCTATGTACAGCTTTCTGGGGAAAGTGGGCACAATTTTTGTGCATTCTCAGCTAGGTCTGTGACTCCCACCCTAAGTTAAAAAATTAAAGATTGCCCCAAATTGCTTCATATTACAGAAATGACTTACTCCAAATGCTCTGTGGGGGGGCCCCGTGGAAAGCCCTAGCGGTATTCCAGTTCATAGCCTGCGGCTCCTCATCCAAGCAGTTGGGTAGGAAGCAGAGGCCAAGGTCATTTGATAGATTAGGAAAACACACTGAACTAAAGTACAGCAAGCCCTGTTCTTCAGTGTAGCAACATGGAAGACCCAGAAATGTTTCCCATGTGGCTACCTTGGCTGGAATTCTTTTTTTTTTTTTTTTTGAGACAGAGTCTTACTTTGTCACCCTTGGTAGAGTGCGATGGGGTCATAGATCACAGCAACTTCAAACTCTTGGGCTCAAGTGATTCTCTTGCCCTAGCCTCCTGAGTAGCTGGGACTACAGGCACCTGCCACAACACTGGGCTATTTTTAGAGACAGGGTCTTGCTTTGGCTCAGGCTGGTCTCAAACTCCTGAGCTCCTCTTAGAGTGCTAGGATTATAGGTATAAGTCACCACACCAGTCCCCAGCCCTTTTTTTTTTTAGAGACAGAGTCTCACTTTATCACCCTTGGTAGAGTGCTGTGGTGTCACACTGCTCACAGCAACTTCCAACTCCTGGGCTCAGGCAATTCTGTTGCCTCGTCCTTCATTTTTATTTTTATTTTTTTAAGTCACTCTGTTGCTCAGGCTAGAGTGCCATGGCATCAGCCTAGCTGACAGCAACCTCAAACTCCCGGGCTCAAGTAAGTGACCCTCTTACCTCAGCCTCCCAAGTAGCTAGGACTACAGGCACCCCCCCACCACCACACCCAGTTAATTTTTCTATTTTTAGTAGAGACAGGGTCTTGCTCATGGTCTTTTTTTTTTTTTTTGGAGACAGACTTTCACTCTGTCACCCTGGGTAGAGTGCCATGGCATCATAGCTCATAGCAATCTCAAACTCTTGGGTTCAAGTGATTCTCTCGCCTCAGCCTCCCAAGGAACTGGCACTAAAGGAACCTGCCTCATGCCTGGCTATTTTAAGAGATGGGGGTTTTCTCTTGCTCAGCCTGGTCTCGAACTAGTGAACTCAGGTTACCATCTGCTTAGGGTCTATAACAAGAACATAAAATAAACTAAATTGAATGTCTTTGCATTAGGCAGGAACTCAGCTTAGTGTACTTACTCTCTGGTACTTGTTAGCAAGATTAACAGTCATGAATTTTGTTCTTTTTTAATTTGAGGTATAACTGACATGCAGTGATGGGGGGGAGTTGTTTGCCTGTTTGTTTAGACACAGGGTCTCACTCTGTGTCCAAGCTGAGAGCAGTGGTGTATTCATAGCTCACTGCAGCCATCATCCTGCCTCAGCCTCCTAAGTAGCTGGGACTACAGGCACATACCACCACAACCAGCAAATTTTTCTTATGTTTTTGTAGAAATAGTGTCATATTATGTTGCGTAGGCTGGTCTTGAACTCTTAGCCTCAAGTGATCCTCCTTCCTCGGCCTCCCAAACTGCTGGGGTTACAAACATAAGCCACTGTACCCAGCCCGTTATGTTTTTGATTTATGAAAAATAAGGATAATCCAAATGATCATGTAGATAAAACTATTTCAAAACATGGGGACTGTGGTGGGGGGTGGTGGCAGCAGGGTAAAGGGGACTTTGGCTGTGATAAGGCTGAAAGTCATTTAAGGAAATGTCCAAGGAAAGGGGCATGATTAGACCATTCTGGCAGGTGAGGAAGGGGGTTGATTCCTGGAAGGGTTTCCCACCAGTACTACTAGGACCGCAGTGCCTGGGGGATTCTTGGATAATACAGATACTCCTTTACATTGGAAAGCATGTGCCCCTGCGTTGTACCCAATGCTTTGCTCAGCAGAGCCCAGGCCCCAGGCCTACGTAAGATTCTGTTATTCAGGGCCACCTGCCAACACACACCTTAAATCAGGTGGGGCTGGAGAAAGGGGCCTGGGGGGAAGCTCTAAAATGTCCCTCCTACATACACATATCAAGTGATCTCTGTCGTGGTTCATCCACCCCTGTCCTAGGAAATGAAAGCCTTGGGTGACCTGAGGCCTCCTGGTGGTCAGCAGCAGGGCTAGGATGAGCTTCTTTTCACCAGCCACTGCCACCTGCGGAGGATGCCTTGGGCAGCAGCCAAGAATAAAGAGAGGGGGAGACTGATATCTGAAGCAGCCTGTGAGTGGATCAGCAGAGAGGCCTCAGCAGCTCAGAGTCCCTGGAAAGGAATGTCAGTATCAACCTCTAAGGGAAGAGAAGGGGAAGGAGGAATACAGATAAATTTATTAGTTAAATACTGATTTTACAGCCATTTCACCTTAAGACAATGTTAACAGGTTTGTGGGTTAGGGTGGGTATATGAGGTGGCTTCTGGGAAGAAAACAATGTAAATGATGATTAAAACAGAATCTTGGTTTAAAGATATTCTCTGCTACAGCCAGGAGGATCTTGGAATGGGGGACTGGTGTTTTGGGGTGGGCATAGTCACACCACAGGCAGCCACTGCTGTGCCAATAACAAGGGCCCCGGATGGGCCTTGTGAGCCCCCGTGTCCAGGCAGGAACTGAGGAGAAGGAGGCGGAGCTGCAGCCCTTTGCCAGGCCCACCCTCAGCGACTTCCAGCATCTTCTCTTCCCGGCAATCTTCTTTCTTTCCATGAATTTTATTACATTTGTTTGCTTTGAATTTATGTTGCAAAATCTCTGGCTTTTGCCTCCTGGACAAAAGATTTCTATTGGGGAAAAGATGCAAAGTTCAAGGGCTTGGGGCCTTGGGCTGCTGACTGGCCAAGGGGCCTACCTCCACAGGACAGCAGCCCCGGGAAATCTCGAAAAGCCCCTGACCCCCAGCAGGATGGTATCCACCAGACACTGTCTTCAGGAGGCTCTCACAGCGCAGGTGAGTTTGCTGAGCTTAGCTGAGCAGCACGGCCCCTCCCTGTGCGGCGGGTGGAGGAAGGATGTTGGGGACAGAATGGAGGGGGCACTGTCTGGCTAGACTACAGAGCTCTTGTTTTACCACCGGAGAGACAAGTCCAAGCCGAAGGCAGAGCTGAATTGCTCAGAACTGTAGGAGGAATTTTTATTTAAGAGGGCTTAGAAGTGAAGAGAGGAAGGAGCAAAGGACGAAGCCCGCAGTGGGGGAGAATCCTGGGGGCACAGGTGCTGAACCGCACTTGGAGGAAGCTCTGCCACATGGTGGGTGAAGCAGCTGCCCATCTCCCCAGGAGGTGTTCAGTGACATCTGAGTTACACCCAGTGTTGTGGAGTCAGATTTGGCCAGGGGGACACGGGGATGTGCCATGCCTGAAGGGGAGTGTTGGGCAAGGGCACAGGTGCCCACAGTACCCATCCACACACGTCAAACAGGTGCCCTCCCAGGGCCCTGCCTTTTCCTCACCCTTAGATCTGGGCACTGGGAACACAATGGAGAAACCACTGTTTTAGGCCACAGTGGTGGAAGAACAAGGAAGGAGGACGTGTTGTCTCCCGTCAGGGACAGGGTGGGGCAGAGAATGGAACGAAGTCTCCACTCACAGAGATACTCTGCCTGCTCGTCATGGTGGGTGGGCTCTTCCCAGTCCCCCACTTTGAAAAGGCATCTGCGAAAATCCAACACCCACGGCCCCTGACCAGACAGGCGACTTCAAGCTTCTTCCCAGTCGTTCCTCTGGAGTCATCCCAGACTGAGGAGGCCGGGCCCCGGGAGCGCGGGGCCTGGCTATCTGCTGTCCCCCAGCTCCCAGGTCCATGCAGGAATTTGGGAGGGAAGAAGGGAAGATTACGCCGTGATTATGTCCCCGTGACCATCAGCCAAGACTAGGTTGTTCCAAGAGTCCTGCTTGGAGCTGCCCTGTGGGGACTGGCTGATGGGGGCTGCATAGCCTTGTGGGGAGAGCTTCAGGGCTGAGAGCACCGGGTGAATGGAGGGCCCGTGGCCGGACATCGTGCTGACTGAGAACGTCTGGAAAGCAGAGAGCACATGATGAGGCTGAAAAAATCACTCTTGAGGGCTCAGGAGATCTGTGCTGGGGAGGGGACCCCACTGTGCCTGTGTCCCAGGATGGCTCCCAGGGACCAAGGAGTCTTTCTCTGATTTTCCTAATCCCTGCAATCTGGAGGGTCTGGGTGACTCCCCAGCTGCCTCGGAGCGCAGCATACAGTGGGGGACTGTAACCCAGTGTTTGTGGACACTGTGGTTTCTGCATGGACATCGTCCACACTCCCGTCACCCTCACGTCTCCACGTTCAAACAGAGAAGCCATTCTTCCTGCCCAGAACCAGGTTCTCCCAGGCAATAAAAAGCTGGTTAGGACGTATCCTCTCTCAAGTGCAGGGGATAGATCAGAGTAGATCTCCAAAAGAGGAGAACGGGGCTGCTGCTGGGCAGTCCCCCAACACACACACAGAGCTGGACCTCATGATGTCCTACCTGTGTCCTCTCCATCAGTACCCACCCATCCACCTGCCTCTGCCACTGCCAGGGGGGCTCTTCCCACCCCACCTCCTCCTGATAAATTCTTTCCAGGCCAAGGTCTAACCTCCTCTCTCTAGCTTAGGAGACAGGCTTGCCCAGAGACACCTGCCCCACACCTCTCTGGTTTTAGTTGCTATGGTGAGTTCCCTTCCTCTCCATCCCCACCGCTCTGTGTCAGCCCCTGGACTTCATTCTCCTTGTCTCCAAGGGCCAGAACACAGAGGAGCTGCTAAATATTTGTGTGTCATTGTGTGTCCAAATCACTGTAGCTTGATGAGATGTTCTGAAATACCCTGCATTCCCCAGCCTTGTGCAGACGCTCCTGGACTAGGGGATATGGGAGGTTTGAGGGTGGGAGGCTGGGGCAGCCTAGGGCAAGCTCCTGCCCAGTGCTAGCCTGGTCTCCCAGGCCTCTGTAGCCCACCTCCCCGCAGCCCGTCTGAGGCACGCACCTGGGCCATGGAGCTGCCGTGGGCGTAGTGAGACTGCAGGCCGGGCTCTGTCTTGATGGGACGCATCTCTTCGCTGCTGCTGCTGCTCGGGGCGTTGCTGGAGTTGCTGGAGGTGCCGCTGGTGGGAGGGAGGCTCTCACTGCCGGAAGGACCTGGAACAAGGCAGAGTCAGGACACCAGACCAGGGGCAGGGACAGGTGGACGGCGGCCCTTTGAGACAGCCAGGGTAGGTCCATAATGAGGGCTTTATTTACATTTGCTGGGGAGAGAAGCAGGGGTCCTTATCAGTGAGGGGACAGTAGTTCTCAAAATGGGGTCGAAGTATCAGAATTCCAAGGGGACTTTTTCAAATGACGGCTCACATGGCCCCCACTCCAGATCTCAAACTCTTGACACCACATGTGTTCAGGATTCAAAACTTCTTGAAATTTTAAAAAAAAAATTACAAATACTGTATATGACAGGGTACCTGCAGTGGAGTCAGGGCAATGTCCTCTAGTTAAATACATCAGTATCTCCATAGCAAAACAGATGAATATTCACACCAAGTGGGACACAGATTTGGTTTCACTGCTAAATTTAGCTTTCTGGTTCACAGATCAATCTACTAGGAACACGGTTAAGGGGCCCCGTCTTCCTAGATCGTACCCCAGAGAGGACTGGAAGGAATTGAGTTTTGGGGTGTCTGCAATACCAAAGACAAAGGGACCAAGAATGTCTCTCTCTCTTTCAGACCCAGTGCAGCCTTTGCAAATAGCAGTGATCAGGCTGAGGTGAGCCTGCTTCAAAACCCCCCCGTTCATTTCTTGCTGATGTTCTTTTTTTTTTTTGATTGGAGACAGAGTCTCACTCTGTCACCCCAGGTAGAGTGCTATGGCCTCATTACACTTCACAGCAAGCTCAAACCCCTGGGCTCAAGTGATCCTCTTGCCTCAGCCTCCTGAGTAACTAGGACTACAGGAATCCACCACACCCAGCTTAGGTTTTCTATTTTTATTAGAGACGGGGTCTCACTCTTGCTCAGGCTGATCTTGAACTCCTGAGCTCAAGCCATCCACCTGCCTATGCCTCCTGGAGTGCTAGAAGTACAGGCATGAGCCACCGCACCCCACCAATGTTATCTTTTAACTGAGTTTCTTGTTCTGTCCTGAAAAGCCAGGAAGGAACAATGTTGTCACTGTACCTAGGCAGCCTGAGCTGGCCTGGCTAAGCCAGGGCGTCATTCTCACACGCTGAGGGCTACTGACTTATTAATACAGTTACACACAGAACCTTTCCTCACCTGCTGGTGTCTTAGATTTGTTAAGGTTCTTGGGCTTCCGTTTTCTGGTCTGAATCCCCTCTTTCCGCATTGCAAGAGGCCTGGGGACCTAGAGGGTCACAGGTCAAAATAAACGGCTTTGCATCTGTGCACAATCTGCTATAATACTGAAATAAGCACAGGCAACATCTAAGCAATTGCTCCACAACCTCCGGGCTGAGACTAGGTACACAGTCCCCTGGAACTCCTGCTATGTTCTTCCGTTCTTAAAAACTCTTTCACACGTGGGTGTACACACATATCTACACATGCACGTACGTGGTGTGGGTTTACGCATTCACTTGTCTGTCCACGCATCTGTTTAATGGACCTCAACACCCACAATACCGAGTCATGATAGACATATTACTTTGCAATGTGCCCTTCCATTTTCTGGGTCCAGATGTATGGCTCTAAATTATTAATTGTAAAGTTCTGTCCAATAGTCCTCATCGTAGGATGCCCATAATTATTCAGCCACTCTTTCATGGGGCTTTAAGGTTGTTTTTAGTTTTTGCCACTGGACATACTGCAGCAATAAATAGTTCAAATATCATTGTGTGTGTGTGCGCGCGTGTGTGTTTTAATCGGCTAGTTTCCCAACAGAAGAGCTATAGAATCAACCAAAAGGTGTGTGTGTGTTTGGCCTTATACTGCTAAGTTAGTATATGCAGCAATTCACATACAAACCAGTAATGCATGAGCGTACCTATTTCCCCAAATCAACAGCAGGACTGATGGGCTTTAACACATATTTTAATGTTGGCCAAACATACGGGCAAGATAATGAATTTCATTTACAACAGGCTGTTTTCAGTTGTTTCCCTGTTTTTCAGTGCAGCACCCACACGGGTTTCATGGCTATCTGGATGCTTCCGTGAGTTCTCTGTTCATATCTTTTGCCCATTTGGGGAGCTATGGGGATGGGGACCGATTGTCATTGTCAACAGAGTCTCCCTCTGTTGCCCAGGCTAAAGTACAGTGGCCTCAGCCCAGCTCACAACAACCTCAAACTCCTAGGCTCAAGTGATCTTCCTTCCTCAGCCTCCCAAGTAGCTGGAATTACAGGCACCCACTACCATGCCTAGCTAATTGTTTTCTGTTTTTAGTAGAGACAGAGTCTTGCTCTTACCCCTACTGATCTTGAACTCCTGAGCTTGATCCTCCCTGAGGGCTAGGATTACAGGCATGGACCATTTTCTTATTACGTGGTCAGATCTGTTTCTGTTTTGGGTTTTGTTTTGTTTCAATTTAACTTACATCTGCACAAGACTTGCATATGGACCAGTTAAAAGCTACGAAGGGAGGATATAGTGGAAAGAGTGTCCTCCAGTCTCTGCTCCTTGGCATGCCCCTCCATTCCTTTCCGAGAGGCGCCCACCCTGTGCTACAGACCTCCTCTGGGCTCTGCAGAGGTGCCCTAGTACTCACAAGCACCCACATGTAAATGCTGCTCTGTCTGTCTATTAAAGTGGTACCATATTATGCCGTGCATATTATCCTGCACCCTGCCTTTTGAGAATAGAAAACACTATGTTAATGAGATTGTTCCACATCTAAATGCCAAGAGCTTTGTGGAAACTTTTTGTATTCTGAAAATCCTAACTTTTTCTCCTACTGTGTTTGTTAGCTTTTATTTTCTTAGGCGTCATTTCCAGACACTGATGTTACATGTTTATACTATCAAACGTATCTGACTTTTCTCTTGTGGCTTTAGAGCTTGAAGAGCTTGCTGAAGAAGTGCTCCTATTCCCAAGGTTATGTAAATACTTCCCTTACATATTCTTCTAGTATTAATATCGCTTGGTATTTTTATTGTGTTCAATTAATTGCCTAGTCAATATTGCATTATCTACTACTTTTGTTTCATTTTATTTCAGAGATGTTTTATTTACATGTAATAGCTTTAATTCACCTAAGTTTATTTTTGTTTAACGCAGGAAGTGGGAATCAGGCTTTGCTGTTTTCCAAATAAAGAGCACTTATGTCAATACAATTATTCTTAAATAAACTATCCTGTTATGCCCCTGATTGAAACATCACCTTTGTTGTGATGCATAGTGACTACAAATCATACGGTATACCACATACACTCCTGTGCATAACCAGAATGAAAATTAGACAACGTTAAAGATAAAACAGATCAGAAAAGTTGTGAAGATTCCCTTCCAAATGTAAATATCATCATTGAGAAGGAAAAATGGGTTCTAGTTTGAAAAGACTGAGAACAGAGGGATGGGAATGAAAGCGCATGGCCACCCCACCAGGCAGGGCGCGGGGTCCAGGTCCACTTACACCGTGGAGCTTCATGTAGAGACCGCAGGCGTTGCACACCGGCTCCCCCTCGGCGTTGCGGCGCCACAGCGTGGTGGTGGTGGTCTGGCAGTTGGCACAGGAGAGGCCCACGCGGCGGGAGGCAGACTGCAACACGGGAACAGACCCCTCAAGTCCGGGGGAAAGGTGGGCCGCCCTAGTGGGTGCGGTGAGGCCGTGATAGCCTCACGTGAAATCTCGGACCAGTGACAGCACCTGCCTCTCCCGCTCCCTAAGCTGTTCCTGGGAGTGCCTGAGAACAAGACTTCTGCTACCAGGAAGGACAGTGAATTTGGGCACTGGAGACCTGGTTTTCATCCTGCCAGTCATCATCACACAAGTAACCCAGCTAACACGGGCACCGTAGGCAGAGAAGCTTCTTTCTAAAGTAGATGTAGAGTTGGCTTCAAGTGCTGGGCGCAGGTGGCAGGGAAGGAGCTTTGAGACCTCAAGGAAGGGAAGCACAGGGTTTGTTCCCTTGATCCTCCCTCCCCGATATTCACAGAAACCAGCTGGTGGTGTTCAAAATCAAATTACATTCACAAAGAGTATGAAACCCAAGTCCCAGAATCTGGGTCCTGCTCCCAAATCCTTCCCTGCCACGGGGCCAAAACAAGCTGCATAACCCCCTGGGCTTTGGAGGGTTGGTCAACTGAAAACAGGGCGAATACAGAACAGCCTCTACTGAAGGGGCTCCTGGGGTCGGTGGGAATGGAGGTCGTTCAGGAAGACACTGGATCAGGAACCAGGGAGCTGGATTCTGGTTGGAGACGCTGAGGAATGGGGCCGTCAGCTTTTCTGAGCCTCTTTTTCCACACGTGCCCATGGAAGGGGTTGAACTAGCTGGCCTGGACCCTCCTGGTGGCTGACACTCTACCAGTACTATGGGTACTCTGTCATTCCCACCCATCTAACCCCTCAGACCACACCATCCAATCCCCAAACTTAAAACCAGAGGCTTTCACACCAAGGCCAGAGCCCTGCAGGGAGGGGTAGGGTGAGAGGGTGGGGGGCAGGGGCGGTGCGGGCGGTGCTCACCAGGCGGCGCTGCGGCTTAATGAGGGGCCGGTTGATGCCGTTCATCTTGTGGTAGAGGCCGCAGGCGTTGCACAGGTAGTGTCCGGTCCCATCCCGCCGCCAAAGTGGAGTGGACATGGCTCCACAGTTGACGCACTCTCTGCCTTCTGAGAAGTCGTCGAACATATCTACTGGGTAGACAGCAAACAGGCAGGAAAAGGCACGGAGGATTAATTCTCTGTTGATGCCCTGCACCTTACATCTGAGAATCTGGAGTGTGCTTAGAAGGAGGGAAAGGCCGCTGTGGGCTTTCCCCACCCATCCTCTCTCTGCCCCCAAACCCTGGGGCAGCGGCTCACAGGAATGTGATGGAAGCGGACACTTTGACTCTAGCTGTCCAAGCCACAATTCCCAAAGCATAAGAAAAGGAAGAATCATGGCAGGGATCAGCAGAGGCCTGGGCTGGGAGGTGACCAGTCTGGACTTCTGTCCAGATCTTGCATTCAGAGCCTTCAGCCCTGGGTTCTCACCCAACACCGAGGTCCCCTCAGACCTTTCTCTCTTCTTTTTATCCTTTCAAAATTAAGATGACTTTTCCCCATTACAGTCTTGTTAAAAAAATTACTTTTCCCGGGCAGCACCTGTGGCTCAAAGGAGTAGGGTGCCGGCCCCATATGCAGGAGGTGGCGGGTTCAAACCCAGCCCCGGCCAAAAAAACTGCAAAAAAAAAAAAAAAAAAAAAATTACTTTTCCCTTTGAATAAAAATATAATACATATTTGGGAAAATCATTAAGTACCTAAATGGGGCGGTGCCTATGGCTCAAGGAGTAGGGCACCGGCCCCATATACCAGGAGTGGCAGGTTCAAGCCCAGCCCCAACCAAAAACTGTAAAAAGAAAAAGAAGAAAAGAAAGTACCTAAATGTGTAAAGAAAATGCAGACTGTCACCAGTGTTATGGACATTGTCCTCTAAATGCTTGCTTTGTATGTGAATCTATGTATTTCTAGTTATTCCTTAGAATCTTCTCCTAAATAAAAGTAGAATTTCTACTAGTCAAAGGTACTAGATTTCTGAGTTCTTGGAATTTTCTAAACTTCTCATCAAAAAAAGGCTTCACTAGCTCATCTTTCGTATTGTAATACACCTGCAGTACTCCTGTATCATGGTTTGACACTTTTTCTTGCCTATTAGTACATAAAATATAGGTGCATATTATAAGCAAGACTACTTTGGAGTTGCTCTGATGAAGGCTTCCATGGTTTGCCACGCTCCTTCCCCATCACCCTTATCTTCCATGTCTTTAGAATGTTACGGTTGACAAATTCCACTTACGTCCATTCTCTTTGCCTTTGGCAGACGGGGCCAGCTTTCTTATTCCTGTGATCTATATAAAGCCTGATTCAGAACTTCCAGAAGTCTTTGACTCTGTTCTATCCTTAAACATAATTACCTCAGTCTCCAAAACATTCTTGTCCTGTTGCCAGAGGAAAGGTTAGATTCTCCTCCAGTGAAAGCTGTGTATGTGGGGGAGTGTGTGTGTGTGGGGGGAGATTATGGGAGGGAGGTAATTAAAGAGCTTTCTCTCCATCAAGACCCAGCCCAGGGAGTGAAGGGGGCAAATTTTGCTGGTTCGGTGGCCCAGCTACCTGCTCTAAGGGAATGTGGGCTGGAGAAGAGGATGTTGGGGAGCCCTCCCCCCAACTCTGGGTACACCAACAGTCATCTGCACCTGCACACAGGTAGCTGTGTGTCCACACCGAGTAAACAGTGTGCAGGTGTGAGGGGCTGTTTGCTCAGGCCGGGGCACTGAGCACAGCCGTCACAGGAGAGGCTATTTTTACACCTGGGTCAAACTAAGGGCCTTCCACCAAGGTCACCTGCCTTGCCAGAGTCACATGAAACTGACTGCTATCCACGGCTTGCTCCCACCTGGACCACCTTTGTCAGCACTGTCTTTGCCACCTCCAAGCCCTTTCCTGTAGCCATCAGACTGCTCCTCAATCCAGGTTCTCCTGTGAGGGAGGTGGAGGGACCAGGAGTCCACAGTGGGAAGAAATTGGCGACCGCGAAGCCAACCCACACTCAGAGGAGCAGCTCCGGCAGTTTTGTCGGGTGCCCAAACAAACACTAGATGGCGCCAGAGCCTCAAAATTGAAGACGCGGCATTCTAGCCCAAGTCACGCATGAGAGGTTCAGATCCTTTCCCGCCCAAACCTAGTGCCACCCTCTTATTCTGTTTTACACGTTCAAAAGTGGACAGAATATTTAATTTACTCTTATTAAACCATTATAGAGTTTCAGACAATTTATAGTCAATCTTGCCTTAACTACACCTCTGCCCACTCTCCCCCATATTGTGTTTTTGAGGAAAATCCCATTCTGTCCTTTCATTCATATGTATCTCAGAACGCTGCTCTAAAAGATAAAGATACACACCCTTCTTTTAAAAATAAGTAAAACACCCAATTATAACCTAAGACTATGGGGAAGGGGCAGAGAGAGGGGTGGGAGGGGGAGGATGGGCAGAGGAAGGGTGATTGGTGGGATTACACCTGCAGTGCATCTTACAAAGGTACATGTGAAACTTAGTAAATGTAGACTATAAATGTCTTTTTTTTGAGACAGAGTCTCACTTTGTCACCCTCGGTAGAGTGCTGTGGCGTCACAACTCATAGCAATCTCCAGCTCCTGGGCTTAGGCGATCCTCCTGCCTCAGCCTCCAGAGTAGCTGGGACTACAGGCGCCCGTCACAACGCCCGGCTGTTAGAATATAAATGTCTTAACACAATAACTAAGAAAATGCCAGGAAGGCTATGTTAACCAGTGTGATGAAAATATGTCAAATGGTATATAAAAAATAATAATAATAAATAAACAAATAAAAGTAAAGCATCTTCTTTCCTACATTCTGTTTCATTTAAACTCCACAGTCAAAAATCTCTTCTCTGGAGGGGAGCTTCCCTCTGCTCTTCCCAGTCACTCTTTCACATGCAGGGACAGAATCTTATTAGTGGACGCCGCAGTCCTTGGAGGAGGATGGATTGTGCATTTAAGCAACTGTTCTACTGACTAGGTAAAGTCATTGGAGGCTGGCAAATACTCATTCGTCAATGACAAATATTTACTAAGCATCAGCTATTTAATCACTCACATGTCCCAGGAACTACAAGGGAGACTTGCTGTCACAATGCTAATGATCTAGTCCATGAATTAGACCCGCATATCCGTAGTGAGCAACAGTTTTACTCAACTCCTTTTTAGAACATACCCTCAACTGAGTTGGCCACTGGTGACAGATGCTACCTGTCTAGGGTAGGAAGTGTGAAAACCCCACACACCACCCAGTACAGCATTTGGAGGCATGTTTTCTGGAGATGCCAAGTCAGATAATTATCTACACCTTCAAATCTGCCGAAGTTTCTATATTTTCTGCTACAAAATCTTGCCTTCCAACCTGCTCACTGAAATGTTACATAAAGTTTTTTTTTTTTTTTTTTTTTTTTTGGCCAGGGCTGGGTTTGAACCCGCCACCTCCGGCATATGGGACCGGCGCCCTACTCCTTGAGCCACAGGCGCCGCCCAAGTTTTTAAGGATGATTATTATAAAGACAATGTATCCATAGAGGAAAAGGCTTACCCCACGATGTTAAATGAAAAATACAGCACCTAAAACCACAGACACTGCAATGACAGCCAAGACTACAGGGAAGCAGCTTTTAACTCTAGTTAAATTGTGTAGACATTTCTTTTTTAAAAACACCATTCTGTAATGTTATTATTGCCAATTTAAAAAATCTGATTAAACAATAGAAACAAAAGTCTGTGCATCTATGCCCCATAAACTTATACCCCCCACCCCAAATCTGATCACCATAAGTAGCTCCTCATCAGTACTGTGGACGGTATTATTTTATACTATTACATCTGACACTTAGATACAGAGGGTGCCAAAAAATGTACATACATTTTTAAAACAGAAAAATCCTTATTAAAGTTATAATCCTCAAGTCAGGTTTGACTTCTGCAATTTCAAGAATGCTCAATATAACTTGGATTCCTCTTTTGTTATTGGTTTTGAGTACTGCGATTTTAATACAGTTTTTCCCTTTCTTCAGGTGTGTATACATTTTCTTGGTGCCATCTGTATTTTTCTTGGACTGAAGAACAGAGAGAATGAAGTTCCAACCTTGCTGCTTAGTGCCTATTCTGGGGGGTGGAGGAGTGACAGGCTGTGAGCCCCAAACCAGCACTACATTCTGGTGTGAACCTTGGTAAAAATTACTTCTCATTCCTTCCTCGGAAGAGCACTGGGTGGAACTTCCCAGAGAGCAGGTGTGACTCCTAAGGCAGGAGGGCACAGTGGAGGCCTTCGACCTCAGACCCAGACCCACCCCATCCTCAGTGCTGGGCATCTCGGGATTGGTCCCGTCCCTTGGGAGGCAGTGGGAATCCAGCCCAGAAGTGGGCAGTGGGAAGACTTGTAATAATAGTTGTAAAGTGCTTTGCAAATGAGAGGAAAAACTTACAACAATGGCTGTAAAGAGCTTTGCAAACATCACAGGAGATAACAGTGATGGATTATAGTTGGGAGGCTAGGGCTAGAGGGTTAGGAGGGAGGGTGTCTGGCCAGGCACAACCCCGGTGCAGGGTTATTAGGGAGGGGGAGGACAAATACAAGAGCTAGGAGATTGGGGAATCTGACCTTACTCAACTGTGAGGGCCGAGCTCAGCGCTTGGCATGGCCTATTGCTCCCAGACTCAGCCAAGTTTGCACTGCAGGCCAGGAACCAAGTGACGACAAGGCTGACTACATATACTTATGGGGTCTCCAAGTTGCTGCTCATGTGATACAGTCATTAATGATTATTTTAGCAATCCAAAGCACAAAATGAATTGTGTCCTAACCCCAAAGATGGGGAGCAAACTCCTACTGCTATCCACGTTCCTGCTTTATTATAGGACACAAACTGAGCTATATTCCTCAGTCATGGAGCACAGTATGCATATTGCTCAGAACCGAGGCCAGCTACTCCCGTCCTGAAAAATGTAGAGCAGGAAGTTGAAGGTCCCCACCCACAACTTTCTATAGTTGATGTAAACAGAGGCAAAGACTCCCACTTCATCCCTGCCCTGCCCCGAGCACCTTGGGGAACACACCTGCCCTGCTCCAGAGGGGTCAGCAAATCGGGGATAGGGAAGGCAAGGCAGAGAGGAAGGGAAGCAGAAAAGAGAGAAACCAAAGGCCGGGCAGGCTTGGCAACACCTCCCGGCACCGCGTGAACTGGGCTTGTCTCCTGCCTGCTGTGGAGCAAGCTCAAGCTGTCACTTGGGTGCCAGCCATCCCACGGGCACTACAGAGCCCAGGCTGCATGTGCCCCTCAGACCTCCCCCTCCTCGGGAAGGCTGGTCTTGAGTCCCAGCCCGTGTTGGAGAGACCCTCCCCTGCACGCCCAGAGGCAGAGGAGACGTGCTCTCAGCCCCTCCACTGTTCTGTTGAGGGCACGAGGCTCAAACACTTGCCATACTTGCCCCTGTAGCAAGAGCTAGATGTGTAAACAGGTTAGAAAAATTGGGCCTAAATCTCCGCCCAGAGTCGTTTTGGTCTAGCTGGGGATACACAGCTCAAAACCAGTAATGACAGGGCCTGGGCCTTCTCCCTGGCCCCCAGCCCTCCACTTTAGAGTCTCGGATCTTCAACATCCTTGACATTCAGAAGAGAGGACACAAAAATACAATGCAAAGAGCCTGGGCCCAGCACAGCTTGTCACTGCTATAAAAGGGAGACTGGAGGGAAGGAGAGGATCCCAGTGGGGAGGCTTCTCAGTGGGGAGGCTTCTCGGAAAGAGCCAGTCCCCAGTCTGAGGTCGCCTGCCTGGAGCTCCTCCCCCAGGAACTGAAGGGATTTTAGGAACAAAGTCCCAGCCCCATCCAGATGTCCCCTGTTGAACCCCAGCACCATGTCCCATCCAAAATTCACCAGAGTCTGAGCTTGGATTTCCTGACAGGCCAGCTCTGTCCCTGCGGCTGGCGCCAAGGTCTGGGCGCGAAGAGCAGACAGCGCCGAGGTTTTCCTGGCAGCTCTTGAGCTGTGGGTCTTCTGGGCTCTATCAGGCTGGGGTAGTGCCTGTGACAGGGCTGTTGCAGGAAGCCCACAGGCTCCATCCCAGTGTTCAGGCCGCAGGATGAAAGCTCTTATTTGGGAAGCTCCGAGGCTTCTGAACAGATGTGGGGACAGGCGCGGCCCTGCAGAGTCCAATGGTCTCTGAACCAGGGTCTCCAACTGCTGAAGGACAGGACTACAGCACTCTGGCACTACTCAGGGGGTGGCTGCAGGCCTGAGGTGGAGCCATGTGACTCGGGCTTTTGAAAAAGTCACAATGAGAACATTCTTCTGAACAGAAGGAAAAACACCACAAACAAGGGAGGAGGGGACAGACAGAAGAGAAAGAGGCTGAAGAACAAATGATAGGCTAAAGGAAAATATACCCCCTAAGATGCAAGGAAGTATTGCAAATTACAAAGAGAAAGAAGAGCTTGAAGGCTCCAACAAACAACAGGCCTGGTTACTGAAGGGACTTGGGGAGAGCTGAGCACCTGTCTTGCCTCTGTGCAGCTCGTCCTGGAAAGTCTAAAAACTTTCTTTTTCCTTTTTTTTTTGAGTCTCAAGCTGTCACCCTGGACACAGTGTCATGGCATCACAGCTCACAGCAACCTCTAACTCTTGGGTTTAAGCGATTCTTTTGCCTCAGCCTCCCAAGTAGCTGGGACTACAGGTGCCCAACACAACACCCGGCTATTTTGTTTTGGTTGGAGTTGTCATTGCTGTTTGGCAGGCCCAGGCTGGATCTGAACCCGCCAGCTCCAGTGTATGTGGATAGCGCCCTGGTCGCTGAGCTACAGGCACAGAGCCAAAGTCTAGGACTTTCAAAACCAGCCTCCACTCCTACCAGGTCAGCCAGCATGTGGTGCAATGAGGGATGACCATTTGGTGTAGAAAACGGGCCTACTCAGAGCTGATCAACAGCAGAGCTAGGGTGGACCCCTGCCCAATCAGCCAGTCTCAGGCCCCCCCAGCTCCAGCCTATAGATGCCTTGACAGGGCCAGGTCCCCACCCTTTCCCCAGTGGCGGTTGCTGTCAGTAGTTGAACTTCAGTCTTGATCGGCAGGGAGGGCTATAGGAAGTCCACGTGTATTCTGTGCTCCCAGATTGCCTGGTCTAAGAAACTTCTCAAGCCACATCTGTTTCAGTGCTCTTTAGCTCACCTGTTAGGGAAATGCTTCCTCCCCTTCATCACTGAAGATTTTGAGAACTTCAATGAACCTTCACACATGGGGATGTAATTACAGCATAAAAATGTCCCCATAAAATGCAGGGTCAGAGCTGGGCAAGGTGGCTCACACCTGTAATCCCAACACTTTGGGAGGCTGAGGCAGGAGGATCACTTGAGGCCAAGGAGTTCAAGACCAGTCTGAGCAACACAATAGCATCCCATCTCTACCAAAATAAAATAAAATAAAATAAAAAGCCAGGGGTGGTGACATGCACCTGTAGTCCCAACTACTCCGGAGGCTAAAGTGGGAGAATCACTTGAGCCCAGGAGTTCAAGGCTACAATGAGCTATGATGATGCCACTGCAGTCTAACCTGGGTGACAGAGTGAGACCCTGTCTCTAAAGAGAAAAACATTTTTTTTTTAAATGCTAGGTCAGCCACTAGCTCCAGGAGAAATATCTTGATACACCTGGCCAAGTGCTTTGCAGAGCTAAGTCCGTGAACAGCACAGGCTGCTGCATTGCTGTTAGAAGTACCCTGGTGTCACTCACCAAGAATGTGACTTCTGTAGACTCCCAGAGGATGGTCAAAGTGGTGGCCCCTTCCCACCCGAGAACCACGGGCTGGCATGCCATTTTAAAAGTAGACAAAGGAACAAGGAAAAGAAGGGACTACTCAAAGATGGCATTGAGCTTTAAATTTCTATTTTTTGAAACTTTCCCTAATGACGGTATTTTTTCCCTATACCACTACATTTTCATGAATACCATTTTACCTACATGTCACGCTTTCTCAGCGTGGCCTCTGGGAGAGAAGCTAAGACCAGTCCTCATATGGAGGAGCCTGGGTCTCTCTGGCTGCTATGTCTGTCCCCATCCCTGACACCTGTCCCCTCCCTTGAGGGCCCTGTGATTCACCATCTAAAACAGGACACTTCCAAGAGGTGGGGCACATTGCTAATTATTCTGGAACAGCAGGCTTAAGCCCAGGATATGCAGTCCCCTCCCTAGACCCTGGAGTGTCAGACTTATATTCCTGGCAAACAGACCCCTCCACTTCCATTTCTCCCCAGTGTCACCAGCTGACACACAGGGCCCTGCAGAACACCAGGAAAGAGGTGCAAAAATCACACAAATTGCTGGATTCTCACAGCTCCCTGGGCTTCATGTTGAGGGTCTTGGGCTTGGCCATGAGAACCCGGCTGGGGGTCAGCGGCTGAGAATGTCTGCCACCTCCTGGCCCATGGGTGCTCCCCTCCCCTGGACCCTGCCTGTGGAGTGGGTCAGCTCTGCACATCTGGGAGACAAGTGGCATAGGGACTTCAGACCTCCAAGTGGTGTTTGGGTGATTCTGGAAGCGCTTTGAGGTCCAGAAAAGGCAAGTGCCTCACCTGAGCTCCAGTGAGGTTAGTGACCCAAGCCTCATGCCCCAGGCATCACTGCTCTCTGCCAGGTCACCCCACCTGCAGCACTCTGCACACAACAGATATGCGATGCTCACTGGTCCATGGAATTTCAACAAAAGCCCAGGGTCCTAGAGCATCATGAGAGACAGCAGAAAGGCCAGTAGGGCGGTGGGAATCCCAGGAGTCTCCATGGTCTGCACGGTTGCCTGGCCTTGAGATGCCCTGTTCTTGGAAACACATAATAATTTAGCAGCAAGAGCTACCTGTGCAGGGCCATTAGTGTGTGTGGCCATAAAATTATACACATCATGGATGGATGTGTATATGGAAAATTATATCACAGTGCACTCTTGCTAGCAATAAAACTGCTCTAATAATTCACTAAAATACATGTTTTAAAAAGGGAAGTGTTTCTTTTGGAGATACTCCTGGCAAATAACTGGAAACAACCAAAATGCCCAGTGGGACTAGCAAGAAAATGAAGTTACAGGAGGAAACTTGGAAAATCGAGTTGATTCTAAAAATGCTAAGCAGACAGACTATGTTTTCAGGATTTTTCTCTTCCATTACATCATTTAAATTAGTTAAATAAGCAGTTCATTAAACAAGCATCTCTGCCTAAGAGTTGGAGGATTGGACATGTCTCCAATGGCCTGGGATCCTCCCACCCCAAGACTAAAGAACACAAAGCACTTTCTCCATTTGGGCCCAGGGACCTCCTCTCCCAGAGTGGCAGCCCCATATGGGCTCAGGAATCGCTACAGTGCTGTCTGTGTGTCCCCCTCCCCACGGGGCACAGTGCCAGCAAGCGTGGGTGTGTCCCACGCAGAGCTCGGCGAGAGCTGCCTAAGGCCACACGGTGGACACAGTCCAGCACGAAGGGTCCTGGCTCCTCCAAGTCACTGGGTTGGGATGATATCCTTCTCCAGGCCTCTTCCCACCTGCCTCAGTCATCCTTTTGTGCCCTGGGAGTGGGAGATGGGCACCGATGGGAAGCAGGACCTTGTATACCATGGGGAAGGCAACTTGGCAATATCTTATTAAAAGTGTAAGTATGTGTGTCATTTGATCCAGAAATTCCCCTGCTAGGAATTTGTCCTCCAGATGGACTGACACTCGTGTAAACTGCTCATACACAAAGATATTCCCTGTGGAGTTTTTTTTTTCTTTTTGCCACAGCAGAGGACTAGAAAAACAGCTTCTATGCTCACCAACAGGGAACTGGTAAACACAATTAGAGTGTATACTACATAGTCACAGAGAAGGAACATTTCTACCAAAGGACATGGCATTCTTTCCATTCCAACAAATGTTTCTATTATACAAACCAAGTACGCAAGAGTGCACACAATATTCTCTTACAGAAAGAGGTGTTTATGTACACAACTAACATGTCATCACAATATGAGATAACATAATGATAATGTAACAGTCCCCCTTATCCTGGCTTATCAGACAAAAACCTGATAAGGCCGCACTTGAGTGGCTCAGGGGGACACTTCTCACTGCACACTCCCATTATACTTTTAAAATATTGAACTGTGTGAATTTGTTTCCTATTTTATTTTATTTTTTTGAGACAGAGTCTCACTATGTTGCCCTTGATAGAGGGCTGTGGCATCACAGCTCACAGCAACCTCCAGCTCTTGGGCTTAGGCGATTCTCTTGCCTCAGCCTCCCAAGTAGCTGGGACTACAGGCACCTGCCACAATGCCTGGCTAGTTTTGTTGTTGTTGTCGTCATTGTTATTTAACAGGCCCAGGCTGGGTTCGAACTCACCAGCCTCAGTGCATGTGGCTGCCAGCATAACCACTGTGCTATGGGCATCAAGCCTGTTTCTTATTTTATAATTATTTTATATGTTAAGTAAAGTACATAAATACACCACAGAGTAGCATCACTGCTTCACATAGTCATTTTCTTTTCCAGACAAGGTCTCACTCTTTCCTCCAGGCTGGAGTGCCGTGGCATCTCATAGCTCACAGCAACCCCAAACTCCTGGGCTCAAGTGATCCTCTTGCCTCAGCCTCCCGAGTAGCTGTGACTACAGGTTCCTGCCATAATGCCTGTCTAATTTTTCTATTTTTATTAGAGACGGGGTCTCTTGCTTGGGCTGGTCTCGAATGCCTGAGCTCAAGCAATCCTCTGGCCTCAGCCTCCCACTGTGCTAGGATTATAGGCATGAGCCCACCACGCCTGGCCTACATAGTAATATTTTTAATTTAAAATCAGGCAGGTTCTATTTTCTTATTTTTCCAAGAAAACATCTTATCTCCCAAATGGGGAAATGGAGCCCATTTTCTGAGGGTCTCTGTGCTCAAGGTGCTGGCTGCTGCTCCTGGCCACTCAGCTGCAGCCCTGGCAGCCCTGGCTTGGCTTCCACCACTCAGTGATAGGCACAGGCACAGGGTCCTGTTCCTTTTATTTATTAGGAAGGTGGTAGCAGAGCTTTGGCCAGGGGAGACTTAAACCAGGCCAGTCTGAGCTGGCCGACTTTGCAGCCAGCTTCTTATAAGCTGGCAGAACAAAAAAGAAATACTGAACAAATTGCCCGGGCAGCTCCCTCGGGGACCCAGACAATGGGTCTGAGGGGAAAGGGTTTTCCTTCCAGGCCTGCAGCCACCAGGAGAAAACAGCTTCCCCTTCACCTCTGGAATGGCAGCAGCAGCAGCAGCCAGCCGGAGATTTATGGAGATATAATGTGACCTCTTTATTGCCCTGAATGCGGAGGCATTGCAGGGGAGATTTACGCCTTTCCAAAGGGGAGGGGAGCAGGGGTGTAGAAACTCATTCGGGGGACTATTTTCCCCTCCAGGGGGTTTCAGGGGGATTTACTTAATCAAAGCAAGGTTGAGCTCCAATGCCAGCACTTTACATCTTCTTCGTGTGTTAATCCACTCAGTTACCTGCCACCCTGCGGGCTCCACATGAAATGTGGTGTGTGAGGCGGTGTTTGGAGGCCTCTGTCTAGTTCTGAGTTCAGTTAACACAAAACGCCACGTGAAGACTGTGAGGGTAGATGCCGGGCAGCACCCGTTTTCCCTGTCTAGGCCTTGGACCTTCTTTGTAAAATGGTGTTAGAGCAGATGTCTTAGATCCATTCTAGCTTGAAAATTATCCAGATTATAATCAGATCAAATGCTAAAGCTGTAA
The DNA here is from genome assembly GCF_027406575.1 of Nycticebus coucang. NCBI lineage: Eukaryota > Metazoa > Chordata > Mammalia > Primates > Lorisidae > Nycticebus > Nycticebus coucang. The sequence goes on along the minus strand of NC_069803.1, from coordinate 29,534,596 downwards.
ATTACTCTGCACCAGTGATGTTCTGTCACGTAAGTTTTTTTTTTTTTTTTTAAGAGATAGAGTCTTGCTAGGTTGCCCAGGCTGGTCTTGAATCCTCCACCTCAGCCTTCTGAGTCACTGCGATTACACGCAAAGTACCTGGCTTGTCATGTGTTTTTATTTAAGCTACGGAAACTTTACTTCAAAGAAAATCTGATCTGATGAGAGAAATGCAGCTACCTGAGCAGAAGGATGGTCCAGCCCCCCGCCTCCCCACATCAACCCCCAGCCACACCGCAGGCCTTGAGCAAGGTTCTCCCACCCCTAGAGGCCCCCTGTGCTGCAGTGTCACTCAGAGCTCTCTTCCAACAAGGCTCAGGGCCGTGCCTGCTTTAGCATCAGAGACTACACTACCAGACTCACAGGCCTGGCAATGGGAGGCAGAAATGTTCACCAACAAGGATTTTACTTCTTTTCATCTGGACTCCGCAACTCGAAAATGAAGTATTTGGAGAAGATGTTTCTACCTGCCTGCTTTTGAAATCATCTTACTTGACACTGCATTATAGGTCTCCTCATTTATATATTTTTAGCTTTTCCTCCTGGGCTCAAGTGATTCTCCTGCCTCAGCCTCCCGAATAGCTGGGACTACAGGCGCCCGGCACCACGCCTGGCTATTTTTGTTGTTGTTGCAGTTGTCATTGTTGTTTAGCAGGCCCGGGCAGGGTTAGAACCTGCCAGCCTCGGTGTATGTGGCTGGCATCCTACCCACTGAGCTATAAGCGCTGCCCCAAATTTTATAACTCTTGATTGCTAACACAATTCAGATTACAGAAGAATATCACATGAAAACAAGAAGTCTCCACGGTCACCTCTACCCATTCCCAGAAGCAAAGGTGGCTAACAATTTTGCTATTTTCCTGACATGTTCTTTTTCATTAATTATAATTTTTATTTTTTAAAAAATTAAAACTTACACAGAAGCACAAAGAATAACATAACAATGCCACTGATTTCCCTTCACCATCTCCTACACAGCTTCCAATTCATTCTCTCTTGTTTTTAATTTTCTTACTGGAGACCCACTGTGGTGTGTGGTCCCATGTGCCTGGCCTCAAATCCTCAAATCCTCCTGCCTCAGCCTCCAAAGTGCCAGGATTACAAGTGTGAACCAATCTGCCTGGCCACCTTCCGATTCATTCATACACATGTATATATTTTTTTAGAGACAGAGTCTCAGATTGTCACCTTTGGCATTCTTATATTTTTACACACATATTTAAATGTCCTTCCAAACAGTAAAAGTATTATTTTGTGTTTTTAAAAATTTATACGAATGCCTTTACACTGTATATCACATTTAAAAACTCACTTTTTAAAAAATATATTGTTTAGTCACTGAGAAAACATGTATTAACACTCTTGAACCCACACAAATCTTAACATTTTCCAATATTTGTTTCGAGTATATTTAAAGAAATAAAATACTACAGATAACAATCAATTACTCTGGCTACCCCATCATTCCAATCTTTTTTTACCTATTATTATGTTCGTCAGTTTTAACTGTGTTGATATATGTGGATCTGCTTTATTTGTATGGATTTATAGTTTTCCATTATATGTGTATTAACACATCCGACTTTATTTATTCATTTCCTAATTGTATGGACTGAATGTTTGTGGCCCCCATTCTCCCAAATTCATGCCTTGAATTCCTAACCCCCAAATGATGACATTTGGGGGTGGGGTCTTTGGAGATGATTAGAATATGAGGGTGTGCCCCCCATGTATGGTATTAGTGCCCTTTTAAGAAGAAACAAAGGAGGTATCTCCCTATCCTTGACCCCCATGTGAGGATGCTGCAAACCTGGAAGTGGGCCCTCCCCAGACATCCGACCTGCAGTGCCCTCATCTCAGACTTCCTGGTCTCCAGAACTGTGAGAAATAAATATTTGTTCTTGAAGCCACCCAATCTGTGGCATTCTGTTACAGCAAGCTGAACTGACTAAGACACTTACTGACGTAGACTCAGGTGGTTTCCAATTGCCATAGTAGCGTGTTCCAAAGGGCATCCTTGAACCTATCCCTTAATACACATGACAGCAGTTTCTCTAGCATGTAGTAGACATGTTATAGCCATGTTCAAAGTATGTGCCTCAAACACTTATGCTTGGCTTTGGTGGAGTTTAACAATATAGACGGCAGCTATTACACTGTAACAAACAGCCCCCAAATCTCAGTGGCTTACCATAGTAAAGATTTATTGGCTGTTCAGATTCCACATCAGCTGCATGCTGGCCCGAGTCCTATCATATGTATGTGCTTCCCTCTGGGATTGGGGTGGAAAGCTGAACCTCTCCCTGGGTCATGCCAGCCTCCTGGCAGGGGGCAGAGAGTGATGGCAGAACCCATTCTGGTCTTCATGCCTCTGTATGGAAGTAGCACAGAGACTTTGCACCACGTGGCATTAATCAAAGCAAGTCTCACAGCCAAGCCTATGCCGCAGGGTGGTGGGTACACGCCCTCCCCAGGGAGGGGACGCTGCTGGCCTAAGTGGAGTCTTACCATGCGTCACTCTCCTGCAGCTGCCCTTCTTTATGGAAACACATCTATTTGGACATTTTTCCTTATTGACACAGATCTACTTCGTTCTGTTAAGAGGATTTGTTAGTTTTACATTGCAAAGGTACACACCATTTATATTCTACTCCATATACCCCGTAGTTATTTTGCTGTACTTCATGTTTGAAAGGATCCAATGTGAGCAGTCTTTTCACACCATGGCTTCCACATTTTCAATCCCTTGGCCGCACGTCAGCAAGTAACTCCTCACTGCCCCACAGAGCAGGGCTGCCAAGGACGCTGCTGGGTGTGTTCCTGCACCAGTGTCTCTTAACTTCAGTTTGTTCTGATTTCTTATAGGGTCCAAGTTCCCCTTTCTTAAGTCTTCTTTTAAAAAATTATCATGGGCAAGAACTCTTCCCTATAAATTTTATAACCTGCTTAAGAAACTGCATTTAAGAAATCCTCTTGGGATGTTTCCTGGGGCCATGTTAAATTTACAGATTTGTTGGGGGGAGTTTAGAACACGTAACTTTTCCAGTGCAAGAATATAGTGCTTTTTCCCATTTATTCATTACTTCTTTTATGCTCCTCAGTAAAGTTTTTATAGCTTTCTCCATAGAGATCTTATTGACATGTTTACTGAAGTTGAACATTCTTTTGTCTGCTAATAATGAAAATGATGACACTTTCCTTTCTATCTCATTTATTTTATTTATTTATTTTTGAGACAGAGTCTCACTATGTCACCCTCAGTAGAGTGCTGTGACATCACAACTCATAGCAACCTCAACCTCTTGGGCTTTAGCCTCCCCAGCAGCTGGAACTACAGGCACCCGCCACAACTCTAGGTTATTTTTTTGTTGTAGTTGTCATTGTTGTTAGCTGGCCTGGACCAGCTCCACCAACCTCAGTGCATGTGGCCAGCTCCATAACCCTTGTGCTATGCCCCCCCCCACCTCATTTATTGTATTAACAAGGAAATTTACACCCCTGCTGGAGATCTTGGAGGTATGGACCTGCTCTTATTGTGGTCTGAATTCCTACGCTATTTGGCAGTATTTCTATAGTGAGGCTATGAGTTGTCTCTTAATTTCATGGGAGGTTCCTTCCATCTGATGTGGTGGTCTTCAGGAAGGAAGGGAGAAAGCGTATTTTTCCTCTGTTGTTCACATCTGATCTTCAGACGGTCTCTTGCCCTTTTCAAATTCTATTACCTGCTTTTCCTCTGCAGCCTTCCTACTTAAGCTGAACCAACATTTCCAGGAATTTCTAGGGCAATCAATCACATCTATTTTGAATTACCTAATTTATCCTTGTTGTGCAATCGAATTAAGATCTTTTGGTTGCTATTTCACTCTTTTCTCTCAAACTACATTTTGGTTCTAATCCAAATTATACGAGTATAGATACATTGTATGAGGGCATATGTGTATTTTATACTTTTTCATTGGATTAGTTTTCTTTTCTCTCTCGTTTTTTCTAGCCTCAGAATTCTTTAGCCAAACAAATACTTACAAATCAAATATAACATAGCTAAAGTGGGCCCACATGGAACATGGCCTCAGTCTCTCCGCCATCTGAATGTTACAGCTCCCCCCAGTGTGTTTTGATGACAAAAGGTCTAGTGCCCATCCATCATTTTACAAATAACTTCCTCTTACTTGGCAGACATCTCAGGCAAAGTGCGAAGCTGTTACAGAAAAGCAATCCTTTTTCACATGAGTACGATTTTTAGACCAATTTTATTTACATGCCAAAGGAAATCATAAAGTATATTTGCTTCTGTATTTTAAATATATGACTTAAACGTTTAATGTAAATTCTAAAACATGATAAATGTGCAGATCAAAATTGGGGCAGTTGCTTGGAGTCACAAGTTTTTTTTTTTTTGGCCGGGGCTAGGTTTGAACTCACCACCTCCAGCATATGGGACCGGTGCCCTACTCCTTGAGCCACAGGTGCCACCTGAGTCACAAGTTTTTAAAAAAACATTTTCTACCTTCACAGCAAGGATAAACTAATTATTACTGATCAGTCGTGTTGGTTTTTGAGCAAGCAGAGAAGTTGAAAAGCCAGAAAGGCAATCTGGCAGAACAAAGTCTGGAGGGGTAACTCTACAACTCTTACATTAACACTGCTTACACCTTTAGCCAAAGAAGAAAAGAGAGCGGGGAGCCAGAAGAGAGATTTTCACAGTTTACTCTCTACTTGCTAAGTTTAGTTGGTTCTTCTCTTTTTCTTTTCTTTCTTTCTTTTTTTTTTTTTTTGACACCGAGTCTCACTTGGGTCTCACTTTGTCACCCTCGGTAGAGTGTTGTGGCATCATAGCTCACAGCAACCTTGAACTCTTGGGCCCACGCGATTCTCTTACCTCAGCATCCTCAGCAGCTGGGACTACAGAGCCCACCACAATGCCCGGCTATTTTTAGAGACAGGGGTCTCCCTCTTGCTCAGGCTGGTCTCAAACTCGTGAGCTCAGGCAATCCACCTGCCTCGGCCTCCCAGAGTGCTGGGATGACAGGCATGAGCCACCAGGCCTGGCCCTCTTATTCTATTCTTTATTTTGAATCGTAGTAAAACACATGTAACAAAATTTATCATCCTAACCATTTTTAAGTATACATCTCTGTGGTATTAACTTCATCACCCTGTTGAGGATCCCATCTGCAGAACTCTTCACCTTACAAGACTAAAACTCTGCACCCAAGAAACACTAACCCCATAACCCCTGATCTCTGCCCTGGAAACCTGCATTCTACTTTCTGTCTCTATGAGTTTGACTCTTCTAGGGACCTCATATAAGTGGAATCATATATTTGTCCTTTTGTGACTGGCCTATGTCACTTAACATGATGTCCTTAAGCTTATCCATTTTATACAAGCGTCAGAAGTCCCTTCCCTTAAGTCTGAATATGGCCACTTTATATGTAAGACCACATTTGGTTTATCCGTTCCTCGGTCTGTGGGCACTTGGGTTGCTTCCATCTGTTGGCTATTGTGTCTCTTTTTAGTCACTAACAATATTCATCTTCACAAAACACAAAAAATAGGAGCCAGGTATGGTGGCTCATGTCTGTAGTCCCAGTTACTCAGGAGGCTGGAGTGGGAGGATTGCTTGAGGCCAGAAGTTCGAGACCAGCCTGGACAACACTGCAAAACCAGGTTTCCAAATAAATAAATAAATAAAAATAAGAAATAAATGTAGTGGCTAAATTCCTTTGCTGATCCAGCTGGGGAGACTCCTCAAGGCTGGGTCGGTCTTTAAGAGGCTCATTCTTCCAGAAAGAAACTCAGAGGTAGAGGTAGTTGCCATATTGTTCTCTTGCTTATCAAGAGTGAAAGATTAGAGGCAAGGAAAAAGAGAAAAAAGAAGAAAAGACAGTACCAAGGGAGAGTCCTACTGAAGCAAGATCTTCTAGCGGGAGGACAGACAGGCTGCATCCTGCATGGGCACTGTGACACAGTGGCTTGGGGGGATACGTGTCTGCTCCCAGCACAGCCAACAGCCAACCCCGGAGGATGGGCAGAGCCCTGGCCCAGGAAGCCAGGCTGACTGGGCCCCGCCAACCTCAGCCCCTTTATGGCCTTGGGCAGGTTCCTATAATCTCAGTTTCTTTACCTGCCAAAGGAATTTGCAGTTTCTGCCCACAGGACAGTCATTGGGAATAAATAATAGAACACGGCCAGAGGAGGGCAGGGAACACCAGGAGGGCTGAGGGTTTGCTGGGCCTTAATGCCACCACCCAATGTCGAAACTTCCCCCCAAACTGCTCAGTGAGGCAGGCCTGCTGTGGCTGGGGACCCAGCTTCACCCTGTGCTTTGCTGCCCGTCACTCCGCCTGGCCACCATCCTCAGGACCCTACACGGGGCCCCGGCAAAGCCCCCTCCTCCTGATAGGAATAGCATAAGTCGTCATCAAGTCCTCACCCTCCACTCTTTCCTGGTTCTCACATTTTATTCCTGTTTTTAGTAAAAGCATAACAATGACCCCACACACCTCTTTACCCTCACAGGTTCTCACAGACCCCAGAGGCATCTGGTTTCAATTTGTTCACTTTTACAAAGAGTGGAAAGCCCAGGTGTTAGGGGGTCTCACACATTCCCAGAGTCCCCATGAGCCTGTGAGGGCATTCGCAGGACGCGCACTCTCCATGGCTCAACCACAGTTCTTCAGCCTTTCTTTCTTTTTTTTTTTGAGACAGAGTCTCAATATGTCGCCCTGGGTAGAGTGCTGTGGCATCACAGCTCACAGCAACCTCCAACTCTTGGGCTTATGAGATTCTCTTGCCTCAGCCTCCCAAGTAGCTGGGACTACAGGCGCCACCCACAAGGTCCAGCTATTTTTTTTTTTTTGCATTTTTTGGCGGGGGCTGGGTTTGAACCTGCCACCTCTGGCATATGGGGCTGGCGCCCTACTCCTTTGAGCCACAGGCGCTGCCCATCCAGCTATTTTTTGTTGCAGTTGTCATTGTTGTCCAGCAGGCCCAGGCCGGGTTTGAACCCTCCACCCTTGGTGCACGTGGTCGGTGCCATAACCACTGTGCTACGGGCACCGCCTTTTCTGCCTTTCTGTAATTTTTCTTGCTGTTCATATCTCATTGGAGGCAGTTGGCTGATCTCACTTCCTCTAGAACAGCGGTTCTCAACCTGTGGGTCGTGACCCCTTTGGGGGTTGAATGACCCTTTCACAGGGGTCGCCTAATATCAGATATTTACATTACAATTTATAAAAGTAGCAAAATTACAGTTTCTTTTTTCTTTTTCTTTTTTTATTAAATCGTAGCTGTGTACATTGATATGATGATGGGGCATCATTCACTAGCTTCACAGACCGTTACCAAGTTTCACATATACCCTTGTAAGATGCACCGCTGGTGTAATCCCACTAATCCCCTTCCCACTACCCACCTCCCCCCTAAAATTACAGTTTTGAAGTAGCAATGAAAATAATTTTATGGTTGGGGGTGACCACAACATGAGGAACTACCTCAGCCTCCCAAAGTGCTGGGATTACAGGTGCGAGCTGCGGTGCCCAGCTCAGATGAGTTCCTTAACCATAAAAGTCCACTGCCTCTGTTTTCTTAGGTACCAAATAATAAAAAAGTTGGAGGTTTCAATAAGGAATATAACAAAAGTTCTGAAAACCTTGGCGCCCTTAGTAACAGTGGTTACAGCACCGGCCACATGCCGGATTCCAACCTGGCCTGGGACAGCTAAACAACAATGACAACTGCAACAACAACAACAAAAAAGTTCGGAAATCAAAGGGAAAAGGTCTGGCTAATGTGCTCTCCCTTCACCACAAACAGCTGATAATAAGGTCCACTTGGCCAGCTCTCCTCTCCCTGCATATCCATCCTCCTCTTCCTTCCCTCACACCCCAACATGGGTCTGGGGAAAGGTTCCTCCTTTTTTTTTTTTTTGAGACAGAGTCTCACTGTGTCACCCTCGGTAGAGTGCTGTAGCATCACAGCTCACAGCAACCTCAAACTCTTGGGCTTAAGTGATCTCTTGCCTCAGCCTTCCGATACCGGGACTACAGGTGCCCACCACAACGACTGGCTATTTTTTGGTTGCAATTGTCATTGTTGTTTAGCAGGCCCAGGCTGGGCTCGAACCTGCCAGCCTTGGCGTATGTGGCTGGCACCCTACTCACTGAGCTACGGGCCCTGAGCCAAGGTTCTTCCTTATTAATGCCATTCCTGGAGTTGTGTTTATACAGAGAAGGAAACTTAATATCAACATTCTCCAAAGGAAAATGTCTTGTCACCTCTTTGAGGCACTTCAGGCAGGGAGTGACCACTCTCCAAAATCAACAGCCACTTACCCCCTTTAAACAGTCTGACGGGAGAGTTTGTTTCTATGGGAACCTTCGTCTTCTTTCATGTTCCCCCACCGGTTTGTTATGAAGAGGCCGAGAGACTGCTGTGGTACACACAACTCCTCCCACATCTCAAGGCTCTTTGGGAGGGATCTTGGGGAATCTACTCAAAAGGACTCATGCCTGTAATCTCAGCACTTTGGGAGGCCAAGGTGGGAGGAACACTGGAGGCCAAGAGTTCAAGATCAGCCTGGGCAACTTAGCAAGATCCCTCCCCCCATAGCTACTCAGGAGCCTGAGGAAACCAATTAAAAAGAAGCTATCAGTTCCTGCATGTCCGTTCCCTAGCAGTGCCACCTGTTTAATGTTTCCCAGCTGTCCCATCAGCAGGGTGAGGAGACTAGACACAGGACATGTGATGAATCAGATCTCCCAGCCTTGGCAGGGGGAGGAGGCTTGAACAGGACTGTGGGGTGGGAAATTCTTTTGTAACTTCCACAACCTACTCAAAATGGACTTAATTGCCTATCTCAAAATCTCTCCACTTTTTAAATGCAGCAAATCAAACTGCTGGGAAAAAACAGGTCTGCATTCCTAAAGGAGGAGTGGGACCCCACGAATCTGAGGATGTGACAAGACCAGTTAGCAACAGAGAGCCTCAAAGCCAGGACACCTGTTTACTGCAGCCCCCTTTCCCTGTCACCCCCACCCTCAGAGAGTACAGGAGGACTCCACAGCAGAAAGGACTCTTTCCTCATTGATGACAATGAGGAAGGACAGCCCAGGATCCAGAAAAGAAGCAGCAAACATGACTGGCATCTCTTGGTGGACAACCTCAGGTCTGAACCTGCCCCTCCTCCTAGTTCGTGTAAACTGGGGCTGTAAGAGGCACATGGAAGTTGTCTCACACACGCCTTCCACAGCTCTTTCTCCCACACTGTGGCAACAGGGGCTTGGGAGAAAGACAATGACCACCGTCTCACCCCACAGCCATCCTGGCCCCACCTGGACGGTGACTTCCCCTGGCCTTTCCCTCCATGTCCTCTGTCCTCACTCACTCAATCCTGAGGCTCAGTTATCCTGATCACTTCCTCACTAATCCTCTGCCTCCTGCCTCCAAGTCTGGGATACAACTGAAACACACATGTGTGCAAACACACACACACACACTCTTCTGTATTGATTTAATCATGCCCACCCTCCACCCATAAATCCCCAAACTGCTCTGCCCGATTTTCAAGGCCCACCATACCAGGGGCCAGTTGCGTTGACCTGCCACATTTCAAGGCAACCAGGCTGCTGGAGAGACGAGGAAGCTCCAAGATGCCCTGTGTGGGCCATGCACCAGAAGTGAGAGGCAGGGGAGCCAGCCACGGGCAACACTAGCGGTGACCTGTTGTGAAAAGGCAAGGAAGGGCTGAAACGGGCACATGAAATGGACTTTGGTATCGTGCTGCTGGTGAAGTGTTAGCATTGTTACTCAGAGGCTCTGTGGATGTGACAGGATAGAGAAAGTGAGGAGTTACACTGGTGTTGTCAAGAATGGGATTTTTGGTGTGGATGAAAGGATCAAGAGACGGAGAGATGACATGAAGAATGTGCAACGTGGGAAACAGCACAATGGTTCCTCAAAACCACACTGAACTGCCACAAGGTCCAGCAATGCCACTGCGGGATACACATCCAACAGAAGTGAAGGCTGAAGACTCAGACAGATATTTGTGCACCCAGGTAAAAATAGCAACATTACTCGCAACAGTCAGAGGGCAGAAGCAACCTGAGTGTCCATATAGGAACAAACAGAAAAACAAAATGTGGTCTACAATGCACGCAATGGGAATGCCACAGAACGATGGTCTACAATGCACACAATGGGAATGCCACAGAACGATGGTCTACAATGCACGCAATGGGAATGCCACAGAACGATGGTCTATAATGCACACAATGGGAATGTCCCTCAGCCTTCACAAGAAGAAAATTCTGACATATGCCACAGAATGATGGATGAATCTTGAGGACGTTATGCTAAGTGAAAAAAGCCAGACATGAAGGGACTAAACCCACATGATTCCACTCACATGAGGTACCCAACATAGTCAAATTCATAGACACAAAGTACGGCTGGGTCTGGTCATGTCCATAATCCTAGCACTTTAGGAGGCTGAGATGGGAAGATTGCTTGAGGCAAGGACGCTGAGACCAGCCTGAGCAAGAGCAACGTTCCATCTCTACAAAAAATAGAAAAATTCGGCTCAGGGCCCTCAGCACAGTGGTTACAGTGCAGCCACATACACGGAGGGTGGCGGGTTCAAGCCTGGCCGGAGCCTGCTAAACAACAATGACAACTGCAACAAAAAAATAGCCGGGCGTTGTGGCGGGCGCTTGTAGTCCCAGCTACTTGGAAGGCTGAGGCAAGAGAATCGCTTAAGCCCAAGAGTTAGAGGTTGCTGTGAGCTGTGACGCTATGGCACTCTACGGAGGGCAACATAGTGAGACTCTGTCTCAAAAGAAAGAAAAATTAGGCAGGCGTGGTGGTGGGCACCTGTTGTGCCAGCTATTTTGGAGGCTGAGGCAGGAGGACTGCTTGAGCCAAGGAGGTTGAGGTTGCTGTGAGCTATGGTGACGACACTGCACTGTAACCCAGGGAACAGGGGAAGACCCTGTCTCAAAAAGGGGGATGGGAGTTTCCTGGGGTTGGGGCAAAAGAGATGTAGAGATTTATTACTTAATGGAATAGAATTTCAGTTGGGGAAAAGGAAAAGTTTTGGCGACATGGTGGTGACAGTTGCAGAGCAATACATGGATATACTTCATGCCACAGACTGAACACTAAAAATGGGCAAAGAGGGACAGTCTTTTATGTATATTTTACAACGATTTTTTTTAAAATTCATGAAGCAAAGCAAAAGTCTTTCAGTCCTCAATTTGAATTGGAAGCATTGACATGAACACACAATATCTTTTATCTTATCTTTAGAGCGGGAGGGGAAGCATCTCCTAACTCTGCGGGTTGAATGACTAACCCCCAGAGCAATAAGCACAACGCAGCCTCAGAGTGTTCTCCAAACACTGTTCTTCACCAAAAAGAGCCAGGTTTCCTGCAGAAATGGCCAAATCCAGGTCTACAAGGAGAACGTGCAGAAGAGTGTGGAATGGATGGATAGGAAGAAACTATTAAACTAACATTTTGTTAAAAGAGCTCAAGGGCCAATGTGATCAAGTTCCCACGGGCAGAGATACAACACCCTGAGCATCACGGAGGCACAGAGATGAACTTAAATCATACATGTTTAAATCCATGGGTCCTCTTTTTTGTTGTTATTGCTAAATGAAGACAAAGTCTTGCTCTGTCACTTAGGGTAGAGTGCCCTGGCATCAGCCTAGTTCACAGCAACTTCAGACTCCTGGGCTCAAGCCATCCTCCTCTTTCCTTAGCCTCCCAAGTAGCTGGGACGACAGGCACACTGTCATGACACCTGGCTATTTTTTTCCCCCTATTTTTTCCTATTTTACTCTTGCTCAAGCTGGTCTCGAACTCCTGAGCTCAAGGTATCTGTCTGCCTTGGTCTCCCAGAGTAATCCTGGGATTACATGTGTGAGCCACCATGCCTGTCAATCCCTGAATTCTTAATGATACTGAATTTTTTTTCATTTAATTGGTGATTTTTTAAGGATGCTAGGGAACAAATTAATTATTTTGGAAAATGAAAAGTAAAGTGAAAGTGGCAAGCATTTATCATACCTTTCCTAGACAAACTGTACCTCCGGGTAACCAGACATTTGGTAAGCTAAAATTTTGTTTGTTGTTATTGAAGAATTCCAGCTAGTAAATGAAAAAGGGACGATCTTCTTAGACGGTCACCGTTAATAATCAAACAGTGGATCCTGGGGATGACCAGCAATGGCTGATGCTATCATACCCCTGATTCTGACCTCACCTATTTTTCTAATCACAGATTTACATGACAAACTGGGGACAGAGGAACATGTTCAGTGTCATGCAGGGAATGCAATCAACAAAACCTAGCCGGTGAGGGGTATCCGTAGCTCAGTGGTTAGGGCGCCAGCCATGTGCTCTGGGGCTAGTGGGTTCCAGCCCAACCTAGACCTGCTAAACAAACAAACAAACAAAAAAAAAAATAGCTGGGCCTTGTGGCAGGCACCTGTAATCCCAGCTACTAGGGAGGCTGAGGCAAGAGAATGGGCTTGAGCCCAAGAGTTAGAGGTTGCCGTGAGCTATGACGCCACAGCACTCTACCAAGGGTGACAAAGTGAGACTCTGTCTCAATTAAAAAAACAGAACAAAACAAAACCTAGCCCGAGCCCATGGAGGTTTAGCAAACATAATGCAAGAAAAAGAAGAGGTGGTGAAAGGGGAACCCGTAGATTAAAAGAAGCTTAAGAGATGTGTCTGCAGAGCCCTGAGGACTTCCAGTTCCATTTTTTTTTTTTTTGTAGAGACAGAGTCTCACTGTACCACCCTCGGGTAGAGTGCCGTGGCGTCACACGGCTCACAGCAACCTCCAACTCTTGGGCTTACGCGATTCTCCTGCCTCAGCCTCCCGAGCAGCTGGGACTACAGGCGCCCGCCACAACGCCCGGCTATTTTTCTGTTGCAGTTTGGCCGGGGCTGGGTCCGAACCCGCCACCCTCGGCAAATGGGGCCGGCGCCCTACTCACTGAGCCACAGGCGCCGCCCTCCAGTTCCATTTTGATTTGAGCAAATTGTTAAAGAAAATTAAACAGGGAAATTTGAACCCGGACTGGATATTTAATAATATAAAGGAGGAGCAGTTAATTTTTTAATTTGTTTCAGAGTGATAATATGGCACTGGGGCTCTATTTTGTTAAGAGTCCTTCTATCTTTTAGAAATACAAAGTAACAAAGGGATACAAAACCACAACATATAGGAGAAACAGGGAGTGGGTGTGGATGATACAGTTGATTAGGAGCTGGTATTTGTCATAGCTGAGGGGGATGAATATTTACTCTCTGCTTTTCCTTATGCTTAAAATTTTCCATATTAGAAAATGTTTAAAAGGCAAGAATTGAACTTAAAGAGGGATGGATCAAAGCAAGAGCAAAATAAGAGCAAATTTCAGGCGCAGTGGCTCACGCCTATAATCCCAGCACTCTGAGAGGCGGAGATGCGCAGATTGCTGAGGTCAGGAGTTTGAGACCAGCTTAAGCAAGAGTAAGATCCCTGTCTCTACTACTAAAAATAGAAACCAGCCTGAGCAACAGTGAGACCCCCGTCTCTAAAAAATTAACTGGGTGGCGCAGCGCCTGTGGCTCAAAGGAGTAGGGCGCCCGCCCCATATGCCAGAGGTGGAGGGTTCAAACCCAGCCCTGGCCAAAAACTGCAAAAAAAAAAAAAAAGAAAAACTAACTGGACATTGTTGTGGGCACCTGTAGTCCCAGCTACTCAGGAGGTTGAAACAAGAGGATCGGTTGAGCCCAGGAGTTTGAGTTGCTGTGAGTTATGATGCCACGTCATTTCACCCAGGGCAACATAGTGAGACTCTGTCTCAAAAAATTAATTAATTAATTTTAATTACATTAATTAATTAATTTTTTAAAAAAAATAACAAAAGACAGGTTGGTCTGCACCTTAACCTTTACCATTAAACCTCCTAGGAGGTAGGTGCCCTGGTGAAGCCACCCTCCAGGGCTAGTTGTGCTTCCCTGCAAAATAGCATTTTCCCATGATCATCTACTGTATTCCTACTCACGGTCACTCCCGTCACCTACCTCAACTTTAGAGAAAGTACCAGAAGCAAAGGGTGGGACCTCCTGGTCAGACCACCCACACCTTCCTTCCCAGGGCAGAGACCCAGATTTGGGGGCTAGCGTTGGCCCGGGCTTTTATTCCCCCTTTCCCTCTCCAGCTTGGACACAGACCATGCAGCCCCGGGGCCCTGCTGCTGAAGCACACACAGGAAACTCCAAAACCCGCTTGGGGAATGTGGCTTCAAGATAATCAGAGTCCTTCCTCTGGTGAGGAATGGTTCATAGCCCTGCCTGAGCGAGGCCAAATGAAACCAAGAGCCATGACTTTGAGCCTTTCTACACCATGACCAAAGTGGTCTGTCCAAAGTGCTCCTCGAATTCTGCTCACTCTTCAAGTCTTCTAACATCTCCTAAGGCCGAGGCTTAATTCTTGGTATCTCTCTTCCTTTCCCACCCTGGACTGCAGATCATCCGGACTCAAGCTGTACCCCCAGATCAGAATGCCCTTCCTGGTGCACCGAATGACACTCATCCTTTACGACTCAGCAGAGAGCCCTTTTGCAGGAAGCCTGGTCTTGACTGGCAATGCCAAGACTGATTTTAGTATCCGAAGGCTCCACAGAACTCAGATAGAGCCGCCAGCTCTCCATGCACTGCCCCGAGATTCCTTCACCACCCTGCGAGCTGTGGCACTAGCAGACCATCTTATTCATCTTGCGTCTCAAAGCCTGCCAAGTGTCTGGCCCACAAGGAGTGGGGAGAAATATTTCTTGGTTGGTTAGTGGCTGGTACTCATGTCCATAAGGAAGCTCAATCCTTCAGGAACCTCCACCGCCTCCTATACTCAGACACTGAATGGGGTTATTAATAGCAGCAAAACAAAAACCAAAAAAACCAATAAACGGAGACCACACTGAGGTCACTGAACCCACAGTTTCCCAACATTGGTTTCACATTTCAGTGGTTAAGAATTCAGTGGTTATGTATAAGAAAAAAAAAATATTATACTGTCAAACCCAAGATTTCACCGATACTATTGCTTAAAAGGAGGCCATTAGCCCAGAAACCTACTTGACACAGTCAGTATGAATTCAAGTGTGATATCCTGGCAAGCTTTGGAAGGCTTCATGTTAACATGGTACCTGTACTACACAGAAAGGCAAAGTCAAGTGCAACGACTGTGAACAGGGAAGCCAGAAGATGCTGGAATTTTAATATCTCCTGAGGACCCTGGTGTAGCCCTTCTCACCAGACCTGCACCTGGTCAGTTACAAACTTGGACATGAAACCCAAAGTCAACACAGTGAGTAAAGTCATACAGCAGGAACATGATGACCCTGCACAGGGTCCCAGGGTTCCTTGGTGCCAGACAGATGTGCTTTTACTGCCCTACAGCTGTGGGGATCTTGGATGTCCCTTCTAAGTAGCAGGCGGAGAGTTCAGCTCACTTCCTAGCAAGTGGTACCCTACAAACCACGTGATCCTACAATCAGTTGCCTTGCTTCAAGGGGCACCAATTCAGAATGAATAAATATGCTCTATCTTTAAATTTGCTATAAATTATATACTATAAGATTGAAAAAATAGCTCCTACAGCCCTCACAGTTGATCAGCTATCTATTATTGATAGTTCCTTTAGTCAATTGCTCATTTTTGTTCTATTTAAGGTATTAGTGTTTAAGTAGCCTGTCTGGGTCACTAATCTTACAGAAACTGCCCTCTGTGTTGAAGTAACTTTAAACAGTAACTTTTATGACTATTTAATAGCATAAATATACACATGCTTGTATATGTATGGTAACCAAAACTGAAGGATTAATGCCTAACAGTGGTTATCTTTGGATGGTAAGATTACCAATTATTTGCACATTTGTTTATCTGAGTTTTTCATTCTTCTATATTAAACATATGCTGAGCTCAATACAAGACAGATAAACTTTTACTGATACTATTTGAATAAAAAAATACGACTTGTGTTTTCTAAAGACATTTTTGTCAAGGAAAGCATTTTTCTTTATCAAATTAGCAACGTTTTCCTGTAACTGTTCACTTTGTGGGAACCACATTTTTTATTTAGGGTCAAGTTAAGTTCTCTCTAAATGTTAGGGAAAGGTTTTATTTGTTCTTTGTTTTTCCCCTCCTCCCTACTCAATTTTGAGGGGTAACTTGTATTATTGCCTCTCTTTACCTGGTTTGATTTATGATCTTGGAAGTCAGGTCATTCTTTCCTAGGTCAAAGAAAGAAAGAAAGAAAGAAAAAAGGTCTCCCCACCTAATACCTGATAAAATATCTGAAAAGGTCATTGCAGACCTTGACAGACACACATAATATTTCAACCCAATCTGATAAAACAACAACTAGAAAACTTTTATCAGAAGAAAATGTAACTTGCCATTTCCCAGCTCAATTGATGAACTTTTTTTATCTGAAATGACAGGCATCATAAGATAGGGAAAGCTGCAGATAAGAAAGCAGATTGAGTTGTTTGAATCAGCTCCGATTGTCTGCCCCTGGTTTAAACTCCCACACCTGCTTCAAATCGGTCAATGAATGCCTCTTGGCATGATCCTGTGAGGTTTGGAAACATTGCAGAAGTGGTGAACTTTGAGACTTCAGCGTTTATTCTGTGATTATAATTAACCTGCTCACCAGTTCCTATTGATCAATTCTAAATGGAGGTGATAAAGTTTGACTGCATTTCTCGAAGTAGAAATGGAGATTTAAACTGGGGAGTGGTGGTAGAAGGATGATCAAAAAAAATAACTCAGGTCAATTTTAAGAAGCAAAACTGGATTTGCAATTGGGGGATTCCCAAAGCTCAGAGCGCATAAAATTTCTCATTAAATTTGGGGGTCAACTTCTTGATTTGTCCTGCTCAGTATATCTCTGACTATTTAATGAAGGGTGAAAGGCAGCTTCAAATCCCATTTGCAGAGGTGTTTCAGGGATGGCAAACATCTGGAATGACTTACCTGTCTGGATTATAGTCTTCCATTGGGGGGAAAAGATATTTTAAAACATCAAATTAATTCCTAGGCTCCTGCAAAATGAGGAGGGCCAGAGAACCAAATTACCTTCAGATAAGAAGCTAGGAAAAAAAAAAAAAAGAAGCTTGAATATCCTGCCTCAATTTCTATGGAGCAGAAATAGATAAAACCATAAGCTACCTGCCAGAAAAATGAATACATTAGACCGGTTGGCTGTATTCAGTTCAGAACAACTCCATGGGACTGATGGCCCTGTTCTCATCTTTCTTAAAATTATGATTGCTGTGCTGCTCTCTCTGCTCCTTTCTCTGCTCCTACCACAAACACGTATGAAATCTTTGTTTTTGTTTTTTTTTTTTTGTAGAGACAGAGTCTCACTGTACCGCCCTCAGGTAGAGTGCCGTGGCGTCACACGGCTCACAGCAACCTCCAACTCTTGGGCTTACGCGATTCTCTTGCCTCAGCCTCCGGAGCAGCTGGGACTACAGGCGCCCGCCACAACGCCCAGCTATTTTTCTGTTGCAGTTTGGCAGGGGCTGGGTCCGAACCCGCCACCCTCGGCATATGGGGCTAGCGCCCTACTCACTGAGCCACAGGCGCCGCCCACGTATGAAATCTTTGGAGAAAGGGAAAGATAGAGAAGATGGTTATAGATTTTAGCCATATGGTTTTGCTTTTCTTAAACAGCCAACAGTTCCCCGGAGTGAGGAGCATCTTCTAGTTGGGAGGGTCTGATTTCTGAGAACTCTGTCTTTAATTCTCTGCACACCAGAATTAGGGCGCTGAAAAGGGAGTTAGTGCAAGGCTAGGATTCCTAACATTGCATCCCCTAATGAGTTGTGCAGAACCAGAATGAGATGGAAGGTGACTCAGGAAGACAGCACCCCTGGAGAGACACTGGCGAGAGGATGGACAGACAGGAAGCTACACTGGAGACAGGGCGCAGGTGGGAGGGACACTGATGAGAAATTCTAAAGTCTGACAGTCCTTCAGCCACCAAGTAACTTCTGGCTCTGAAGAAAGGGCTAAGTGCCTTCCTCTCCTATCTGGCCAATGCAGACTATTGAAGATGGGAAAGCACAGTCCTGGAGGTTGAACTCACCTGAATTCTAAGCCAGAGCTTCCTTCTGCTCACCTCCTGTGAGAACTTGAGCAGATTCATCTTTCTGAGTTTCAGTTTCCTTTCCAGAAAAATGAAGATCATAGTATCTAGCACAGAATGAGGACTTAAAAGTCCTTGTCATCCTAAAATTTTCTCATTCACCATTAATGACAAGGGATCCAACTTACTACTTCCAATAGCCTATTGTGCAAGATACAGGTTACTTCCCCTAACAAGTTATTAGCTAACATCCAAACACTAATGTAGCAAACTTTATAAATTGATTTCATAGAAATGAACACAGATTCAAAGTTACTCCTATTATAACTTCACTCATATTATCTTCCCTCTCCACTTTGGAAGGTGATAAGGGATGAGCTCTATAGACAGCCAATAAAATTTGAGCAATTCATTCATGGACTATGTTACCGAAGGCCACGTCCTGGGTAAAATAGCAGAGTGACGTTCATTCCCAAGAGAGCACAACAACGAGGCTAGAAGGAAACCTTCCTCCCTCTTTCTTATGCAAACAGAAGTAGTAACACTTGCGGCTGGCTTCCCCTCCAAATTCAGGATGACTCAATTGTCTTAAAAGGACAGGCTGAAAAGGATGGTTTAAAAGAATCACCTTCCCTGGAGGCAGGTTAACTTCACACAATGCTGGCATAACCCTTCACAAAATGCGAGAACTGCCCACCAAAAGGTCACCACGTCCAGGGGACCTGAAGAAGCCACAGCAGCATGGAGGTGGGGTTGTCTGATGATGGTGAACTTAAATGTACTAAAAGTACTGAAACTAGTTTTTCCCCATCAATAGAGCAACCTCCGGTTGGATAAGCAAAATCAAAAGCAAAATCAAAAGCCAAATCCAGGATTTTAGCCACAGATGTTGTTGATCTATCTGATAGAATCTTGAATACCAAGGAAAACCCCAAATTGTTAAAGAATAGGTAAAAGCCAAATTCAGTAAACAAATTATGCCTTGAAACATCCATAAACACTAAACAAAGAATCCTTGAAAAAAGAAGAAGAACAAATGCTTCTGGGAAGTTTATTCTATGAATATAGTATGTTTACTTTTAAATTTTTAATTGGTTTACTAAGTGTTTAAAAATAGTTAATACAGTCACAGCATTCCAAATTCCAAAGGTTTATTTGCATACTCCGTTCACAGCAGCATTATTCACAATAGCCAAGAGGTGAAAGCAACTGGAGGGTCCATCCATGGATGAACAGATAAGCCAAATGTCATCTGTACATACAATGGACTATGATTCAGACTTTAAAAAAATGAAATTCTGGCACGTGCTACAACATGCCTAAACCTAAAAAAAAAAACATTATGCAACATGAAATAAGGCCGATAAAGACAAATACTGTGACTGCACTTAGAGGAGGTCCCTCAGGGAATCAAATTCATAGAGACAGAAAGTAGAGCAGACCGGGAAGTTGTTTTTTAATGGGTACAGAATTTCAGTTTTGCAAGGTAAAAAAGTTCTGAATATTTGTTACACAGCAATATGAACATACTTAATGTTAAGAACAGCTAAGACAGCTGGGCACCTGTAATCCTCACACTCTTTGAGGCTGAGTCAGGTGGATCCCTTGAGCTCAGAAATTCTAGACTGGCCTGAGCAAGAGAGAGACACCCCCACACCCCACAAACCCGTCTCTACTAAAAATAGAGAAACTAGCCAGGCTTTGGGACAGGTACCTATAGTTCCCATCCACTTGGGAGTCAGCCAAGAGGATTGTTCAAGCCCCTGGAGTTTGAGGTTGCTATGAGCTATGATGCCAGGCACTCTACCCAGATGACAGAGTAAGACTGTGTCTCAAATTAATTAATTAATTAAATTAATAAATTCCTTTCGGGTATTTGCTTCTATAAATTCTTCACAAATTCCAGATGATTTTCATATTTTCAAGTGAAAATAATCTTTTCGGGGCAGCGCCTGTGGCTCAATGGAATAGGGCGCTGGCCCCATATGCTGGAGGTGGAGGGTTCAAATCCAGCCCTGGCCAAAAACTGCAAAAAAAAAAGAAAAGAATCTTTTCTTCCCTTTCTTTGCACAAAGAGCACAGTGCTACACATACCTTCTATATTCACAAATGCCTTAGAGAGGATTCTATACATTACATAATAATTAATGTCATCATTTTTATGGCTGCATGCTATCTTCTGGTTAGTTTGTACCACAGGTGTACAAACAGCCCCCTAAAGATGCACGTTTAGGTTACTTTCAAGACGTTTGTTATTAGTGACAATGCTGCAATTAACATGTGCGGCCATGTTTGTAGAATCAGTTGCTAGAGGTCAAAATTTCTGGGTCAAGTCTATCTGTCTACTTAGTAACTTGATGAATATTAGCAAGGACTCTCTATAAAGGTTGTACCAATGTACACTCCCACTCACAGGTATCAGAGTTCCTGTTTCCCCAGACCTCTTAGCACATTTAAGTAAGAAAAAAAGGGGGGAGGGATACAGAAGAAAGTGTTATCTAGGACTGTATCCTGGGTATCATTCTACCTGACTGCTTAGAAAGTGCCAAGCTAAGGTGGCCTGACCTTTTGTTGGGACACAATTGGTAAAGTGGTAGGTCTCACTAGAGGTAGTAACACCCCTGGCCACCCCAACACACCTTCCTCATTTAATTGGTTCTCAGCTTAGCATCGGGACCAGCCCCAACTCTGATTGACCTGCTCAGGGTGGTAACCGGAAAGTTAAACAACTTTGGTTTTTGTGGAGGCTGACAAATTGTTCTCCAGCCAAACAAGCTACTTCAGGGTTGGTCTCACAAAGTTCTCTCTATAAATGAGCTGGCTCTGAAAGCAGCAGGCCTTGTAGATAAGCAGTTTCCAAAAGATCCAGAAAACACTTCAGAGTTTTCCACTGACCTATGCTATCAACGAACTTTTAGAGCACTTTGAATAAATGCTCCCAGTTCAAATCTAATGGGGCAACATTTCCTTTAAAGAATTTATTTGGGGCAGTGCCTGTGGCTCAGCAGAGTAGGGCACTGGCCCCATATGCCAGAGGTGGTGGGTTCAAACCCAGCCCTGGCCAAAAACTGCAAAAATAATAATAATAATAAGAAGAAGAATTTATTTGGGGGCAGCGCCTGTGGCTCAAAGGAGTGGGGCACTGGCCCCATATGCTGGAGGTGGCTAGTTCAAATGCAGCCCTGGCCAAAAACTGCAAAAAAAAAAAAAAAAAAGAATTCATCCGGGTCACATTGATTGATACACTGTGTGTGTGTTCCATTTTATTATATTGTTATTGTCATAAACTTAAAGTGATTCAAAATTTTTGAGATCATTTGAGAATATCATTAATCGCTTATTTCTCCATTCTACATAGTAATTGTTATTTCATAGTAAAATATATTTTTCTAACCATTCCAGTAACCTCTACTACCATGAGATATATATAAATATACCTATATAGGTAAAGGGATCTATTTCAGCCTTAAAAGTATCCACAAGCATTAACTGATACAAAAATCAGCTTTATTGTGGCATAATGTACATATGATAAAAAACTCCCATTTAAAGAGTATATCTCCATGAGTATATTTCTATGAGTTTTGCCACCACCGTGACTGGATTCTTTAGGCGAGATAACTGCATTATTTTGCACAGGCTCACATAGATCCCAGCTCTTGAAGCGCAAGAACCCTGCACAGTTCCCCTGACAGGTGGCAAGGCAGCCTCTCCTAAGGTGCTCCCAGTGCTCAGGAGTTTATGACAAAGACAAGCATGTTCCATGCTGCATTTGCAAACAACTGCAGTCATCTCTGAGAGTCCTTCTCAAACCTACTATCTGCTCACCTCAAGCAGCACAAAGTCAAAAGGTCACAGGCTTTCAGGAGAGGCTTTTAGATATTTGTACAGTCACGCTGTCTCACTCTTATCCAGCCCTTATAAGCCTTACTTCCTCCATGGGTTCCCCAAAGTTTCCAGAAACCTCTCCCATCCCACCCAGCCCTCCCAGAGACTCTCCAGTTTGCTTCTGAAGGGACTCAACTAGCCCTCTGTGTGGTTTGACCAAGGTAGGGCAGAGTCCTGGGGCAATTTCCTTCAAGATCTCTCCTCAAATATTTGCTAACTGCCCAGCATGTGCCAGGCACTTACTATGCGTAAGACTCTGAACCTGCCCTCAGTAAGGTCACATAATTCCATGAACGCAGCCTAATTAACAATTTCAACAGTTGTTTCAGGGCCATGCCTCATACTGAGCTTGGAATGAATTAAAGTTCACATACAACGTACCCAGGGCAGAATAACTTCTTCCAACCTAAGTTCAGGGGCTTTTACAGATATCCCTGTTAGCTTGTATTGTTTCAATTTTTGCCTCATCCTAATGACCAATATAAGAACTCTGGCAAGATAGTAACTATTATTAACACTACAGCAGTTCATACTTCATAGAAAAATAAAAGTGTCCTCTTATTTCTCCTCATTGAAATTATAAATAGTTTCTGAGTTAAGGGTGAATTAGTCTTATGGTTCGACCGATGGGGATAAATACATTATTAATACAAAAGCCAGACTGTGTTGTTATGATTTTATGGTATGTACAGTGTATGCATAAATTAGGGCATATCTTTTCTTTTTATTTTTTACTACTGCTTTCTTTTCCTGGAAAACTCCCACTCACTCCTCAAAACGCAATGTGGATGGCACCACTCTGTGAAGACTTACAGAGTCTCCCACTTAGGTGAAGACTTACAGAGTCTCCCACAGAGGAAAGAACTCCCTCTTTTCCCTCCTTCCCTCTCAGTTCATCACCAAACTGCAACAGTAAGTCATTCATCCATTTTCTTTCTTTTTTTTTTTTTTATGAAATCATAGCTGTGTACATTAATGCGATCATGGGGCACCATGCACTGGTTTTATAGACCGTTTGACACATTTTCATCACACTGGTTAACATAGCCTTCCTGGCATTTTCTTAGTTATTGTGTTAAGACATTTACATTCTGCATTTACTAAGTTTCACATGTACCCTTGTAAAATGCACCACAGGTGTAATCCCACCAATCACCCTCCCTCCGCCCCTCCCCCCTCCCTCTCCCCCATTCTTGGGTTATAACTGGGTTATAGCTTTCATGTGAAAGCCATAAATTAGTTTCATAGTAGGACTGAGTACATTGGATACTTTTTCTTCCATTCTTGAGATACTTCACTAAGAAGAATATGTTCCAGCTCCATCCATGTAAACATGAAAGAGGTAAAGTCTCCATCTTTCTTTAAGGCTGCATAATATTCCATGGTGTACATATACCACAATTTATTAATCCATTCATGGATCGATGGGCACTTGGGCTTTTTCCATGACTTAGCAATTATGAATTGGGCTGCAATAAACATTCTGGTACAAATATCTTTGTTACAATGTGATTTTTGGTCTTCCTAGTAGAGGAATTATAGGATTGAATGGCAGATCTATTTTTAGATCTCTAAGTGTTCTCCAAACATCTTTCCAAAAGGAATGTATTAATTTGCATTCCCACCAGCAGTGTAGAAGTAGACCAGAGATGTTGGCTGGATGTGGAGAAAAGGGAACATTTACCCATTTTCAAGTCTAGCCATTTCTGTCCCTTGGGGACTATCCTAGTTTTAGCACTAAAAATCCCAAGCCCTTAAAGATACCTCAGTCCTTGGCAAGCCACAAAAAATGGTCCCTCTACATGACAGGGAGTGACTTTAATAAAATAAAATAGCCATCTTTTATAAAGAGCCAAAGCCAAATACTTCACAAATAATCTTTGAATGTAAGACAAACAGTACAAGTAGTTATGATGATACTATTGTGCAGAAAAAGAGGTGACCCAAGATCACAGGGACCCCTGGAATTGAATCTAGGTTTGCCCAACTTTAAAAGCCTGTGCTCTCACCACCATACCCTCCGGCCATTGTAGGGCTCAGCAGTCCCTCCTCACAAAGCGCTGGAATCAGTTCTCATCATCCTTCCATCCCCCAGCGTCAGATGGCCTGTGGTACAGGTCCTCACTGAAGATATCAGGCATTTACAGGAACCATGGATGGGGAAAACACGTCAGGCGCACGTTTGCATACACTGCTTTTAACATAGGTTGCTTTTATGTAAGTGCCACTTGCAAAGTATGCTGAACATGTGCACACCTACAAACTTAACATGCTTTATGTTCCCTCACAGAGATGACATGTCACCTCTCAGGGCTTGGCCATTTAAAACACTTGGTTACGTGTAAAAGGGAAAATTTACTTGCTAGGTCAGACCCCAATGCTGTCTTTGCAGGTGGGACTTCAAGCAGCACCAAGTCAGGAGCACAGAGCAGAGAGACAGCAGTTCTTAGCAAGAAGATGCTCCCTGGAGGTCCACTGCCATTTGTTGACACTAGAATTTGTCACCAAATTCAACAACACCCACCTGCCTGGTAAGACTTACACTTTGAAATCTAAATTCTCACTGTGCTCTCATTTTTTTATGGAGGGGGGGGGTTGTTTACACACCCCTGCGGTTGTAACTCTGACTACCAGGAAGTACCCACCATCTTTGGGTACTTAAATCAAATACCAAATGCTGAGTCCAAGATCGTAGGCCTTACAAAGCAAACTCCTCCTCCCTGACCCCAAGTGAAAAGAAGTGGAGCTATGGGGACCCTTTCTCTCTATTTTAAGACAAAGGACTCAGGTAGAGTTCTGGAGGGGACCCAGGGATTTTGAGGCGGAGCCACAGCGCTCCGGCCAGCACCCCCCCCCCCAGGCGGCTTTGTATGGAGACGCCTCGGGCGCTATCTCACAAGGCCGCGCGGGGCCGGGGGCTCCTCCCTGCCGACTGCTGTCTGGCTCCCCTGCGAGGGGGGGAGGGCACCAGGAGCCGGAGCCGCAGACCCAGTCTCGGCGCCACTTCCACGGTTAATCAGTTTACCTGGGATGTGTATTCGGCTGGACTTGGGAGACCTCCCTTGGCCACCCAGGGCCAAAGGATAATTTAAAAGCTCTTCAAAGCCTGGACCCTTCTCCAAGCTGGCCCAAGACTGGAAACTTGGAAGCAACAGGCTTTACTATTCCAAGTGAGAACAGATGCAAAAGGATTTAGCACTTAGTAGGTAGTCAATAAATGTTAACTTGGTTTATTAAGGCTGGGCTTCCCCTCCTCCAAAAGAGGCAGTCGGAACCGAGCCTCTGCCCCCTCCTGAAATCCCACAGGACAAGAGGGGCGCAGTGGTGCCTTTGAAATAGGGGTTCCACTTCCCTTCCTCTCCCAGCCTGGAGTTCTGTCTCCCCAGACTTCAGCTGGTTCATCTGCAGATCTCGGAAAGTCGGACGCCTTGACATCCCTCCCAGGTCCCACGTTTGATGGAAATATTACATTGCGCCCTCACGATTGTTATTTCTAACGCGGCCCCCGGGAGAAGAAGCGGCTCAAAGTGCAGAAGCGACTCGGGCATTTCGGGGAGCCCCTCCGGCTTTCCTGGGGTCCCGGACCTCGGTGGTGCGTGTCAGGCTGTGGCCGCCTGTACGACGCCGCCACACGGGTCCGGGTCAACTCACTTCCCGGCCACCGCCTTTGCTCTCTCCTTTGTTCCTGGTGTGAGACCCCCAACAACAAGATCATCTGCCACGCCTGGACCCTCCAGCTGGGCCGCCAAATGGCCCCAGAAGATCTCAGGTCCAAGCCAATGTAATCGTCTTCCAGGGGTGGGCTCAACGGAGGGAGCGAAAGAACAGGAGCAGAAGCCCAGGGGCCGCCGTGGCTGTCCCCCACTGGCTCTCCACGAGCCTACCCCGCCCCACGGTCACCGAGCACCTGGCGCGACCCCCGGCACCGGCGGGCGGGACGGACCTGACGTCGGGGCGGAGCGGAGGCCGCGCTCTCCAGGGAGGGGACCTGGCCGGCCGGACCTCCCGCAGAGCCTGCTGTCCTCGGGCTACCACCCTCACTGCCAGCACGCCGCAGCCCCCACTGCTTCGCTTTCACTAGAAACTCGATGTCATCAAGCACCTTCCCCAGACCCAACACACATTTGTGAAAACTTAAAAGACCCAAACGGGGCCCGAGGTGGTCTCTGTTCCCGCTCCCGCCCCCCCCAAACTCGCGCTCAGTACTCACCGAGATTGGGGTGTCGCGCGGCGGGGTTGGCCCGGCCGGGCAGGCTGTGCAAGACCGGGCTGTCGAAGGGGGCGGCGGAGGCGGCGGCGGCCGCGGCCCAGGACGCGCCCACGTCGGCCATGTAGGCCGGGTAGGGGCTGGAGTAGGAGCCCGCGAAGCCGGCGCGCCCGTACTGCTCACGGCCCGCCAGCCCCGCGCCCGCCGCCCCGCTGCTGCTGTAGGCTGCGGCTTCCCGGGCCGCGGCCGCGGCTGCGGCGGCCGCCAGGGACCCCGTGGTGCCCGGGAAGGAGAAGCGCGGCGACACCGGCGGCGGGGTGTAGGCGGCTCCCTCGGCTCCCGCCTGGCTCCAGCCCGGGCTGCCCTGCTGGGTCCCGGGCCCGGCCCCCGACGGGGTGGCCCCCGCGCTGCCGCCGGAGGAGGGCCCGGACGCGGCACCCCCGCCTCCGCCCTGGAGGTACGACAGGCCGAGCACCGAGGACGGCACCCGCGGCGTGGGCACGTAGACCGGCGAGGACGCGGCCGCGGCGCCGGGCATGAAGGCCCCCGGGCCACCGGTCTCGTAGGCGCCGGGCGGGGGGCCGTGGTTGGCGGCCATGGCCAGGCTCTGGTACATGGCCCCGGGCGCTCTTCGCCGGGGAGTCCTCGCTCTTCCTGGCAGGTCAAGGAGCGAGGCGGGGAGAGAAAATGACAGCAACGTTTGTAGGAAGAAACTGTCAACGAAAACGAAGATCAAAAATCAAAGGAAACGCCCCAAATTGTTCAAAAATGCATGCGTTTTAAATCCAGCACGGAGCAAAAGATTCTAGGCTCTTGATTACTCAGGAACATCCCACATTGAAATTTTGGTTGTTGTGGAAGTGGAATCCACCCCAGGGCCTGGAGGTCTGGAGAGCCTACACGTGGCAGAGGACCCCGGGCAGAGCTTGGCTGCGGGTCCCCACTCGTGACGCCGGAGGTCTCGTTCTCGCCTTCAGGACGCGCGCGGGCACAGCGCAGGGTCCAGCGGGCCGGCTCCTTCCTGCCTCGCTGCAGCCGCGGTCCTACAGGAGCAACGACAAAGAGAGAGAGAGAGAGAGGTTCATCCTGGAGCTTTCAGAGTCCACCCCCCCTTCAAGTTTGGCGGTTTCTCCCGCGCTGCAAACGAAATCGCCACCACGGAAGGGGACAGCTTTGAAGGCCGGCAGAGCCTCGGGAAGCGGAGGCCTTTGTTTGGGAAACTTGGGGTTTCCCGGTTCTGGGGCAAGTAGTTGTTATTGGTTGTGATCTAGGTCAATTATTTTTGTATTGGTCGCGGTCTACCAGGAAGGACTTTAATTTCACCTTGTTCTTCAAGCGCATTTTCCCCACAGTATAAGTCCAAAGCTTCCAGGTTCCTGTGGAGCGCCTGGGACCCAGAACTTGCCCGCGTCGGTCTCCTCTGTTCCTTACCATTCCCCAAGCATTCCCGACCAAGACAGAACTTTAAACTTGGGGTGTGGGGGTGGGGGGACAAAGACACACTTTATGCAACACATCAGCATAACAAAATTTTGTTTGTAATCTTACAAAACAAAACTAGTCTAAATGTTTATGAATGAGCAATGGTAGCTGCTAAATCTCATGAAAAGTATAGTGAAACCCCTTATACCACGTCAAATCAGAAGAGCTACATGTGTATCCTACAAATGTATACGAAGCTCTATTTTTGATATTTTGAAGATTGCATTTGAGAACCAGCAAAGTGAGAGGCGTGTACAAGGTTGCTTCAGAGAACAACTCACAGGAGCCATGATCAGAATCAGAATACTACTGAGCATGGCTGGGGAAAGAAGTTTGTAGAACCCGATTATACGGTTTCCAATATCCTGTGTTTTGATATTACCAGGCAATTTTTCTGATAAATAAGAGCTCTGTACTCCAAATTACCTGCTGTGCTACAGGCCCTTTTCTCCACAACTTCTCTAAATTAAGATGCCTCTTCTCATTTTACAAGAGGGAACTGGAGCTTTGGAAAGTTTTGAAACTTGTCTAAGATCAAAGTACAGTTAGATGGGGTGGAGGAGGGGATGGGATCTGTAAGGCTCCAACAGTTTGAGGCTGTCCACTGCACTCCCACTTTTCTCCTTAAGAAAAGGCAGCTATTCCTCTAAAGTTTCCTTCTAATTTAATAGTAGACTTACAAGGCTATTAATGGAACTATATGTAAGAAAAAATATATATATATAAGGAATCTAAGCTCTGTAGTTTAATGGATAATTTAGACAAATTAGTTAACCTCTCTGAGCCTCAGTTTTCTCATCTGCAATATGCAAATGTTAAAGGTACCTATCTTGTGACATTATTGTAAGGATTATAAATTAATATATATATAAAGTACTTGCAAAACACTTATAACAGGAACAAAGAATGTTTTAAATAATAGTTGACTGTATTTCTAGGCACCATAAGAAAGTTCCTCAGATGCAACAAGTATCATCATAAATGATCTTTAGTTATTGTAAAAATTCTGGAAATAGAAGCTTTAAAACACACTATATAATGCTTTTCACTGTTTTTTGCAACATCGCTAGTAATAATAATGGAATGGAATTGTATTATACAATACCCACATGATTAGTCCTAAATGCTTTATTATTTATTTTTTAAAACATAACGATAAACTATTGGTTTAGTGGATGTTTCACTCTAGCACATTTGGTTAGAGAATGGACACAAAAATATTGACCCAAAGTCTCCAACTTTTCCCTTTGAAAATAAAGGCTAAAAATTAATGCCTTCTAGTAATCTCTGAGCTTCAACAAGTAAACACATAGGTTTACCTTAATAAAATATCCAATATTTAACTTTTAAATCAGGTAGTTGACCTATTTCATTGTCGTTTTTTGTAATACTCAACTCTTGCCGTTTTAAAAGATAATGTTATTTTTTTTCCTAATGTAATTTCAAGACAGAAACGACACTTGGAATTTTGTCATCCAACCTCCAGTATACACACTGGCACTAAGTTGAAGGCTTTAAAAGGTAAATGCTAAAAATATTATAAATTCAACACTTGCCTTTCATTCTCTGCCTTTTCACATGACTGATACATTACCTCAGAGTTGGATTACTAACAAGGGAGGGTGGGGAAAATGCCCTTCTATACCTTCCTGGGAAGACAAATTATTCTCTTAGGAGGCCTCTTGCTAGTTTCTGTAACTGGGCCTGAACCCGCAGTCCCTGCAGAGAGACCGGCAGGTCCCCAGGCCGGCAAAGGTCTGGCCTGAGCCCTGGTTTCCCTTCTCCTTTGGTTCCCCATCCAAGCTCACTCCCAAATCGCACCCAGGCCGCCAGGACCTGCTTTGTGCTTTCATAATTTAACCAACAGCCCTCTCCCCAGCTATTTTGGAGAGTGGGAGCATTGAAAGCCCCTAAATATTCCCAATCGCTCGCGACCATTCACAGGACGTTGCTTCCTCTTCCACTGGGCCGGGGTCTCGGCTCCGTCTAGGCCTGCTGCACAGAAGCTGTACACCAGCCAGCAAAGCGAAGCTGCCAGCAGCTGGGGAGCAGACCCAGAAGTGTGGGGAGCATCGCACCATCGCCCTCATAAATCCTTTCGTCTTTGAAAGCCCGAAATCTGCTCGTGGTTGCCTTCCTATTCTGAGAAGCACAGGAAATACTTCTCCAACGTCCTTCCCCAGCCTTCCTGGCAGCGCGGCCCTGCTGCTTGGGCCGGTCCACCGGCCACCAGTCCCTCGCCACCCTCTTCCCCAACCACAGGCCCTCTCTTCTCTCTTCCTGGTGGCAGTTCACCATCTGGGTATCCCACTCTCTCTAGAGTGACCCGTCGGCCCAAAGCCAAGAGATATAATGCCGTGGGTCGAGGCAGCTAGCCGAGGCCGGCGCAGGGACGTCACCGCTTCCCGCCCGGGATCCTGCCCTGGGCCGGTTTCACCCAGAAGCAGGATAAGTAGGTGGTGCTGTTAGGGAGAAGGCGCCAGAAAAGGCAGAAACAACTCAAAAGCCGCCCCCCGCCAGCCCTCTGAGCGCGTCCGGGGGTCCTCAGCCCCAGGCCGCACTAGGCATCCGCGGAGAGGCACGGGGCGCGATACCCCCTCCGTCTACACCCCTCCGCGAGCGAGCTGCGGGTGGCCTGTCCCGGGTCAGTCGGTCAGGGTGACTTCACACGGCCACCATCGCTACACAGGCCCCGGCCTGCGAGGTGCAAACAAGGGAAGGAGAATCCAGGGGCAGGGATTCCAAGTGTTCACAAGCGCGCAAAAGAAAGCAAGCGAGCTTCCAATGTCCCTTTCTGCTTTGCCCCCAAATCTCACTTGGATTTAAGTAAAGTGCTAAGGCCAAAATCAAAGGTAGACTGGATTTGGCCAAATTTGGGGCAGAGGAGTGACCGATGTCTCTCCCACCTTCGCTACCCTCAAGCAACCCAGAGCCCAAGAGCTCCGAGTTCGGGGATCGCAGGAATAAGCAAGAAAAGTGGAGGAAAAATCGCTACCTGCCTTGGCTTGAGCTTCCTGGAAAACTGGCGCGCGCTGACCTGGGCGTCCTGGGAGCCGCGGCGGCGACTAAGCCTCTCGCGGCCACTGCGCGGGCGGGTTCGGAGTCCCCCAGCTCGCCGCTGCGTCCCCGGGCCCCGGCGCTCCAGCTCCCGGGCGCTGAGTGGCTGGTGCGAGTCACGTGCAAGGTCCGGGGGCGGGGGTGCGCGGCCTGGGCTGCACCTCCGCCGGGCGCCCGGCTGCGGGGCTGCTCTAAAGCTCCCCTAGCAGGCAAAGTCCAGGCTCAGGAATCTCCTCAAAAAACGCCTAGGTCTTCACCAGTGTCCAGCCGAGCGCGATTCGGTTAGCTATCTTGCCCAGGCTCACCGTTACTAAGAAGTTCCCTCTCTCCTTCCCCTCCTCCTACCGCGCCCCTACGCAGTCCGGGTCCAGCCTCGATGGGCGAGGGGCGGAGCTAACAGAGGGGAAGGTGACCTCTTGGGCTCAACTCCCGATTGCGCGTGGGGCATCAGGTCACCCGGGTGCTCCGCTAGCTGCAGGCTTCCGGGTGGCGGGATACCCCAGCCCCGAGCCCAGACTGCGGGGAGGTTCGGGAGACCTGGACTGGCTCCTAAAATCTGACACCCACGGACACCCACTCCTGCCTCGTGCCTTCTGCGCAGCACCAGCAGCTCCGGAGGCGCCCGGAGCCCGCTTCAGCTCTCAGTTATATGTATTTATGCAAACGCACACTCCTTCCTGGGACGCTTCCCATCTCCTGCGGACGCTTCCCTACTAATCTTTCTCGGTATTCTCAGCAGCCTGCGGCAGCCGCTGCACCAATTCCAGGAACGCAGCGAGGGCTGGAGGAGCCCGGCAGTCCAGGGGAGCCTCTGGGTGGAGAGGAGGGCCCTTCCGGGGGCTGTAGTGCCCTCCCAGGAGTAAGGGCTGGAAGGGGGTCAGGTTGGAGCCTTGGGGCCCCCGGCGCAGCTGGGCCGCGAGCCGGAGAGTACCTCAGACAGGTCTAAAGGTTAATAGAGCAATCACAGAGCCCTATTACCGGGTAAAAATAACCCATCGATTACCGCAGCCTTCAGCTCTAGATAACAGCCGGCGGGTGGCTCTCACCCTTTCGGTTAAACTTTTTTTTTTTAAAGGCCCAGTTTCCCTCTCGTAGTACAGATTTCTGATACCAGATTAGAGGGATGGGGAGGGGGCCCGAATACCACCCTGAGCGAACCTATACTACCGGGAAAGACACCCACTTCTGCAGCTGGAAACCGGTGGTGGATTCCTATCCCGCGCGAGGGCAACCCAGGCGCTAAGGACGAGGTTGGGACGCGGGGCTGATTGGAAGGAAACCCCCTGTGGGATCACGGCCAACTCCTGGGGATTCTCAGGAAAATCCCGGAGGAAGAGCTAAGCGCAGCTGCCGGGGAATTCTCTTCCCTGAACCAGACGGAGATGTACGGAGGTCCACAGCGGCCCGAGCAGGGGAGAAAAATTGAGGTGGCCCGAGGCGAAAGCTCGAGGCCTGAGCGCCCCTGGACTCACCCAAGCCACCCCAGACAGCCGCCCGCTTGAGCCCTTCGACGCCCTGGAAGCTGGGGGCGGCGTGCTTAGGCTCCCGTCTCTGGCTCCCCCTAACTCGTAGCCCGAGCCCCAGCAGAATGTGGCGCCACCGACCCTCGGCCGGGGAACCTAAGAGTGAGGATGTTCTGAGGATCTTGGAGGCTGGCTCTGGCGCAAAGCGATTTGGTCTCGGAGCACCCTCCAACCTGAGCACCTTCGGAGGCACCAGAGAAGGGTACAACCCTGCCCTGTTTAAAATGGGTTCTTATCCTTGTTCAAGGGAGCGAGAGAGGCACAAAGCCAAGGACAGCAAGGGCTTTCTGGGGAATTGAAAGTCTGGACTTGGGCGACTGGGAAGTTGCCCCGCCAGCCTCACTTTCCTGCGCAGGGGTTTATGCCAGCATTGCCTGGGGTCCCAGAGATGCCTCCCACGCGACCCTCAGAGGAGGAAAAGGGCAGAGTCTGGGGTTGAGGCCCTGGGTTTTCCTAGGAACAAGCCAGGGGATTGGGGGCTTAAGTTCTGTCACAACGGCCATCTGAGAGTCTTCCCCACAACCAAGACCTCAGGCCGCTCCCACACCGCCTGCTGCCAGCCTTGCGCTGGACCCTGCTCTAGGTGCCGGACACTGCGGCTGCGAGCTTCAACCCCCAACCCCCAACCCTCAACAAACACACACAAACACACCTCTCCCCAACTTCAATCTCCTCCTCTTTAGGATGGGGGCATAACAGGTTCTGCTCTGTGTGGCTATTTTAAGACCCCTGACCACCCAGCCTGATTTTGTTAGGGGCTTGTTTGTAAGGAACCCTACATGCCCTGGGCCGCTGCTCTGGCCAGGCCCACAAGAAGGGTCCTGTACCCGCCACGCCTCCAGCTGGCTCTCTCCTGGTGGGCTGCAACCTGGTTTCTTGAGACCCAGGAATATTCACTTCCTCCACAAGGCACCTAAGAAAATTGTGTCTGTTTGCCATGGCTCATTCGCCTGGGCCCAGCGCCCCAAATTTCTCCCCAAAGGCCTCGGCTCAAGGCCAGACCAGGGGTTGTTGGCCGGCAGCCCGCTCTTTGGGGGTGTTTTCTTTTTTCTTGTTCTCTCTCTCGGCTCTCCCGCCTCCTCCATTGCTCCAGCCCTCCCTTCCTTGGGCCAGAGGGACCGCCAGGCAGAGCGTTGCCAGGAGCGGAGAGCATTTCAAGGCCTCGCAGGCCCGCTGGCTGGAGGTTTATCGGCCTCCTCTCTGGGTTCCCAGGCTTCTCTCTCTCCCAGGGAGGCCACTGGGAAGCGGTGGGGGGAGTGGGTAGGTGCTCCGAGTTTCAGACTCTTGGCTATTTTTGAGAAGGATGTTCCTTGGACTAGCCTGGGAAGGGTGGCCCAACCCCATTCCTGTTCTCTTTCCCATAATCTACGGGGAGAGTCCAGCACTGTGAACGTCTTTGGCTGCTTTTACTGAGGACCTGGGTCTAAGGACCCTGCATTCTGAGATTTTTAGAAAGAATTACTCAGAATTACTGTGCCCTTAAAAAAAAAAAATCTCCAGGACACAAGAATAAATTGGGGTTTTTTATCGTACTATTAAGATTCTTGGGCTTGAGCTGGTCCTTACTCTAATAGTGAAAAATTGTAGGCTGCAAGTGGTGTACAGAAGAATCTGAACTCTGGTTATCAATTTTATGTGTACATACGCGGCGGATGCTGGAATTCAGAGACACTGGCGAGTCTCTGAGCCGCAGTCCCGCAATTTCGCGCTGAGACTCAGGCGGGTTCGCTTTAAACCCAGCGCAAGGTCTGGGCCCACAGTTTCGGCCGCTGCACCAGGAATAAAGCAACGCCCGAAAAAAATCGAGGGGCCCCAAGGTCGCCAGATATAATCGAAAACCAGAGACCTCCAGAGAGCTAAAAAAAGGAACCAGAGAGAGGATTACAGAAGTCACCCTCATCCCGTGGAACGAATTCCCCGGAGATGTGGACGCTCCTCTGAGGAGTGTGCGCCGAGGACAGACGTGCCAAGTGACCCGCGCGGAACGAATGCCGGGTTCGTTCCCACTCGGCCTTCTAATTCCCCTGCCGGGTCTGGGCGCCAGAGGTGGCACAATTCTCCTGTGTTGAGCTACCCTAGGCGGACACCCTGATGGCTGGGTCTGCCCCCTTCACAAGCCTCGAGGCTGAGCACGAGAACCAAGGTGCAGGGCAGAGCGCGTCTGGCCCATAGAAAAATGGAAAACGAATTAAGCTGCTGGGCCGAGTGGACCTATTTTCCTTCACTTCCTGAGGTCAGCACCTCGGGCACCTAGAATTCTCAGGGGGCGAGAGTAGCCACGGAGACCCCCGCCGCGCTCCCCAGAACCAAACAGCGCACGCCTGATCCATCTTTGGCCTCCAGGCCACCGACGCAGGAATAGGGGAGGCCCCAGTTTCTAATCGTCCTGCTTTCAAAGATACTATTCCGTGTCGCGAAGCGCAGCCAACCGACCTCTCCCCAGCAGATCTCCCCAAATGCTTCCTGGAGCTCCCCGCCCTGCAGCCCGCAGTTCGAGACACAATCTGACACAGGTTATAGTCATTTCCAGATTACAGAACGCTCCCAAATTCCATTTTTCTCTGAGGGACAGCATTAGTACGCTAGAGGGAGGGAGAGAAGGCGCCACCATCCTCCCGGTCACACGGACACAGGGATCCAGATCGATCGAGGTGCTGGTGGAAGGTAGTAGGTCTAGATCGTAGATTGCTGAGTCTTAGTTCTTTTTCCCATTTTATTTAATATCGGGTTTCTACCACAAAGTATTTGTTAGCTGTTCTTTTTTAAAAAATTCTAAGTTGTCTTTAGTGAATATGTCTGACATTAAAAATGAAAGCCATTAAAAAAAAAAAACAGTTCCTGTCTCAATCTAAGGGTCTGTGGGAAAGGAAAGAAAAACGAAGAGGAGCCTTTGAACATTTTTGCTGGGCTTGCGACGGATGCCAGGGCCTTTGTGAACAGGGAGGGTGCTCTTCACATCCCAGGGCAGGCGCGGCCAGGCCTGAAACCCTGTCTGGGTGCCCACAAGTCTGAACAATGTTGACAGAGGACCTGGCGAGTGCTGTGGCTGTGAGGATGCCCCTCTTCCCGCCACCAGCCTGGCTTCCTCACCCCCTTCACATCCAAGGACCTCAGCAAAAGGCAGCAACAGAAATTACTGACCCCCGACCCCCAGCCCGCAGGCTTTGGGGGGAGGGGCTGTGAAAGGTTCTTCTCTTTGGGGACTAAAATTGCCACTCAGGGTGACATGAAACCCAATTTTTTCCCTTGTAGGTCCTCTCTCCTCCCCAGTTAGGGACTTTTGAAGTCACAGTGCTCAGAGCCAGAGCATGGTTTACATTCCTGGACTAAGTAAAATGTGCATTTACTTTATTATTGATCTTTTTCCCTCTTGGAGTTAAAAACTCATTTATCTCTGGTTGGTTGTCCACACACACCCCACCCACCTCTTTACTCCCTCCTCCTCAGGAAGTCAACTCTGCTGAGGGCAGCATCTGTGGCAGGCACATAGTAGGTGCTCAATAAAAGTAAATTGAGTGATTGAAACTACAAAGATGGTGGTGTTTCTCAAAGTTGCTGGGAGATGGAGAAAAAGAAGTTCCTTTCCAGGGTTCAGCACACAGGTGTGCACCATTGCCATCATTTCTCAGACTAGGTCACTGAAGTCCAGTCTGGGTGGTACAAGTCCCCACTGTGGGTTTAATGCCAGCTCAGTTGCCTACAGCTGACAAAGTCTAGGCTCCCCCCAAGGAAACCCCTGAGCTACCTGGGTCCTGTGGTCTTCGGGAAGGAGGCATTTCCCTGGGGCTAGAGCACAGTCAGAATTTTGGAGGTTCAGCTGGGGGTGTGTGACTAGATCCTGAAGCTGCAGGATGGCTGTGGAGGGATGACAGGGCTGGAGGGATGACAGGATTTTGGAGGTTCAGCTGAGGGATGTGACTAGATCCTGGGCTGACAGGATGCCAGGTGCCAGATCTTTCTTGCAGAGGCCCAGACCCATATATCCTGAAAGGACCAAGGGATCAAGTCAGATGTCAGGACAGAGAAAATTGGGGATCTGGTAGGGGGAGCAGAAATAAGAAGAAAGAGAAGGGGGGAAAGAGAGAGGAAGGTGGGCA
Organism: Nycticebus coucang; assembly: GCF_027406575.1. Classification (NCBI taxonomy): domain Eukaryota; kingdom Metazoa; phylum Chordata; class Mammalia; order Primates; family Lorisidae; genus Nycticebus; species Nycticebus coucang. Next base: position 29,498,149 of record NC_069803.1, on the reverse strand, counting down.
AAGAAGAGGACAGAGAGAGAAAAGACCAGAAAGCTGGGAAAATAAGACAGACCCGAGGAAGGGAGGAGGGACAGAGACTCAGTCATTCACTCCCCCACCATCCATTCATTCTACATTTATCCAGCATCTACTCTGGGCCAGGAACAGTAGTGGCATGGGTGGTCAGCATGGAACAAAAGAGAAAAATTCTGTCCTGGGGAGCTTAACTTTTGGAAAAAAGAGGAAGATGGACAGTAAATAGATTAAAGTATATAGAGTGTTAAATGGTGAACCGTGTGATGAAAAAAAGAAAGCTGGGGAATAGGCAGAGAGAGAAAGCAGACAGGAACAGGGAGAGGCCAGAGACAGAGAAAGGACCCGGGCAAAGGATGCCAACTGGGTGGTGAGCAACTTGGTGACAAAGATAGAGAAAGGATTCCCAATGAGACAAGCCACAAAGGGTTCCAGGCTGGATGGGAGGGGAGGGAGGTACACAGGGAGGAGGCCAACCTAGACTCGCACTAGGGGGCACCTTTTCTTGGCTCCCAGGGAAAGCAATGAGGACAACAGCTGCTGGAGTCCTAACAAGAGCAGGACCAGTGCCCATATCAGGGATCTGGGGGTGCAGAGACCTGCTGCTTCTCGCTGCCAGACCTACACAGGTTGCCCCTTCCCCACCCCATGGTGGCTGGAACATCCACCAACACCCTGCATCCTTCCCTTCCCCTCTGCCCAAGCTGACCCAGAGTTGGGGAAGACGCCCAGGCAGGCGCCAAGATCTGGCGCTGCTGAGCAGGAGACAGGAAAGTGTCAAGGAAGCGCAAAGCCAAAGTGCGAAAACAGCGCTTCACCCTGCGAGCCTCAGGGTCCAGGATCTGCTGACGGGGCTGTGTGCTGGGGCTGGGGCCTTTGTCACCTTGAGCACCCACTCCAGACAGGCCTCAGCCCTCCCACCACCACCCCTTCCACCCGGCAGCAGCAGGTGCCTGAAGAGAGCAGTCACTCTCTTCCTATCACTTACCTAGCAGCTCCAGCAGGGAGGTAGTTATTGTTTAGAAATAATTGGTTTCTTTTTAATAGAAGGAACAAAGAAGAGGCACAGAGCTTGGAGTAGCTATAGACTATTCTTTTTCTGTCAAAATGGTATTTACTGTATTCTGAGCTAAGTGACTATAATAACTGGATGATCCTTTTTTTTTTTTTTTTTTTTTTTTTCAGTTTTTGGCCAGGGCTGGGTTTGAACCCACCACCTCTGGTATATGGGGCCAGCGCCCTACTTCTTTGAGCCACAGGCGCCGCCCAACTGGATGATCCTTGAATCCCATTTCTTTGTGGCTGGTTTCAACTTTCTCCCAGGATTGTCAAGCCCTTGTATTTGATGGAAGGACAAGGGGTGCTCCCCTGTTGAAGTTTAATGTCTTCCACTGCCCCATCCCTCTCCAGCAGAGGTGCTAATGCACAGCCATTGTCAAGGGCCACTGAAATAAAAAGAGAAAAGCCAGGAAGAAGAGGGTCTGAGTGACATGGAATAATCATCACCTAAATAAAGAGCTGCAGTCCCTGCAGACTTTATGCTACCCCTCCCTTACTGCACCGCACTCACCACAGGGACCGGGCTTCCCTATCAAGGGGCAGAACACAGCTCCTCCCCCTTGGTACCTCCAGGAGATACTGCACTCTCCCTGATGGGGCTGGGGTCTCAGAACAGTCAGAGTAACAGACTAGCTTGCCTTATGGTCAAAAGGGATCAATTCTTCAATCCCTATGTGAACAACATGTCTTTATTTCACTTCAAAAACTCTGAATTTATACTCTCTGCACACACACACACACATCCTTCCATCTGCCACTTTTTGTCAGGGAATGTGACATCCTCACCCTATTCTTTGAATTTGGCTCAGAAAATGTACTTTTGCAATATGACTCAGAATAAGACGAGTTGAAGAATCTACAAAAGAACATCTCTGGTATCTTCAAAGCCTACAACTTCATAATTTCCCCTAACTGGAAAACACACAATGATCCTCAAGTGAGGAATAGGTAAACTGAGGTACAGCCACACAACAGAATGCTACTCAGTACCAAAGACGACTGAAGTTCAAAACTAACATCATGAATGAAGCTCAAATACATTCTACTAAGTGAAAGAAGACTCCAAAGGCTATAACCAAATCCATTAACGTGACATTCTGAAAAGGTGCAGCCATAGGGCCTGAGAACAGATCAGAGGTTTCCAGGGGCTGGGGAAGGGAGAGAGTTGACTAAAAGGGGGAGAGGAAGTTTGAGGGAGTGTTGGGATGATTCTAATATCTCAATTGTGGTGGTGATTACATAATTTGTGTATTGTCAAAACTCATAAAACTGTACACTCAAAACAGGGAATTTGCTGTATGTAAATCGCAGTTCAATAAATCTGACTTTTATAAAAGCAGAGGGGATACAGAGCGTGGCTGGGGCAGGATAAGATTCTTCAGCCCTCGTCCCATCTTCAGTGCAAATCCACATCCCTGGTACCTGTGTGACTCCCACCCCAAATACTTTAGAAGGGTGATTTATACACAAAGGAAAGCCTTGCACTTCTTTTTAAAGGAAGGATCCAGTTTCCAAGGTTGAGCATCCCCACTGCTCATCCTTGGTCTACAGGAGCAGCCAGTGGTCCATCCTGGGTACAGCTCCAGTCCCTGCCTTGAGCACACCAGCTCACTCAAGTTTTGCAGGAGGCTGGGGGAGAAGCAGTCCAGGGTGAGAGCCAGCTTGCTCTCCTAAGGGGCTCAGAGCCAGACAGCAGAAGGTCGGGGATTGCTAAGTCACTTTTAACAACTCTGCTGCTCCCAGGCAATCTGCTGGCTTCCTGGGAAAGGGTGAGGAGGAACAGAGAGACCCAGTCAGTCATGGGAGTCTGGGTTTTTTCCAGCTGGTCCCATGCAGCAAACTTAAGCCAAGGCCTGGCCTTGAGGGAAAACTGAATTTGCCCCTGAGGGTAGGACTGTGTTTCTGAATGGACTAAAGGAAAAACATTTTGGTAAAACTTGGCCTTTCCTATTCCTATTCAACTCTCAAAATAGGTCTGCAGAATAAGTTGCTCTGGCTCTGATTCTTATGTCAATTTTTACTACACTCAGCTATAGTTCATGAAACTCACAAATGGTGGTAACAGGTAACAGGAAGAAAGTGGTCTGGTCTCTGTGCCAGATAAAGACACACTTGTTACCTGTATTACAGAAATTACAGTGTGAGTGGACATCACAGGAGAGCCCCAAAGCCACTGACTACCTGGGCCGTGGGATGGCTTTGCTGCTTCTCCTCAGTAAAAGTGGTGTGCTGAGTGGCACCTGTGGCTCAGTGAGTAGAGCGCTGGCCCCATATGCCAAGGGTGGCGGGTTCAAACCCAACCCCGGCCAAACTGCAACAACAACAACAAAATAGCCGGGCATTGTGGCAGGTGCCTGTAGTCTGAGCTACTTGGGAGGCTGAGGCAAGAGAATCACCTAAGCCCAGAAGCTGGAGGTTGCTGTGAGCTGTGACAGCCTTGCACTCTGCTGAGGGTGACAAAGTGAGACTCTGTCTGAAAAAAAAAAAAGTGGTGTGTGAAAGAGAAAAAGATTGCTTCTACCTCTTCCCAGAGTTGTTGATAATAACATGGTTTCTAGCTCCAGTCAAACATTGGTGGTAATGGAAGAAAAATGAATGTTAAGCTTAACAGACACCCATTGATCATTCACTTTAATTTCATTCTTTACCCTTGAATTTAAAAACCAGCAACACCACTATCCACAAAAAGCCACAAACTACTGTGTTTCCTGTTCCAAGCAGAGCAAACGATTTGGCTGCCCCAATCTCCGCCCCCTCCCATACTCTGATCTCCATCCTTGGAGAGTCTAATTAAGCAGAGGAGGAGCCAAAAGGTGGGAAGGGAAACGAAGAAGTGGAAAGGACACAGGGATCCTGCTTGGTGGCTGCCACACCCTGGAGGCCACAGGCAGCTCTGACCTTGCCTCCACACAAGGGAGGCCTTGGGTAAACCAGGGGTGATGCTCTAGCTTCAGTCTCCTCCTTAGGAGATGGGAATGGACTCTGATCCGTTGATTCATTCAGCTTCCTTGTCCTCTGAATCTTAATTATTCAAAATCCCTTATAAGTGTTGCAGTTCATGTAGCAAGCATTTATTGAATGCCTACTATGTGCCAGACACCGCGCAAACTTTGAAGATACAGTAAGTATCTCCAAAGATACACAAGTTTCCACCTTGAACGGTTCAGACTGCTGAGGAAAAGAATCCTGCAAACAGGAGCAGGAGTAAGTGCTGGGACAGAGAAACAGAGGAAGGGAAAGCCCTACCTCCTGGGGGAAAGGGGACTGCAGAGGAAGCGATTGAATTCTAGGAACTCAGTGTTTTTAACGTGTAGCCGTTTCCTTCTGTCTTTTACCGCCTTACTCCCCTCTCTCCCCGCCCCCGCCGCTGGTCTGAGTTGGGGACAGGGACCGTGCGGACCCTGCAGGGCTCATGCACTGATGGGCCCTCCCAGAGCCTAAGACACGCGCGACTTTGCGCATTTCACACGTCGGATCCCGAATACGCACAGGGGTCTTGGGTCCTGCCAAGTACCGAGGAGGATGGTGCACCAGCCGGGGGGCGAGGTGAGGAGGCTCAGGCTCCGGTAGATTGTCCTCACCACCCCACGTGCGGCCTCGGGGGTGCCCAGGCGCCACTCCGGCCCTCAGAGCGTCCTCACCACCCCACGTGCGGCCTCGGGGGTGCCCAGGCGCCACTCCGGCCCTCAGAGCGTTCTCACCACCGCATGTGCGGCCTCGGGGGTGGCCCTCAGTTTCCTTGTCCGTGAACTGCGTGGGTTGTGCTGCTGTTTCTCAGCGTCTCACAGCTCTTCCAAAACAAATGAACACACCCTTAAAAGACACCGAGGTTAAGAAAAGGAGTAAAGTCAAATATTTGGAGAAGGGTGGAAAACGCTGCCTCCGATCCACGCGGGGCGGAGGTGTCAGCCGGGGCAGCCGCTGCAGGCGAGTCCAGGAGCGCCTGGTGCGCGGCCGAGGCGGAGTCTGCCCCGGGCGCCCCGGGGTTCCCGTCCGGCTCCCCGCCTCGCGCGCCCGCCCGCTGCCCGGCGTGATGGATGGCCTCGGAGCCGGCGGCTGTCAGGCCTTATTGATGAGGTGCTCGCTGACGGCCGCCGCGGAACCCGGGCCGGCGGGAGGCAGCGCGGGCGGCGGGCGGGCGCAGACTCGGCGGCGCTCGGGGTCAGCCCCCGGCCGGCCGTCCCCGCCGCTGCGGCGCGCCCCGGCCCGGCTCCGAGGGGGCGGCGGGCGCGGAAACGCCTCCCCGGCCTGGCACCCGGTGCGCGGCCGCTTCCTCTCGGCGCAGCCCGCAGCCAGCCCGAGTGCTCTCCAGGCCCCAAGCGCGCTCCCCGCCGCGCCCGGAGGGGACCCCGCGGCCACAGGCAGATGCTCCAGGCAGTGGGGGAATTACGCTGCGCCCAGAGGAGAAAAATGGGGACACATCGACTATCCCATTAGGGCTGATGCGCGTGTCATGCAGTGACAGATCAGATAAATAAAAGAGGCCGGCATGGTGGCTCACGCCTGTAATCCCAGCCCTCTGGGAGGCCGAGGCCGGTGGATCGCTTGAGCTCAGGAGTTCGAGACCAGCCTGAGCAACAGTGAGACCCCCTCTCTAAAACCAGCCAGGCTTGTGGCGGGAGCCTGAAGTCCCAGATACTCGGGAAGCTGCGGCAAGAGGATCTCTTGAGCCCAAGAGTTGGGGGTTGCTGTGAACTATGATGCCACGGTACTCCACCAAGGGCGACAGAGTGAGACTCTAAAAAATAAAAATAAAAAATAAAAGATAAATGAAAGTGCGTACATGTACTTGCAATGACGGTAACGTCCTGCGTGATTTGGGGGGTACATTTCTGACTTTCTCACTGAGCAAGTTGTCTTTTACAATAGTGAACATACACCATTCTTGGAAAGATGCCATGGCGCTTAGTCCCTTCTCACCTGTCGCCAGCCTCTCCTCCGCCCCCTGTCCCCACCTGTTTTGGCCTCATTTTCCTTCTCTTGCCCTCTTGGAATCAGAAGAAAGGCCGCTGGGCTCTTATCTGAGGTCTGGCAGGCGAGAGAACAAGTTGCAGAGCTCTGCCCTGCTTTACCTGGCCTTTCTACTGAAAGCCCCAAGGCCACCTTCTCCGGTGGTGACCTTAATGTGAGGATCATGAAAGTATGACTTCCAAAGCGCTTCCAGTGAGTGGGGAGGGAGTCAACACTGGAGACAGCTGTGGAACATTTAGTGGCCTTAAGAGGTGTTTTGTATGGTCCCTGCCCCCTCGCTTTGAGTGGCAGGCTAACCCCTAACAGGTAAGGATCTTAATTCCACCTTAGATGTGATGGAAGAACTGGAAAACAGGGTGTCTTTTCTCTGGGACATCTTTGGAAGGAAGGAAGGAGGGATCCCACATTGCTGTGACCTAAGAGACCTCATGTCCCAGGCAGCTTAGGCCAAGAGGGGCTGGGTTTTGGAGGGAGCACATTAATCTGGGGATCAGGATTTCTGGGGTCTAATCCCATCACTGTCACCAGATGAGTCCTAAGCCCTCAGGCAAGTTATGTCTGTTCTCCAAGTCTTAGTTTTCTGTCTGTGAAATGGAGAGACTGGACTGCATGAGTTTCTGGGCCCTTCCCATGTCAGCATTTTGTAACTTTAAGTCCCTAAACGGATAGCACCAAATCATTCCATCCTATGCCTCAAGTGCTCCTGAGTCCCTCACTGTGGAAAGGGGGCATCTAAACCTCTAAGTCTGAACTCACACTCAGCCACGGATGATGAATGTGTTCAGTGAGGAACTCAAAACACGGGCAGCCCATTTGAATCCGTGAGGTAAAAGGCTTGGGCTGCAGATGAAAACTTCAATCCATTTCCCAGACAAACACTTACTGAGTGACAGCTAACACTGGGCATTACTATATGCCAGGCATGGTGCCAAGTATGTTACACGGATTCTTTCTTTTATCTACACAGTAACTCTATTTTGCCCACTTTTCAGATGAAGAAACTGAGGCCTGGGCTATTATTCCCAGCTTAATAGTGGAGCCAAGATTTAAACTCAAGTAGTTTGATTCCAGAACACAAAAACTGTCCATATGAACAAGACATGTATACTGTGAGGCTTACAAAGGAAGAAGGTGAGAGCTTCTTCCTACACACTCTTAAAAAAAAATCTTTATTTCATTCAACCTCTCTCTGCCCCTTCCTCAGCTTCTAACATACTATATTTCAGTTTAATCTCACCACAAGTTTGTCTGTCTATATACTCCTCTCCCCCAAAATTCAATCTCCTTGAGGAAAGAAATCCTATGTGTAACATCTCTGCATTTTCCATATTATCTAGCACATGTGGACATTTTTTTTTTTTTGAGACAGAGTCTCACTGTGTCACCCTCAGTAGAGTGCTGTGGCATCACAGCTCACAGCAACCTCCAGCTCTTGGGCTTAGGTGATTCTCTTGCTTCCGCTTCCCAAGTAGCTGGGACTACAGGTGCCCACCACAACACCCAGCTATTTTTTTGTTGCAGTTGTCATTGTTGTTTAGCTGGCCTGGGCTGGGTTTAAACCTGCCAGCCTCGGTGCATGTGGCTGGCATTGTAACCACTGAGCTACGGGCGCCGCCACATGTGGATATATTTTTAAAGTTTGTTGAATTGAGGTAGGAGTATGGGAGCGGGATGAGGGCTAAAAACCTACCTATTTGGGTACAGAAAACATTTTCCTGGTTATGAGTACACTAAAAACGCTGATTCAGCATTATACAATGATTTATGGAATAAAAAACATTCTGCCTCTTCATGTTTTGAAATTTAAAAGTTTGTTGAATTGAATTCAGAAAATAAAGTTTCCAACCTGTGCTTGTAAATTCCTGTTCTTGACGACTGAAGATATAGCATTAGGTGTAGCTGAAACGCACCCTACTATGGTCCCTGTACTGTGTGTAGACACCAAGGCTCACGGGTGGAAGATGCCAGGTGATGCCTCATCAGCACCTTAGTCACTTACTGGGGGGTGACCATGGCTGTAGGTACCTTTGTCCTACTTATCAGTGACACCAGCAGCCTCTCTCTGACACCCATGTGGAGTCCTGGGCGTTGAAGGGCCTCAGGAATTCTGAGTTCAGTCTACTTGTTTTGTAGAGGCAGTTAGGACCCAGAAAAGGCTACAGGTTTATTCAGAGCCACACAGTTATTTAGTGGCACAGCTAGGACCAAAGGTTCCCTGAGACCCTGAAACCCTGGCCATACCCTGTTCTTCCATTCCAACATGCTCCTGTAGGAACTGATAACTCCCCTCTATAAATTGAACCCCAAGGCCAAACTTTCCTCACCCTGATGCAATCACTAGGGTGAGAGGATTAGTGATAAGGCGGCCCTGGGCTCTGGGGTAGAGCCTAGGAGCCTGGGAACCTGGAGAGAGCTACTGCCCTTTGCAGGGAGCTGGAATCAGTGACCACCTCCAGCCAAGGGTGGGGGCAGGTGGGGGCCTAAAGGTTCGTAAGTGATAGACATTCAAAGCCAGAATCACTCCATGCCCTCCTTAGTCTGGGGATCAATCTAACTGAAATGGGCACTGGGCACTTTGCATTTCTAGACTGAATATCTCCAAAATGGTTCATAAATATTTCAGGCTTCGAAGTAAAGAAAATAAGGTAGTAAACGGTATGGGCAGTTAGAAGCAGGTCCTTGTTCCAATTGTGTCCTGGATGCCTGAGACGGGCCCAGTTGATATGCCCACTGTCCCGTGTCATTGTTTACACCCACTCACATGTAGTTCCACTAGTGTTGTGATCGCCTTATATATGCACCTCACTTGAACTCAGTGAGTCTCCGTTTCCCAGTCTAACAAGTCAAGGGTTTCCAGTAAATATCTTTCAAGTTCTTTTTACACTGGAAAATGCTTCTATTTTATGGGTGTGGGGCCCAGCAATGAGTGGTTACTTGTCTGAAGAGACAGGACCAGCCCCTGGGAAGGGAGAGCAAATGGACCTACATGAGGCTCCAGAAGGTGCTGGGCAGCTGAGAGCAAAGTCACTTATTAGATTCGTGGCTGCTCTGTTATTGACACTGAACTTAGGGCCACAGGTCTACAACTGGCAACTTAGGAGTGATTAAAAAAAGTAAAATAACACCAACCCTTCTGAATAACACATGAGCATTTATTACAGGTCACCTTCCAAATAAATCACCTGTTGATTTGATTCATGTTTGACATATTACAAATTTTTTTAATTAATTTATTTTTATTGTTAAATCATAGCTGTGTACATTAGTGCAATCAAGGTGCATATTACAAATATTATACGCGCTAGTGCTGACTATTGGTCCCTGGCCATTTCTCCACCAGTTTGTACCTCGTGGGATTTTTGGATTAGGTTTTTTATTGGGGCCACCAATTCTGTGCCTCCTTGTCTGCCTATGAAGCTCCCACCCCATTCTCAGGATACAGAAACATTGGGGAGAAGGTTGTGGTAAAGTTACATCTTTGGGTGCTCCCTGTGCGGCTAAGCAGCCTTGCCAGGCTGGCTTCCCTTCTCTCCTGTTCTCAGGCACATGCTGCCCTGTCCCCCGCTGACCCTGGGCATTTTACAAAGTGCTCATTCCACAGGATCATGGGGTCAAGATTCGTGTGTAGGGATATGTGTGTGAGAGAGCAGCTCCAAGTGTGTGACTTTTATTTCTTTCACCTCATTAAGCTTAAAAAGTTCCTGATGGAAGGCAGTGCCTATGGCTCAAAGGAGCAGGGCACTGGCCCCATATACCAGAGGTGGTGGGTTCAAACCCAGCCCTGGCCAAAAACTGCCAAAAAAAAAAAAAAAAGGTCTTGATGGTTGGAATAGTATTTAATAATACTATAACCCGGGGCGGCACCTGTGGCTCAGTGAGTAGGGCGCCAGCCCCATATACCAAGGGTGGCGGGTTCAAACCCAGCCCCGGCCAAACTGCAACAAAAAAATAGCCGGGCGTTGTGGCAGGCACCTGTAGTCCCAGCTACTTGGGAGGCTGAGGCAAGAGAATCGCTTAAGCCCAGGAGTTGGAGGTTGCTGTGAGCCGTGGGACGCCATGGCACTCTACCGAGGGCAATAAAGTAAAACTCTGTCTCTACAAAAAAAAAATATATATATAATAATAATACTATAACCCCTACAGTGTTCTGCACAAGTAGATACTCAATACATGCTCAAAAGAATAAATGAATGATTAAGTCTGAAGACCAACAATACAGTTCCGTATGAAAAATATGCCTATTTATGAAATACAAATAAATTTCCCAAATATTTTTTTTCCCCATGTCTCAGGAGCCTCAGGCATAGACATGATATAAATGGGTGGCTCTGAAACCAATTTATTTTCTCTGTTTTGATCTCAGATATGTGGGGGCTCTTGAACTGCTATTTGTGCAAATTTCACTTTATAACTTGCACCTTGGAGAAGCTGGTTGATAAATGAGAGATGAATGATTCCTTATTGCTACTTATCTACCGAATCTATAAACTAGTGTCAGCATTTACTCGGTTGGATTTAAAGCTATGCCTGGTGTACTTATTAACCTGTTTAAAATAAGCCCATAAAAATGGTCTTGGTAGGCAGTTTTTTAAACTAATTTTTAAAAATAACATTGGTCATTTCCCAGTAATTCACGGAGTGACCTTTGGCAAAGCACTTAACCTCCCTGGTCACACCTGCAGAATGAGGGGGTGGCTACACAGCCTCGTAGCTCTGCTGTTCTTGACTGCAGGAGTTTTGGAGGAGTAAAGATCCTGATAAAACCCAGTAGAGCAATTACAAATCAGTTTGTGATCTCATGTCTACTTGGCATATCTCTGGAGGGTTAGGGAGGCAGCACTTACTAGTCAGAGGAGGGCATTTTAAGTTTAATTCTGTTACTTATTAGCAGCGTGACCTTTGGCAGTTCAACATCTCTGAGTCTCAGTTTCCTCATTTCTAAAATGGGGATAATACTCTAATAACATGCACACCGATTACCCCAGAGGGCTGCTCTGAGAATCAAATGGGATCTGTACATGAAAGCACTTTGGATTCTGCATTGAGGCACTGTTTGCAGTTTGCAGCTTGCAGCAAGGCCAGGGGAGGAGTTGCTTAGCTTCTCTCATTCTATTTTGATCACAGATGGAAATGATTAAAAAATTATCCAAAGACTGAGCACCTAGGATACTTCTCTGGGGTCTATAGATGTCTAAAAAAACCTGTGCCTGAGAAGACATTTCTGGGAATGCTGCATGTTACAGGCACAGCCAAAGGCCCAGAACTCGTGAGTGCAGAAGGAAGCATTTCTCAAAGGCAAGGGGGAGCCTTACTCTCCCAGCTCTGTTCTCGGCCTCACCATATCAAGGACATATACAGTCTGCCCAGGCTTTGGGTTTGGTTCCCTTCAGAGGCACAGTGCAGACAACCCCGTTGTTGCCAAAGATTTGGTTTGCAGAGAACTCAGCAGCAAAGGTGTGTTGAGAGAGAATCACTCCTCCAGACAGTTCCTACCCCATGCCTGTGCGATGCAGGGGGCTGGCACACAGCAGGGAGATGACTGTGGTGCCTGTTTGGGTCCTGCTGACCTTTCCACAGGGAAGGGCAGAGATGAGCTTGGGTGGAGCTGCCTTCATTCCAAATTCTATTCACATTCCTTTATCAACCATCCACACACCCACCCAACTAACAAAGGCTAACCGCAAAGTTTAAAAAAAAAAAAAGTATAGGATTTAGGGACAGAGGTTGGGAGTGGTATTTTAAGTCCATATCCTGTACTATATTCAGAATACAATGTATTTGCTAAATGCTTATTTGCTAATTAGTAAAAGTGAAACTAGTCTTTATCTCTAAGTTACTTTTATCTGCTGTTGGCTAGGATGTGTTACATCAAAACAAAAAACTCAGTACCCGATCTTGGGACAGTTTTGTATGTTTGTGGTGGGATTTTGTTTCTATTTCATTGTGTGACCCTCTCTCCTTGTCTCCATCCCACACTCTGCTAACAAAGTGAGAGCAAGGCAGCCTGAGGCTCTGTGAAGGTTATTTATTTCTCTCTAAGCTCTAATGCTTCAGTTTCAAAAACATTTATTAACAGTTGTCTTGTGATTCCTTTGGTCTTCCCTGCCATTCTCATTCTAGTTCTCAGCTTTAACTTCTTTCTGAACATGGGGGTGTGTGCGGGAGGGGGGCATATTGGCTGCTGCTGAAGGCCCAATGTTTCTCTACTGCCCAAGTCCCCTCCTCCTCGGCCTCCTCCTCTCCCTGGGCCTGAGGTCTGCACAATCAGCTTGTGTTTGCAGCTGGCCCGGCACCTGGCCCCCCATTCCACCACATCCTCCTGCCAGTAAAGGGAGTTGTGAGAAGAAGAAAAAGTTACAAGAACTTAGACAATTGTTTTCAATTTCAGAAACCCTCAAGGTTGCAAGAAAAATTCTGAGACAATCTGGATGACTGTGAAAACACTTGCCAAAGGGGGGGCGGGACTGGAAATCTCTTCATAGAAAAATTATTCCTACTACTTATGAGCATCTCTAACCTGAAATCAGGGGCTCAGGACTATTCTTAGAGCCTGAATCCACTGAATTGGGGGTGGGGGGGGCTCCAAAGATGAATTTTCTAGAAAGAATGAGCTTTTGTCTTGAAAGCATACGGTCACAAAAATCTTCAGAAGCCTTATGTATCTCAGATCTGGCCAATCCTCCTCACCCCTCTTAAAATACTTCTTTTTTTTCTAATCCCAAACAACACAACCTCATTGTAGTTCATTTGGAAAAACAGAAAAGTATATAACAAGGAAAATAAAAATCCATTCTTAGCCACAGCAGCCAAGAAGAACCGCTGAAAACAGTCGGCTTCTCTCTTCTCTCTCCCAACATGAGTGTCACAGTACAGAGTGTTCTGTAACCTATTTCTTCTTTTTAAAAATATGAGAATTTCCCATGTTATTAAATATCTTAAGAAGATATAACTTAATGATCATGCTTTAGATTTAGCCTAGTTTATGTGAAGTAAACTGTTATTTAGAGTTTAGGTTATTTTCTATGCTTCATTTCAATAAATAAATGTTTGACGTATTCTTGACAAATCATAAGCAAAGCATCTTGTAAACCTATGATTATTTTCTTAGAGTAAATTTCTACCATGGGACAAAGCAGGCCAAAGAATATAAACACTTTTAGGATTTTGAACACCTATTGCCAAATTGTCTCCCAGAAAGGCTGTACACCTACAATTCTCACTACCACCAGCAGCATTCAGTTTTGGGTAAGGTAATTCAAAACATATATTTATGGGCAGCGCCTGTGGCTCAGTGAGTAGGCCGCTGGCCCCATATGCCAAGAGTTTAAACCCAGCCTGGGCCAGCTAAACAACAATGACAATTGCAACCAAAAAATAGCCGGGCATTGTGACAGGCACCTGTAGTCCCAGCTACTAGGGAGGCCGAGGCAAGAGAATCACCTGAGCCCAAGAGCTGGAGGTTGCTTTGAGCTGTGGTACTATACCATGGCACTCTGCCAAGGGCGACAAAATGAGACTCCGTCTCTAAAAATATATATATATGTATATATTAATTATTTATTAATTAATGTCTACCTCTTACTAGATATAGGCAATTTCTGAAGAAGTTTGCAGTCATAGGTTAAGAAAGAAAACATTCAAAGCCAAACAAAACCAAGGGAGTCATAATGTCCAGCTGAACACATTATACTGTGGAGATTACCTCAGTGACTGGGGAGACCCATCTGCCTGCTGAGGTTTATGAGGATTTTAAAATGTAAGAAACTAGGCTGGGCACATGTGATGACTCATGCCTATGATTCCAGCACTTTGGGAGGCCAAGGTAGGAGTATACCTTGAGCCCAGAAGTATGAGAAGTATGAGAGCAGCCTGGGCAACACAGCAAGATCCCATCTCTGAAAAAATTAAAATGATTCCCCAGGCCTGATAGCATGAGCCTGTAGTCCTAGATACTCAGGAGGCTGATGTAGGAGGATCACTTGAGCCCACAAATTTGAGGTTGCGGTGAGCTATGATTATGTACTCAAGGCTGGGCAACATAATGAGACCCAGTCTCAAAAAATAAAGTAAGAAAAATGTAAAAAACTGAAACAGAAGTCTTATGTAATTTGCCCAAGATTATAATGCCAGTAAGTAGTGGAGATAGGATTCAAATCACATTACTCAAACACTGCAATTTATTTATTTATTTATTTATTTTGTGAGAGTCTCACTATTGTGGCCCTTGGTAGAGGGCTATGGCATCACAGTTCACAGCAACCTCAAACTCTGGGGCTTAAATGAGTCTCTTGCCTCAGCCTCCCAAGTAGCTGGGACTATAGCCTCCGGCCACAATGCCGGCTATTTTTTGGTCCCAGTTGTTTAGCTGGCCCGGGCTGGGTTCGCACCTGCCACTCTGGTTGTATGTGGCTGGCACCGTAATAGCTGTGCTATAGACGCAGAGCCCAAACACTGCAATTTAAACTCTTACACTGGCCCAGGGACAAAAAGATCTAAAAAGTTTCTGGAACATTCTTTGTAATGAACTCACTGTCCAGAAATTACCTTGTGTAGTCTTAGATTAGTTATGAGGAGTAATTTTATCTTTGAAAAAGGTGTCATTTTCAACTTTTGGGAAACACATTCAGACATCTTAATTTTAGAATATGCTAGAAATAGAAGTGAAATAACTTGCTCAAGGTCACCAGCTTGTAGGTGGTTGTGCTGGAACTAGAATCCTGCTCTGGTGATTCTTTGGCTACTGCTTCTAGTGCTTTCTGTGACCTGGCAGCAAATATCCACCATAGCAACCAAGGAAGGTCAGGGTGACTAAGGCCCGGAAGCTCATAAAGTCTCAAGGGGTTTAGTCCAGCAACTCAGGGACCTGCACTCCCAGGGACAGTGGAAGGGAACAGAGGCACAGCCAATCTGGGACCAGCCATCTAGAGCTGCAGGGATGGGTCGCTCCTGGGTACTGGGGCATTGACTTTTTAGTCATCAGGCTGGACTCTGGGAGACACAGCAGCTCTGCGGGGAACTCAGCACCTAGAGCTTAGGTGTGTGCAGGCCAAGACAGCCTTCCCCAAGGGAGCGAGCTCCCAGTTCACTGGACCACTTTTACATGGGAAGCCCATGCTGTACATTCCTGAGCAGGTAGAGAGCAGAGGTGGGGCCTGGCTGTAGGCGTTTAGGGGAGGGGATTCTTGCATTGAATGGAAGGCTAGCCCTGATAACCTCTGGGGCCTTTCCAGCTCCCCACGTCTCTGATTTGTATGTGTTGGGGGAAAGAAGTGAGCAGTCACAGGACTGAAATAGTTGATTTAGGGTCCCGCCCCAGTCGCCGGTATAGTCCTCATCTTGGGCAAATAATTTAACCTGTCAGCACAAGGCACAATGCCTGGCGCACAGCAAAGCTTTGTAAATGTTTGCTGAATGAATGAAAGAAAGAATGCGTGGATGGAGTTAAGTCTCCCAAGTCCCAAGGAACACTGGTGAAAGTTGGAATCTTACAGCACCCTTTGGTGAGTTCGCATGAGACAATATAAAGCACATGGAACTTCTTAAAAGAAGTGATTTCTCCAACCCAAACGGATTCTGTTTCTTCCTTACTTGGACAAGGGATAGAATTATAATTTACTAGTATCAGTAAGCATGATGTGCAGAGATGAATTTCATGTCCACACAAAGCTCTGTTTCATTAACCGACCCCCCCCCCCCCCACCAATGGGGCAGTCCAGCGCCTCTCAGGTCAGGTGGGACACACCAACCCCCATCGCTCCCTCCTCCATGCCCTGATAAATGCTGCTGAGGTCTAATGGATTGTTCATGCTGCTGTCCAGATTAGATAGGAAGCCCCTCCATTATCATGCTGCAGCAAACCCCAGTGGCCACCACCTTCCAAGGGAGCCCAGAGGGAAGGCTGGGGAAATCTGGAGGGAGAACTGCTGAGAAACCCTGAAGTTCCCAGGCTGTTTCCACTTCCTGACTCTAACCAGAACTTTCTCTGAACCCCAAGTCTTAACTCCCAACCTCCCAAAGCATTTAACAAAGCAGGTAACTGGTGTGGTATTTGCTATTGTCTTCTGAATTCTAGTCACTGTTAGATTCTGCGTATCAACCTTTGAGAAGCTAGGAACACATCCAGGCACCCCATTTTCTTTTTATTTATTTTTTTTTAAGCGCTTTTTTTTTTTCTTCCAGCCATTTCTCTCTAGACCTGCCATTGCATTTTTTTTTTTTTAATTTATTTGGCCCGGGCTGGGTTTAAATCCGCAACCTCCGGTATATGGGACCAGCGCCCTACCCCTTTGAGCCACAGGCGCTGCCCAGGCACCCCATTTTCTTATTAATTGAAGGGTGTTCTTGCAAACAAGGATCGCTATATCTGACTGATGGGTAATAACTTTCCTAATTTTTGTTCCTGAATCATTGTAAAAGGGATATAGCTGACTTCCTGACCTCTCTTCTGAATTTCCCATGGTCAAGTTTTTTTTTTTTGGCCGGGGCTGTGTTTGAACCCACCACCTCCAGCATATGGGACTGGAGCCCTATCCCTTTGAACCACAGGTGCTGCCCATGGTTAAGTTTTTAACCTGTTAATGATCTTGTTTCTTCAAGAAAAGTTTTGCTAGTGTTTTTTAAAGTTAAATTTTCTTGAAGAAAAAACTGCTTATGTTATGTCTGTAATCCTCGCACTCTGGGAGACTGAGGCGGGTAGAATGCTTGAGCTCAGGAGTTTGAGACCAGCCTGAGCAAGAGTGAGACCCCATTTCTAAAAAACAGCCAAGTGTTGTGGTGGGCACCTGTAGTCCCAGCTACTCAGGAAGCTGAGGCAAGAGGATCTCTTGAGCCCCAGAGTTTGATGTTGCTGTGAACCATGATGTCACAGCACTCTACCCAGGGCAACCAAGTAAGATTCTATCTAAAAAAAAAATAATAATAATAAAAAAATAAAGACTTCTTATAACAAGTTTTTATTCTATCTCCATTTTCTGAAAGCAAAAAAATCTACTATCTATCAGCATTATTATATAAAACAAAATTTTCAGGTTTAATCAAACAACAAATTCTACACAAAACAAATAATAAACCCTCAAAATCATTACCTACAAGCAGACTAATTGTTCTATCATTATTATAATAGCACTACTGTGATCTAAAAGAAAGCAAATAAAATCTTAACTGGTGAACAAGGAAAAATATCTATTTCTACCGTATCAATTTCCTGTTAAGTTGTCAGGGTTAGTCAGAAGCCGTAGTAAATGGCCGAACAGGAGAAATGATCTGGCTCAGTTTTGAAAGGTTCTAACCATGTTTCTGAGTGAATCAATCTCACAACAACCTAACCCTTGGAAAATTATAGTGCACTATTATTTAGACATTCAAGAAATTTCTGAAGGGCAAACAAAATAGCTTGTGTGTAGCTATTTAATTCAAGAATTAATTCACCAACAGGAAGGCGTCTGATTGATTCAACAAAACATCTGTATCCCGTCACTTGGTAAGCATGCAGCACCTCTGAATTTGTGACAACGAATTCATAATGAGCAACTAGGTTGGGATGGGGGCAGAGGCAGGGATTTTAATGGCAGACTGTGTTTGGAACCGGCTCTGCAGTCGCTGAATCAGTTGGGTCTGCAGCCAGCCAAGGACAGGGCAAAGTGGAAAGGCACACGGGAGGAAAAGAACAAATTATGTGAATAAAAAACAGAGAAGGAAGTGTGTGTGTGTGTGGGGGGGATTTCGAGTAAGCAAGAAAAGGAAACAAAGGGAGCGGGAAGAAGGGAGACAGAGAGTGAACAAGAGAATAGAAAACCAGCGAAGTTAAGACGGTATTAAACGAATAAAGAAAATCTTCAAGAAGGGCGGTCATGTGGATGAGGAAGGAAAAACTATCTTAGTGTCTAAGGAAAACACGCAGCCGGTCCAGGGAGGCCCGGCCCCGTGTCCGCGGGGCCACTGCCTGGTGTCGGGCGAGGCGGTGCTGGAAAGGGCTGCCAGGAGTTCTTGTAAAACCGAGGGGGATGAGTGCTGGGGGTGTGCTGAGTTCTGGGCACGGGTCGAGAAGTGCTTTTCCCTTGACTCTTGGCGAGCCGAGGCCTCGGATAGCTGGTGCCCTGACCCGTCTACGTCCCCAAGCTGCGGGGCGGGCGCGGCTACCTCTGGAGCGCACGCCGGCCGGGGCTGGGCTTCAGACACTAACATGGCCCAGTTTCGGTTTCCGCGGCCACTGACCCCTCGAGATGGGATGTCATCCATCCCCTTCGATGTGCCTCCAAGCACATATGGAATCTGTGCCTAGCCGGCTCAAGTCTGGGGGTTCTCAGCGACCCTCAACTGCGGGGCGGAGGGATGTTTCTCTGCCAGGTGATTTTGAGATGCAGAGCAGCCTAGCGGGCGCCACATAATAACCGCAGTGACGAACCGCCTACTAGGGTCCCAGGCCTTTTAGGGACCTCACTTAGGCAGTTGCAACGGTAAAGAAATGAAAACAGGCTCTTCTCAGACGGTGTGGGCAGCGGCACTGGGGCGAGCAGGTCGAGGGTACCCCGAGCGCCGGGAGCTTGGAGAGGGGCGCGCAGGAGACCGGCTGCAGCCGCGCTGTGCTCACCGCTTGGGTCATCAGTGCCCACAGCCGCCTCTGGGCTCTGCGCTCCCCGGGGGGTCTCTGGCACCAAAAGCGACCTGAGATGTGTCTGAGCAGCTCCAGGCCCAGGCTGGCGGTCACTCGACTGACCGCAGCTTAGATCCTGCTGTCTGCGGCCTGGGCTTCCAGGCCCCAGCGCCTACCCGCTGGGATCCCAAGGCCAGGAACCCGGGCTAACACAGTTGTGATACCCCTTCGAGGTGGTCTGGTCCACGTGGGGCCAGATTAGTTGGAATGCATTCAAAGCAACGAAACTAGAGACTGCCAGAAAGACGAAAGGGAGCGCCTTGGCCTTGCGGGCTGAGCCAGGGGTCTGGTTACGCATTTGCAAAGACACAGAGAGGCTGGTCGCGCCTGTCGGTGCGGATCCTCCCAGCCTCGCGTAGTTGAAAGAGCCCCCTCCACCACGACGACTTGGTCCCCCACCTGCCCAGCCGCTCGGGCTTTGCACAGACGGTTCATCCGAAGGGCAGGAGATTCCGACGCTAAGCGGCTGCGGAGCAGCTGGGGCGGGAGCCACGAGATTTCCAGCTTCCCTCGCCCCGTGTTCCCGACAGACACGCACTTTCCCTGCCCTGGGTACACCCTCTCGAGGGTAGTCCTTCAGCAACCAGTTGAACCCCCTTTCGCGAGACCCGGGTGGCGTGACTTCGGGCAAATTAACTTTTCCCAATCGTGCGCAAAGGAGTTTGCAAGCTATGCAGCGTCAGGAAAAGGGGATGGAAATTGATGCCTAATTAATGATACTGTCATCCTCTTCCTAATTTTTCTCACTTTGGGACACTTCTCTGTCTCTTGGAGGGGGGGAGTGTCCCTGAGGCTTCTCAATATTTGGGAATCTCCATCTTCCCTCAGCCAACCTTACCCCCTCTCCTTTAAAAATGTAACTTTCTATCGTCTTCGTTTCCAAACTCCTGGCAAGGTCGAGACTGTTCGCCAGGACCCAGCCCTAAGAGGGCCCCCCATCTTTAAGGCCGTGGGTGCTTGGCTGGGGCGAGCACTCGGGGACCCTCCCTAGGCCCAGGCTCCGCGCAGGGTTGGAACCCGGGGCCTCGGCTCCTTTTCGTTCAGGCGACAGCCGGGAGCGCCGCGCCGCTCTGCCCCTTCGGCTCGACCCCGCCGGAGCCTGACGCCACCGGGTTTATTGACCTTAGATGCTTCGGGGTTTATCAGACCCAGTAGGGACGGCCCGCGGTGCATCCCACCCCCTCCAGCTGCGCAGCCAGAATCCCCTTTCAAGCTTTTTTAGAAACCTCCTTCCTTCCGAATCTCAAGACTCAGAACCAACCGAAAAATCGCCTGAATTCTCACACCCGGGAGAGCCAAGAAGGGCCTTCGGGGGCCACCGACATTTTCCTGGGCAGTCCTTCCATCCAGATAATTCAGGTGAAAGGGCCCCTCTCCCCAATTATTCGGATAATTGCCTCGAATCTGCACTTAGTGCAGGGTTTAGACAATGGGAGATTGATGGCTTGAATTTCTAAATCTGTGTGCTGCCCCCAGGCCAAAAACCCCTCCTCTCTACTGTTCCAAGCTCCAAAACGTCTTTGGACTTTACACATGCAAACTATAATTTTCTGTCCCATAAATCACTTGGCAAACACAACTAGACATTAGAAAGCCATTTGAAGTGGATATTTTATTGGGCTGGAGACACAGAACAGGGGAAAAGAGACACTCACCAACATTTCCTCAATATCAAACGCTCAAAACTGTCCTGGAGATTTCCCCTCCTGCCAATTGAACTTACGAATTCGAAATTACTTTCAGAGATAAATTCTGAGAAGGAAAAGGAAATATTTGTGGTAACCTCTACGGTGCTAAAAATGAGCACTGCAAACAAAAAAAAGTTCATAAAGTGGCACTTCCAAATAGCCTTTGCTCTAGGCTGATTTATCAAAATAAGACCAGCAGAAACGAAGCAATTGCTCCTGCTACTACTCGTCAAAAAGCCCATCCAATTTTGCAATGATGAATCTTGGGATTCTAGCAGCCTTATGATAAGTTTTTCCATCAATTTCCCTGGCACTTTCCTGATTTTCCCAGTTAAAAACCTCTCTGTTCCCCTTCATTTTGGAGAACATACAAAATGAGGAGTGAGACTGTCATGTCAGCACTGGGGAAAATTAACAGGGGTGAGGCAGCCAGGGGCTTGGTCAAGGGAAAGATGAGTAACACAGATTAGTGTAGTTTCGAGACAGCTTTGAAATTCACCAGCAGGGCTCCTGGAGAGGGAGAGCTATTCAGAGGGAATGCATCCCCATTCTCTGCTTCGCAGAGCTAATATTTGGGGTAAGTACATGGGACTGGGAGACTGCACTCACAGTACCCAATTCCAGAAGAGCGCTTGCTGGGTTCTCCTGAGGCTGGGAGCTCACCTATAGCCCGCCTCCTCTGCTTTCAACCTTTGGCTTGTTGAGGAGGTACAGAAACCTGGTCGGTTTCAGACCCTCAACACCTGAGCTGTGACCTTCCACAAAATGAATCACCTTATTCGCCCATTCACCCCCACCCTGTACCTTCTCAAAGCCGTACCTTCCCTTCACCTGTGCCCTTCCTTTTTTTCTTGAACTTAGCTTTTTTTCTCACTCACAAATGAGATTCAAAGCTCATTTGCCCGTACTCCAGGTTTTTCAGAAGCAGACATAAATTCATATGCAAAAGCACAGCCAACCAACCCAAAGCACACAAAACACAGCTTTTCAAACCAGCATGGGCTTGGGCAAGAAAAACATATTTGCTGCAGTCCATCTCCAAGACCCTCCTCTAACCTTCTCATCACTTGTCTGGCTCCAGAATAAAGGAAAATTAAACTCTATGCCAAGCCTGGCTGACCATCCACCTGTGGAAAGGCAAAGAAAAGTGCCAGACTCTGGGGGCTGTGAAACCGTGTCACCAAAAGCTATAAAACTCCTGGGCCAGTTCTGACATGGGCCAGCCAGAGTTTGCCTGGATGTCCCAGAGGGGCCCTTCAAAGGACCCCAGAGGAAAGTAGGGTGATTGGGTGAGCCAAAGGGAGCAAAGGCTGGAGGGCTCAGAGACCCCTGGTCAAATGTGTTTGAATTCTGGCATGGTTCGTATTTATTTATTTATTTTGAGGGACTGACCATCCCCATCCATTTCCACCTGTGGGAGTGGGAAGCTGGACCAGGAAATAGAGAAACTAAAATGCAACCCCGTTGTAAGAAAGAGAAACAGAAAAAGAAAGTGCGACGACAGCAGGAAGCCAGGCCTCTGTGGCCTGGCCTGAAAGAGTCCCATCCTTTCTTCCTGTCCACAAAGGCCCAAGAGCCTCACTGCTACTCCCTTCCCCCCTTGTCCCCTCCTGTCCTCTCTCCACAGTTGGCTATTTGGCGAGTTCCCCACCAGCCTTCCACTCCTCCAGCACCCTGTCCACAAGGGCCAGAGGAGGAGACTCACCCACAGACGTGTCTGGTCTCTGTGGCTCCGGCTCCTCAAGGCCTGGTGTGAGGCAGACTCTTGTGATAGCCTCCACCCGGGGACTCCAGGCTGTTCCCAGCCGGGTGGGAGGGAGACTTGCGGCTGCTCCCAGCTCCTGCTGAGCTCTCAGCCTTCCTTCAGAATTAGATAACAGGAGAAATAGATAAGAGGAGTGGTTCATTAATTGGAGAAAGCCCTTTTTTTTTTTTTTGGTATGTGTAGAAGTGGAGGGAAGCACTGCTAGGGAATGAAGTCCTGGTTGGATATTTTAAAAAAACTTAATGTTCACGAGGTTCCAGAGATACTTCTGAAAGGTCGCTCAGAAGGACCGGAGGAATCGTGCAATCAGGATTCATGGGGACAAATGCTCAATGCCCATTACCAGTTTCCTGCACTCTAAGACTTGTCCTCACACACTAGCTCTGCCTTCTGATTGCGTCGGGAGGACTACTTTGGGGTATGCATTGTGAGTTTCCCTCTGAGAGCAGAAATAATAATGGCAGAGCCACTCCTCCTAGGATGGCAACAAAAAATAACTGATTTTTAAAAACATATGATATTTCTGGGTGCCTCAAATAGGGGGCAGGTAGGCAGGTTGTATATTATCACCCAGGATGAGGTCACGGAGCTCAGAGAGGTTGGGAGAGTGCGTGAGGTCCAGCCACACAGCATGGAAAGGGTGGGGCCCATGGTGTACTTCGGACTGATTGATTCCTGATTCCGTAATAAAGAAACCAATGGCTTCTCAGAATTGGAAGGGACCTCAGAATTCCAATCTCCTACCTAAGCAGGAGTCCCTGGGAGATGGTTGTCTGTACTCTGTTTGATATTCCTCCTGATGACGGGGAGCTCATTCTTTGCAAGGAACAGAGCTGCAGCCACTATGCTCTTGTCAACCCCCCAAAGGACCCAGGAAAGTGCAAAAAGCCACATCTGTGGTGCAATTTGAGGAACCAGGCAAAAACAGACCTCCCCTGATAGGCCGGCTATGGGATTTTCTCTTCTCAGGCAGTTCTTAATAAGAGTAAACACAATACCTTTATAATTTAATATATTTCCCAGTTTACTCCCATTACAGGAATATACCATATTTTGTGGTCTATTCTCCTAAGACCATGCGATAATCTCTTTGAGATAGGGGGAGACCTGACAAGTTAGGAGGAATGTCCAAACGTAGACCCAGAAGCTGAAACAGAAAAGGTAAGTGAACTGTCTGCCAGCAAATCTATGGTGGAAGGAACGAGAGAGGTGAAGGCCAGGGAGGAAAAAAGGAATACGTGAAAAAACACGAATCTTTTTCCCCTTCCAAGAATTTTTAGTTTTGAATATTTTTGCAAGTGATGAATATGGTGTCCATTACTGTTATCTGCCTTTATACTCTTCCCCTGCCAAATGACTTGTAGAAACTATGTCACAGGCAGATTTTAGTGTAAAACTCCCTGTGGTGTCAGATCATTAAAATTCCTGAAGAGTGAGTTGAACTGTACGAGGGACAGACACAGAAGCTGGGGCCGGGCCTCCTCTCCCGGGCCTGTTGTTTTCACTAGAACAATGCACAGCTGTCCCGTAGGGTCCCCTTATGGAGCTGTTGTTGTTATTATTATGAAAAAATATACATAACACAAAATCTGCCATTTTAATCAGTGTACAGTTCAGCAGCGTTTAGTGCTGCTACATGGTCATGCGGCCATCACCCCCTTCCATCTCCAGCGCTGTCTCATTTTCCCGGACTGCAACTCTGTCCCCATCAGACACTAACTCCCCTTTCTTCACTCACCCCCTTCCAGCCCCTGGTAGCCCACATTATTCTATTTTCGGTCTCTATAAATTTGACTGATCTAGGGACCTCATGTAAGTGGAATCATAGAGTATTTGTCCCTTCATGATTTATTTCACTTAGCATGCTATCCTCAAGCTTCACCCATGTAGCATACGTCAGAATCTCCATCCTTTTTAAAGCCATATAGCATGTTTTGTTTTTCTGTTCATTTGGGTTCTTCTTACTCTTTTGGCTGTTGTGACTAATTCTGCTGTGAACAACTGTGTGCAAATATCTGTTTTAGTTCCTGCTTTTAATTCCTTTTCATTTTTTTTTTTAAAAAGAGTTGTAGTTGTTTAGCAGGCTCAGGCTGGGTTTGAAGCTGCCAGCCCCAGTGTATGTGGCCGGCACCTTAACCACTGAGCTACGGCCCCGCCGAGCCCTCCCTCCATTTCTGAATTGCGTTTAGTGAGGTGAAGGGAAGTCCCTTTTGGTCCCCCATTGTTTCAGATTTCCCAGAGATTTTTATATATTTTGGAGACCCTGAAACTCTACCTTGAGGTCTATCTTGGGGCTCTATTGATCCAGCTCACGCCAGCGTGAGACTTTCCTAGGGAAAAATCAGAGCCTTGTGGCTCCCCCCTGCCCAGGATGGTGGAGTGTGGGCCCAGGAAACCCAGATGTGCTCTGGGTTAGCACAGCTGCCCGCTGAGTGCACCCTCCTCAGCCAAGGCTGATTGTCCTGTGTGCTCCCTGGTGAGTCAGAGGACCAGCCCAGAGAGGTGACAGTTAACTGCTGATAACACCAGCCAGACTCCCCAAATCACTCAAAATCCACACCAGGGAGAGGGCCAGAGAGAGACTTTCTGAGGAACGTGCATCTGAGGTCCACACGTACACACATGAGCATGCACACACATACTTTTTATTAGTTTTTCTTATCAAAGTGCTACGTATTTATTGTTGAGATTAAAACTACTGTAGAAAGTAGAAAATAACAGTCTTCTTACCATCTGCTTTTTTCCCCGTAACAGATAGCTCTTAAAAACTTTTTACTTATTTTAATTTTATTTATTTATTTTTTTTGTGAGACTGGGTCTTACTGTGTTGCCTAGACTAGAGTATAGTGGTGTGATCATAGCTCACCGCAGCCTCCAATTCCTGGGCTCTAGCGATCCTCTTATGTCAGCCTCCTAAAGGCATGAGCCAATTTTAATTTTCAAATTTTTCTTAGTTTTAGAGGTAGGGGTCTCACTGTGGCGCTTATGTTGTTCAAGGCTGACCTTGAACTTGGACTGAAACAATCCTCCCATTTCAGCCTCCCAGTGACAGCTCTTAAATTTAAATTCCAACTTCTTTTCTGAGACTATTTTTTCCCTGAACTGTTTGACATTAGCATGTGCTTTCCAGATAGTCACTGGAAATTACATCTCTTCCTCTGGTGTGAGCAAATTAATAAATATATTTAAACCTCAGTTTTCAAATCTATAAAATAGGTGCAATAATAATTCTCATGAGCTTTCTGTCTAGGTTAAAATTAGATAAAATTAGGGTGGCACTTGTGGCTCAGTGAGTAGGGCACCGGCCCCATATACCGAGGGTAGCGGGTTCAAACCCGGCCTCGGCCAAACTGCAACCAAAAAAATAGCCAGGCGTTGTGGCGGTCACCTGTAGTCCCAGCTGCTCGGGAGGCTGAGACAAGAGAATCACGTAAGTCCAAAAGCTGGAGGTTGCTGTGAGCTGTGTGACATCATGGCACTCTACCGAGGGCAATAAAGTAAGACTCTGTTTCTACAAAAAAAAAAAAAAATTAGATAACATAGTATGATACTTAGTACTAAAAAATTTAGCCATTACTACCACTACTAATATTATTAGCTGTGAGTAGGAGCTAAAAGGGGAGGGGAGGCCTGCATGCAGCCCAGCGACCCTATTCTGGCTACTATGCCATCCCCTGTCCAGGGCTGCAAACCTGCCCCAGGTCCAGGAGCTCCTGGCTGTGTCATGTTCATCAGGCATCTGCTCTTGTTGTGGTGACATTAATTTTGGAAAGAGTGGGCTTCTTAGTCCCCAAAGGACTAAGAAGCCCTAAGTCGTTCATCTCTGATGGATGCTTTATTTGCACCTGAGTCTCCAGAACAGCTTGGTGCGTCTAAAATTACCTGAAGTCCCTACACTGTGGATAAAGGTGAGGACAATTTGAAAACAGATGACTCACTGGACCAGGCTCTTCTAATTTAAAATTTTTAAGCCAATACAGACAAAACACATGCACCAGGTTCTGACTTAATTTCTTCCACATTCCCTCCCTGTTTTGACCCATCTCTCTGCTCCTGCAAGTTGGGCTTCAATTTTTTTTTTTGAGGAGATATACTTCATATAGCATAAAATGTACCTTTTTAAACTTCATAATTCAGTAGTTTTTATTTTTATTTATTTATTTACTTTATCACCCTCAGTAGAGTGCGTGGTATCACAGCTCACAGTAACCTCAAACTCTTGGGCTGAAGCAATTTTCTTGCCTTAGCCTTTTGAGTAGCTGGGACTACAGGCGCCCGCCACAACACCTGGCTACTTTTAGAGGTGAGGTCTCGCTCTGGCTCAGGCTGGTCTCGAACTCGTGAGCTCAGGTGATCCATGCACCTCGGCCTCTCAGAGTGCTGGGATTACAGGAGCGAGCCACGATGCCTAGCTGGTTCAGTAGTTTTTAGTCCAAAATAGCAAGGCTGTGCAGCCACCACCTATATCTAAATCTGAACATTTTCAAACCCCAGGGCTACAATTTGATTGGGTTCAATAGTTGTTTACTGAAAGTTTCTTATCCCGAACCCCTGGCATTCTGGCTGGAGTGAGCCTTGGAGATATGTTAGTCCAACACCAAGTGGGCTTGGTTTTCCGGGTCTACAGTCCCAACTGTTGCACTCCAGCCTCTGCACACTGATGTTAGTGAACTGGGACGGCCACTATCAAGGGCTGGGTTCTTAGCAGGTACTGAGCTCTGCGCTAAGCCCTGTGAGTGTGTGTTCCCTCTTAGCCTTTTCCTACTTTTACAGAAAGGCCTTGAACTCAGGTGTTCTGGCTTCTACTCTCATACCCTCTCGCTATGCCAAGCTGACTCTGACCTACTCACCATGCCCTGCCTCAAGCTCACACTCTGCTAAGTAATGGGAGCATAACAGGTGTACAGCACTTTACAGTTTACAAAGCACGCTCATCTTTATCCATTTGATCCTCCCAACAAATAATTCTCATACTTTCCTGACTTTGAACCTGTTTCTGGGAGTCTCCTTATACTGGGTCCTTCTGATCTCAGATCTTCCAGTCACTTGAGAGACCAGTTCAGCGTTTCATTATTTACACTTTACTGATATCCGAGTCAGATCAATGTCTTTTCTTAACATCGAGGCTCCTTGGGTGCATATTTGCAATCTCCTGTCTCTCGTGTTTATGTGTTAATTGTGTATTTGGGTTCATCTTGAAACACAAGGTCTGAAGGGGCAGAGACCATCTGGTAATTTCCTTTTTAAGGATCAAGAGGACTTTTGTGGAGGGCTGTTTCCAGCATGGGGCTTGTCTCAATCCTTCTTCAAGCTTCAGATTCTCCTTCCTGTGGGATATCCAACCCTTTCCTGTGCCTTGGGTAAAACAAACTTCCAAAGTGTGGCCAATCTGAAGATCCACTCAGAATTTTCCTGGGACTTTCCAGCCAGGGCTAATGATGAAAAAGCCATCTGTCAAAAAAAAAAAAATTCTAAAATTTGTATGAAGCCACAAAAGACCTTGAATAGCCACAGCCAAATCAATCTTGAAAAAAAAAAGAACAAAGCTGAAGGCATCACACTCTATGATTTCAAAATATACTACAAAGCTATAATAATCAAAAGAGCAGGGTACAGGTGTAAAAACACACATGGCATATGTGAAACTTAGTAAATGTGGAATGTAAATGTCCTAGCACAATAACTAAGAAAATACCAGGAAGGCTAAAAAAAAAAAAGCAGATTCATCCAATATTCTGTCTTCGTAACTTGGTATTAGATTAATTTTTTTTTTTTTAAAGGAATAGTGAGAAGATTTTGGTCACTCGAGGGTTTTGATTATTTGCAATAAATTATGAGTTGGAAATAGAAAAGAAAAACACACACATACACACATGGACCAATGGAATAGAACAGAGAGTCTAGAAACAAAGTCACCCATCTACGGCCAACTGATTTTCAACAAAGTCGCCAAGAACACACATTAAGGAAAGCACATTTTCTTCAGTAAATAGTGCTGGGAGAATTGGATAACCTCATGAAGAAGACAGAACTAGACCCCTGTCTCTCATCCTATATAGAAATCAACTCAAAATGGATTAAAGACATAAATGTAAGAACTAAAACTGTGAAACTACTAGAAGAAAACATAGGAGAAATGCCTCATGACATTGGTCTGGGCAAAGATTTTTGAAATAAGACCTCCAAAGCACAGGCAACAAAAGCAAAAACAGAGGAATGAATTTACATCAAACTAAAAATCTTTTGCACAGGAACAAGCAACAGAATGGGAGAAAATACAGTAGAACTTCTGTAAGTTGACCTCCGAAGGGACTGTGACAAACTGGTCACCACAGGAATTAGGCGGGATCAGTGGGTGGCTTAAGTGATCCCCCATAGGTGGTCAACATGAGGAACTAGGCCTACTGTACTGGTCTGCATATGTGGTGCATGTCTGGTCTATGAAAATTAGGTTAACTTCAGGAGGTGGTCAAGGCAGGGAGGTGGTCAACTAAGGAGATTCTCTTCTCTTTGCAAACTACCCATCTGACAAGGGATTAATATCCAGAATATATAAGGAACTCCAACAACTCAATAATAAAAGCCTCAGATAATCTGATTAAAAAATGGGCAAAAATGGTGGATTGCTTGAGCTCGAGTTCTCAAAAGAAGGCACACAAATAGTCCATGAGTATATGCAAAAATGCTCAGTATCACTAATCATCAGAGAAATGCAAATGTGATATTAGTTAAAATGGCAACTATCAAAGAGAGAAAAGGTAAGTGTTGGTGAGGATGTGGAGGATGGGGAACACTTACATATACTGTGGGTGTGAATGGGAATTAGTATAGGCATTACGAAAAGCAGTGTGAAAATTCTTAAAAAAAAATTAAAAATGGAATGACTATATGATTTAGCAATCACACTTCTGGGTACATATCCAAAGGAAATACAATCAGTGTATTGAAAAGACAACTGCAGTCCTAAGTTTACTGCAGCGCTGTTCACAATGGAATAGTGATACGGATAAGTGTTAAGACATGGAATCAACCTAAGTGTCATCAATGGATGAATAGATAAAGAAAACGTATTATAAATAACACAATGCACTACTACTCAGCCATCAAAAACAGTGAGATCCTGTTGTTTGTGAGAATGTGAGTAAATCCAGAAGACATGATGTTAAGTGAATTAAGCCAAATAGAGAAAGACAAATATCTCACTCATATGTGGGTCTATAAAAGCTGAACTTATTAGAGCCAAATATATTTAGCAGAGGCTGGGGATAGGGGGAGAGGTTGGTCAAAGGATACAAAGTTACAGTTAGATAGGAGGAAATAGTTTGGTGTTCTATCACACAGTAGGGTGACTGCAGTCAACAATCATGTATTGTGTATTCCAAAAATAGCCAGAAGAGAGTATATGGAATGCTGTCACTACAAAGAAACAATAAATGTTTGAGGTGATGGATATGTTAATTACCCTGATTTGATCATTATAAAATGTATACAAGTATTAAAACATCACACTGACCTTGGTGTGTGCCACACCTTTTGGGGGCAAGACACGATTGTAAGAGGGACTTTACCTAACAAATGCAATCAGTGTAACCTGGTTTCTTGTACCCTCAATGAATCCCCAATTAAAAAAAAAAATCACGGGCGGCATCTGTGGCTCAGTGAGTAGGGTGCCGGCCCCATATGCCGAGGGTGGCGGGTTCAAACCCAGCCCCGGCCAAACTGCAACAAAAAAATAGCCGGGCGTTGTGGCGGGCGCCTGTAGTCCCAGCTGCTGGGGAGGCTGAGGCAAGAGAATCGCGTAAGCCCAAGAGTTAAGAGGTTGCTGTGAGCCGTGTGACGCCACGGCACTCTACCCGAGGGCAGTACAGTGAGACTCTGTCTCTACAAAAAAAAAAAAAAAAAAAAAATCACACTGTATTCTATACATACACACACATAAATACAATTATATGTCAACTAAAAATAAAATTTAAAGGCCGGGCATGATGGCTCACTCCTATAATCCTAGCACTCTGGGAGGCCGAGGCAGGTGGATTGCTTGAGCTCGTGAGTTCAAGACCAGCTTGAACAAAAGCAAGACCTCGTCTCTACTAAAAATAGAAAAACTGAGGCAAGAGGATCACTTGAGCCCAAGAGTTGGAGGTTGCTCTGAGCTATGACGCCATGGCACTCCACCCAGGGCGACAGCTTGAGACTCAATCTCCAAAAAAAAAAAACTTTTAAAAAGTCATCTATCTCCTAGGGTTCCCAAAGATGTGCATCTTTAGCACCCTCATATATATATTTTTTAATTTTTTTGAGACAGAGTCTCACTCTGTCATCTTGGGGGTGAGTGCCATGGAGTCATAGCTCATAGCAATCTCAAATTCTTGGGCTCAAGTGATCCCCCTGCCTCAGCTTCCTGAGTAGCACAAAGCTGGGCTAGTTTTTCTATTTTTAGTATAGAGGGGATCTTGATCTTGCTCAGGCTCATTGTGAACTTCTAAGCTGGAGCAATCTGCCCTGTCTTGGCCTCCCAGAGTGCTAGGATTATAGGTGTGAGCCACTCTGGCTGGCCTAGCCCTCATATATTTTGAACTCTGTGTTCAGGAGGAATCTGCACAGAAACATCCCTCCAGGGCACAGTGAAGCAGCAGGAGTCTTCAGGAGCCAAGGAGGTCTTTAGCTTACAAAAACAGGTGCTTGCAACAGGGACAGGAAGAGGCTGGCTGATTGGCCAGCTCTCCCACAGAAGGCTAGAGATTGGAAAGGGCTGTCATGCAGTATATTGATTTTTCTATTGTTCTCACTTCCAGGGCAAAGTTCCATCTGTAGAAGAGCCCCTCACCCAGGGGGGAGTGTTATACACCCTCACAATGTGCACATTAGGTGAGATCCTGTCTCACGCTCTCCTTCCTTCTGCTATACGTCCTACCCCCACCCTCTCAAACTGGACTATAGTAGTGTTTTATTGTTCTTATGAGCATGTAATTGTTTATATATTGATTTCATATTAGTATGGACTATATTGGATATTTATTTTTCCATTCTTGTGCTACTTTACTAAGAAGAATGTATTTCAACTCCATCCAGGTAAATGTAAAAGATGTAACGTCTCCATTTTTAATGGCTGCATAATATTCCACGGCATACATATACCACAGTGTGTTGATCCATTCATGGGTTGATGGGCACTCAGGTTGCTTCCACAACTTGGCAATTACTTTCTATATAAATTTTAGAATAACCTTATCTTTATTTACATAAACATCTTGCTGAGATTTTTATTAAATTAACTCTGCTAAATGACTGATGTAGGTTTTCTGTTTCCTGGCTATTCTCTAACAGGTACACCAACTCATTTAAGAGTTCAGTATGGCAGCTGCTTATAAAACTAGTATCTGAAAAAATTAGCCTTCATGCCAATAATAATTAGTTAAGTCACATGATTGGTCATTTGTCTGACTTTCACATTTAACTGGGTATCCTGTGATTTTATTTGCCAAAGCTGGCAACCCTAGACATGGAGGGCCTGCTCCAAGTATTTTGGGGTGGTGTGTGAATGGCGAGCTTCCTACCCAGGGTTGCTTATGTCACCAAAGTATTCTGTTCCAAAGTTTGGATTGTTAGCACACTACGAGAATCCAGAGTTGGAAATAAGTGAATATTTTATAAAGATGGTATTTGAACTAGATCATGGTGGCTGTCCCAGGAATGTCCCAGGGTGTTGGGCATAATGTCTGATCTTCCTCCCGTCTCCAGAATTCTCATCTTACTAAATGTTTTTGTTAAGTTTCTCAGGTACATGATTCCTGTGTATCTCAGAGCCTTCCCTCCCATCGAACTAGCCTCTGACAAACCTGGGGGCTTCGTGAGCAGAGAGGAAAGAAGGGCAGCAGAGCCAGGCTGAGCTGGTGTTTTCCTGGGAGTAAAGTCTCCCCTTGGGGAGGTGAATGAACTCTGGTCACTGGATGGAGGCTGCGTCCTCCTCCCTAGAAGGTTCATTGTCACAGAACATTTTGTTCTTGTTTGTTGAATAGCAATACCACCACCCTTTTGAAATTAAAAGACACATAAATACAAACATTTAGCTTCAGGTTTGTATCTAAGAAAGGGCTGGACACACCCTGCACATTTAGAGCTAGTTGACCTGGGAGAATGGGATCAGGGTATTAAGGAGTAAGAGGGAGTGTGTGTGTGCTTTTTAAAAAAAAACAAAACAAAACATTCTATTCAATTCTGTATTGCTTGCCAAAAAAAAGAAAAGGTTTTACAAAAAGAATATAATGATTTGTGACGGACCAGTAACAAAGCAATAACATCAGAAACAATTTTTAAAACAAAAACCCATTCCTAACGTGATTTTCATTCATTTTGAAACACTGTTTCCCCCTCACACCATCACTGCACAGTTGCAGTCAGAGGATGTGTACTGTTTTGCCTTCTGCTATGTTGCTTAACCTTTTATCACAATTGTTTCTCTATGTTGCTAAAAGTTCCTGAGTTTAGCTTTTCAGGGCTGGAATGGTGAGCTTTGAGTTACTAGGGGCCTGTGGCACCAAATTCTCTTCCCTGAGCCCTGACTGACGAGCTGAGGAAGGTGGAGGTAGGGGGTGATTCATTTATATTGGACAAGTTCCTTCTTTACGTTGAGCCTTGATTTTTTTTTTCATGGATAACAGGAGACACTGGAAATCTGTTCTCCGTAGGGTTCCTTCAGTTATCATCTATGGCCTTCACGAAACACATCATAAATAATGATCATTTAGACATAATTCTTTGTAAATCTTTATTTAATCCACCAGTCTTCCTGTTCTAAAAACACTTGGCATAATGCAGTTCATTTATCCTCATGATAGATACCCAGTGGTGGATGTAATTTTCCCTTTCGTAGATGGAGAAACTGAGTCCAGAGGTGCGGGATGATTTACCACAGTTTTGCCCTCTTATCAGGGCAGTGCTGGGGTTGGCCTCCCTTGAGTTAGGGGTGATGGATAGCAGGTGAAATCTTGGTGGCTCAAGTGTGATTATGAAATAGATCCATCACTTGCCTGCCACTCCCTCCCCCCCCCCTTTTTTTTTCCTTTTTGGACTCACTGTGTCTCTGTGGCATTTCTCCGGGATATATTCTGAATGGACCTTTGGAGCCCCCCCCCACACACACACACATACACACACACACGACAATTTGGTCACACCTAAGAGGCAGATAAAGCTGAAGTGAGCCTGCAAAAGGATCTGCAGATAAAAAGTCCGGTATCTGGGCAGGTAACACCCAATTACAACAGAGCAGTGTTGACTTACACTTTTCCTTATCGGGGGGAATCAGGTATTCGTGTAAATCAGAAAAGGATTTGATGGATACCAGTTCATGGGCGTCTCTAGCCAATGGACAGGTTTGGTTAAACAAAATATATATTCTCCTTATCTCCAGTGGCGACTATCGGCCCACAACTCCCGTCTCCCCTCTACTCCTTGAAGCTCTATAAAAACGAGGGCCTTATCTAGAGTTTGTAATAGCTTCATGTCTAGCAGGGGCTCTGCTAAAATAACTCTGGCAATGCGCAACTCAGACCCAGCCCAAGTCATTCCGGCAGACGGATGATCTTTTCTTATCTCCAATTGTCTTGGCAATAAATGTCTTTTTTCTTAAGACACTTGTTTAGACTACCCCAGGGGAAAAGAACAGGTACCATCTCTCTTGCGGGGAGAAGTCTCTAAGTTCTGGAGTCTCACAAACTGGTCCGCCGGTTCCATGGGGCTTGAGGACCAGGCGGGGAGCGCAGGGAGCAGCGGCAGGAGAGAGCTCCTCCGCTAGGTCAGGTGATGCCAGCGAGGACCTACCGTGGGACTGGGAGCCCCGGGCAAAGCAGGAAGCCTTTGGTAGGGTAATAAAGAAATAAAGATGGGGGCAGACTGAAAGGTGAAGGAGGTCAAAGGAAGGAGGGCAGCTTAGATGAGATAGGAAGAAGCTGCTGGAACTTGGGTGCCACTTGTTGAAAAAATGATGTCCTCTCTAGGGAATGTTGATGCCACACAGAAGATGAGTGGGGTCCCTGGTACCGGGGTGCAGAGGGGCAGGAGGGCAGACCCAGTGCTGCTCTGCTCCCACACACCCACGGGACTCACCCAGCGTGAGCAGGACGCTAGGGGATGCTAATCGGCCTCCTATTTGCCTTTTCTCTCTCCTCTGTGCTCTTACTTTTTAGGTATAAATCATGAGCTGGCGAGGGCGGTGCCTGTGGCTCAAAGGAGTAGGGCACTGGCCCCATATACCAGAGGTGGTGGGTTCAAACCCGGCCCTGGCCAAAAACTGCAAAAAAAAAAAAAAAAAAAAAAGAATAATAATGAGCTGGTGAGAGTGAAGAAACTGTGAGTGGCCTCTGTGTCATGCAGTTGAATGTCCTGTGAGAACTTGCAAACCACCTCCCACTGCACCCTCAGAGTAGAGTCAATCTCAAGCTTCCAGCCCCCCAATGAAAGAGACGCCTCCATTTCCCTGGGTACCCTCTTCAGAATTGCAGGACTGTCTGCATCTTCCTTCTAACTATTTAGTCTGACCTTTCCTTTCTTAGTTTTTTTTTTTTTTTTTTTTGTCTGGGGCCGGGTTTGAACCCACCACCTCTGGGGTATGGGGCCAGCGCCCTACTCCTTTGAGCCACAGGCACCGCCCTTCCCTTTCTTAGTTTTGATTTGCATTTCCCTAATGATTGGCGACGTTGAGCATCTTTCCATGGCCTGTTGGACCATCCCTATATCTTCTCCAGCAATGTCTATTTAAGTCCTTTACCCATTTTAAAAATCACATTTTTTGTTGTTGCTCAGTCATGGAGGTTTTTCAAATATATTCTGAATATAAACCCTTGTTGGCCATAAGTTTTACAAATCCTTTTTTCCATCCCACAGGGGCATTTTCAGCTCTGTTAGCTGTGCCCTTTGATATTTTTCAGTTTGAGGCCGCCCATTCATCTATTTTCTTGTTGTTGTTGTTCCCTATACTTTTGGGGTCATCTTTGCTTGGGCACCGCCCAATTGCTTGGTTTCCAAACCATTCTTTTTGGTTTATAAGGCAACTGGGGCTTGGGTCGGAGAGACCCTCTCTTAGGTGTTGTGAGGAAGAGGACAACGACTTCAATGTCCCAGATGTGTCCTCTCTGGCAGCCAGGGGCAGCATTGCAGGCTCACTCTTGGCGTTTGTTTCCTCTCTGCTCAGTCACCTCAGCCTTATTTCAGTGGGTGCCTTCATCTTTCTTCCTAGGGCCATATTTTTCTGCATTGCGTGGCCCCCTGTCTTCCTGAAAGGCAAACTGTGGATGACTCCTGTCCTGATGGTGTTAAATGGTCAGCCTGAGGGACACAGGCTGGTCTTGGAGAGCCAGGGCAGGGGTCTTCCGATGAAGGGCTCAGATCGTAGGAAAAGCAGAGCATTGCAGCCCTGTCCCCTGCCTGGGCCCACATTTCCCAAGGCATATGTGTGTGTGTGTGTGTGTGTGTGTGTGTGTGTGTGTGAGATAGATAGATAGATAGATAGATAGATAGATAGATAGATAGATAGATAGATAGATAGATAGATAGAGACTGTAGCAGCTTATTGCTCCCCTGTGGAGGAGACAGACCCTTCTGATAATACCTGGGTCAAAATTTGCTTTTCTTCTTCAAGGCTGATTCTGATTTGGGACTCTGAACCTATTCTTGAAAGTGACCTTTCTGTCTCACTTCAGATAACAATCAGCCTGTAATCCATTTATTTATTTAGAGACAGTGTCTTACTTTGTTGCCCTTGGTAGAGTGCTGTGGCATCACAGCTCACAGCAACCTCCAGCTCCTGGGCCTAGACAATTCTCCTGCCTCAGCCTCCCAGGTAGCTGGGACT
Organism: Nycticebus coucang; assembly: GCF_027406575.1. Classification (NCBI taxonomy): domain Eukaryota; kingdom Metazoa; phylum Chordata; class Mammalia; order Primates; family Lorisidae; genus Nycticebus; species Nycticebus coucang. The sequence continues at coordinate 29,462,150 of NC_069803.1, read as the reverse complement.
CCAAGTGTCCGCCACAACGCCCAGCCATCTTTTTTTGTTGCAGTTTGGCCAGGGCCGAACCCGCCACCCTCAGTATATGGGGCCGGCGCCCTACCCACTGAGCCACAGGCACCACCCAATCCATTTATTTTTATTATGAAAAATTCTATTGTAACTATGATGTAAATGTATATTCCCTGGAAAATTTTTGGAAAACACAAACATACGAAGAAGAAAACAGGAGTCATTCCTAAAATCTGTGTTCAGACATCACCTCCCCTTATACCCAGGATTGAGGGTCAGGCAGGCTAAAAACCAGATAGTTTGGCAGACGACACAGCTCTCTGTGCGTTCGAGGTTGGAGCTGTTTGGTGGCGCAGGCCTCTTGCGCCTCCCACTCTCAGCTTCTCAGCTCATGCAGGGGCAGAAGCCAGCCATGTGCTCCCACCCTGCGTCTGCCCCAGCCTCGATGCGCCTGCCTGCACTTCCCTCCCGCCCTGCTCTGACACAAGGCCACTTCCCTTTGTCCTCGTGGCCTGGGCTCCGTTCTGCCTGCAAGCTCGAGGACACTGCTCCAGCCATCCTCCCCTCTCCTCTGACTCATCCACTCTTTTTTTCCTTCTGGATCATTCTTGTTATCATAAGACACAGTATAATAGGTCTCTTCTTCAAAAACAAAATTCTCCCTTACTTAATGCTACATTCCCGAGGGAAGGAAAGAGGCCTGCAACTTCCACGCAGGGTGAGTAAGGGGGTGCGTCCAGCTGAGATATATATGCCAAGGTCTGAGGGGTGATTCTGGAAGGGGAGGCTGGGGCCAGAGGGCTCGTGGCCCCATGAGCTCCCTGTAGAAGACAGGGAGCTATTTTGCGTTTCTGAGGCCAGGCAGGGTTCTAGCATTGCCTTGCCAAGGTTATCCTGGCAGCAGTGAGGAGTCGGGAGAGTCACTGGGAAGTCAGTGTCCCAGCTAGGCAAGAGGCGACCATGTCCTCAGTGGGGGAGGTAGCCACAGAACAGACCGGAAGTGCCCTGCCTGAGACTGGGTCTCGCAGGCATTTTAAAGACATGGAAATAGATTGGACAGAGGGAAAAGTAAAAAAATGCCTCCAGCAGCAGGACCACATGTCTGCAAAAGTGGAGTTCTCTCTCTTTTTCTCTTCTAATGGGCCTCAGAGGAAAATGAAAGCCTCTTGATTTCTGAAACGTGGAGGTGGGAAGCTTGTTCTGAAAGGGAGGCTGCCCCTGCAGAGAGGGATGGAGTCACGTGGGGTTCCCACAGTAGACCAGGTTAGCCACTGGTGGTGGCCACAGGTCTGGGTGGCTCCCCGGGGACCAAAGAGCAGGCTGATCTGCCACCCTGAGAGGCTGCCTGGGGACTGAGCATGTTTCCCTGGGCTTCACAGTGCCCACTGGTGCTTCGGAGGAGAGATGTGGAGGATACTTCTGAGATAAGGCCCTGAGTTTTATTCTCCTTCCTTTATAATCAAGGTGAGAGGGTCCCAGAGAGAAGGCTTTTCAGAAAAGCAGGAAAGTGTTTGGTGGAGGGAGGACTTCAGCAGTCTGGGCTGGGAAGGCTGCTGGGTTATGGTGGGGTCTTGGGGCCGTTCTGGGTGGTAACAAGTAACAAGGTGGCCTGGAGTCAGAATAGGGGAGAAGGGCAAGGGAGGGTTACAGAGAGTCCTAGAGGTGACATTCCCATGGGAGGAAGTCCTTTTGGGAGCAGCAGGACGGGGCTCGGAGCTGAGACTCGAGTGCTGCAAGGTCCCCTGGGCGTGTCTCCTTCTGTAGGTGAAAGGTGACATTCTCACTTCTGAACTTGGAAAGGGGGTGCCCTCTGAACCTCTCCCTTGGAAAGGGAGCACCAACGGCCAGCTGGTTATTTATTTCTTTCTGATCCTATTGTTTTATGGGGCCGTAAATGAGACTGAAGGGAATTAATAAAAAGGTGGAGCCCAGGCAAACAGCAGAGTCCGAGCCCATGTGGCACTTGCAGTCTAAAGGTGCACATGTTGCAACCCTGGGCTGCCGTGTGCGCAGGAGGGCAGGGTGGAGCTGCCCTGGACCGCCTGGAACCGCCAGGGGTGTTGGGAGACACCGTGGCCTCTACCCTCAAGGAAAGGCTGAGAGGATGGGTCCTCTCCAAGCCGTGAGGGGATAGATGGCAGGAAGGTCAATGCAACTGTCACAGGTCATGGGGGTAGTCGGGGTGAAACAGAGCAGCAGGGACCAAAAGTTCATCTCCTTTTCCTTCATTTTGGAGAAGCAGAGAGGGCATTTGGAGTTGGGAGGATGGAGCACTGGGCAGAAGAGCAGAATAAGGCTAGCGAGTGCCAGGCTCCCGGGCCGAAGCAGAGACCAGCCACCCCCAGGAGGCCACGGGGAGTCTGGGTGCCCTCCTTGAGGAGGTGATTCTGATTAGAGGAAAAGCCTGGGCAACTCTTCCCAGGAAAAATCCCTGCTGAACAAGTTAGTGAAAAGTAATGTAGGCTCGGTGCCTGTAGCTCAGCAGCTAAGGCACCAGCCACATACACCGGAGCTGGCGGGTTTGAACCCAGCCTGGGTCTGCCAAACAACAATGACAACCACAACAAAACAACAACAAAAAAATAGCCAGGTGTTGTGGTGGGTGCCTGTACAGCTACTTGGGAGGCTGAGGCAAGAAAGTTGCTTGAGCCCAAGAATTTGAGGTTGCTGTGAGCTGTGACTCCATGACATTGTACCAAGGGTGACAAAGTGAGACTCTCTCTCAAAAAAAAAAAAAACCCAACAAAAAACCCTAAATTCACTTTGCATTTTGTGTGTGTAAACTGGCTCTCAGCTGATTGGGCTTCCGACCCAGCAGGTGGTGGCTGAGGGGAGCCCACCATCCCCACAGCGTCTGGTCCTAAGAAGAGGAGAAACAGCACCCTGTTTTCAAATTTGTCTCCTCTGTGTGGTGGTCACACCTCCAGGGCCTGCTTGCCTCTGGGGGACAGAAGGCCCAGCACCTGGCCTGCAGAGCCAGAGCCTGGGTGGGTAGCCGCAGCACCTGCCCCTACCCAGCCCCCTCCCCTTCCCCACTGCAGCACAGAAACGAGAAACAGAAGTGGAGCAGCAGCCTGGTGGAGTTTTGGAATCTGACACATCTGTGTACCATCATTAACAAGTATGCGGCTCTCCCTCTGAGGCCTCGACATCCTCATCTGTAAAATGGCCTCAGCATTACATGCTGTCTGGACTGCCAGACTTCTGGGATATAAAATATATAAATGGCAGAGGCTGATGCTGTCTAACAGGGGCATCCTGGTTTCCCCCTTTCCTCTTTTTTTAATGGTATTAATATAATTTAAGAAATATGCAGAAAGCCTTTTTCTTTCCCTTGGGACTTCTGAGAAGGCAGCCTTGGAGCGCCAGAGGCAGGGCATAGGTGGAGCATCTTCTGAAGGTCCACCATCCCTAAAATCCTTATCCTCACAGGTTGTCTTTCCCTGTGGGGGTGCTTTTTTGGGCCTGTCTTTGTCTGATTAAGCTTATGAATCTTGCCATGAAAACCCCACCTTCCACCACTGAGCACAGTTGAGCAGCTCAAGGGCTGCCCTTGCAGAATTGATAACCAAGTGGCCTCTGGCCACCCTGCTGGTGCAGGACCCTGGCCTGCCAGTGAGGGGTCAGTGTGGTCTCCACCCAGCTCCAGGCCTGAGCTGAGCAAGGTGTAGCAGGAAGTTTATGAAGTCATCTAAATGACTTCTAAATCATTTATTCTAAATCATGTGAACCACCAGGGCTCTAGGAACCATACAGAAATTAGGAGTTTTGCAGGAAAAATATACTGGGAGACGGAACTGTTGCACTTGTCGCTGGGACACACAGGGACTGGGAGCTATGCTGAGGTCACAGCAGCTTAGGGCATGTCCAGTAGGAATGGGTGTGGGCGTTTAGGTGGGGCCTCTGCCCTCAGGAGTCACTGCCAGGGAGGGGACAGATGGCAGAAGGCCATGGGCAGGGCAGGATGGAAGGGGCCCAGAGGAGGCTCCTTTGTCCTGAGAGGTAAATGGAGGGCTTATGGTTGGGCGATGGGAGAAGTGGGCAGAGGCCTCGGCCTCCTCTTCTGAAACATGAGGACTTAGGATGTCTTCCTCACCCTGGTCCTTAGGACACAGTCCTCCAGTCTTTCAGCCTGTGGCTTAGTTCCCTGGCCCTAGCACCAGGCTGGGTTCCCCTGGAGACTCCTCAGGAGGGTTTCTGGGGGAGGCTGTGGGACGTGGGAGGGCTCCAGGGGCTGGTGCTCCCACCATCCATCCAGGCTTTCTCTGTGTGTCCTGCCCACCCTCCCACACTGCCCCTGCCCACCTCTGGGTTGCTGTCCTCTTCTGCTCTCCTCTGGGGACACTCTCTTTTCCCATCCAATGCACCAAGGCTGTCCCACTGTGCATGAGGCCAACTGCTGAAGGTTGGGGTGGAAGCCAAGAGGGCAGTTCTCCTCTCAGGACAGCACAGCCAGCATTAGAGGGGAAGGCTGGGCCCGATTGTGCTGGGGGTGCTTCCTCTCAGGGGGCCACGCTGCCCCCTTCTCCTCACCCTCCTCCTGTTCTCCCCTGCTTCCCCACCCCCCCGCCCCCCAGCTCTTAATTTCCTTCTTGCTGGGTCACTAGAAACTCAAAATTCCTTTCACTTTATTACTCATGACAAGGCAGCTCTGTGGCCATGGTTGGAGGGGAGGTCACTGCTCACCTTTCTCTTCTGAGAGGATCGAGGGGGGACTTCTAAGGAGAGAAAATCATGCAGGTGAAAACTGGGGAGACACAGGGTGAGCTCTGTGCTTGTCTGCCCGTGGGGTGGCCCAGGGCACTCTCACTCTGTCCTTAGCTCTGCCACAGGACAGGAGCTGGACTAGCTTGCAAAGCCTCAGGGACGGTGCCCCCAGAGTGGAGCCTGAAACCTACCCTGAGTACTAAAGGGCCAGCTGTGCAGATGACACTGATCTTGAGTTTGTCACACACTGGCTTTGGGTGCAGGTGAGCTATCAGCATAGGCTCCTGGTTCTGCCTCATCTGAGCTGGTGACTTGGGAATTAGGCCCTCTGGTCCCCTGCGAAGAGTAGGGACAGTAAGAGGCCACCTGATGGGGGTGATGGGGGGACTCAGTGAGATGCTGTGTGCTTACATTACTCAGCAGAGCCCGGCTGCTCTCAGGGAGATGGGTACATAACATCACTGAGGAAGCAGAGCTCACGGTGTTCATGGGCCCACCTCCGTCCTGCTCCAGAGAACACTCAGCACATAGGTCTGACTCCACTCTCCTCAGTTCTGCCTGCCGCCCCTCTCCGACACCCTCCCCGCAGGTGGCCAAGGTAAGTGTGGGGTGCTGGAGGGGCTGGCATGGCTCCGCAGTGCTTTGCTTAGGACCTAGGGGAAGACTGCTTGCGGAGACTCTGGCAGATTCAGGAGGTGGTTGGACAGGGCCAGGGGTCAGGCTGCTGGGTCCTGGAAACAATGTCTTTCTTTCTTTCTTTCTTTTTTTTTTTTTTTGTGGTTTTTGGCTGGGGCTGGGTTTGAACCCGCCACCTCCGGCATATGGGACCAGCGCCTTACTCCTTGAGCCACAGGCACTGCCAACATTGTCTTTCTTTTTCAGGGAGGAGTGGGGTAGGGAGGGAGGCATGTTATTACCATAACAGAAAAGACATACCTGGGGCTTCCCAGGGAGCAGGGCTGCTGTCCCAGCCCCCATGAGCCAAGATGCTCAGTCAAGTTGAGCAGACAGTCCTCTGGAGGCTGTGTCCTCCAAATGTCCAGCTGCTCTCCCTTGGAGATCCTGGTCCAGTAAGTCTGAGAAGGAGACCAAGAATCTGATTTAAAGCCAGACCTCAGCTTATTCTGATCCAGCTAGTCCACAGTTCATTTTCTGTGACATGCTGAAATAGAGAATGAATCACAAAGCCCTGGGGGTCAACTCTAACCCCAACCCTAACCCTGTGACCATTCCTGTTTATGCTGGTGGGGTCACAGCTATGTGCTGACACGGAACTGGCTAACTCCAGTCTTGGGAAGCTCTGTAGTAACAGCAGCGGCATTAATGTTATTAATTGTAGTAACAGTGGTGGCAACATTCATTGTAGTAATAGCTAACATTTATTGGGCACTTATTGCATCCAAGGCACTCTTTCAAGAGCTCTGAATGTGTGATCTTAGTGTTTTAAATCACTTTCCTGCAGATGGATGCTTGGTGTGAACTTAGCCCTTCCACCCTGAGAGCCACGTCCTTGGACAATTTACTTAAAAGGCCTAAGTTTCACATTTCTCCAAAGAAGATTTACAAATACACAAAAAGCCTGGGGAAAGATGATCAAATGACTAATCATTGGGGGAAATGTAAATCAAAACCACAAGGTGATACCACTACTGACTTGGATATGTGTCCCCTCCAAATCTCATGTAGAAATTTGACCCCAGAGTTGGAGGTGGGGGCTGGTGGGAGGTGTTTAGGTCATGGCGGTGAATCCCTTATCCACGTGGTACCCTCCTTGGGATAATGAGAGAGTTCTTACTCTATCAGCTCCCATTAGATCCGGTTGTTAAAAAGAGCCTGGCACCTCCTCCCTTCTCTCTCTTCCTCCCTTCCTTTCCCCATGATAGCTGCGTCTCCCACCTTCCACCAGGACTGGAAGCTTTCTGAGGTCCTTACCAGAAGCAGATGCCCACACTTTCTGCACCGTCCCCAGAACCGTCAACCAAATAAACCGTTTTCCTTATATCACATACTCCTTCATAGCAACAGAAGACAGACTAAGACAGCCTCGCACCTAGGAAGATGACTACTATCAAAAAAGCAGAAAGTAAGTGTTGGTGAGGATGTGGAGACCTCAGATCCCTTGTGCACTACTGGTGGGGACGCAAAATGGTGCAGCCACTGTGGAAAGCAGATGGAGGTTCCTCAAAAGTTTAAGCATAGAATTGTCACACAGTCCAACACCCTCACTGTTGGGTACGTACCCAGAAGAATTAAAAGGAGGGTCTGGAAGAGATATTTGGACACCATGTTCATAGCATTGCCACTCAGAAGAGCTAAAAGGTGGAAGCCATCCAAGTGCCCACTGGCAGATGGATGGTTAAGCAAATGTGATCTATACATGAAGTGAAACGGTATTCAGCCTTAAAAGGGAAGGAAACTCTGACCCTGCTGCAACGTGGATGAGCTGTGAGGATGTTATGCCAGGCAGAGTAAGCCATTCACAAAAGAACAAAGATGTGGGGTGGTCCCATAGCGCAGTGGGTAGGGCGCCGGCCACATGCACTGAGGCTGGTGGGTTCCAACCCGGCCCAGGCCTGCTGGACAACAATGACAATTGCAACAAAAAATAGCTGGGCATTGCGGCGGGTGCCTGTAGTTCCAGCTACTTGGGAGGCTGAGGCAAGAGGATCGCTTAAGCCCAAGAGTTTGTGGTTGCTGTGAGCTGTGACGCCACAGCACTCTACCCAGGGTGACAGCTTGAGACTTTGTCTCAAAAAAAAAAAAAAAAGAACAAATATGTGATTCCACTTTTATGAGAACTCAAGAGTAATCAGAGTCATAGAGACTGAAAGTAGAATTGGGGTGGCTCCGGGGGCTAGGGGTGACGGGGATGAGGAGTCAGTGTTTCGTGGGGACAGACTTTCGGTTTGGGAAGATGAAGTTTTGGAGGTGGATGGTGATTCACCAGGTACATTTTGTGTTATGTGTATTTTATTTACCACAACTTAAAAATGAGAGAGAGAAAACAAGTCCTAAGTTTCAGTTTCCTCATCTCTAAATTTGGGGAAAATCCTCACCAGCCTCAGAGGGTGATGGTTGAGTTTGTGAGCACCTCTCGTGTTCTCAGAAAACCACCCCGCCGAAGTCAGTGGTTAGCGACACGGCTGATGACTGTGACGGTCATCACTGTCTCTCTGCTGGCCAGTGAGTGGGGATTGTCAGTCCTCAGGCATGGCTCTCTGGGCCTCAGTTTCCCCACACAGGGAAGAGGTGTGTGCAGGCCCCTTTCCATCCCTACGCTGGTGCTGCACTCCAGCTGCACATTGGACCCTCCTCTTCCAGAGCCTGCAAGGGACACGGCTGTGGGCAGGTCTGACGCTTTTACTCTGCAGCTCCGGTGACATGGGGTAAACCACAGTGAACGGCCTGGGCTTCCCCACTGGTGGAGCATAACTGTGGCATCTGGTGGGTCCTTCCCCTGCAGGTCTGTGGCAAATGGTCCTGGTGAACGTGCATGGGAGTGTTCACGCACGCGTGCACGCACATGTGTGTGTATATGACTAAGTGCACGTATGTCCACACATGGGTGTGTCTGTCTCATGGGGACAGCTGGAGGTGGAAAGGCAGAGCAGCGTGTGCACAGGGGAGAGGCTACCGTGCTGAACGTCACACCCTTCGTTCTGGTCCTTGGGGAAAAGGGACAATGGAGGCTTTACCATATTGTTGATAGTAGCTCTTTTTTCAACCTTGCCTACACACTGGGGAACTTTGTGAGTACATTGGGGCCTCAGGCTCACCTCAGAGGCCCTGATTTAATAGATCCCACAGTGGCCTGGACTCAGGACTTTTCAAAGCTCCCTTGGGGGCGTTTAGTGTGCAGCTACGTTAGAAGCCATAGCTCTGCGGGGCTGGGGAGGAGGCTCCAGACCAGACTTGCAAGGGCTGTGCCCGGTCCCAGGGCTAAGGACGCCTGTGTGATGAGGGAGGCTACCTGTAAGCTGTTTATTACCTGCTTCGATTACTGGGTAAATATTGACCAGAGGCTCTGGTGTCCTCTGAGCTACCTGTTGTTTCCACGGGCGCATCCCTGGCGCAGTGGGGGCAGAGGTGTCTGGTTAGGATTCTGGATGGGCAACACGGAGGGAAGGTTCCCCTGAGGGACACAGTGCCAGGACCCTCCAGTGGAGAACTGGGGTTTTTGAACAGGCATGTCGATGTACAAAAGGCCTAGTGGTGGGGCCAGGGTGTATTGGCTCCTCTGAACTATGAGAATTTTGGCAGGTTTGTTAACCTCTCAGAAACTCAGTCTCCGAATCTCACAAGGACAACAGTAGCTGTTTGCAGTGCCCCTGTGAGGGCAAAATGGCACCTCATGTAAAGTACTCTGTATCACAAGGTGGGCACTCAGTAAACGGGGGTGTTTCTGTTCTCCTAGACCAGAGAAGCAATTGGCTGGCAGTGGGGTCTGTGGGAAGCTGCCTCTGTCATTGTGCCTGTGAATCAGTGACAGTCTGGTGGCTTCTATAAAATGCTTAGAAGAGATTGAGCTCGGTCCCTTCCTGTCACGGGTGGAATTGTGCTCCCTGCTCCAATTTATATACTGAAGTTCTAACGTTCCACACCCAGAATGGGCCTATATTTGGGGTTGAGGTCTCTAAGGAGGTGAATGAGGCCATACGATGGCCCTAATCCAACTTCACCATTGTCCTTAGAAGAAAAGGAGTTGAGGACATAGACACAGGAGGACAGCCACGTGACGACCAGGGAGAAGACGCCATTGCAAACCCAGGAGTGAGGCCTCAGGAGAAACCAGCCCTGCCACCTGCTCTCAGACTTCCGGCCTCCGGAACCCGGAGGAAACACACCTTTGCTGTTGAAGTGCCCAGTCTGTGGTGCCCTGTCGAGCCGGCCTGAGCGGCTGATACACTTCTCATCCCAAACCTGCTCCATGCACTTTCCTCTGGCAGCTTCCAAATCCTTCAGTATCCGCCCCCCCACCCCCCAACCCAAGGAGCTTCAGCTGCTGAGTCCCAAAATCCCAGCTTTTCCTTCACTGTCCCCGTCCTCCGTCCCCAGTGCCTCCGTCCCACCCTCTCCCACTGTGGTGGTGACACAGCCTGGTCCGGGCTGTCCTCCACTGCAGGTGGGTTCATCAGTTTCACAGGTGATCCCTGAGGAGGCTGCGTTTAGGTCCTCAAGTGGCCACAGGTGCCTTCCCCCTACCAAGGCTGTATGCCAGCGACAAGGAACAGGTCCTAATATCTGGAATGTGCCAAGTTATTCTCACACGGGTGGCTTCTGTGCCCACTGCCTGAGCACTCTGTCTCCCTCCCTGCCATCAAACTTCTATTCATCCTTCACGGCCGCATCAATGTTTTCCTCTTGGAAGCTCTCCCAGGCCTTCCCAAAGCACACTCACCCTTCCCTCTTTCCTCTGTCCTGTTCCTCTCAGCCGTGCGCACTGGTCTCTGCCACATGAGGTTTCGCGACACTCTGTGTGCCTTCCTTTCTAACCAGAATGACAGCGGACGAGATCAGGGCTGTGCTTTATTTGTCCTCATATTCCAAGCATCCAGTCCAGCATCCGGGAGGTGGTTGGTGCTCAAGATACTTCTCAAATGAAGAGATTATCTCATTGTTGCTGGGTTTGTTTTTTTTTTTTTTGCAGTTTTTGGCCAGGGCTGGTTTTGAACCCTCCACCTCTGGTATATGAGGCCGGCGCTTTACTCCTTTGAGCCACAGGCGCCGCCCATCATTGTTGCTGTTTTATGAACTTTTTTAGAACTATGAAGATGTTGATATGGTTATAATAAAGATTTCGTGTGACTATAAAAAATGAAGGGATTAAATGAAGAGTTTACGCCCGATTTTTTTTTTTCCGCAGTTTTCTTTTTGGCCAGGGCTGTTTTTGAACACGCCACCTCCGCTGATGCCCTATTCCTTTGAGTCACAAGTGCCCCCCTACGCCAGATTTTTTTGACAAATGCATCTGTGTAATGTGGGACATTTAGCTACATCCCTGGCTTCACGGGAGGGCTTCCGCAAGTTGTCATTATCCAAAATACAGCAGCACCTCCCCAGTGGACCCACTCCCTACACTGACTGCCTCAGCTGACCTAATTTTCATAGACTGGACACGCACCATGTGTACATACCAGTGCTGCGGGCCTAATGCCTTCTGTTGATCACCTATTATGTTGATTAGTTTGTTACCATTCCTTGTCATTCCTTGGGTGGTCAACTTACAGAGGTTTCACTGTATCTCCAGAGATTGTCAAATGTCCCTTGAGGACAAAATCCCAGGTTGAGAACTGCTGGTGCAGGCCTGCAGAGCTCCCTGAAGGTCCTGAAGTAACCCTGTGGGTCCATCGGAGAGAGCTGTGACATGCAGATTTTATTGGCGCATGCATCAGAGATAAAAACAGCAATTTTGGAAGCCTCATCCCGAAGTGGGTGCTGTTCAGAAGTGGGGGCATAGAAAGGGGTCTTTTTCTACTAGTAAGTCCAGGAGATTTTTTTCCCCTGAGATTTTGCCTTGCGTTTTCTATTAAACTGGGGGCAAACCCAGCAAGGGAAGATGCACTTTCCTCCCCAAGCAGAGGCTCTGACAGCAGATGGGATTACAGTTTTCAGAAATTGAGTTGGCCCCTGTTCCACCTCCCCCCAGTCAGATCCTTTCTGATCCTTAACTGATTTTCTCTGAAATCACTTTTTCCCTGAAGCTTTCTGAACCCCTAGTGAGCATCCATGTTTTCAAAACACATTGTACAAACCTCCCTTTATAGGGACCATCCACAAGCATTCCTGCCACCCAGTGCTGTGGCTTCACCTCCCTCCTGCAGCAGTCCTGGGCCACTCTGGTGGCCTCTTTCCATGGAGTGAACAGGGCACATTTCTAACCTCCCTTCCCTCAGTTTCTGCTTCTATAAAACTGGGTGATGATATCCCTCTCATCATGAACATGAACTAGTGAGAGCCTGGTGATGCTAGCTGTGCCATTCTCACAGGTCATGGCCCCAGGGGGCAGGATAACCTACCTTTTCTGATCTGGAGCAAAATCCTGGGCAAGGAAGGCCACGCCCACAAATCCTCCTTTCTAACCACATCACTGTCTGCTGTTGGCCACTGCTAAAAATCACATTCCCTAAAAAAAGACAGAATATTGGGCCTGAGTAGGGTTGCCAGATAAAATATAGAATGACCAATTAAACTTGAATTTCAGATAAACAGCACATAATTAATTAGCATAAGTTTGTTTCAAGTGTTGCACAAGACATATTACGCTAAAAATTATTCACTGTCTGAAACTCACATTCAACTGAGCGTCCTGTATTTTTTTTTTTTTGCAGTTTTTGGCCAGGGCTGGGTTTGAACCTGCCACTTTCAGCATATGGGGCCAGCGCCCTACTCCTTTGAGCTACAGGCGCCACCCAAGCATCCTGTATTTTTATTTTTTTATTTTTGTAGAGGCAGAGTCTCACTTTATGGCCCTCGGTAGAGTGCCGTGGCCTCACACAGCTCACAGCAACCTCCAACTCCTGGGCTTAAGCGATTCTCTTGCCTCAGCCTCCTGAGTAGCTGGGACTACAGGCACCTGCCACAACGCCCGGCTATTTTTTGGTTGCAGTTTGGCCGGGGCCGGGTTTGAACCCGCCACCCTCAGTATATGGGGCCGGCGCCTTACCGACTGAGCCACAGGCGCCGCCCAGCATCCTGTATTTTTATGTGCAAAACTTGGCAATCCTACTTACCAGCCATTTATATCTCCCTTTTCAGATAGCTGGTTTAAGCAGGAAGAGAATGAACGTGAACCTCAGGGAACTACCTCTCTGCTGGTAACGAGTACGGCAGCCCTGATGGGTCATTTTTATGTGTTGGTTTCCCAGCTGAGTTTTATCTGTCACGAAGCAGCTTAAAAAAAAAAAAAAAAGGAAGCAAGTTCCCACTGATCTGTGGTTTTTATAAGAAACACGTACAAAAGGCTTCTGTGCTGGCCCCTTTTCTCAAAATTTTTGGCAAAGAGGGCCAAAAAATAGCTTCTGAGGAAATTATTTATTCAGTATTAATGTGGCAAAGCTAGATCTTGGCTAGACAGTTCAAGTAAACAGGATCACTCTACGTAGACTTGTTTGAAACCAGAGATTTCCTGTGACCCTCAGAGCTTTAACAAGAACCAGAGAAGTTGTATTTATAGAAACCCCGTTAATTTTACCCACTCCCCTGTTTAATCCCCAATACAACAAATCTCAGAATGTCTGCAGACATGGTCCATTTGACAGATGGGGCAGGAGGCCATCCCTCAGTGTGGTTGTGCTGATAAATGGAGGCCGGGGTTGAGGTTGTGACGGGAGGCTGGCGTGGGAGCCAGCAAGTATGCAGCATTTTCAAGAAGCTGCAAACACGATTAATTAATAAACCATTAATACCCAGCACCCAGTGTCAACTTCCTTGGAGGGCTTTGCAAATCTCTCCTAATGTCAGCTGCATGAGTGTCCCAGGCAGACTTGGAGGCTTTGTGACTCTTTCATACCCTTTCGTGAGCAATCCATTGTTTTTGTCTAAATCCTGAACATTTGCTCCTCCTTCCTGGAAGCAGACTGGCTGAAACCTCCAACCAGTTGGGCAGAGTGTCATAAGATGACTGTAAAAGTGTCCCAGGTCATTCACTCCGGAGCTTAAGAACTAGAAGATATTCCCAAAGGGAAAGAGAGGGAAGGACTGAGGGGTCCCATAATCAGGGGCTCATTAGGACACGGGGGTGAGGGTTGAGGGATAGTTGTGGTAGAAGAAGCCACAGCACACTGGAAGTCCCAGTCCTAGCTCTGACCACAACTGGCCACAGTGACCTGGAACAAGTCAGCCAGACTGACCTTTCTTTTCTTTACAGGAAAATAACATCTCCTATTTTGCTAGGTTATTCAGCGCATTTTCTATAACATATGTAAGTAAAGTGTAAATTACTGTCACTGCATCTGAGTTGGGGCATGCCCATTAGACCTGGTGTTTTAGTGCCGTAGACTGGCCCGTGGAGGCTGTGGTCACCTGATCGGCAAGGCCAGATTATACCTCTGAGTACAGCCTCACTTGTGACCTGCTCCTTCCTCAGGGGTTCCTGGGGTCCTCAGAGCTGTGGCTTTTCAGTAAATGATTGTCCAATTATAAGCAGCGTTTTTCTTTCTTTTTGTTTGAGACAGAGTTTTACTATGTCACCCTCGGTAGAGTGCTATGGCGTCATAGCTCACAGCACCTCAAACTCTTGGGCTTAAGTGATTCTCTTGCCTCAGCCTCCCAAGTAGCTGGGGCCACAGTTGCCTGTCACAATACCTGGCTATTTTTTGGTTGTAGTTGTCATCGTTGCTTTAGCTGGCCCGGGTGGGGTTCGAACCTGCCAGCCTCGGTGTAAATGGCTGGCGCCCTATCCACTGAGCTACAGGCGCCACCAGAATTTTTCTTTTTAATAATGATAGGGAGAGGGTAAGAAGAGATGGGAAGGGACAGGAAGAGAGAATACTAGAAAGCATTGCAAATCGTTAGGACGAATATTGTGTTGTGAAACTTCTGCTCAGATATCTTACACGTGTGTATGTGTACTGGATGTGAGTTTGAGCTATATTTCCTATTGTGAATTGTGCTGAAGAAAAGAAAATCAAAAGATCTGGTTTCATCACTTGGGCAGCTTTGAGTCCAAAATCCAGCTAAGAAAATGAGCACCGATGTAGTTAGTCACTGAGGCCAGGAGCTCAGAAATGCCTTCTGCCTGCAGTCATCACGTGGGGTGGAGTCAGGTGGATTCCAACTCCACTCTTGGTGGCTTTAAGCCGCTCTGGGCCCCCTTCTGATCCCTCTCCATGGCAGCTGGCCTCAGGACCTCTAAGGCCTCGCTCGGGGCTAGGCTTCCCGGTTCTTTACCTCCTGAACTGTTATTGGGGAGACACTGGGTTTTCTCGGGGTAGGAAGGAGCTGAGGCCTACATCATGCTGTTTTCCCCTGCCCTCCTCAGCACCACTGCCCTGGGGATGACCCCCACACCCCACTATTCATTGTCTCAACAGTGTGTCTCTAACATCCTTGGCCACTCAGCTGACCTGGCCATTTTTCTATCTACCTGGTAAGGATCTTCTGGCCTCTTCCTCTCTTGCTTAAAAATGTTTTTGCAGCAGGCAAGAAGTCTCTGTTGTGTTAGTAGTTACTACCTGTGAGTAATCCACGGACAATGTGGCAAAGGGGCCTCCTCCAGAGCTCTGTTAGCAGGTCCTATGAGGGCCTATGGCACAGGAAGTGGCTGTGTGCCCAGTCACCAGGTACCAGAGGGGTGACTGATCGTGACACAATAGCAGTCTGGGCTGCATGTTCTCCGGGGAACAGATGGGGGTGACTCTTCCAGTGCACGAGTCCACGAGTCGGTAGCCCTGCACTTGGGGCCTCTCCACCCGCCCACCTTCTGTCAATTCAGGTGCACTAGGCTCCAACCCTGCAGCCTGGGCAAGCCCCATGGAGGGCCCACCTCACTCCCTACGGCCTTGTCCCAGCCCCTGCGTCCAGGTGAGCCAGCTCCGTCAGCCCTGCCAGTTGGAGTGACGACTTCAAGCCCTTTGCGTCTTCAACCAGAATTCAGATCACACTTGTAATTATTGGGCTTTGTACGTTTCCTGCAGCTGTAGGTTTTCTAGGAGGGCTCCCTTCTCTACAGGTACATGCTTCTGCCCTGTGGCCTCCCCTCACCCTACGCCCTCACCAATGGTCTCTGTTCCCTCAAGTGCCAGGCTCCCCTGGCGAGTGGCGCATCGGCCCTCAGTGCTCCTCTCTAGGTCGCCTCTCCACCTAAAAGGCCCTTAACTGGGCTCTTGGGTTCTGAGCAGCAGGAGTCTCCATCTCCTTATAATCATTTTTGAAAGGTTGTTTTTCAAAGTAATCTCAAACTTTAAAAAAAAGTTGCAAAATTAGTATAAAGACTGCCCTCCTCATGCTGAGGTTCCCCAAATGTTATAATCTCATGGAACCTCAGCCCAATGACTAAACCTGGGAAATTGACCCCGGTCCCCTATATCTCATCGTCTGACTTGTAGGGTTAATTCCAGTTTTGCCACTTGGTCCACAGACGTCCTTTTTCTAGTCTAGAATCCAATTCCAGACAGGTCACACATGGTCTTTAGTTGTCACATTGCCTTAGTCTCTTTTCATCCAGATTCTCAGGGAGGGGTCAGCAACCTGTTTTTAATTTTTATTTTTTTGCAATTTTCTTTGGCCGGGGCTGGGTTTGAACCTGCCACCTCTGGTATATGGGGCCAGCGCCCTACTCCTTTGAGCCACAGGTGCGGCCCAGCAACCTTTTTCTATAAAAGACCAGATAGTAAATATTTTAGGCTTCAGGTGCTATCCAGGCTCTCTTACACTGATTTGCATTTGTTCTAAGTGAACATCTGGCTAATCTAGGCCACTAGATTCTGTAGATGATAAAAATAGTCCCCCAAATAATATTTCCTCATTAAAAATGCCTCCGCAAATGGCTTGGATAAAGGAGGGGTGAGGCCGTGTCCGTGGGCAATGACTGAGTCCTCCTCCCACCCTTACTTTGAATCAGAAAGAGTAAGTTTGTCCTCTGACAAAGCCCTGGCTCCAGGAGGGGTGCAGGTGGGATCACCGCACAGCTGGGTCTGGGTCGTCTACTTTTCCGCAGCATTTGGATTGAGGGTGCCCAGGTCTCAGGCTGGGACCCGCCCAGCCCCAATCAGAACACCTCCACCTCAGATCTTCAGATTTCTTCCCACCCTAGATTCTTCTTCCCCTAAGTAAGACCCTCGGAATCCCAGACAGGCAGAGTCAGCTGAGGATGGTGGGGGAAGTAGGGGGGGGTGCTGGCTGAGCCCCCTTAGCAATCAAAGCCAACATTGTTCTCAAGGAGTTAACCTGCATACCAAGCTTGCAATTAGCAAGGAATAATGGGGTGTGATGGGTGCAGCACAAGGGCTGGAACTGATTTCCACCCTTGCAGCGAGAAGCGGCCCTGCTGGCTCCTTCCTCCTTTCCTGGTGACTTGCTGCCATAGGCTCAGCGGAGCAGAAATCCTCTGGGTGGGGGGAGGCAGCAATCTGTCTTTGAATAATTTAAACAATGCAGCACAGCCAGGCTAAATGGAGCTTATCAAATGTTACACCTCTTAAAGCTACAATCAGAGGCTGCAGGATATTAACTGTAAAGCCCTGGGCTCTGTTCACAGGGAACCTGAGGACCAGACTTCACCAAAAAGAATGGGGGAGCTTGAGAGGTGGCAGGAAAGAGGATGGGATCGGCTTTGAAGCCCAGATCGAGAAGTAGATATTTGAGGACAGGACAGGGAGACAGCATTTACTGAGTACCTACTGTGTACGGTAAATATCAGAAAAGCCACAGACTGTTTTCTCTAACCTTTGCCCCAGCTCTGCAGGACCTATGTTGCTATTCGTATGTATTTTTAAATTTTTCTAACCTTTGCCCCAGCTCTGAACAACATATGCTATTATTCATACACACTTTAAATAGCTTAAATAGCAAAGCTGATCACTTGAGACTCCTTCACTTGCAAATGTTAGAAAACCTGACCCTCACTGGCCTTAGGGAAGGGATTTTTTTCTGTCTGAAAAAATCAGGACATGCTTTCTTTCCATCTCTTGGTTCTGTGTTCTACCATGTGGCTCAAGCTCCTGGAAGAGATAAAATGGCACTGACCACCCCAATCTGATCCCTGCATCCTCTGAGCGCCAAACCCGACAAGGAGAAGGACTCTCTGCTCTGAAAGTCTAAGCAGCGCTGGCTTCCAGTTCCAGCCATGATGGAGTGACAAGGATCATATGAGGTCAGACAATTAAGTTCTCCAGTTCATCCTGGAAAAGTGGCACATACCTCGTTGCTGAGTATCACTGTCGTCACCAGATGGCAAGGGGAGTACTTGTGACCAGTGATATTCAGCCCTTTTTCTAGGATGAGTTTGAGAACTTAATTGTCTGACCTCATATGCATCCATACCTTAGACAATTAAAAACCAGGATATAATATGTGGAACAATGGTTTTTACACGAAAAATAGCAGGCCAGGCAGAACAAGGGTGCCCGAGAGAAGCAAAACAAATGAGCTGAGACTTACCAGGGCCCCAGATCACAAGGGGGTCTGCAGGTTGCAGCACAGGTAGGGAAGCTTGGCTTTCCCGGAGTCCCAGCCCCACCTCCTTGAGTCTTGCTCAGCTCACACCAACTCTCCTGCCTGCCCCGTCCCTCCCATCATGTCAGCCCCTGATAGCCATTTACACAATGCAACCCTGTCCCTGCTAGGAAGTGGGGGGAGTTCATTTTCAAATGTGTCTTTCATTGAGCTCTTTCCTATGCAGTCTAAGTGCACTTCTAAGGACCTAGCTAGTCATTAGTAATTTTTGGTAATGATGAGGAGGGTTCCTTCATGCAGGCCCTGGTTTCATACGAATTGCCGATTTTTCAAACCGTACAAAAACTAAAAAAAGTTTTGGTGTGCAAGCTTTGATTTACCCTAGGAATGTGTTCAGGCTATTCTATACAGCCACCTGTGGTGAAGTGGCATTTGTACCTGAGAACATTTGTCATTAATGGTCTGATAAAAAACACTCTGTGAAAACAAAACTGTGAAACATGATAATAATGTTCAATGACTCAAAAGCAGGGACATAATTCCCTGGCTCCCTAAATAAAGATTATTATAACACACACTCTCTCTCTCTTTTTTTTTTTTAAGAGACAGAGTCTTGCTTTGTCACCCTCAGCAGAGTGCTGTGGTGTCACAGCTCACAGCAACCTCCAGGTCTTGGGCTTAGGCAATTTTCTTGCCTCAGCCTCCCGAGTAGCTGGGACTACCGGTGCCCACCATAATGCCTGGCTATTTTTTGTTGCAGTTTGGCCGGGGCCAGGTTTGAACTTGCCACCCTCCGTGTATGGAGCTCACGCCCTACTCACTGAGCTGTAGGCGCTGTCCTATAACACATTCTCGATGCTGGCAGTGACACCTCCGTGACCACTGAGATGTGTGAAGCTATTGCTCCCCAAGCTACCTTCCTGCAGGTGAAGTCTACTGTCTCCTCTTGAGGTCGTCCCTCTCAGTGTTCAGCAACATCCATGTGCTCCTCCATCTGTGTGGCCTGACACTGTGACACGCATGCACACCTGCACGTGCACTCGCTCTGGCGTGACCACCCTTAGCTCATAGGCTTGTGTTTTGTAACTGTGATCCTAACTGCATGGGTATCGCCCAGGCCAGGGGCAGGGAGGACCACAGGGTGGCTGCAGCGTGGAGCTGCCCGGCGCCCTCACCCTGGGCTCCTCATCTGCCATTCCCACCAGCTGCCCCAGCCTTCCTTTGGTTCTGGCCCCTGAATTTCTAGGGTGGTCCAGACCCCGGTTCTGATTCTTGAGTTGATCTTTGTGGAAGTGGATTTGGGAAGTGCATGGTCTTGACCACTGCCAAGTGCAGCTAACACTCAGACTCCGGTAACTGCTTGTGCCCAGCCTTGGGCAGCTGAGGTGCTGTGTTTGTTGTCACAACTATTTCGACTGGACCCCTTGACGCCTGTGCAGCTGCTCCTGACAGAGGTTTGAGCCGTTGCACGAAACACGTGCAGCATGATGAGGATCTGTCGTCAGCATGAACTGAACAGTCACCCTGACTTTCATAATTGCTACGAACTCATGGTGTTTCTACCTTGCAGTTTCCCACAGTAGCATTGTCCTCATTAAACTGACTGTATAGTTTATGTGGAAGTATTTCTAAGCGATTTGCAGGTATTCTATCACCCTTAAGTATTTCTGAAGGCATCACTAAAATATTAGACCATTTTCTTACATAGTCAAAATAAAATGATAAAGAACTATTAAAAATCTCGTAGTGTTCTCTAGCATGTATTGTGTTTTCAAATCTCTCCAGATGCGCTCCTTAGAATCCAATCTGGGGCCGTTCATTGCACTTGGTTGTTAAGATTCCTGGGGTATCTCTTAAAGCAGTGGCGCTCACTTGAAGAGTCTGGGACCGGCAGTTCTGCGTGACATCTCCCCTCCTGGACTCATCTGGAGGGGATATTCATCTGGATTCCTCTGTTTGTCCCATAGGTGGGAAGTCCTACAGCCCAGGCCTCCAGCTTCATGCCCTTCTCGCTGACCCGACTCTCCTGACCTCTGCTTCAACACCTCCCTAAAGCGCAAGAGGACACTGGTGAAGCGTGTCCCCAGGGAGCAGAGGGACCTTTGTCTGCCTTCACCTGCTGAATCATCTAACTCAGGGATACCTCTCAATTTCAGAATATTTTCTCAGGGAAGGAAGGGAAGTGCTCATGGTTGAACTTCGTGGGCTATACCTTGGCTTCTAAACCAGGCTCCATCTGTCCTCCCTGCTCCCTGGCCAACATCCTGTAGTTTAGTGTGTTTGGCTCTCACCAAGTGCCAGGCATGGATCTGGGGACAGGGTTGCTGTGTAAGACACGGTCCCAAGCTGCAGCCTTCAGCCTCCAGACTAGTTGGGAAGGGTGACTGCCATGGGGGAACATCAGTGCAGGGTAACCGCGCTTTATGTGGGGTGCACTGGGGGAGGGGTACGTAGTCCAGTCTGGGGTCAGAGAGTTTCCTGGGGAAGGTGTTCCCTGAGATGGTCTCGAAGGGCAGCTGGGCATTGTGCAGGCCATGGAGGGCAAAGGGTATTCCAGGCAGGAGGCTGCCCAGGTACGGCATCTGGGCCAGGACAGCGTGATAGACTCGGCACCATAAGAGACTGGTGATTTCCGAAGCGTGGAGCAGACAGTGGAGAGGAGACCAGGGAGAAGGTCAGAGGGGCCTTGCCATGGGGCAGGGGGTGTGTTCCTCTTGGGAGCCTGGCTTGACTTTGCGAGTGATGGGGCTCTCCAAGCGTGCCAAGAAGAGCACAGCGTGACCTGGGTCTTCGTGCTGGGACCTCACGCTGGTGGAGGGGACCAGGGTGGTGTGGGGGGTGACATGCAGGCTGGGGCACAGACTTGAGGGTGATTTTGCAGGAGTGTCCACCTTGGAAAAGCAGATTACCAATAGGGAAAACTATAAAAATACGGAGAGAATGTTCCCAAGGGTTTGGACAGCCCCGCACGATAGGGCGACACATGTCTTGCTTCACATGTGTGAGGCAGCTGAGGACACTGAAGCTCACACACTATACACACCTTACAACTTGCTGCGGGCAACTGGGATTTGGGACTCCGATGGGAAAGCTCCAGTGTTTCACGCGGCCTTGAGGACTGGACGGTCAAAGCAGGAAAGTGACAAGGGGCTGAGACAGCAACAAGGAAGCAGAAGAAGTTTCTGTGGGGGATGATGTTCATATTTAGAGATTTCAAAGGGCTGTTGGCACTGTAGGTGGCCACACGCAACAAGCAATTCGATTCTGAGATTGGCAGCTCTTTTACTGTCTCCAAGCAATGGAGGGAGATTCTGAACAAACTATATAAACTTAGGCTCACAATGAAAGTGAATACTTCTCTACACCTTTCCCAATGCATCACTGATACACAGTTTAGCTCACAGGCACAGCACACATGTGGATGCGTGCACACACAGGCACACATATACACAGACGCACGGATACACACGCATATCCACACGACATGCACACACAGAAGTGTGTACACACACACAGACACGTAGGCGACATCAATAGTCTGTGGCTGTTAGAAGGACTGCAAAGGGCCTTTCTTTCTTGTCCTTGCTTGAGTTTATAGCACTTGGAAAATGTTAGCCGTGGGAGGCCTTTTAGTCCCGGGTTAGGTTTAAACTCCCTCTGCATATTTGGAGGGCAGCCAGGCCTTGCAGGCGCTTGTGGTGCAGATAGCAGTGACCTTGCTCATACGGAGGACGGCCAGCTGAGGCCAAGGAGCTGCAAGGCTGAGCTGGGTGCCTCTCCTCCCCACCACACCTGGGCCCACTGGGATGTCAATGACCCTGCCTGGGTTGGGCCCCAGGGCCCCAGGGCCCCAGGCCAGGCACTTTAGCTCTCAGGAAGGAGGTGAGGCTTGGTGACTATAGCTCAGTGGTTATGAAGCTGGCCACATGCACCAGAGTTGGTGGGTTTGAACCTGGCCCGGACCTGCTAAGCAAACAAACAAACAACAACAAAATAATAGCCAGGCGTTGTGGTGGGCACCTGTAGTCCCAGCTACTTGGGAGGCTGAGGCAAGAGAATTGCCTGAGCCCAGGTGTTGGAGGTTGCTGTGAGCTGTGATGCTACGGCACTCCACCCAGGGTGACATAGTGAGACTCTGTCACAAAATAAATAAATAAATAAAAAGAAGGAGAGTGAGGGTTGAGCATTGGTTCTGCAAAGTCAGGGTGGAGAAGGTCCAGCTCTCCCATCGGGGTGGCAGGCTGAAGGTCAAGCTCCAACCTCACTGCCTTTCTGTAGGCCTCAAGGTTGCCTCTCCAGAACAGTGACAGATTTCCAGAGGCCCATCGTGGCCTGGCAGGCCCTGACTACAACACGACTGTGTGTGTGTGTGTGTGTGTGTGTGGAGGGCATCTAGTGGCCAAATCACAGAGTCCTGGAGCCAGAAGGCCCCTGGAGGTCATGCCATCCACACAGAGTCCCCTCTGCTATCACCCTACGGAGAGGGCCATCCTGTCCCATTCAGTGAGCACAGGTGACAGGGAACTGGCTGTAACAAGGAGCTCACTGTGCCAAGAGAGGCCCTCTGTACAGGCGAACCTGCCTGGTTTCTGGCTCTCTGCTGCTTCCACTCACCAGCCCTGATTGTGTCTTCAAGCTGACTGACCCTTCTTCTACCTGACAGCCTTTCAGACATTTGAAAACAGCGGGCATTCATGCATTTGACAAATACCAGTAGGGTGCCAGACTTGGTGCTGGGAGCTAGGACAAATGCGTGATTGACCACAGGCAGCCAGTGGTCCAGGGGAGGAGGCCCCTAGCCAGAGGTGCTGAGGTGAGGAGAGGACTACAGCCATGTGCAGAAGACATGCAGGAGTGACCCAGATGCGGGACCACAGCACAGCGCCCTGTACTGCAGGTAATTCAGGATGTGTGGGCTGTAAACAGCTGTGGACACGCACGGTCAAGCTGAGAGGTGGAGCAGAGGTTTCAGGAGTAGAGTCCATGAGGCAGTGGCCACTCGTGGGGACTGACAAATCGCTCTTCCAGACATACGAGTCTCTCCTCCAGACATGCATCTCCAGGGTTGGTGCAACCAATGTCTTGCTGACATAGCTTTGACACCCCTCCTGGGGGGATCATTTGTCCCTCTTTGACTGGGCTTGTTTCCCATTTAAGGTACATTCACGTGTGGTGATTGTGACGGATCGCAGCATTTTAGGCAAAGTAGTGTGGAATATTCCAGAGCTTTGTCTTCCTCTTCCTAGTCGCCATCTTCTCTGCCAGCAAGATTGACATTAACGAGCTACAGCCACAGCCCACAGCCAGCTCATAGGACAACCACACTGTCTCTTAAATACCCTAACCCTCCCCACACCGGCTATTTCAAGGCTGCACACCCCATTTGGAGCTTGGTCTTTGGTGCCTAGCACTGCTAACAGGAATTCACATTTATTATTATCATTATTTACATTTTTTCCTGTGACATTCAATTTTTATAGATTGATCCTTTCCACCCTACCCCCCTTTTCTCTGTAGACCAGGACCCCTGGTTTGAGAGCCTCGTGCCTGGTCACTGGGTTGATATGTGACTTTCAATCTTAGTTCTACCCACTGTATGAAAAAAATAAATAATGCCCTCTCTCATTCTAAAGAAAGAAGAATTTTTGTATTTTAACAACATTACCTCTAGAAGCTGCCACCTGGGATGTTTTTTGTTTCATCTCAAGGGGAGAAGGTGTTGCTAGCCACCTGGAACAGAGACACAGGTGGGGCTGGCTCTGTCTACCTTTCAGAACCCCCAGATGAACCTCAGGCTGCCTCTGGTGGACTCACTGTGCAAACCTGGGGAAGGACGCTGTGTTTGAACTGGCTTTCTCCACCGAAACACCTCCACCGGGCCCAGCATAACTGTCTCATATGGTGGACCAGCTCTTTCTGGAAACTGCAAAAGACCATGTAAGCATGTGATGGGAGAGGGTGTGTGTGTGAGAAGTGGGGGTCAGGTTGTTAGGGGCGGAGAGAAGGGAACTGTTTGATTAATGGGTGTCCTGTGAACCTGCACATTTGCCCAAGGCTGCATTCCTGGGCTTTCAAACTGGGGGCGATTGATAAGCTGGGACCAAAGTCCTCCCTCCTCTCAGTAAGAAGAGCAAACAGGGCCACTCACACTAATCCCAGCCCTGGCCTCTGGGGCCGTCTCTCAGCAACCAGCTTGCCAAGTGGCCTTTCACAGGCCAATCAATGAGGCAGTCTCTGGACCTCCGGGAGGCCTGGCCAGCTCGCTGCTGCTGACCGCCGGCTCGTGGTATAAAGGCCCACGCTTGGCTGACTGTGGCCCACCCTGACCACAGCACCTGCCACGCTGGTTGTCTCTCTTGCTCTTTCTCCATCATTCCCACTGGGGCAGCCTATCGGCAGGGCCTTCTCCAGTCCTCCAGAGCCCGCCAGAACATTCTTCCCAACTCCAGCAGCCTGAAAGCTGCTGCCCTAGTTTCTCCTTCTGTAAGACCCTCCTCTGACCACTCCAGCCCGTGTGGGGTTCTCCCTCCCGGGGTTCCTGCTGGTCTCCGAGGCAGGCGTATTTTTATCGTGTTGCTTTGATATCTCAAGCTAGACTGTGAGCGCCTTGAGGGGAGGGCTTAGACTTTGGAGTCCCTCCCAGAGGAGGACACACCTGTGGCCTTAGGAGGCGTGTGCTGGCGGGATGGGCTGGTAGGGACAGAGGACAGATCCAGGGAGAGAGGCAAACCTCAGGCGTGGAACCCAATCCCAGGGAGATAAGGAAGGAAGGCAGCATGGACTTCGGACTGAGGGGAAAGGAGTATTTCTGGGGCGTCTCAGTAGGTACCTGGGGGGTCTACCCAGCCTGTCTCCACCCTCCACTGGCCTCTCTGACAACTGCTTCTCTTCCAGAGGCTGAGGTGTGGGAGTTGCTCCTGCCTTTGCCTGGAGGTGACTTGGGCTGGGACAGACCCTCAGACTCTCTTCTGAGAGAAGCTCCATCTCCATCCCTGGGTGTTTGATCTGAAGACACACAGATGGCTTTGGGTTGGGGTGACTCTGTACAAAGAGGGGCAGTGAGGCAGGAGGAGGAGGCGGTGCAGGAGCAGGGACGGAAGCACAGAGCAGGGACTGGGAGCACAGAGAAGGGACCGGGGGCACAGAGAAGGGACCGGGAGCACAGAGGGGAGCACAGAGAAGGGACTGGGAGCTCGGAGCAGGGACCAGGAGCACATAGAAGGGACTGGGGGCACGGAGAAGGGACTGGGAGCACGGAGAAGGGACCGGGAGCACGGAGAAGGGACCTGGAGCACAGAGAAGGGACCAGGAGCACGGAGAAGGGACAGGGAGCTCAGAGCAGGGACCGGGAGCACGGATAAGGGACCTGGAGCACGGAGCTGGGCTTGCAGGTTTTTTCTCTGGAGGTAGGCACTGTGTGATCCCCTTTCTAGGGGGGGGAAATCAGGCTTAACGAGCCCAAGCAGACACAGCCAGTAAGTGGCAGAACCCTGTCCTGCCAGGTCACACAGTCCTACATAACCTTCTTCTTGCCTTTGCTCCCAATAGCTCCATAGGTCCAGCCTCTGGTCTCTCATGAGAATCTTCTCTACATCCCACACTTCAGCTCCAGGCGATTCCCGAACTGTGGCTCGAACCTCTGTGAGAAGGTTTTGCTGGCCTGCCTGCCTGTCTCTCCATCCACCCCTCCCCACCTACCTGTGTAGCCGACTAGCTACCAACAATCACATACCGAGCCCTGCCGAGCTCACTCACTGCCAGGCACCATCATGTCCTTCAGTCCTGCCCCCTGGCACAGACAGGAGGGATCCAGATGCCTACATGGTATAGACAAGTCACTGTGTCTCTAAGCTCCCCCTGTAGAAGTGATTACAAATGCAGGTGCCCTGGCCCCTGTGGAGGGCTCTAACTCAGAATGGCACAGGAGCTCAGGGATCCACTTTTCTAACAAGTTGCTCGAGGGACTCTGATGTAGATGACGCTCAGAGCACATCGTGAACCAGCTGCCAGGAGGGTATTGTTCAAAGGGAGAGGGTGAGTGAGGGCTGAGATGGGCAGGGAAGGCCTCTGGGCCAGGCCAGGCACTCAGACCCCTTGGGGAGGGTGGCCAGCAGCCTGGCCAAGGGCCCTGGTGTCCTGCGTGGTGGAGGGGAGCCAGCAGGGCTGGGGGTGTTTGGCAGGAACAGTCAGCATTTGCCTGACAGTAACAATATCAAATAGCACCGGTGCCGTGCTGCCTCCATGGAACCAGGGAATCTTCCACAGCCCTCGGGCCTACACGGATCTTCCATGGACAAGAGGAAGGATGTTGGATCTAACACTTTGTGCAGGATGAAAAAGTCAAAGAAAACCCAACGGCAACAGGGACTCCAGTGGGGAAAGAATGGCTATGTCAGGTGGGCCAGGCTGAAAGGCCATTATCATTGGTGATGTCAGGTGGGCCAGGCTGAAAGGCCATTATCATGGGTGATGTCAGGTGGGCCAGGCTGAAAGGCCATTATCATGGGTGATGTCAGGTGGGCCAGGCTGAAAGGCCATTATCATTGGTGATGTCAGGTGGGCCAGGCTGAAAGGCCATTATCATGGGTGATGTCAGGTGGGCCAGGCTGAAAGGCCATTGTCATCGATGACGTTGCTGCTGCTGTGCCACATGCTTTCCAAGCTTCCTCCCTGGTCCTCCCGGCAGCCCCATTCTGCAGGTGAATGGAGCAGTGAGACTCCTCAGCTTGTCCAGACAGTAAGAAGCAGAGTGTGGTGGAGGCTGCCAGGCTGCCGCCAGGGACTGTCTGCATCCTCCCTAGGCGGTAGAGAGTTGTCTGCTTACTGCAAAGGGGATCCCCGGCCTTCCCCATGGAACATCGCACTTCACTCTGTTCTGCTCACCCCTAAGATCCTCTAGGCCTGGATGAGACACTGTGGGGTGGGAAGGACCCCAGGGCTAGGGCACCTGGCTCTCTGTGGGCTGTGGTCCCCTCACTCTCTATTTTCAGTTTTCCCTGCCTCTCAACCCCCTAATGGGGTCTCTGGGCCAACCCCATCTCACCCCAGCTGGCCCCTGCACCTCCATCTCCGCAGCCCCCCAGTGGTGTCTCTGGGCCAACCCATCTCACCCCAGCTGGCCCCTGCACCTCCATCTCCGCAGCCCACCAAGACCACTCTTTCCCACCCCTTCCTTGTCAGAGTCTGTGAAAGGAAAAGGAATTTCTTTAGCCATTCAGCTTCTGAACAGCCTCCAAAAGAAGTTGAAGGACACACCTCAAAGTGTGAAAAAGACAGGGCCTGAGTCCACCAAGCTGCCACCTGGTTATTTTAATCATGTGGAACAGCCCCCTTTTCATGGAAAATTTTCTACTTCAACACCTGTGATCATTAAGGCGCCTTCACCCTTCTTCTATCCCAGGTTCCAGGGGTCACCCTCCAGTTAAGTCTGCTGAGCTCCAGGAATGGTTCCTGCTGCTCCTCCCCTGCTCCTGGGTGCAGGCAAGCAGTTCTGCTACTCCCCTCACTCCCCTGCAGGTCCTGGACTGAACCCTTGGCTCCACCCTGGCTGCCTCCCTGGGGCTTCTTGGGCCAGGACAGAGTCCCTCTGCCGCCCTGACTCCCTGCTCCTGGCTCCTGCTCGTGCAACTCACCCTCCACCCTGGAGGTGTTCTGGTGTCTTTCATTCTGAGATGAGTGCCCTGTGCCCCTCTCGACACAGAGAGAGGAGGGGTCCTGGGGAAACAACGTCACCAATCCTCATTCAAGCCATTGCTCTGGTTTTCTTTTCCAGAGTGTATGTGCTGACTTTAGTTTGCAAAAGGTCATCGCTGTATTGGCAGTCCAACCCCCTCCTCCCCCATTCTTTGGAGAATACACATACCTGGGATCAGAGAGGCAAAGAGATTTCCCTAAACTCTGCAGTGGGCAGCAGGATGGAGAAGGACTGAACGGACAGCATTGGGAAGCCAACCTCCCCCAAGGACATGCCCCGACTTTCTCTCCATCTCCTTGATGGTTCCAGTCTGCTTGATGAAGCTGCTCTCATCATACTGCTGAAAGAGCTCCTAACCAGGTCCCCGAGGACCTCAATATCCCTAAATTCAACAGACATCTTCTCTCTCTCTCTCTTTTTCTTTTGTCACTTTGTCACCCTTGGTAGAATGTCATGGAGTCACAGCTCACAGTATCCTCAAACTCTTGGGCTTAAGCAATTCTCTTGCCTCAGCCTCCCAAGTAGCTGGGACTACAGGCATCTGCCACAATGCCCAGCTATCTTTTTGTTATCATTGTCATTATTGTTTTAGCAGGCCCGGGCCGGGTTCCAACCCACCAGCCCCAGTGCATGTGGCCAGCGCCTTAACCACTGAGCTACGGGCACCGAGCCAGATATCTTCTCTTGACCTCTCAGCAGCTTTAGCCATCCTTGCTGTTCCCTCCTCCACTTTGAAACACTTTCTCCTTGGCTTCTGTGCTTTCCTTCAATGACCCTGTAATCTCTCCTTTGCAGAAACCCTTTCTCTGGTGCTCACAGCACAGGTGCTCCTGTAGGCTTGGCTCCAGGCTCCTCCCCAGCAGCCTCATCCTGACCTGCGGCTTCTAACTCCGTCCTTGTGTCTCCAGCCCTGTCATCCCGTGTGCTCCCTCTGCCCCCTTACCGATGTCATTGGATGCCCCAGAGCCACCCCACATGTGACTTGTCTAGAACGGAACCCACCATCTTCCCCAGGACACCCGCGCTGCGTGTCTCTATATGGAACCATTGCACAAGTGGGGGGCCTGCTCTTCTTCTCAAACCTTGTTCTTCTGGTTTTCCTGAACTCAGCAGATAGGACTGACTGTGCTGCAGGCAGAGCTTGTGGCATCAGGCTCTGGCTGCTGCTTTGTTTCCGCGCCCTGCCTGGCGCAGCCTACCACCCCTTCTGTGCTGTCACCACCTCTGCAGTCGTGAATGGCCAGGACTCACTACAACCTTATAACACGACACAGTGGGCAGTGTAAGAGGAAATGGGGACAAGCAACAGATGTAGACTGACTATTGAGATGGTGACTTTCCAGCACATAGTCTAGAATCAGGGCCATATCCCTGCAGGAAAATGTGCCTCTAAAATTGCACCAAGTTGGGGAAATGAACACATGGATTCTAAGCATGCTGCTCCCAGCCATGTCCCCAGACTGTACTAAGGTGCTTGGCACCCGGCTACATAAGTCACCAATCTTTTGTGTCCAGGGCTTTGTTTTCCTGTAAGGCCATTTATTTGCATGTGCATCGGCAATTCAAAATATTGGAAGCAATACCCAAGTCAAAGAAAAAGGGAAGACTTTCAAGATAGTTAAAATTTGCCCTGATAATTAGTCAGATGTGAAATGGATTAGCGGAGGGGGGCACATAGCTCGTTTGCCTTTGCGTGGTCCACAGTGCCCAACTGAATGTCCAGCACAGAGTCATTCCCTATAAATGTTTTCGAGTGAGTGTGTGTTGCTTAAAATAGATGAGACCTCACTCTTGATTCATTGGTCAAGTGCTGGAAAATATCAAGTGTAAGTCAGTGACAGTCAGGGGAGGCATTGAAGGTGACCTAATCTCTAAATTTCTCCTTGGCCTGGACTTCTCTTCCCTCTGCCCATTGAGTTTTTGCTAGAACAACACCTTTGCTAATGACCCAGGGGGAAGTGGGCACAGCCGGGTAGCTATAGACGCAGGACTTATGGGAGGGGGGCTGACAACCACAACTGGGTACCCGGACCTTTAGTCTGGCTCCAAAGTATTTTTTAGAGTGAGCTTACCAAAAAGCTTTCCAAGCAGGAAATGCAAGTTGGAGCCTCCTTGGATCCAGATCTCAGAAGAATAAAACAACAGCTAAAGAGAAGATGTGATTTGCCACGGCCACGCAGGGAACTGTGGCAAGGTGGGGACGAGAACCCAGGTCTGTAGGTTCTTTCTCCAAGGATCCTCCTGGGACAACCTTGGTGAATCACCCCAACCACAGATGTCCTTTCATATACCAAGGGTGGCGGGTTCAAACCCGGCCCCCGCCAAACTGCAACCAAAAAATAGCCGGGCATTGTGGCGGGCACCTGTAGTCCCAGCTACTCGGGAGGCTGAGGCAAGAGAATCGCTTAAGCCCAGGAGTTGGAGGTTGCTGTGAGCTGTGTGAGGCCACGGCACTCTACCGAGGGCCATGAAGTGAGACTCTGTCTCTACAAAAAAAAAAAAAAAAAAAAACACAAATTCTGTCTTGGCCCCTGTAGCGCAGTGAGTAGGGTGCCAGTCACATACACCAAGGCTGGTGGGTTCAAGCCCAGCCTGGGCCTGCCAAACAACGACAGTTGCAACCAAAAAATAGCTGGGCGTTGTGGCAGGTGCCTGTAGTCCCAGCTACTTGGGAGGCTGAGGCAAGGGAATTGCTCAAGGCCAAAAAAGTTTGAGGTTGCTGTGAGCTGTGACGCCACGGCACTCTACCACATAGTGAGACTCTGTCTCAAAAAAACAAACAAAAAAATGCACAAATTCACCAAAATAATATTGAAACGGAAGAACATAGCTGGAAGATTTATACTTTCCAGTTTTAAAACTTTAAAACCTACAGCGATTAAAACACTGTAGTGGTCTCTCACCTTTTCTCCTCCATGAGAGGGACCCTCTTCCAACTCTCTTCGGAAGTGCTGTAAACTTTCTCTTTGTTCTTCTTAAATAAAATCTCTCTTTGTTCCCCTGAAACTCGTGCAGGTCACTTTTGCTCTCTGTCCATACTGCCTGTGTCACTCCAGTTTTATATCCAGTGTCCACTCACCTGCTTTCAATTATCACCGTGCCTCGGTTGAACTTTCCAACTCAGCTGAGTTTGGGGAGCCGGGACCCCTGACCCCCAACAGTCACAGATACATCAACCACTAAGAACCAGCCATGAGTATTTTAAAGTCCTTGCCCTCTGAGGGCGCACAGAATCACGTTACCTGTGAGCGTGTGGTGACGGGCACAGGCTCAGCTGTCAGACTGCTGGGTGGGAGAGCTGATTCTGGGCTCCGAACCATTCTGTCCCAAAGGTCCTCAGCTCTACAGTGGGGATAAAATATGGTATTAGAGTATTAAGGAAGAAAGTCAGTGGTGAATGCTCAGGGAACAGTAGATAGGACTTTAAAAGGTGGGTGCTGTAATTAAATTAGAAAAGGCCCAGCTGGGGTGGAGGTGTGATCAGGGTGGATGCCTTCTGGTGTATTTAAGTCATTCTGCTCTGCAGTTTGTTACCTTGGAGAATCTGGAGAGATCAGGGCTAGAGTCCATAATGGCTTCCTGTGGTTTTCCAGGTGAAGGAAATGGTCATAAGCAAGTAATAGGAACAAAGAACCAAAGAAAAACAAAACACCAACACAAATTTATAAAGAAGTGGAGAGACTTAAGAAGATATTTACACACCACCCTTACCCTGATTTTACAACCAGAGAAGAACTGGCCAAAAAATTTCAATGTCAAGTGAATGTAACTGACAACTGGATCCAGAATAACAGAGCCAGGCTTCCAACCGAAGAGAGAAGCAGACTATTTGCTACCTGGAAACAGTGCAATGTCCAGGCCACGCCCATCCACTTTTAAACGTCCAGGATGCTCAGGCTGAAGCTCCCAACGACACCACCAACCAGAGCCTTTCTTGCATCCAGAAGATTCCGAGGGGTAGAGCTGGTTGTTCTTCTCTGGAGAAACAGGGAATTCCTGATCAGCAAGTGGGCCCTGGTTGCTCCTCTCCAGTCACAGGCCCTAGGACGCAAGCAGGCGGTGCTTTGGAGAAGCAAGATCCCACAGGCAGTGGACTTCTGCTGCTGCCGCCCAGCAGCTTGCCTCCACACTCCCACGGCTTCCGTGCTGTACTTTGCAAGACAAAGGACTGACCCTGGGGAAAGCCGGCATGCAGAGACTCTGCTGTCATGTCATCCTCATCGTGGTTACAGAGTGAGGAAGCAGCAGGATGAGCAAGAGGAAGAATATTTTAAAAACTGTTCACTATTGGAATGTCTGCAGTGGATGATTGGCAGTGTTAACCGGAGCAGCACCTACAGCCCCAGGTTTATCAAGAAAGGATGCTACTCCTGGCGCCGCTGGCAATGGAGCCGGGTCCGGGGGATCTCGGGCAGGATTTGGACTTCTCTCGGTTGCAGCTGCAGGTTCAGTTTCCTCAAAATAATGGGGAGACCTTCTGCTCTCAACTTGAACAAGCACCTCCCCAAATAATCGCCAATTCACCACTGCTGTCCCCAGGGCAATGTATGCAGCAAGGGGCTTCAGATCAACCCAGGGCTCAGAGGCAGCAGCTATGGGTTGAGGGATCTCCAGGGGTCCACCTCAGAGACCAGGGGCATTTCTAGGAAGTAGTGCTAAGCTTCAGAAAGCCTCAGTTACCCATACAGAAGTCCAAGGAAAAGGCCTTTCCAGAAGCTTCCACATTAACATTTCTTTTTAATTTTTTAATTAAAAATTTTTGAAAAAAATTTTAACTAAAAGAAATTTTTTAATTGTTTTTTTTTTCTTTTTTTATTGCTATAAATTCTCTTTTTTTTTATTGTTGGGAATTCACTGAGGGTACAATAAGCCATGTTACACTGATTGCATTTGTTAGGTAAAGTCCCTCTTGTAATCATGTCTTGCCCTCACGAGCTGTTGGTCCCTTGGTCCCTGCTGTTAGAGAAGCAGTGTCCATGTGTTTTATAACCCTTGAGGATATAAGTTTATGGATGGAGGCCTGGAAAAGCCTGACTTAGAGCATGGAGTGAAAAATACACAAACACAAAGGCGGCAAGAGCGTCCCTTGGCGGCTGGACTGGCGTGAGCATTTGGAGATAAGATGGATGTGGAAGCTGAGGCGTGGACAAGTGGAGGGCCTGGGCTAGGGGTCCTACCACGACAAGCAGCAGCAGAGCCTGTGTTCCTGGCTGCACTTAGAGCTGGGACCCCAGTGCAGACACGGAGTGGAATGGCATCTTCTGCAAAGGGCGTCTTTCCTTCAAAGGAAAGTCTGAAAGAGTTGAAAAAGGAGCAGCAGAGAGTCCTCCAGTCATCGGTGGGGAAAACACATGAAAATAGGACTTTGAAAGAGCTGGAAGATCACAAAGATGAATTTAAAGAGGAGGATGAACGCACTATTGAAAAGTCCATGCAGCAAAGCCCGGCTGAGGGAAAAGCAACTGAGCTAAAAAGTAAATGTTCAGTTTTGCAAATCTCAGGAAAGGATTGTGTTGAAGAAGTTACCAAAGGGAGTG
This sequence comes from Nycticebus coucang, assembly GCF_027406575.1. NCBI lineage: Eukaryota > Metazoa > Chordata > Mammalia > Primates > Lorisidae > Nycticebus > Nycticebus coucang. The sequence goes on along the minus strand of NC_069803.1, from coordinate 29,429,096 downwards.
AGGGCTCCTGGGTAATCTTGTACCTTTACAAACAAGCAATTTCCTTCTGTGCCCTGATAAATCCATACCTCAGTAAACTTGCCAGGAAGCTTCCTGATGTCAAAAATTTTAAAGCCATTTCAACAACCCCGTCAGGGTAATGCCCAGTTACCCTGGCAGGAATCTGCCCATGACAATTTTTTCCCCTGAAGGTGATATCAAGGCCCTGTTAATTGGTTCCCTTGGTGTTTGGTGGCTTGAACCTGATAAGGGCTGAGTTGGAGCAGAAACTGAGTCTGGAACAGTCACGGCGGATGTGGAGGACCCTAAGCACAGGCTGAAGACGCATTGCTGTCCTCAGGGCAGCCCTTTGTCCCCATGAGGAGGGACAGTGATTCCAAGGGTGACAGAGGCTGCAGCTGCCACAACGTGCCCAATTTTCTTGATGCAACAACTTGTCTGGATTTTTGTAAAAAGGATGAAGCAAGAATAAATCCTTTTGTGTTTTGACAAAAAACACTGTGGTACTGACATGAGGACAAACACGTGGATCAGTGGAATAGAAATGAACTAAAATAAACAAGAAATAAATCCATACGCCCACGGCCAATTCATTTTCAAAAAGCAGAGTCATAAAATACACACACCGAGAAAATGAAAATCACAAAAAGACTGAACCCCAGGTGGCTGAGATTGTCCCTCCTAGCTGGTCCCTGCTCCTCCCCACCCAGTGATGCCTCTTCCTCTCTTCATGAAGATTACAACATTGGGATGGGATTGTGGGCTAGAGTGCGGGGGACGAGATGGGGGAGCCTCCATAGGCAGGGATTGGAGGCACCGCTCAGCTGGCAGAGGACCGTGAGTAGGCAGAAGTGACAGAGGGAGGCCCTGAGAACCAAGCCCAGCCCAAATCAGACTGAGGACCAGAAGGCATCAGTACATAAAAGTCTGCCAGAGTTATGGCAGGAAGTAGATGGCCATCGGATGGACCAGTCTCATAGATTATAAAAGTAGATTATAAAAGGAAGAATCTGGGGCTGACATGGCTAGGTGATTCAAGACGGGGTCAGGTGGAAGGGTTGGGGGAAGGAAACAGCATCACTGATGCCTGGGGACCCTCAGAAAGTCATGTCTGTGCCCTTGGCCTGGGCAGGTGGATAGAACAGATGCTTCCTTCCCTTTAAACACCATCCAAGGTCCCATCCCGTTCACCGGGCTATTCTTTCTGCACTGGCTCCTATGGGTGACCCCCTCAGATCCCTCCCTCCTATTCCTCTGGAGGCCTGAGAAAGTATTCACAGGACATCTACTCCATAAATGGCTGTTGGGACAGATTCTGTCTGCCGGGAACTGCAGGGAACAGAATGCAACCTCAAATAGTTCCCACGGCACCTCCCACTCAGGGCTGGCCCAGGACTTAGGCGGAACCAATTCCAATGGTTTATCACCCCCCGCCCAAATAGGGATTGATTTAGACAAGGTCAGGTGACCTGAGCAGAGCCAGTCAGAATCCTCCCGTCAGACTGGCCCAGAGGTTCCCTTGGTTGTATTTCTTACCTCGTTTGAGAGCCTTTTGTGATAATCAAGATGACCGTATGAGGTGAGTAAAGGCTGGATGTGGAGAGAAAAACAAACATGCAATGATGTTATTTAACACCCCAGCCTTGCCTGAAGTCATACTTCCCCAGACCACTCAATTTTAGACCCACTGGTTTCCCTCTTTCCCCACTGGGTTTGATTTGATGGGGTTTTTGTTCATCATGCCCGAGAGCCTTGACTGATGTAACGGTGGGGTCGCTAGTGAGAGCGCCTACCTGTAACCCCACTAGGCAGTAGAAGGGAATTTGGCAGAACTTGGGGAGAAGAGGAGTCTGGGGTCAGGTGGTCCTTGTGGTTTGTCGTAGTCTCTGAGGTTAATTCAAAACCAGGGCACGTGGGAGAAACCAAGAAATGTTTAGGAGCTTGGAGACCATGACAAGAAAAATGTCCAGAGGTCAGTGATGACATTAGCCCCAGCCAGTGGCAGGGAAGCCACGGCAGAGATGGGGAGAACAAGAAAGTGGAGTGCGGTAGAAAGACATGGCCTTGACATACAGGAGAAGTCAGGCGGGTGTGGGCAGCGGAGCTGAGTCAAACACGGTTGAGGTTACTGAAGAGTATCGGAGGAATGGCCCCTGTCTCTCCCACCTTCTACCCAGCCATTTTGTGTGCCTGGCACTCTGCCTCCCCCCACGGTTGTAGCAGTACACAGTGCCTCTGCCCTCCCAGAGTTCACATCTAGTACAGAAGACAGGTGTTAAGAGAGTAATTGCAGAGGAGAAAGTTTGTGGCTATCTGGAGCAGGTGACAGGATTGCCTCACCTAGTCAGGGGTTGAAGGAAGCTTCCCTGAAAAGCTGATATTTAAATTCATGGGGTATGAGATGCTTGGGTGTAGAAACCACGTGTTAATCCATTTCTTACAGAAAGTGAGGAGTGGCCATGTGTGGTCAGCATTCCACTCTGTGTCTGGCGTTGGGAGGACACACAGCTAATAGTAGCTACGGCTACTGCCCATGATTTCTGGATTAAACAGAGAAAGGACGCTAACTCCCGCTCATTCTTATGCCAATTATTTTGTCTCCTGTCCTGACTGAGAAGAACTGAGGAGTCTGGAATGTGGATTGCCAGGTGGTGAGAAAGACCAAGTCCTCCCTTTAGTTGAGAGTGTCCCTTCAGTGAACATGTGTTGATGGAGTGGCCAGCCAGCCTTGCTGCTGAGACATTATTTTAAAAGCAATATACCGGCCAGGAGGGAAAATCTCAGCCTTGGTATTTGGAAGCATATATTTGAGCTGTAAACAGTTGGGTAACCACTTTTTTGATAGTAAACCATATGTAGTCAGAGGCTACGTATTTTCAGTCTAATTAACCAAACGCAATATGAAGTGCCAACGATGTACCGAAGCTGGACCAGAGCCTGAAGATGGAGAGAAGACGGCAAAGCGTTTCCTTGAGAAGGTTACTGTGGAAAAGAGAGACAAGAGCCAGTTTTACAGCACAGGTCACACTGAAGGGAGAATAGATATTTTTTAAGTGTTGTAGAAGTGTAGGAAGAGGAATTGATTCTTCTAAGGGGTGGGGATAAAGAATAGCGACAAGGGGATGTGCTGTTTAGGGGTGTGGACATCCTCAGGGCGCAGGGGGCATTCTGAGCTGGGGGTGCCATGGGCAAGGCTGGCAGCTCAAGCCGTCTCCTGCAGCTCCTGCCGGGCTCTGCGGGAGGAAGCAAGAAGAAGGCCGGAGAGGCAGGGCAGGTGCAGGGGCTGCGGGAGGAGTCTGGACTTTGACAGTACGAAGCCCCCAGGTAGGCGCTGGCCCCACATACTGAGGGTGGCGGATTCAAGCCCAGCCCCGGCCAAACTGCAACAAAAAAATAGCCGGGTGCCTGTAGTCCCAGCTACTCGGGAGGCTGAGGCAAGAGAATCGCCTAAGCCCAGGAGTGGGAGGCTGCTGTGAGCTGTGTGAGGCCACAGCACTCTACTGAGGGTGATAAAGTGAGACTCTATCTATACGGAAAAAAAAAAAAAGCCTTCAGGTATTTTACTCAGGAGTTGAGGTGATCCCAGTGACATTCTGGAGAGATTGCTCAGGCCCAGTGTGAAGACGGGACCAAGGGAGGCAAGCGGGAGCTGAGGGCCCGGCTGGGCAATACCAAGATAGCACAGATGAGCTGCAGAGGTGGCCAGTACCCGGGCAGCAGCTGAGGGGATTTGGAGGAGGGTTTTGGGTGTAATATTGACAGAATGTGGCCAGAGCCCATCCCCGAGGTATTAGGGGGCTGAGGACACTCACGGAGGTTTGGCCTGAGTGACCTGGGAATATAGGCAGAGTCTTGTGGGCATGTCATCCCCTTACCAGAGGCCTGGACATCCTCTGTCTCTCCCTGGGGCTCCAGGAGCCAGGGAGGGGAGGTAGGGAAGGGAGAGGCCAGGCTGCCTTTCCTGGTCAGGCCTCACCGCACCCCAGTTCCCTGGCAGAGACAGAGAACCGGACACTGGGCTGATCCCGATGGGTGGTGGTTTCAGCAAGGGAAGCCCCATCTCCCAGAGTGGCACTGGAGCCACTGTCTGAGGGCAGCAAATAGCCCAGGGACCAGGAGTGGCCAGACACTCACACAGAAGCACAGGAGGGTCCTGGGAACTTTCCACACCAGCAGCTGCTGTCTCTGCAGTTTTTTACGGGCACAGCTGCTGACATGGTCAGAGGCTGACCCTGGCCTCACTTTCAGGCACAAAGGAGACTAAAGACCTGTGGTCTTACCCACTTCCTCTCTCTCCAAATGAGTCAAGTTACAAAAACAAGCCCCCCCAAACTACAGTTTAAAATACGCCAAACTAGGCAATAGATTTATATATTGTGAAGGCGTTGAATGCCTTGAGTACCAGAAAATACTAAAAATGCTTCAATGAAAACTTCTTCTTGGGCAGCACCTGTGGCTCAAGGAGTAGGACGTCAGCCCCACGTGCCAGAGGTGGTGGTTTCGGGCCCGTGCCCAGCCAAAAAATGGAAAAACAAAACAAAACTTCTTCTTAACATGACGTTCAAAGGTCTATTTTCAGCATTTCACACTTGTCCCCTGATCATGCTCGTTGTCTGATTGTTCTTCCCAGTTGAATACGGCCGACCAGCCACGTCAAGGCAACATGCTTCATCTGGAAGCCAGTCCTCCTGGAGTCCCGTCTCCAATGAATTAAGTTCCTGAGAACTAATCCTTGTTATCACCGGAGTCAGCACTTTCATTTTTGTTTTCTATTTAGCTGGGTAACATAAGGAAGGAAAATGTGCTAATAGAATACAAATACTTGAGTTAATGAGCAGGGCTAAACAGACAAAGGCGTTGGGGGACAAGAAGTTCTTTCAAGAAATGCCATGCAAAGGCCCAAACAGGTGCTCGCAATTGTCCCTGTATGGGAACGTGGGGTCGTGACAGTCGAACATATAAAACTGAGGACCATCTGGCTTTAATTTATAGATGTAGTTTTTGTGTTTTTTTTTCAGTTTCTGGCCGGGGCTGGGTTTGAACCCACCATCTCCAGCATGTGGGGCCAGCGCCCTACCCCTTCAAGCCACAGGTGCTGCCCTATAGATGTAGTTATATAAGAGTTTTCTTGGATTTCTTTACTTAAAAAACATAAATAAGATACCCAAGACTCTCATTCGTACAATTTCTGCAATTTATTACACCCTACTGTGTGGTGATCTGTCCGTCCCTCCATTAGCAGAGAAGCAGAGGAAGGATAGGCAGTGACCCCCCGAGAGATGGAAGGTAACCCATAATGGGAAAAGCACAAGAAAACCAATTAATTATAATATGTATTTAATATGTTTTTTATCCAACCTTCTTCCTTTTATAATTAATATATTGTATTTTATTTTTTATTTTTTTGAGACAGAGCCTCAAGCTGTGGCCCTGGATACAGTGCCGTGGCATCACAGCTCACAGCAACCTCCAACTCCAGGGCTCAAGCAATTCTCTTGCCTCCGCCTCCCAAGTAGCTGGGATGACAGGCACCTGCCACAACGCCCGGCTATGTTTTGGTTGCAGCCGTCATTGTTGTTTGGCAGGCTGGGGCTGGATTTGAACCCGCCAGCTCAGGTGTATGTAACTGGCGCCTTAGCGCTTGAGCTACAGGTGCCGAGCCAATTAATGAAAGATGTTCCCTTAATGAAATGAGACTGGGAAGTTATGAGAAGGCAAACGCTGGAGAACAGGAAGAGCTTTTGGAAATAAAGTAAAGCAGGAGGAAAGGGGGGTTTTACAGGTGTGTACGAAGATAAAGTAGAAGAAATCTCCCAAAAAGTTTAATAAAAACACAAAGAAATAGAAAATAGGAGATAAAAGATGAGACGTTTAGATTAGGAAGTCTAACACCCAGTTAGTAGAAAGGAAACAGAAAAGACGTGGAGAGTAGAAATAGCTAAGAAATAATAAATAAATTTTTCCTAGAATTGAAGATGAATTTCCAGATTGACTTTCCCAGACAATGGATGAAAAGACACATGTTAAGTAATAGACAAACGAAACTCTCCACCAGCAGGGAGAGAGATATTCCTTAGAGTGCCCAGTGAAAAAATAAGACAGGTACAAAAGACTCAGGGATCAGAATGGCACCAGACTCCCCAACAACAAATGGAAGCTGGAAGATGAAGGATCAATCCTTTAAAAATACTAAGAAAAAATTATGTCCAATCTGGAATTCAGTCCTTACCAAATAAAAAATGTACCTTTCTTTCTTTCTTTTTTTTTTTTTTTAAGAGACAGAGTCTTAGTTTGTCGCCTTCGGTGGAGTGCTGTGGTGTCACAGCTCACAGCAACCTCCAGTTCTTGGGCTTAGGCGATTCTCTTGCCTCAGCCTCCCAAGGGGACTAAAGGCTCCTGCCACAATGCCCGGCTATTTTTTGTGGCAGTTTGGCCAGGACCATGTTTGAACCTGCCACCCTCGGTATATGGGGCCAGTGCCCTACTCACTGAGCCATAGGTGCCCCCCCCCCAAAATGTACCTTTCTTTGGAAGCTGATGAAGGAAGCGTCCCAGCAAGACAACAATAGTACATTTAAAAAGTAGAGGACAAAGCATCTAGGAAACAGGCTTCCTGCAGTATCTTTATTCTCAGAATAATCACTGGTTATTATTTTACCCAAATGTTATAATTGTATTGAAAGGGGAGGGAGAAAAAGTGAAGGGGAGGGCAGGGTAACGTTGCTGAGTTCACCTGCCATGTAAAGAAGCCGCGAGGTGCAGTCTAAAAAATGGGCCAGGTGGGTGGTTCACACCTGTAATCCTAGCACTCTGGGAGGCCGAGGCAGGTAGAATGCTTGAGCTCAGGAGTTTCAGACTAGTTTGAGCAAAGGCAAGACCCCCATCTCTACTAAAAAAAAAAAAAAAATAGAAAAATTAGCCGGGCATTGTGGTGGGCACCTATAGCCCCAGCTACATGGGAGGCTGAGGCAGGAGGATCGCTTGAACCCAGGAGTTGGAGGTTATTATGGCTATGACACCACAGCACTCTACCCAGGGTGCCAGAGTAAGACTATCTCAAAAAATAAAAATAAAAAATAAATACAAGTAGTAAATGAAGACACAGCCACAGCACTTGTAAGCGTATTCTCCAGAAGCACTAGGAAGTTGACCCAGTTCGGTGCCTCTGGGGAACGGGGTTGGGCAGGGGGCAGGCAGGAAGACGCAGTAGGCAGGAGACCAGCTTGTTGTTATTGTTGCCAAGCGTTCTTTTAATACTGATCAATTTAATGCACATATTACTTCGAAAACAATTTTTAAAAATTGCTATAAAATCAAGGAACCAAGTACATGCGTGAGTCATTGGCAACACAGTCCAGTAAGCCTCCAAGTAGCACGGAGAAAAAAGATGGCTATGTGCCCTGTCTGCCTGTCCCCCCAGCCCCCACGCCTCTCCTGGACTCTGCACCCTGCCCTCCCCACCCACTGTCCCTGGGGTCCCAGCTTAGCCCCCAAGCCTGCCCTCCTTGACGCTGGGCCAGTGCCCAGACCCGGTGGGTCTTCCCCTCCCCCGCTGCTGCCTGTGGCCGCTGGAATCCCTGTCGCCCTGGGGACTCAGCTGACAGCCACAGACAATGGTATTTCCCATCAGCCTGGTATCAGGAGCCGGCCTTATCCAGCGGTGTTTTTCTATTAGTCTAACACCCCATTGTCCACCCCTTATCACTGAAATGTTGATGTCATGCCCGGCTTAGAAGTGGTTTCTGCATCTTGCTGCTGGGACAGCTTGGCTTTAATTGGGGTAGGGGGCGGGGTGGAGGAGCCCATTTATCAGAATTCTCATGAGAATTCACCTCTTTTTTTCCTTTCAACCAGGGCCACCGGGGGCGCCACGGTGAGGTGGGTTCCCAGCCACTATTCCTGGCCTTTTCTGTCCCTGAGTAGGTGCCCCGCTCTCAGCCCTGCTGGCCGCCCTGACAGCTGAAATATCAGGAGGCACAGGGGACTGCGTGGGGCGCTTGGGCTGTGGGATTTTGAGGCCTGCCCTATCCTTCTGGAAGATGGTGAGCTCTGGGGAGGTCCGGCCATGAATTTTCCTTCTCTGAGTCCCCTGCAGCCCTGGAGGACCCCACCAGAGACTATTCTTAGTAGCAGCTTGATGATCACGTGAAGGGCTAAAGCCAGTGGCAGGTAGCTGGGTGGTTCGGTCTGAGAGCAGAGAACTTGAGACTCGTCTTCATCTCCAGCCCCTTAACCAGTTCCCTGGTGCCAACTCCCAAGGAAAGTCTTAGAAATCTGCACTGTGCTCTCAGCACATGCACAGGGTGTGTATGTGCTGGGGGCGCAGCCCCCAGAGAATCAGGTTAAGACAATATGAGGCATATTCTGGGATGGTGTAGATGCAGCTGTGGTTTGCCCATGTGACTTGCTTAAGCTTTTCAAGGCTGGGCAGGGTTGCTTGTAGTGAGGGATGAAATGAAATCATTAAGGTGCTTAGTTTGGTGCCTGGCACATGGTATTCACTCACTAACTGGCAGCTATTTTTAGCATTGTAATTTGTGGGCTTTGGGGACAGGTGAGCAGAACAGAGTAAGAGGGAGTGTTGAGGCTGCTCTCCTGGTGCTCCTCCTTGGACAGCTGGGGCTGAGAAGAAGTCCCTCATTGGAGAGCTAGGGCCAAGAAGCCATCTCCCCAGGGCCAGGCCCACGTACCTGGGAAAGTGAGCCTGTTGGTCTCAACTTCTCTTCTCAACTTTAGAAGGAAAGCAAATGCAGCTGTGAGCATTTGCAGATTGCCATTCTCTATGGAGTCCAAATGTCAGTGCATTAAACACCACATGAACCCTGCAGGCAGGTTCTACTCCTGAGGGCTAGGCTCCACACCTGTCTGATGCTGCACAGAACTCAGCAGAGCTCTGGGGCCACTGAGTGCTCAGTGCCCTCCCCACCCACTGTCCCTTGGGGTCCCAGCATAGCCCCCAGAACGCTGGGGAAGCCAAGCCCAGGGCAATGAACAGCACAGCCGCCAGGAGACAGCGTCCATGTGGGGTCCATACAGGTGTGCCAGATCCTGTGAGGCATTTAAGGGAGGACTCTTCATACCTCTGCCACAGCTAAGGATGCTGAAGGGGCTCACGGAGAGCTAGAATGTAACCTGGGGCTTTTGGGCCCAAATCCAGGCTTTTTTTTTTTGCAGTTTTTGGCCAGGGCTGGGTATGAACCAGCCACCTCTGGCATATGGGGCTGGCACCCTACTCCTTTGAGCCCCGGGTGCCCCCCCAGGCCTTTTTTTTTATGACATCAAGTGACAGCAGATAAAGCACTTGACTTTGTCTCTTTAACGCGCATCCCTGGGAAGAAGAGAGGCTTAGACAGCAGGGCAGGGTCGTCCGCTCACCATGCCATCTCCCTCAGCGTCTGCCATCAGCATCTCCACTACCAGCGTCTGTGAGTGCTGCCATCCTGGGGGGTCTTGGTGGCCAGAGCTCAGGACACGGGTGCACTCCTGTTCCCAGTTCCAGACCGCATGAGAGCCGCCTTCCTGTTCCTGGTGGGACTTTCCTTTGCGAGTTCCAGAGGTTGGAGGCTGAGAACGACAGGGAGGAAGAAGTGCCCAGCTATGTGGGTCAGAGATGACCTTTTCCAGAGATGGATTTAAGCAAAGCAAATTCTCCTCCCTCAAGGAACTTCCACGGGGAGGGTAAAATCCCACCGATGAGCCTTCCATGTCTCCTGACGTAAGGTGCAAATATGACCAGCTGGGCCGACACACACATTCATGAACTTTTAGCATGAATGAGTAACTTGCATGTGCTCGTCTGAGAACGGCAGGTGAGGCTGAAAACGCAGAGGGACGCAGGGCCGGGACCCAGAGTTAAAGAGCGTGGAAACCAACACAAGCCACCTATTCCACAGATCATAAGAATCTTCACTTTTTTTTTTAAGGTGAAATTTCCTTTCCTGTCGAGTTTTAGGCTTAGAACACATTTTCCTTCGACTGGTCCCTAGGGCTCAGGTGGAATTTCTAGAATGTTCCTTTGCTTACGATGTCCCCTAAGCTTCAGTGATCTCAGTGACTGGATATTAGCAGGTCCGGCTGGGTTTCTGGGGAAAGGCCCTCTCCCTTTCCAGAACAAGCAATTTTGTTGAGTTATCAGAGCCCTGTGGCTTTACAAACACACAACGTCCAGCTCCACCCTTTGAAACTGTCCCTTCTCCTTTCCCCTCTGCCTCTGTTCTTGGTTTTCACCTTTCTCTCCTTTCTCCCTTGGAATTTTCAATTTTGTATGTGAAATAATGACTCACTCAAGAAATCAATGACTTGGATGAAGAAACCCTAAATTTTTCCCTGACACCTCACCTAAATCAGGTCCTCCTTCCCAATTTTTATCTTTTACAGACCTGTTAAGAGCACTGACTGTGCTTGGTATGGACTGTTGGCTCCTTTCTTGTGTCCACCATGAGGTCACAAGCCCCTCAGGGGCAGGGCCTGTCCCTCTGTTCCCACTGTGTTCTGGTTCCCGGGTCTCAGCCCGGGGGTGTGCGCAGAAAATGTGGGTGAGTAAATGAATGAATGAGATGCAAATGTCAGCAATTCTGGGGAGGGTGGACCGTGCCCCAAGTTTCTCAGGCAGGTTTCCTAGAGAAGAGGCAGGATTTGAATCCAAGCAGGGAAGGTGCCTTGGTCTGAGAAAATGGGGTTTGTCTTGGGCTGAGCCTGTGGCTCAAAGGAGTAGGGTGCCAGCCCCATATGCTGGAGGTGGCGGGTTCAAACCCAGCCCTGGCCAAACACTGCAAAAAAAAAAAGGGGGGTTTGTCTTTGCCACCTCTGAGCCTTCTGGATCCAGAGCCCGAAAAGACGGTAGAGACCACCCAGAGCAGAGCAGGACACCTCAGGCTGTTCCCTCCCTTGTCTGCGGGGCGCCTTGAAGGCTCTGCAGAGAGGCAGCGTGTAGAGTCCCCTCTGCAGGTGACCAGGTCAGAACCAGGCCTGGGCCCTGGGAGGCTCCCTCCCAGGAGGGAATGTAGAGAGGGGCCAGCACCTGCCGGGTTGGGGAGACCTCACACCAGCGCCACCCACAGGCTTCTTTTCCTTTTTTTTTTGTTGCAGTTTGGCTGAGGCCAGGTTCAAACCCACCACCCTTGGTATATGGGGCCAGCTCTCTACTCACTGAGCCACAGGTGTTGCACACACACAGGCTTCTGATCTGCCTCCGACTGCAAAGCTGAGGAGGCGGCTCTGGTCCCTGGGTGGCTGTCCACCGTTAAGGTGGCTGCCTCGGTTGCTGGGGAATGGCACAGAGACCCCCATGTTACTCCAGTATTGCAGGGGGGAGCAGACTGTCCCGAAGCTGCTTTCAGGTGAGGGGGACAGTGTGTATCTAAGGGCCACTTGCACCAGCCGTTTAGCTTGCAGTGTGTTAGTACTCCAAATGCCCATGAGAAATCAGGCTTCTAACAGTGTCACCACACCCACTCTTGCTTTTCTGCTGAAAGATGGGTGCTCAGGCTGGTCAAGAACTTGCTAGAGAATGTGGGATCTGCCCAGGCCCAGCAGTCACCCAGTATCTGCGTCAGGCCTGACCTCAGGGAAAGCCCTGGCCAGCGCCACCCTCGTGGCCTCCCTGGCTCTTCCTGGCTTCCTCGGCCTCCCTCGCCCCAGCCCTCCACCCCAGCTCTGGCTCCCAGGTCTGCAGTCTGGAGCTGACCTCCCTCTATCTTGTCTCCCCTTCCACTGCTATCAGCCACTATCTGGCGTGATCCGCCCTGGAAGGCGGCAGGAAGCGCTGAGATCCCCTCTCTTTATTCTCTGTGCTCTTCCTCCTGTAGAAACACAAGCAAATGCGGCCCAGCAGACCTGCCTCTGCCCTTGGCTCCCCGACTGCCATTTCCCACTCTCATTTTTTCACAGGCTCTGGTTTCTTCCATAGCCGAGGGCCCAGGACAGTCACTTCCTCCCCAGGCTGTCTCCTGGCTAGCCCAAGCTGCAGCCCCCACTTATCCTCAGCCAGATCAACACAGCCAGTGTGGAGGGGCCGCCGGCAGTCTGGCTGTCTGAGCCCAGGATGGGGCTGGACAGGGCTCTGGCCTTCCTCATCAGGGGGGCCTTTCCTCTCCGGCGTGGCCGTGGCCATGGGAGTTGTTTTTGGTCAAAGAGCAACATGCACCCATTTATTATCTCACCGTTCACTCAGACATGCACCAAGCACTTCCTACGCCGCTGCTGGAGACCCAGAGATGAGCAAAACATGACCTCTGCCCTCAAATAGCATAACATTTGTGGGGTGTGGGGAGTGCTCACGTGTGCCCTGGAAGTTGCTAAGTGTTGGGTTGGGGGTGGGGTGGGGAGCCAAGCGTTCTGAGAGTACAGAGGAGGCAGACGGGAGGTTAACAAGGGGGCTCAGGGTTTCCAGCCCCTCACCTGCCAGGCTCTGTGCTGAGCACTTCACGTGGGCAGTGTGAATATCACCCTCAACTTAAAGACACAGAGATGGAGGCTTGGGGAAGTTAGGGTTAGTGAGAATCAGGAGGTTCACAGACAGGGTCCAGCTTGTGTGCTATTTCCCGGCAGTTCATTCCCACTCCCAGCCCCCATGGGCTGGGAAACTTGCTGGACCAAGAGCTCTGGGGAAATCTCTGGCCCACATTACTGAGTTGTATCAGGAAATAGTCCGCTTTCTATGCGGGAACTCTGATGGTTAGAAAGTTCTTTTTTTCCTGAGTTCAAAGCTTGTAACCGTCACTTGCTATCCTGGCCCCATCTGAGTCTGCTCTCCTTCCTCTGCTGCCTGGATCCACAGCCTGAGCAATCACCACACAGACCCAGCAAGCCGGTCCATGGTGCCTACTGGCCCCACCCTGCAGGACGCCAGCCACAGGCCTGGCAAACCATGCTCACTGCCTCTCAGCGGGCACAGACGCCCACGGGTCAGGGGACACCACTCCCTTTCTCAGGGATGGTGAGTTATTGGAGGAAATACCAGCTCCCTGCAGAGCTAAATCATCCCTTGACTCAGACAAGAGCCCTTTGCCCCATGAGAGAGCATTACTCATCCTGGCACCCCCGGGACCAGGCTCTGTGTCAGGGGAAAGCGCAGCTCCCATTCTCCTCGTCAGAAACTCATAAATCATCCTTATTAGAACTTCAGCTCTTCAGATAGACACAGAACAGCTGCCTAAATTCAGGTCCCCTGAGTACCTCTGGGGAATAGCAGGGGATGACTCGGGGGGCCGGGGACGTGCCCCTCATCTGAGGTACCAGGATGACTCACTGCTGGCCTGGGTGGGACAGGAGGATGGAAGGGCTGGTAACCCTGGGACTTAGATAGCTATGGAGAGGACAAGGAGAGGCTAGGTGTGCCTGGGACTGTTGTGTTCTGTTTATGGTGGCTGCCTTGTCTCTGGACCAGTACTTAGCCAAAGCCTCTGCTTAACATTTCTTGGACAAACGATGTTGCAAACCTCTGCCCTGGGGTAGTGAGGCTCGTTCTCTGTTCCTCACTGTTGTCATTTGTAAAATGAGAGAATTGGACTGAGTGGTCATGAAGGCTGCTTCCACCTCTGACGTTAATGACACTAGAGGCCCGAGAGCTCGTGTGGATGGGCCACAGTTGAAATCCCAGCTGGTGCTGAGGTTCATTTAGCCATTTCCACTGGAGCAGCAGGGACCAGTATTGACCACAGGGGAATTCTGTGAACAGTAAGGATAGCACCAGGTTCACACACAATCAGTTTAAGGAATCAACCTGCTGTATTTGGTTACAGAGGTACAGCCGTTCACGGGCAAGTTCAAGAGCCTTTCCTGACAGTGTGAGGTGACGGTGTCTGATTAGGGCCCAGGTAAGAGGCTCCTGAATTCCTGGCTGGAGGTGGAGTTTGGGGTCATGTTGGCACCAAGGTAGGGAGACAATCATGCCACCCCCAGTGCAGCTCCTAAGTGGTGGGGGGAGGGCAGCCGAGCTGGGCTGGTTATGACTGAGTACTTAGGATCCCCAGAATATAGTCTCAACCATGACGCAGACTAACCTCCCCACGAATTCTGGTTGGTGGGTCCCCAAATGGGCAATGTGGGCCCCTAATTTCTCAAGGGTTTGAAATAGAAGAAATTCACTCCAGCCCCTGGATAAGTAAGGCTGAGAGGGATGGGGAGCCCTAGATTAGGAGCCAGAACACTTCAGTGCTCACCCCGGGATGAGTGGCCTAAAAGCACAGGGACAGATGTGCTGTCCTTTACCCATCCTCCTTCCCACAATGTCCTGGATCACCACTGCATCACAAGTGTGGCCGATGACTGGTGCACCAGCTGCTGGCTCAGTGGTCAGCCAATAGGACCCATCCGTGGGATTCGTACAAGCCATTGGGAGGAGACATTCCTATTGGGATTGTCTAGAGGTGTCATCAATCCCGTTCCCCTCTGCATGGAGAAAGCCTGCCAGCCCAAGGCGACAGGGAGCCCAACTTCCAAGGGGACAGGGAGAGAGAGCAAACTCCAGGGGCTTCCTTGGAGTGTCAGGATCCAGCAGCTACCAAGGTCTCAAGCATTTCCCTGTTACTTATCCTGGTCTGAGATGGGTTTATGTTGTCATGCAGAAGGCCACTCCACTGCTGGGGCCTTGTGAAAATGAAGGTGGTGATACAGGCAATTGCTAAGCTCTGCCAGCTCTGCAGTTCCACATTTACTGTGAGAAACGAGAAGTCATGGGTCACTTAAAAAGCTTACACTGAAACATAAAAGCCAGATTTTCCTACTCAAAACCTTGACATCTGTTCCTATGGCAGGAGGGAGCTCACAATTGTTGAGTGAGGACCCATTTTCTTATACTCACTACTCACCGTAGCTCTCTGAGGGAGGTTTCAGCCCTGTCACCATCTCCACTTTGCAGATGAGGAAACTGAGGCTCGATGGGCTTATGTGACTTGTCCAAGCCATGGCATTAGTGACCACCACAGACAGGGTTGGAATCCAGATCTATCTGATTCCAGCATCCTGGTTTCTCTCGCAGGGATGAGGCTTTCAGTCTCACCTAGTTCCACCAGCATTTTGATGTTGGTAAGATATAGGCACCTGGAAAGGCGTGCTCTGGTGTAGCTTGACAGAGCTGTACAATCACTGTGCAAGATGTTATTACCTTCCCTTTACAGGTGGCAAAAATAGAGGCTCAAAAGAGAAAAATAGCTTGTCCTGCTACTAAATGGTTTCAAATTCTGTGCTTATTCTGACACCCCACAGGTGCACTGCCATGGCCGGAAGATGCCTGGGGATTCCTGATCAGCAGAAGATCACCCTTCACCCAAGGCACAGCCGGCGTCCCACTTCTGGAATAGGTGAGCCCAGCCAACTCGGCCCAGGGTGAGGTCTGCACCTTTGGGGTTGGGAAGAGCTGGAACACAGTTAAGGCACCACCTGGGACCGCCGCTATCGCGTGCTTCATCATGGCTTTAATGACAGGCAGTCACATCAACACAACACCTTAAACGTGCTGAGAAAGGTACTATTTTGGGAACTGTATTCAGAGAGTAGTACCCTTCTGTCCCTCGTAACCAGAGGGTAAGAACAGGCATGATTGCAAGCCATCCTCTAAACGCAGAGTGCCCTATGAGAGGTGGCTCTAAGTGTCAAGCCTTGGGACCCAGTGCCCTTCAGCAGAACCTCCAGAGGAGCTATCCAAGGTCCTGCAATGGCTTTGACCTGTTCTTTGTACCACCAATTGGCTCCATTTTCTACTTTTGTCCTTGGCCTTCAGCCTTCTTGACTTTAGACCTCACAAAACCTCACTGGTCTTACCTACGACACTGTTCTGCAATTACTTTCTGGGTGATGCTGACCTGAGCTCACTTGGCTCTGTCCACAGGGGCCTCCAGTCTTGCCCATCCAGCTGTCCTGAGGCTCACTCTGAACTCCCACTGTACTGCTGACAGCAGCTGACCCACTGTCCAGTGCTGCACACCTTTCTGCCTCACCTCTCCCCAGATTTGGGGGTGGCTATTCCTTGGAACACGGTGGACTTTCCAAGAATCAAACAATTTATTGATTTTCTCTAGGCTTCTTCCATGGTGCCATGACGAGGCATCTCAGAAATGTTTCCTGAGGGTGAACAAAGGAGATAGTCTTTTTTTTTTTTTTTTTTTTTTGAGATATTCTTCCTCAGCAGGGCCCAGGACTTGAGTTGGCCTGTGGCTCTGTCCTGTGATCACACCTAGTATGGGCATCCCAAAGCAGCAAGCTGACATGTTAAAGAAAACCGACCAGAAAAGAAACTTCCTTTGAAACATGCAGGCAAGCTATGAGAACCAGAATCATGGCGTTCTTATCTCAGCACTGCCCCTGACCAGCTCTGTGATCTCAGGCGAGTCACTAAGCCCTGCTTCCTGCCTTTATTCCTTCAGTAATTCATTTGCTTTCTCACAAAATATTTACTGGATGTGTTTCAAGCATCTCACACTATGCTGCGTGCTAAGAGTGCTACAGGAAGATTCGGTCTCTGTCTCTGAAGAACTCCCAGGTTAATCTGGGAGACAACATGTCTGTGATAAAAATAAAAGTAAGACAGCAAATAATCACAGGGTGAGAATAGATTGTCAGGAGTACATGGAGAGCAAAACACCATCTCCCTCTGCTGGGAAGGCTTTTCCCCTGAGCCCTCGTGTGACTCACTGTCTTACACCTGCGGATCTTTGGTCAAATGTGTTGTCAGCAGAGAGCCCTTCCCTGCCCACCCCTGTGTGGTGGCAGCCACCACCCCATGCTGGCACTCTGTTTTGCTCTCTTTTTGCTTCATCCCCACCCACCCCCCATGTCATTATCACGATCTGGCAAGGAAAGGAGGGTGGAGGACGGAGCTAAAGATTCCCTAGTGCTTGACTGTTGGCTCCTGAGAAGACACATCCACCTCCCGACTCTGGAACCTGTTAATTTGACCTCATTTGGAAAAACGGTCTTTGCAGATGTCATGAAGTTAAGGATCTTGAAATGAGGTCAGGCTGGATTTCCCAGGTGGACACTAAATCTAATGACAGAAGAGGAGCAGACGCCAGGTGAAGACGGAGGCGGACTGTGGAGTGATGCCGCCACACACCGAGAAACACCCGCAACCACCAGGGGCTGCAAGAGGCGAGGCAGGGCTCTGTCCTGGAGCCCTGGAGGGAGTGATGCCCTTGTGATACCTTGTTTTTAGACTTCTGGCCTCCAGAACTGCAAGAGGGGAGAAGCCTGTGTAAGCAAGTCAGCTTGAGCCAGAGCGCCACATACCAGGCAGCTCCAACAACAGACATTTATTTTCTCTGAGCTCTGGAGGCTGGAAGTCCTACTTCAAGGTGTCAGCAGGTGGACCTCTTCCCCTGGCTTGCAGACAGCCATCTCCTCCCTGTGTCCTCACATGGCTGTCCCCCGTGGGTATCCAAGTCCTCATCTCTTCTTAAGCAGACAGCAGTCAGATTGGATTAGGGCCTCCTAATGACCTTGTTTTACCTTAATCACCCCTTTAAAAGCCTTATCTCCAAATATAGTCACATTCTGAGAGTGTGGGGGTTAGGGCTCTGACATGTGAATTTGGGGGACACATTTCAGCCCTTATAAAGCCCAGGTAGGTTACACTGGTTGTGGAGTTCAGAGCAGGCTATGGGCCCAGGGGCTGGTGGACAATGATCTCAAGGGTCCACCACTTAAAAGATGCAGGTGAAGGGCGATGCCTGTAGCTCAAGGAGTAGGGTGCTGGCCCCATGTACCGGAAGTGGCGGGTTCAAACCCAGCCCCAGCCAAAAACTGCAAAAAAAAAAAAAAAAAAAAAGATGCAGGTGAAATGTAGGCAAAGGCCTGAACACATCCCGGTGTCGCTGTATTCCAGGACAGAGGATGTGAGAGATGCTTGTGTTTGGAAAACAATCTGAGGTCAGGAGATGAAGGAGCCATAGAAGAGGCCTGTTTTATTTATCACCACGAATAATTGCTTCAGCCAGCAGGGGGATCCTGAAGCTCTGTTCTGTGCTTATGTTTCCAACCTTGACCCTGAACCATCATGGGCTCTGGGCTACAGGCTCTGCTTCCACTGCTCTCTCACTGTGCTTCCACCAGCCCCAGCCCACACACTATGTAGTGTCTTCAAGGCCTTGGGCTCCGGGGTAGGGGGAGGGCCTGTGATGGAATTTCAGACTAAACTTGCTCTGATGAGCTACCTTCTCAAGGGCATGGAGATGTCCCAGGCCGCAGCTGTAGCTGCCCAGGGACAGGCCAGAAAGTTATAGTTTGTTATGCATTGAAGGAGATGGTTCGGAGAAACAGCCTGCTCTGGGAAAGGGCCCAGCCGGGGAAGACCCTGGAAATCACAAGGACATTTGCAGGACCTGAGTGCTGGGCCGGAGCAGGGGATGTGAGGACCAGCAGCTTTTATAGTTTCTGGGGTTGTGCCACCAATACTGCTACTCTGTGAATAAGGGTGTGTCTTGTCAGTGGTGACTCTTTATCAAGCATCTGTCAAACACCATGTGTACGGCGCTGAGGAGGCTGCCGAGTGGCCGCGCACAGATTGCTCTGGTCATCTGTACAACAGAGAGTAAGAAAGATCCCATTGTTCATACCACCCTCCTGCAGAAGAAACCGAGGTTCAGCAGGTGGAGCGACTCGCCCAAAGTGGCACCTGAGAACTCCATACACCCAGACTTTAGTTGATCTCCCAGTAACGCTGAGAGGAAGGTGCGGAGCTTTCCATTTCTCAGGGGAAGCGCATATCCACGGTTACATGAGTCTCCAAGGTCACACAGCCTTGTGTGAAGCTGAGTTAACTTCGACCAACTCTCCTGAAATAAGATCCGAGTCACTTTTCCTCCACCACTTCTCCTGAGACGGGGGCCCCTGGGAGGTTTGGACCCAAGCCCTGCCCTAGTATAAACTTCCAGCTCAGCTGCTGAGGGTCAGGGAGCTGCCAGCACAGGCGCACAGGAGTGGTCAGGCCGGCTTGAGTTTGGCGTCATCACCCCTGCCCTGGTGCGGTGTCTCTTTGGTGGATCAGGAGCTGTGCAGGCTGCAGCGCTGGGGCCCCCACAGGTGGGGGGATCTAGCCCCTCACTAACACCTCCCCCTGGTGGTGGCCAGCCCAGGGAGAAAGGAAGATGTTGCAGAAGCGCAGCATGGGTTTCAGAGTCAGAAAGGTTCAGGTTCAAATGCTGAAGCTGCTTCAGGTGAGCTGGGTGACCTTGTGCATGTTCGGTAATTTCCTCCACATGTAAAATGCGGATGATGGCTGCTTGGTAGAATTGCTCTGAGGATGAAATGAAATAGCATATGCCAATTATCTGGCACTGTACCTGGAGCACGGTAGGTCCAGAACACACAGCAGCGGCTACGTTACTGTTAGCCTGCTGGGCCGGAGTCCTGGGAAGGTGTGCAGGGGCCTGTGGCTCTCAGTAAGCCTCAGGCTGACCTGTATACCTGTCTCCCCTGCACACCTGTCTCCCCTGCACGCCTATCTCCCCTGCACACCTGTTCTCCCCTGCACGCCTGTCCTCCCTGCACACCTGTCTCCCCTGCACACCTATTTCCCCTGCACACCTGTTCTCCCCTGCACACCTGTCCTCCCTGCACACCTGTCTCCCCTGCACATGCATCTCCCCTGCACACCTGGCCTCCCTGCTCACCTGACCTCCGTACCTGTCCTCCCTGTGCTTTAGAATAACTAGCTGTGGGGCCTTGGACAAGTGACTTCCCCTCTAAGTTTTCTTTACCTCATTTGCAAAACGGCGGTAATAAAAGCACCTTCCTCAGAGCTTCGTGAGCACCATGTGACGCCGTGCGTGTAAAGATTTGACACACACACACACAAACAGATTTGACACAGAAGTATGTGTGAATGATCATCAACACCACCATCACCCTTGTCACCATCATTGTCTCATGGGCCCGTCTGGAATGAGCAAGGAAAGTGCCATACTGGTTAGTGACATGTGCTAAGCTTAGGTTAGAAACACAAAACCATGAATTTTCCTCTCTAAAGTAGATGACCTCTAAGATCCTAACAGCCTACAGTTTGACTCTTTTCTACTTGGGGTCTCAGATGCTTTCCCTACCAAGGAGAGGGTTGGGCTGAGTGATCTCTGAATTCTGTTTAGTTCCATCATTCCAAGATGCCTTGGCTGAACTGAACATGACCCCAAATGCTCCTCTTCAAAAACTTGGCTCCAGCCAGGAACAGAGAGGAGATTAGCTCCTGCCTCTTGGATCTCCTGGGGGCACAGGTAGTTCCTGATGGTCAGCTGGGCCCCTTCAGAGGAGCCCTTAGTGTGTGCAGGCCCAACTTGGCGGTACAAAGCCGCCAGCCTCTTTGCTCTCCCAGAGTCCAGGGCAGGGGACGGCTTTCTCCATCCCAGGTCCAGCTGTTGGGTCGACTGGTATGTCCGGGAAACAGGATTCTCATAGCAGTCCAGACCTACGGACCTGGGGACGTTGACCACCAAAAGGGCCTTCTATGGACAGCCCCTAGTCTCCTTCCCGGTCTGGAGAGAATTACCATCTGCTGAGCCCCTCTGTCAGCCCTGTGCAGTTTCCCACAACATAAAGAGAACAGCAAGGGGCCTGCGGCCTGGACACACACGTTGCTTTCAGTTTAGTTTTTCGAATTTAAAAAATGTCTGTTTTCTCCAACTGGAACACATGTGTGACACAGGGTGTTTCCTCCATCCCGTGTACCAGGGCGTTCGTTCCCTGACCGGCTGAGCTCCCAGCCCATGGCAGGCACTCAAGGAATATGCATTAACTTACGGAATAATTATAATGACCCAGAGTAACAATGGACATGTAATAAGATTCTGGGACAATGGTGAGAGTGACTGCTGGACTTGGGTTTGAAGGATAAGTACGATTTCATCTGCTCAAGTGATTGGAACAAAGGCTTTTTTTCTTTAGTTAGATTTCAGGATAAATTTTCTACTGGTAAAACTTGGAGCTATTAAATAAGTTATAATGGGAGGTAAAGGTGTGAGCCATAGAGAAACGGGAATTGGTATCTTGAGGTTGCCGCACTGGGGAAGGGAATTGATGGACATTAGCAGCACGCCTCATCCGTGTCCAGTGCCGTGCCAGACACTGGCACACAGCGTGTGTCGGCACTGCCAGCCTCCCCGTGATGGGCATCTGACACACTGGGCCACATGTGGTGGGGCTCAGAGCTCCAGGGGGCTGCAGGCTGGATTACCCCAGGGCTTTCTGATCCCAGAGAGCCGCTCTTTCCTGGGCAGGCCACCCTCTTCCAAGCCACAGGATCCGGTCACCCTAACTGCAGGACAATGAACTAAATGCTCCTTGAAAATAGAGCCTTCTGCTCAAGCTCCAGACCTCAAGGCCAGAACTTAAAAATAAACTCCAAGGCTTTCATCATTACAAAAAAATGACTTTTGAGCCCCTGGCCTTTCTGCCCTGCCTTCTTCCAATCCACTTCTGTCCCTCCCACTGTCCTCCCTTCCAGCCTAGGTCTCAGGGACACTCAGAAGCTCCAAGAGGAGGCTGGAGACCTCCATCTATCATTGACCTTGAAAGGCCAGGGCAGGGGTGGGCAGTGCGGGGAGGTGGGGAGCCCAGTTGGTGCAGAATAGAATCGCAGCCGCAGCGCAAAGCCTGGGACCCCAGCCTGCTTCCCTGGAGGGGAGGGCCCCACCGTGGGGCTGGGAACAGAGAGGGGCAGAGGAGGAGGGAAGATAAGTTTGCGATCATTTGTCTTCTTAATTGGCTCAAATGCTTGGAGGAGAGTTGCCTTGTTATCCCCACTCCAGGCTGGACAAAGTCCAAGCACCAGACCGTGAGCTGCCCTGTGTGGGCTGCAGGGGCGGGGGCAGCTCGCCCAGGAGGGGCCGCCTCTGGAAGGCAGGCTTCAGGGGGCTGGGGCGGAGGAAGTGGCTTTCACTTCTCCGGTATCTCAGAAATTTAAAACAGTGATTCAGTGACTGAGATAGACACATTTTAAAGCGTCTGTGACACCTAAAGAAACGTCCTAATTCATTCCGCTGTCTGGGGGAGGCTGTCACCAGCTGGGCTGAGAGGTGTCTGTGGGGACAGCCTAGAGCTTCCCTTTAGAAGTGACAGTAGAGGCTCTGTGAAAGTGCTTAGGATGACAGTGCTCCCCCATATTTGCTAACTGTTTACAATCAGCAATGCCCTGTTGCATTTATTATTCTGGTTAATTGGTCTCTGAAACACTGGTGAGGAAGGCAGCCCAGGTAAGAGCCTTTGACAGGACACTGCAGCTCCGAGAGGCTGCCATGTGGCTGAGGACACCCAGAGCAGCACCTGCAGCCAGACCCAGGTCTTCTTGTCTGCACCTGTGGATGCCCAGCCAAGCTGCGTACCCCACAGTGGGGATGCTGGAGCGTGTGGTGGTCCCCAGCGAGGTTGTTGGCACAGCTGCTAGGGACCTCCCTCTCTGACCTGATGCTCTCCACCAGGGGGCTAAGGTGGCTTAGTTCAACCTGTCTCAGCCTGTGAGCTATTGCAGTGGGAGAAAGGCTGTGTCAGAGGCAGGGAGGAGGCTCCTGGGAGCCGGGAGGTCAGTGCGGGACTATGGGGTGGGGTGCTAAGGGGGCAGGAAGTAGGCTCACTGGGCCTAAGTGGGTGCTTGTGAGGTAGGGTACTTGGTGGCAAGGCTAGCTATGATATGTGGTCCTCCAAGGTTCCCAGACATGCCCTCTGCTCCCAGCTCAGCTTCATGGAGTCCGAACAAGCCTCCCACACCCTGCTTGCCTCTCTGTACAGCTATTCGCTTTCCCTGGAATCCTCCTACCCCCACCATGTTCGTCCGACTGGGTCAGCTCAAGGGCTGCCACCTGCCCTGCAGAGTAGACACTGAAAAATGGCTCTTGACTTGGGTTCCCTGCTGGGACAGAGCCTTCCCTCTCCTGCCCCTCCACCTCCCTCTAGAGCAGCCCTGGGGAAGGAGGTGGATGTGACACGGGAAGCATCAGGTCAGAGAGGGAGTTCACTGTCCTAGAGGCGTAGGAGGGGCAGTTTGAAGGGAATAGGAGGCCGGAAGGGCCTGTTCTGCCCCCCCGCCCCCCATGGGGCTGTGGGAGGGACAGACACTCAGGGTGACCCATGAGCCAGCACAGGGAAGCCAGACGCAGGGACTGGTGGCAGTGAGAGGCCTGTGCGGGTCCCATGCCACAGGGACGTGACCCTGAGATGGGATTTGGCTAAGTCCCGCTGGGAGAGTCTGCCTGGGAAGTGGCTAAGTCTGAGGCTGAGGGTGAAGTGAACCAGGAAGGGTGGTCACTCTGGCAAGCTCTAAACAGGAGTCAGACTCCTCACAAGGCCAAGGTGGGGCTGCATCAGGAGGGCAGAGTGTCAGGCCCTGAGAGAACCCAGAACTGACGAGGTTAGCTGCCCCGGCCCAGTCCAGGGCTTGGACCAGACTTAGCTAATTTCACCTGCGTGATCCGCCATCCAGGACTGGATGGGGCTGGTGCAGCCCAGTGCAAAGGCAGAGGGCCTGGAGGGCTCCAGCCTCAGACACTTCTCCTGATACCACCTGCCCCTCCACGCATCCCTCCTGGTCACTGGACCCCGCCCAGGAGCTGCCCTGTGTGGGCGTCCCATGTCCAGGCCTCTGACTGGGTTTGGCCTTCTCTGGACACATGCCTGTGCTGGGTAGAGCTGTGTGAGAGTTCAGTGCCAGGAGAGTGGTGTGAACAGGTACGGAATTGGAGGAAGAGCAACCTGGCTTCAGTCCCATGTGCTCTCAGGACCTCACCTGTGTTTCCTCCAACAGGCCCACCCAGCCCCCATTCCCTCTGGATCTCCCCGGCCCCTGGCCCCCAGTAGCACAGCCTCTGGGTCCCCCAGCCCTAGCCTGGCATCCTCCTGCCTTGCTCTAGCCCTTTGTGCAGCCTGTTAGCAACTGTGTCATCTGAATAACCAGTGTAATATGCCACCGCTTCAGCCTCTGGGTAGATTTCTGCTTCCTGGCTGTGCCCTGAAGGATGGGTTCCTAAAGACAGCAATGCTGAACCATTCTACAGATGCGATTAACCAGAACTCTGAGGGCGTGGGTCACTTGCTCAAGGCCACCCAGCCGGTTTGTAAGGTTGGGATTTGAACCCAGGCTGATCAAATCCTCTTCAGCATAGCTTCCAGCAAGTGTCAGGATGACCACCTCACATGAGTGGGGTTCCCGGAGTGTTTGGATGCATGGGAGACCAGGCAGGGATTGGGGTGCCATGCTTTACCCCTAGGGTGCCTGAGGCTTTGAGATCTTGGGCGACTTCCCCCAGGCAAGTGACCATGCTAAGGAAACCAAACTCTGGTGCTGAACGGGGATACTCCACACCTTCGCTTGGGTTGTTCCTATCTGTTCCTACCAAGCTACCTATGTTTTAAAATTATTATAGTTCAATGTACATAATATAGAGGTGGTGGGTTCAAACCCATCCCCAGCCAAAAACTGCAAAAAAACAAAAAAATTTTGCAGCTTTTGAATGTACATCACCAAGCCCCTTCGAATGTCAAGGCTACAGAGATTTCCCTCTCAGGCCCAGGGTAAAGTGAAGGAAACAGAATCACCACGTGGGGGCAAGCAGGACCCAGAACCCCCAGAGTACGGCACAAGCACCTATGGCAACTCTCTGCACACCCAGGATGGGCTGGTGCTGGCCTGGGGCAGGTGAGTCCTGTGACTTAGACATTTCCTAATTTTACTTTGCCACGTGACAAGTGCAAAGTAGGACTTGCCACTGTGTTAGGGATTGACCCATCCAAGATCTGAGGAGGTGGATTAAGCCTGTCTGCTCCTCCCTGAGAAGACAAGTAAGACCAAGGAGTCCATGCTGTGGGCAGGCAAGAGCTGGCCCCACATAGGAAGAGCTTCACAGGGATTCTCCTCTCCTGGTCGGAGATTCATGGCGGTGAGGTGCCTGTCACCAGACGTATTCAAGCTGGTGTGGAGGAATATCTTGGAGATGTTGCAGAAGGCTGGGGTTAGATGGACTTTCAGGAGCCATCGAGCCTATTTGGTTATTTTACTAAGAGGAAGATGATGACAGGACCTTAAGCTCAATGAAGGAAGGAATGTGCCTTACTTGTCCCCAGTGTCACATACGGTGACTATGTCAGTCAACATAACGGGCCTTATTGAACAAAGCTGGGCCGAGAATTAGGATTGGAGCCGCTATTTGCTTAGCCTAGCACCATGGGGGCCTCCCCCACCTGGCTGATGGTTCCCCTACCTGAGCCGGTATCCCGAGACTTCAGGTGAGTATCAAAGAGGCCCCTTCTCAGACACTGGCCTTCGGGCTGGGGCTTTGTAGGGAGGGCAGGCAGTACCCCCAGTACCCCGCAGTCCCTGCCTGTGTTTCTAGTCGCCCTCCGGAGGCAGGAGCAGCTTTTCAGCTTCCCAACCGTCTGGAGAGCTGGCCTACACCCAGCAAGGATTCCAAGTATCCTAAAAATACTAATCCCCACCCCAGAGATCCCTGACACTAACCATACGCCACCACCATGCCACTCAGAGAAACTTTGGCAAATGTCGCCCACAGTTGCTTGTAATCTTCAGGGAGGGAAGGCGGTGCCAGAAGGGACTGGCTCCTTTATCCGCATCATCCAGATATAAACAATATCCGGGAATAATGACACGGAGAAGGCTAGGCCAGCTTCCCGAAACCATTTCTCCCTGAGTGAAGTTCCCTGAAGCTCTGGGCCCTAATGGCTTTGGGGAAAGGCAGCTTATTACTCTTATCTGTGCAGGCCAAAGCACCTTGGTGAAAGACATTTTTGGTGCCGTGTTCTGGATGTCTCCGTAATCCTCTCATTTATGTACGAAGACAAGGAGATCAAAGCCCCCGGGGATGCATAAAACATGTCAGGGCTGGGAGTTTGACATCCATTAAAACTGACAAATGCTTTGTCCAGCTGATGGGGCAGCCAGATAGCTACCCCGAGGGGCTGCTGCAAGGACTGAGCAGAGGTGGTGGCCTGGCCAGGAAGGTGCAGGGACAGAGGGGGACCAGGGTTGGGGAGAGCCAGAGCCAGACTCCCTAGCCCCCATCAGCACCCCGCCTTTGACACAGACAACTGTTGTTTCTTCTGTCTTACAAAAAGCTCCATGCAGAAAAGCAGGCCCAAGACACCCTTCCCTGAACCCGGGGCCCTTCTGTGGGGACAGTTCAGAATGGCCACCGGAGGAGCAAGCCAGGTGCGGAATGGGAATGGGAAGTCTTGGGAGAAAGGAGGGTAGAGGAAAGAGACAAGAAGGAAGTCAAGAAAAGAAGCTTGATCTCATAGACATTCCCTTTTAGCAATCATCAGAGTGCAGAGTCACCCGCTGTCCAGCTGTCACCATCGTGGTCTCTGTCCATGCTCCAATTCTCCCACCACAGGTGGACGTGCTCCCTGGAGCCCTTAGAGGCAAGGAGAAAGCTACAAATGGGGTGGGGGCAAAGGGTCTCTGAGGGAGCTGGACACTCTCCTGGCCTGTGGGAGGACAGAGGCCACTATTCATCCCCAGATGAGGGGGGCTTACAGGAGACCGTGCCTGGCGGGGAGGGAGAGGAGGAGGGCAGAAAGGGGGAGGGGAGAGGCACCCAGGAGCCCTGGCCGCTCCTCCACACCCCAGCACCTCTTGTGGGCGATCTACACTCATTCCTGCAAGTATTTTTCTGGTTTCCTAACT
This sequence comes from Nycticebus coucang, assembly GCF_027406575.1. Taxonomy (NCBI): domain Eukaryota; kingdom Metazoa; phylum Chordata; class Mammalia; order Primates; family Lorisidae; genus Nycticebus; species Nycticebus coucang. The sequence goes on along the minus strand of NC_069803.1, from coordinate 29,402,479 downwards.
TGTGCCTTCCAGGAGGCCTCACGGAGTCTGAGTGGTTTGCAACATGAAGGCAGATCTCATTGGTCAATGGAAAAAAAAAAGTCTTCCTGGGGAACGGCAGGTGCCTGGAAGCCGCCCTGGTGGAACTGTCCAGGAACACTTGCCCCCAAATGGGGCAACTGGCTCTGCCTGTTGCTCAGGGTCACTATTCCTCTGCTCCCGAGTTCCTCTGTGATCTGCTACGGGGCTCAGAGTCGTATTTCCAGAACCAGAAGCTCAAGCCCTCAGTCCTTTGTTGTCTTCACTGCTCAAGGGAGCCATGTTGGCCGGATCTGTCCGACCCGCTATCCCTCCCTCTCCCAGCAGACCCGTCTCCACCTTACAGTGAAGGAGGTGGTGACTCAGGAGCACCTGTGAGTGGAGGCCCCTTCAGGGCCAGTAATGTGCTCTCTTGGAGAAACAATGAATACTTCCAGTCCCTCCAAATCCCCCAAACCCACTGTCTTAATATGTGCCATCTATGTGTATTTGCAACCAAAAGTACATGTCACTGAAACTCATAATTTGAGTGAAATAAAACAAGAAATTTGATGAAGCAACTATTTTTCTTCCATGAATGCTGGTTTGTGAGGGTGATGGAGGAAAGTGCAGAGAGAGACGAGACTTTTGCCTTCATCTGCTGGGGGTGGGGGGTCCTGAGAACCTTCAAGTGCTGACCGCCGAGATGGATGAACCTGGTTAGGTTTTAAATTGCATTTAGCGTCAACCCTAACACATTCCCTTTCCTTAATACAGAGCCTTTGCTATCTCTTATCATTTATGATTTAAAAATCTTCCCCTGAGATTTAAAATGATGAAAAGAACATGAGATTGCAAGCCAGGGTTGGGGAGAGCCCTTTCCTGAGACAATGGGACACAAGTGTTCCTGGGGATATATGTGCAGGGGCAAGGGTCTGACCTGAAGCTTACTAGGTTATGGACAGAGCTGAGGGCAGAATGGGGGCAGCTTCAGAAAGGAACTGGGCGGGGAGAGAACGCGGGCCCCACATTTTGCTGATGGCCACTAGATGGCAGCACTAACCCAGAACAGCTTTGCTAGGTTTTTTTTTTTTTAGACGAAGTCTCACTTTGTCGCCCTCAGTAGAGTGCGGTGGGGTCACAGCTCACAGCAATCTCTAACTCTTGGCTTAAGTGATTCTCTTGCCTCAGCCTCCCAAGGAGGTGTGACCGTAGGCGCCCACCGCAATCCCAGGCTATTTTTTTGTTGTTGTTGTTTAGCAGGCTTGGACTGGATTTGAACCTGCCAGCCCCAGTGTATGTGGCTGGTGCTCTAACCACTGAGCTACGGGCACCGAGCCCTGCTTTGCTGTTTTCTTTCCTTCTTTTTCTTTTTAAATTATTTTTTATTAAATCGTAGCTTTGTACATCTATGGCTTTGCTGTTTTCTTATAGCAAGAACAGCAAAGAGGTGGGAGCAGAAGGTTGTTGCACTGGTGGGACACGGTGCGTCTCTGATGTGCCAGCGCTTGCCTGGCTTCAGACTTTCAAGAAGCTTCTCCACCTGACAGCTCTGGCCACTTAAATGCCACCCTCACTCCCAGCTCTGAGACCAACCTTAATAATTCATCGGAGATTTAAGAGCTCCAGTTTTAACAATTGGTCTTATGTCAACCTGATTGCCAGTGTGCATCTGAGCTTATCACTACCGCATCATCAGAGCTTCAGATTCGACCTTGGCACCGAGTTCTCACTGTGCCTCAGTTCCCACATGTGGGTCTGCTCTATTACTCTGTTACAAAAATCTGTTCCCAAGTTACTCTTTCATCTCTATCTCCTCTGCTCTCTCCTACCCCAGGACTGGAGTCTTGTCCCCACATTTCATGCAGATCACTGACAGAATTTCCTGATCATCATTGCCTGACTCTGGGATGAGTAGTGTCCACTGTGGGATTCCTCACTGTCGACTTCTCTGGTAAATGCTGCCTTCCTGAAAGTTGCCTTTGCCCCGGTATCGGCAGCAAAGCCAAAGCTCCTCCCACCCCCTGCTGTGGTCATCTTGTCAGGACATGCCCTTTCCTGACCATCCTAGAGCTAGTGCAGTGAAACCTGGACGCTGGCAGGATCAGTAGGAGGCACAAAAGGGACAGTCACACCCTCAGAACCTGCGTTGGACGACACTGTCTTCAGGCTAAGTTGGGGGTGGGGGTAGAAGCGGTGACTAAAGTTCATAGCGGTTCCACTATTCAAAGGAAAATATGGAAGAAGGTCAGAAGTAGACCGCCAGATAGGTAGTGTTCAGAGGACAGCCCTCAACACAGCACAGGTGTGAGGAGTGTTAAGAACTTGCATCGGACCCTCCCAGGCTGGGGTGCTGCTGTTCTCGGCTGGGAGCCGTGGGAGAGGTGCTTCTCAGCTGGCTCAGAATCGCCACAGCGCTGCTTGTTTACACCATCTTCTCTGGGATGACAGCTTCCAACACAGCCTCTCCCAGCAGCGGGTAGAGTGGACATGCCTGCCCAGCTGCTGGCCCCAGGCTGACCCTCAGGACCCCAGAGTTATCACAGGGAGACAGTCCTGCGGTGGGCCCAGGACCACCGACGATGTGGCCAAGACAAGCCTGGGGGGTGGGGTGACCCTGGAGGGAGGAGCCCTCAGGCCAGGCCAGTTAGGGCTCCAGCACAGGGGAGTGGGGGAAGAAATGGTTGCTGCTTGAATGGGCAGTCATGTACTGGCAGCAAACACAATGTCACTTGTCCCTGCCACGGCCCTGTGAGGGGGGTACCATTATTATCCAGATTGCACAGCTGAGGAAACTGAGGCACACAGCAGCGAGAGGACAGATTGATCACCCGAGTTGATGCCCCCAGGAACTAGCAGAGGTAGGATCTGCATCCAGGCCTGTGGCCTCCGGAGAGCCCTGAACCCCCTCACCTCCACCCCCCTGACCTTGACCTAAGCTCCCCAAAGTCCTGCTTGGGCCTTTCCACGAGCATCTACACTCAGGAATTCTGGTGTTACATGGGAGTTGGAGTCGGAGGTGGAGCATGTTCACAGTCAGCGAGTCGAGTGCCTGATACTGTCCCCTAGCCCTGCTCCCTCAAGGGAATGCAGCTGTTCTCTGAAGGCTCGTCCACCGTGGGGGAGGGAACTTGTCCAAGGCTACCCTAACCTCCCCTGGGCTAGGGTGTGGTTGTATTATTGCTTGAGTTCCAGCAACTTCAGGGGGCAGCTACACAGACCCCTGGTGCTGCACAGAGGTCATTTCTGCCAGTCCCCTGCCTCTGTCCATGTGGCTGGGCCTTATGATGCGGCCCCATCCCAGCCTGCAGGGGAAGGTGTGCTAAGGGCTTCACAGGCTTTCTCCATACTGTTAGCTCAAACTAATATCCAATTATTTTTGATTCACAAAATGGTAGTTTCATATGGTTCAATCGGATACTTGAGATAGTCACACTGACCCAACAGAAGTTTCTGGAAAGCCCCAATTGGAGCCCTCAAATCATACTGTGCTCCAGTCCCCCAGCTAACCCCATTTTCAGCAAAGTATCTCCGGAGCCAACGGTATCAGGTACAGTGGGGTTCCAGCCCTCAGAAGCTCCTCAGCTGAGGAAGAGGAGAAGGGATGCCGGGCCAGAGGTCAAACTCCACGTGACCTTGGACAGTTTGTCTAACTTCCGTAAGCCTCAGTCTCATCTGTGCCTCCTCACAGGGTTATTATGCTGTGAAACAGAAGAGTCTCAGTGAAGAATCAGGCCCCAGGCCAGGAGCTCAGCCCAACTTGGGAAGTACATGGGGCAAATCAGAGTCTCCAAGAAGCACATTCAGCTGAGACACGCGGCCAGAGCTGCCCAGTTCGGCATCAAACACCCACCGGCCATCACTGCCAGGCCTGCTCCGTCCTCTACCAGTCTGCCTGGGTGCTGCTTTTCCAGAGGCCTCTTAGATGCCTGCAGGGCGGGCTTGTGGGGTGTTCCAGGTTTGGGAGATTGCTGCTCTCTGCTCTATTGCCAGCCCCGAGATAGACCCCCACCTTCCCTAAGCCACACTGGATAATACTCACAAGTCCCTGGCACAACACCCCTACCCACCCCCCATAACCCGGCACCCTCATGGCACAATCACCCCCATCCCCCCACAACACCTCACTCCTCAGTGACACATCCATCCCCCTTTGTTTTCACCCACCCCTTTTTAACCCTTCCCTGGATCCCTGGGAGGAACCACCACTTCTGACTGCCTTGGGAAACCATCCTTGTAGATGGAGCAAAGTCACGACCCATCTCTGAGAGAATCAAGACAAGGGAAGAAGTTTCCCTAAATCTGTTCCTCTATATATTGATTGTGTGCAGAAAGCCAAGGGACATTGTCCCTGAAAGTCAGGGGACGTTGGATAAGAGCTTTCTAAGTGCCAGGTCTTGCCCCAGGTATTCACAATATGCCGAGGAGATAAAACTATTATTAGTTTCATAAGAGGAAACTGAGGCACAGTGATTTAGGCAACTTGCCATGGAGCATGCAGAAGCTGAGCCCAGGCCAATGCAGTTGGGGGGACTCTGAGCCCCCAGCTCTGAGGGTCTTAAGGTCCTTTCTATGCTGAGGCCTAGGGTGGCTTCCTGGCCTCACAGATGCCATCAGAGCCGGGGAGGGGCTGCATTTTGTAACCAAGCAGGGATTGAACTAGTAACAGAGGCCCAGTCTGAAACTCCAGGTGACTTCTCCAGAGACCAGAGATCCCAGCTCCCTAAGCTCACCAGGGGATTTTATCCAGCATTTCCCAAAGCTCCCCTAGCCGCAGGCTCCCTCCGGAGCTGAGCCTGGACTCACAGGCTGAACTCTGTTGAAAGCAAGACTGTCCTGTTACTTTCAGGGATGTAAAATAAACCTCAGACAGATGGATTGAGTATTGTCAGAGAATTGCTTTAAAGGACGAGGTTTATGGTGAGCACACTCAGGAGGTTTCGGGAGGTTCTCAGAAGCCTTTGCCAGTTTTTTTCCTACTCCGATGAAATATTTCCCCATTTGCGCTGGTGTGGCAAATTCTATTTCCTCAAGGAGTGTACAGAAGAAACTTCACCTTGGCTTGTCAGGGTTAGAGAGCTGGAAATGATCTAACGTCATCTAGTCTTTCCTTGTAATTTTACAAGTGAGGAAACATCCGTGGCGATGATGGTGATGACAGTGATGGTTAGCAATAGTGACGGTGCCTGGTAGCTGACGCTGAGTGCTCAGCTGGGTTCTAGGTGTTTCATGTCCATTTACTTGACATCCAAGGCCTTGGCATATTGTACCTACTGAACAGATGGGAAAAGTGAGGCCAGCAAGTGGCGGGGCAGAGGTCTGGGGAGGCCTGTGGTACCACAAGGCCCTGCTGTGGCTGATCCCATCAAGTGCTCTCTCCTGCCTGGGAAATCTAGATGACTCCCATTCTGTCAATGGGTTCCAGCTGGTTACATCTGTGTGCGTGCCACTTCTCCCTGTGGCCATGCCAGTGGAGAGGGTCCCTTGTTCCCTGAAAAGGATGAGGCACCCCTGGGGTGAGGGCCACTGTGGGAGACTGAGGGCCAGCACTGCTTTAGGACAGACAGATGTCTGGTGTCCCACCCATGTGTTTGCAGTCACAGCACCCAGAGTCCAAATCCTGGTTCTGCTGTGTGTTTTCTAATGACCTGGAACACTTACTGTGTCTGAATGTTCCCTCATTTTTGAAGTGGGTACCCCAGTATCTACCTGTTCAGATTATGTAAAGATGAAAAAGAAAAAAAAATGCCCCCTGCCTGGCACAGTGGTGGCCCCTAGTAGGCACGCTATCAATGCTAGGTGCCACCATTGTACTCAGAGGACCAGAGGGCCATCCTTTGGAACCACTCTTCTTGGGGAGCTCACAGTTATGGCTTTGCTGCTGTGGCTGGAAGTCCTTGTCCTTTGCCCTCATTAGGATGATGAGGGGTGGGGCTTGGCCAACATCAACTGGACCCTCTTTTCTGGTGGGTGCCAGCCTCCTGTGTGCATCATGATAAGATGTGATGGACTGTCCCCAGGCTTGGGGCAGGGCCAGGCTCCCCACGGTGGGTGCTGATAACCCAGGAAGGGCACTATCAGGGAGGAAGTGGCCAGAATGGGATGGAATGGGGCCACCCAGAGCCCAGGGCAGGACCCAACCCCAGGGTCACGTCATCCATTCTCTGCCACCAGGCACAATTGCACCGAACCATCCATCACTGCCCCCTGGCCTGGCTTTTTTCTTCACTAAATGCATTAATGCACTCTCACTTCCAAAGACTCGAGGAAGATGCCAGCGTTTTCCCTTATCCGCCTCTGCCCTTTAGCCCCGGCTGTTCCCTCCCCAGAGGTCACGGGGCTCTCCTTGGTGGGCGTCACTGAAGTCATTTTGCTGTACATTTATATACATGTGTGTGATAAATATAAAATTGTGTGTGCAAATTATGCCAGAGGTGTTTCCCTACACCCTCCCCTCCCCGCTATGCCTTGGTCATGGGCCCAACTCAGAACTACTGACGTGCCCGTGGTTTTAGTGACAGGACAGGAGTCCATAAAATAAACAAGCCCTGATTCCCTTAAGTCTTCATTGTTGTACCCACAAGTGGTTTTCACTTTGGTCACAAACAAGTTGCAGTGAAGAGCATCACTTGTTTGTCTCTGGGAACCGGGGTGTGTTTTGCTATAGGATGGTTTTCTAGGGTTCAGTAGCTCCATGAATGTGTATAGGCATCAAAGTTCTGGAAGCCAAAAATGCTTCCCCAAAAGGCTTTAGTCACACTCCCATCAACCTTTACAAGAGAAACTGTTTTGCCACCTCTTAACTAATATTATCAGACGTTAGCAGTGTCGCCATTTTGGTAAATTACACACTACTATGTCATTAGCATTTTCTCAGCTACTGGGTGACCGAGCAGCCTTCGCAGTGTTTATTAGCTGTTCATTGTTTGTTTTTTTGTGCAGTTGCCTCACTTATCGTCTGTTCATTTGTCTTCGGGCTGTTCAGTAACAGGAAGAAGTTGGTAAGTTTTCTTTGCAGTAATCCTTTGTTATAAGGCCATGCAAATAATCTTCTTCCTGTCTGACACGTACTCTAACTTTGCTCATGGTGCCCCCCCCCGGAGGTTTCTCTTTGCAGAATTAGCAGCAATCACAGCCTCTGCATGTTTAATCCATGTTTCTCCCACTGAAATTTTATGGCAATACTGATGGCTACCCTCTGCCGAACGTCTCCCTTCCGCTTAGTACTAGAAAAACAGGGTCTGGTCCACTCGAGGTGAGTCCACAGCTTAGTGAGTGTGCTTGACACTTGAGGAGAAGGCCCAGGGAGCTGACTGCTGAGCAGGACTTGAGTCTGAGTCCATCTGACCCCAGAGCCTTGACCACTGCGCTTCTTTTCCTCTCAACCTCAGCCAGTTTTTCTTGAGGCTGAAACCATCCTTGCCTGAGCCCCGACTGAGCATGTTGTTTTGCACTAATACGTTGCTAGGCATGGGATGTGGACAGAGAGCAATATAGTAACTGCCTCTGTTCCTTTGTGTCTTTGAAAGTACCCACTGAGCACTTTCTATGTACTAGGCCCTATGCCAGGGGCTGGGAATGCTGTGAGAATACACAGCCCGGCTCAACAGAGAGGACAGTCAACCAACCCATTTCTTGTTTTGCTTTATCATTTGCTCATTTGCTTGATAAATATATGGGGATTTTCTGGGATGCAAGGACACTACACATTCTTTTTTTTTTTTTTTGTAGAGACAGAGTCTCACTTTATGGCCCTCGGGTAGAGTGCCGTGACGTCACACGGCTCACAGCAACCTCCAACCCCTGGGCTTACGCAATTCTCTTGCCTCAGCCTCCCAAACAGCTGGGATTAGACACTACATATTCTTCTTAATCTCAGCATGGTGTGTGTGGGGGAGGTTGGGCCTACTGTTTCATGCTGGGTCTAGAAATGAGTAAGGTGATGTTGTCAGCTTGTCAACACAATCAAGGAATGACACTGCCAACAAAAAGCTTGTGTAGTTCTGTGATTTCCTCGCTAGATCCCCAGGTTTGGTCTTTTCTGTGTAGGCACACCCACCATGCACACAGGTACATATGTGAGTGCCCGTGCCCCTCCTCCTCCAGCCTCCAGGGCACAGGGCATGGGCTGTGTCTGGCCTCTGGGGAGCAGGAGGGTGTGGGCCTGGCCCTGTCTGTGCACAGCCAGGTCCTGGTGGTTCATGGGAAAAGGCCACGTGCAGTCCAGAGTAGCGAGCAGGAGGCTAATTTTAACCAAGAGCAGCAGAGTGACCTTGGCACAAAAGGGAAGGCCTCACAAAGATGCACCTAGATGGTGCCCTGGCTCTTCCAGCAACGTGAGGCTGAGAGTGGGGACTTCTCCCTGCCCTCCTTGCTGTCAGCTTACAGGCAGTATCCCCCTCCACTTCATCAATCCTCACATTCAGCCCTATTGGGACTGGCTCCCATCAGCCCCTGTCAGCCTCTAGGCACACAGGGGCCTTAGTGGCCCAGGTTCAGCCACTGATTGGAAAGAGGAGGTGGGACAGGTTGGGGAGGGGAGCAGGCGTCTCGCAGGCTGCATTCCCAGGCAACCCCAGAGAAGGTGCCCTGGGGCCTGGGCCCCAGCTCTCGAGCACATTTGTGGGAAGGAGCATGCATGTATTGACATCCTACTGTATGCACAACATTGTGCCCAAAGGTTTAAGTACATTGTCTCAGTTCAGTCCCAGCTTCCCTTTGAGACAGGCATGCTGTGTCCATTTTAAAGATGGTGAGACTGAGGCTCAGAGAGGCTAAGTAATTCACCCAGGGTCCCACAGCCAGGAAGAGGCAGAGCCTTGAGGCGAAGTGACCTCACTTAACCCCTGTTCTTCTTTTACAATTTGCCCTGTATCTGGCAAGGGAGCCCAGCCAGAGGGTTTTCTGGGGCCATTTGCAGCTCTGGCTCCAGCCAGCTGTGTGACCTGCTACCTAACACCTAGCTCCCTCCCTCCCTAGAAAGCTCTGGCTGGAGCAGGCTCTACAGAGGCTTGGGACATGGTCAGGCCAACCCGGGTTTATGTCTCAGCTGAGTGAGCATGGTGGGTGACCTCAGTCCTAGGAGCCTCAGTTTTCTCATCTACAAAATGGGACCAGGACCTGAATCTGCTCCTTGGAGTGCCAGGCTGGCTAAATGGGACCATCACATGAAGCACACACATAGCATTGCTGGTATTGGGTTGCCATCAGCATCCTTGTTTGTGAGCAGGGGTGATACCCCTGCTTCCATGAGTGAAGGCACATGGGACGGCTCCTTGGGAGTGGTCTTGTCATACTTACTATTTCCCCGACACTGCGAGGCCTATGTCAGGTCGCTGGCTGTTGTCAGGTGGAATCGTTACTGTGTGCGTCATCAGCAGAGTCCAAGACCTCAGGCACAGCACGGGACTGTAGCCACATCAGCTCTGTGAGCCCACTGCACACATTCCAGCATGAGGCTCTGGTCAGCCTGGCAGCCCTCGGCACCAGATGTTTTTCTTCCTCCCTTCTTTTCCGCCAGGTTTTTGTGAACCTCCCTGTCACCCTCCAGGAACGGTTTGCTTAACCTCACTAAAAGGACTGACCCCCGGGGGCACTCGACAGGCCCCGTGCAGTCACGTTTGCCCTGTTCTCAAGAACAAACAGAACCTCAGTGCCCTGGGGGCCCCTCAGGTGCTGGGCACGGAGCTGATCCTAGGATTAGAGGCCTGGACCCCTTTTTTAGGGAGACACTGGTAAGTGACAGGCTCTGTTCTCTGCCTTTCTCCAAAATGAAGACAGCCACACATCTGAGAGGTTGCTGTGAGGACCTCCACCCCAGAGGCAAGGCAGGGGAAACCTTGTAAACTGTGGAAACCCATGCACTTATGAGCAATTGCTTTAAGAGACACTGTCCCATTAAAGAGCTCCGCTGGCATAGTTAAGGAATGGCATTTTCCAGTGAACCAACTAATCTGATGTGGAGAGTTCTCACACATAAAGGTTACTGTTTTCAGGAAAACCTGCCTACCTGAAAGCTAAGGGGAGGACTGAGGAGGGGCCCAGCTGGGCATTGCACAGTCAGAATAGCTCTGGTCAGAATAGCTCTGGCACGAAGAAAGAGAAAGCACAGTCTCCACCACTGACCAGAAGGGGCTCCCCAGCCTGGGGCTGCACTACCCTGAGCTCCAGATGAGGGGACAGCAATAAAATCCAGATACCACAGGCACGGGCCCCTCACCTATATCCTCACATGCGCAGATGTGTAATGGAGTGAATACAGACTTCACCGTCACGGGAAACCTCTTCCACTAGAATCTTCCACTACAAAGACAAAGTCACAGCCAGGAAATGAGGCCCATTCATTCTCTCTGCCTCTCAATCTCTCTCTCTCCTTCCTTCTTCCCTCTCCCTCTTCTCTCCCCACAGACTCACACATTTCACTTTCTCCCTGGGAATTAGAAGGTTCTTTGTTCTTTATGAACTTACTTATGCCCCTAACAAAAACACAGGGAAACCATTCTGGCACCACCTGGGCAAGTGCGCCTCCTAGTGGATAAACTTTCATTCATCTTGCAAGACTGGGCACCTGCCTCACCCTCCCCAGGAAAACCCCAGAACAAGCCTCTGAGGATTTGCTGGTCCTGTGGGTTCTTTTCTAATTTCCACAGGTTGTCACCTGCATATCAGAGTTGGAAAAAGCCACAAGCATTGGCTGGGCCTGCGGGGCCAGGACCTGACACAGATCAGCCCTCCAGGTAACCAGAGCCCAGTTCTCCTGGGAAAGGCCCTTCCAAACCCCATGCAGCCTGGCCCAGTGGTTCTCCCAATGGCCCCATGCAGTCCTCTGGCCCATTTAACCAGGCCCCACCTGGAATCCAGGTACTGGGGATTGTAACGAGCCACAGGGCTGAGAACCATGGCAGGGCTATGGGTGGCTGTGAAAGACGAGGTTTCCCGGGGTCCAACCTTAGACCTGCTTCCCGGAATCTCCGAAGAAGAGTTCAGCAAAGGCGTATTTTAAAACAAAGCCCCAGTGTGATGTTTGAGAAGTACTGGGTGACTCTTGTCATCTTTAAGGAAAGGTAGTGGAGTCCAGGGAAGCAAAGCCAGCTCAAAGTCTTGTGACCCATGGACAGGCTGGACAGCTTGCGACCTGAACTGTGGGAAACCACTTCAGGGGGCCATGAAGATCTGGGAGGTGGTGCTCAGCTCAAGGTCCCTTCTCATAGGGGGACAAAAGGGACCTGTTCCTTATCCTCCAATATTAGCTTCCTCTTTGGCCCTGTCCCCACAGGAGCCCAGTCTTTCAGAACCCCAGGCAGGTGAGCCCCAGGTTTGTCTCTGCTGGATGCCACCACTGGCAAGAACAGTGACTCCATGGTGTCCCACATTCCTGCTTAATTACCATCAGCCATGCTCTAGCCCCCCTTTTCCCAGTGTCCTGGGACCTGGTCTGATGAGGGCTAAGATGCACACTCAGCACCCACCTCTCCCAAAGGACCCTCTGGTCCTGGGGGCAGTCAGGGATCCCACAATTTCTGGAGCTTCACTATCCCTGCCTCCAGGGCCCTCTACTGCCAGCATCCTGGACTAGCTGGGAGAGACCTGCCCACCTGGAGACATCCCCCTACCCGTACTGTGCCATCTCACACAGCATGTGCTATATGGGCAGAGGACAATGAGAGCCCAGAACAGGGTTCAAATCCTGATCACGAGAAATAAGCCCTGTGGCTGAAAGCCTCTGTCAGTGTCCTCCTGTGAATGGACAGTGTGGTTGGGACAATAATAGCCCCCACCTCCCTGCCAGACTGGTGCTGTGCAAACCACACGCTTTGGACCCTGTGGAGGCTGTCCCCATGGGGTTCTCCCTGGAAGCCCCCTAGGGTGTGTCTGAGTGCTCTGTGCCTCAGTTTCCTCCTCTGTACTGGGGTGGTAATCATCTTACCTCGTAGGGTTATTGTAGGGTCAGAGGAGTCAAAACCTTACAAGCTGGTCGCTGAGGCTTCAGGGAACAGGAAACTGTGTGCACAGCTGGGGGTAGGAGGTTTTAGGGTAGTGGAACCACGGCGTGCGATGCTGTGGCACATGTGCTTTTGTCAAAACCCTCAGAATGTAACCCAAAAATGAACCCTAATGTGAACTAGGGACTTCGCTCCATAGCAGTGCGCCAACCTTTAAGGGAAGGCAGTCCATACCATCGCAGGACTATTTTCTGGATTTTTCCCCCATAAAGTGCTCAAAAAATCCACTCAATTATAAACAAAACAAAACGCATGACAAGTAGGGAGCCAGTGTTCCTTGGTATGTCTCCTCAGCCCCTGCAGTCGTCCAGGCCAGCTGAGACCAGGGCTTCCGGGCGGCCGCAGATCTGCGAGGCGAGGACTCCCCCTGCTGGCCGGAGAGGCCGCGACTGCGGGGTCTGCGCTTTCCGGGGCCACTAGCGCACGCTCCGCGCGTCACGTACGCGACGTCCAGGCTCGTCACCAGACACCGCAAAGGTCAAACTCTCGTGACTTTATTACTGAACAGCCCCTAATGGCCGGGGTGCAGCCGGTGTCAGGGCTGCCCTGGAGCGGACGTCAGAAGTACCATGTCCTGCTTCTGCCGCTGGAAGTGGGGTGCATGGGCTGCTCCAGGTCCCTGTGGCCCACTTCCTGGTTACGGTGCCCGCACAGAAGCCTTGATGCAGTCAATACCGTTCCCAACGTCTTACTGGGCCTAACTTAGTCCTCCTGACAAGACATACGACGATTTGGGGACCCCGCATCCCTTCAGCGTTTTACAGATGAGGAAGCCGAGGCACACACAGGCTAGACATTTGCCCAAGGACACACAGCCGTGGACGGGTGGGCAGCGACCGGGTTCCGGCTGGAGTCCCTGCAGGGACCACCTGCCAGCCCCCTGAGCTTCGGTTACCCCGTCTGAGCAGTGGGCGCCCCTGTCCGTCCTGTCTGTCCCTCGGGCTCGCCCGGACGTGGGCAGCCCTGGGTGGGCTAGGGCTGCAGCTCGTACTGCTGCTCGGTGGCCGTGTAGAAATCCTCCAGCACCGACTGCAGGAACTCGAAGGTGGGCCGCTCCTCCGGCCGGCTGCGCCAGCACTCCGCGATGACCCCGCGGTACAGCTCCGGCGGGCACGTGTCGGGGCACGGCATGCGGTACCCGCGCTCCAGGTTGCGGATGACCTCCGGGTTGCTCATCCCTGCGGGCAGAGGGGACGCGGAGCCCACCTGAGCGCAAAAGCCGTGCCAGCTGCAGTCCCGGAGCACCGGTGCCAGCTGGTGCCACCTTTAAACCTCCCTTTACGTGTATGTTCTTTTTATTTCTTGGGGAGCAACTAGATGAGTTTTTTCATGAATGTGGGGCACTTACTCTGTAGATGTGGCTCCATCTTGATTATTTGTGATTGCCCAGAACACAGCTGAAGACAGTTCACTGGTCCCTGAGCACTCACGTGTCCTAGCCCTTCTGATGGGGAGAGAGGGGCCTGTGGACCTGGAATTCACCATTCTGCCTGCTCAAAATGGAGCTTTGTGGAATGAACTTGAGTTCAGACCTGACCTTTACCGTGACTCCAGTTGGGGGGCCCATTTGACCTCTGCTGGAGGAAGGGGACCCAGCCCTGTGGCCCAGAGCACCATCAATGAAGAGGCAGAACCTGCCCCAGAATAGCATGCCTGGGCCTCTGTCCCTCTGAATGTGGCAGCCACAGGCACCAAGGACAGGCCATCTGCTGCCAGGGCTGTCCCAGAAAAGCAGGGAGCAGGAGAGCTGCAGGGCGCAGCACCTACCTGGGTATGGCACCCGCCCGTAAGTGATGATTTCCATCAGGAGAATGCCGAACGACCACACGTCCGCTTTGATGGTGAACACCCCGAAGTGGATGGCTTCTGGGGCAGTCCACTTGATGGGGAACTTGGCCCCTGTGAAAAAGCCACGTGCAGCTTTGAGAGGCTGTTACTGGCCTCCCCTGCCTCCTCTCTCTGGCCCTTGTCTCTGGCCCCCACTGCTGGGCCTCACAAGGCTTGGCCACTGGACACAGCAAAGATGTGTCTAGAGAATCACCATGACATACTCTTAATCAGGTAAGAGCAGACATGGGGTCTGCAGCACACATGAGCGATGTGGACACCAATACCACTTGCTGTCAGCCCTTTAGATCTTTAAGAAGACAATAAGCAGCCATGCTGCACAGCCAACACCTGTTTCCAACTGGAATGGAAGCGTCCTTTTCCTCTGGACACGGGCCTTGTTTAATAACAGGGACTATCCATTTTAACCTGTCCATGCACAGTGGAGATGTTGACACATGAATCTTGGACCCCCTAGGGTCACTGTGAGGAAAGACTCACATCCTGCTGCCCCATGAAGCCCTGCAATGCTCACAGCCCCGGGCAGCATTCAGGGCTGACCACCGAGGATTACCTCCCCTTGCCCAGCTTCCTTAGTCTCCCACAAGCCGGAGGCTCCTGAGGGAACAAACCATGTCTATCCTGTGTCAACTGACTCAAATGCTCAGCACATACTGCTTGCTGACAAGCAGATACACTTGCCCACTGCAGATCTCTTATGAAGTAGATTTTACCTTAGTTGTATCAGCAGAGTCACCTAATTCAGGTGTGGAGTTTGCTGCTCATGCATCAGAGCTGTGAGTGTGCCCTGGGAAAGCCGATTTCCATGGGACGTTAATAAGACCCGGGTGGAAACAGCTTTGGGGGCTGAAATGCATTTGAGAGACACCAGGTGAGGCGAATGTGACTGATGCTTGGCTGCAGGACTTCTCAGTGCCTTTAATGTGTTGAAATGTATTGGGGATCTCCAAGGAGGGGAGGGAGATGAACTGCAGTTTCTCCAAGCCTACCTTATCCTAAAGCTCCTCCTCCGTGGGAGACCTAGAGGCATGACTACTCTGCTGAACACCATCAGGGAAATACTGATCCAGAATGCAGAAACCTTAGAGCTCCCAGGTCTCTTCACATTGGGCTCTGCTATGTCATGCCAAGGAGTAGTTCAAGGGGCTTGTGGGAGTTGGGAGGTAAGGCCCAAGGTCTCCCCTGTGGGTGTGGGGCCGTGCTCACCCTCCTGGGCAGTGTATTCACTGTCGATGATCCTGGCCAGGCCGAAGTCAGCGATTTTGCAACACAAGGTCTCAGACACCAGGATATTGGCCGCCCGGAGGTCGCGGTGGATGGAATTCATGTGCTCTATGTACGCCATCCCTTCGGCAATCTGAAGGAACAGGCCACAGAGTGAAGGACAGGATGGAGCCCACCCAGCACAGCCCCCATGGGGAGTTCCCACCAGCCTCTGCAGGGTCAGCCTTGTCGTCTGGCAGGCTTCCTGGGGAGGGACAGAAGAGTGGGGGAGGTTCTGGTTTGCTTTTGGTGAGCAGAGGGGGGCTCTGCTGCTGGGTAGGAGCTCATTCTTGGAAAGGAGTGGAAAGGTGGCTCAGCTGCCCTTCAGCAGGACAAACCCTAGGCCTCCAGCAGCCCAGAATAGCAGAGACATTGTCCCCAGAGATAAGAGGCCACATGTAACCTCTCCCCCCACCCCATCCTTCCAGGTGGCTGTCTCCAGGTGCAGGGAAGAAAGGTAGCGGAACCAAGATAGGAGAGGAAGCAGGATGGAAGGGAAAGGGGGTCCCCTCCCTCCAGGGTAGAGGCACTGTTTTGGAGCCAACACCCTCAATGGAAACGGGTGACCTCCAGCTACCTCCTTGAGGGGTCACAGTCCTGATCCAGGACCAGGAAGGGAGGAAGGGAGTGGTCTCAGGACACACGGTTGAGGCACACATAGGATGAGGTGGCCATGGCTGAGGGCCCAACCGAGCACCTGGCCCATGGCAGGCACCCAGAGTGCAGGAGCGGGATCCAGGAAAAGGAGCCCTTGTCTCTGCTCCCCCATCACCAGCGCTGGGCCAGGGATAGTGGTTTGTATCTGCTCTGGTGCCTTTTAGCTAAAGAAACTAAGGATTTATTTGCCCAATAAATGGATGAAGAAACTGAGGCAGAGAGCCAATTTACCTCCTCAGACCAGCTAGTGCAAGCAACCAGTGCTGGAATTGACCCCACCTCTCATGCTTCCAGAGGCCTTGGTTCATTCACGAATCCATCCATTCACTTATTCATTCCCTCACTAAATCAATTTAATTAGTATAGGACTGTGGGGACTGTAAAATTGAATTCAAGCATGGCTGAGCAGTCCGTGACAGTACTCACTGGATTAACAAATATTTATTGAGCAGTGCCGAAAATACAAAAAACCTAAAAAGTTAAATAGGGCCCAGATCTGCTTTCAAGGAGAAGCTACCACATATGGGGCTATTATTAACACAGGCACCAAGGGCTCTCTAGCAGTTTCTCATCAGGGAAACCTTCACAGAAATGACATTTGTCTCTAGTCATGAACACTGATCTCGGCAAAGGAGGCAGAGATGTGACAAGGCGGGTGACAGGAAGGGTGACATGTGTCTGCAAAGTAAGGCACCTGGGCCTCATGGGGTGGGCCAGAGCTGGCCTTGGAGGAGGGATCCTGGGGGGCTTTGCATTTCATCCAACAGAAAGGAAAAGAAGAATCCAGAAGGGTGTTGCGTGTTGTGTGTGTGTGTGTACATGTGTGTGCCCACACATGCATGCTGAGGTGTTGGCATGGTCAGAAGATGGTTCAGAAGCTGCTCTTCTGAAAGGTTCTGATTTTCTGGTTTCCTGAACCCCAGACTTGTGATTGCATCTAGGTATTAAACTCAGATGGCTTTTCACATCCTTTACCCCTGGGTGACCCCAGATTTCCTTAGAAGTTGTAATGAGGACTGAATGAGAGACACAAGAAGGAAAGAGAAGGAAGTGGACAGGCCACTGTCGTGTGGTCAGACACCGGTTACCAGAATTCATTCCCCAAAACCATCTCACCAGCCTGCTCAGACTGATCTCTGCTCACCTCAGTGGAAAAAAGGCACCATGACATCAGTTCCTGCAGTGGTACTAATAGCAGATAAGGCCGGACGAGGTGGGGAGGGCTGTGTGGGTGGTGGGAAGGCAGGTTTCCTCTATGTAGCTGGGGGGGGGGGGGAGTGCACCTCACAGGCTGACCACAGACCAAAGCTTTTCTGCTGAGAGTTCCAGTTTTAACTGACACACACAGGGCCACCAGATGTGCTTCCTGCCAGTTAGAGCCCTCAGCTCAATCCTCAGGGAGGGAAGACCCCTTTTCTGCATTCTGCTTGTGACCTCGCAGAGTCTGTGGAGTTCTGCATATGACGCGGGGACACTGAGGACCAGTCCAGGGCAGCTGAGGAGGTCTGGGCCTCGTGATTCCCTGATGGCAGCAGTAGTGTGTGTTTAGGGCTCAGGACAGTGACAGTCCTAGCACTTGGGTGAGGCTTGTGCCGACCCATCTGCCTAGGGCCGATCCCAGGGCTGTGAGAAGTCTTGGGGCTCCTGGGACAGGATCCATGTTTTCAGAGTCACCTACAGAAGGCGTTTGGGGGCAGCATCTGAAGTAGACACGAGGTCTCAGCGGAACACACTTGTCTACAACATGTTGAACAGAACCCTCGCCAGCTGTGCGGCTTTCCCCCCACCTCCACCAGGCCTCTCTTCCTTAGTAATAGGAATCGGAGGCCACATCCCCCGGGCTGCCTTGGGGCTGCCAGTAGATGCAGGACCAAGAACAGTAGGTGGCTTCAGGGACCTGTGCCTAGAGGGAGGAAGGTGGGCTCTTGTCCACCTGGCTGAGAAGAGGACAGGATGCTAAAGTGTGAGCCGCCATCTCAGACAACAAGATGACACACTCAGAAACCCAGCAGGGTGGAAGGACCTGGGTGGGCCAAAGCTACCACCTGCCCGACACCCATTCTGATGTTTACCCATCTCAGGTCTCCCGCCCTTCACAGCCCATCTCAGATCTAAGCTGTTTTGGTTATGCCACAGGATACAGACGAGAGGGGCTTGGTAATTCACCAACCTGGGCTGACATGTCGATCAGTCTTGGGAGGGGCAGGCTGCTCCCTTCATCTGTCTTCAAGAAGTCCAGCAAGCATCCTAGGACAAGAGAGGCTGGAGCTGCCCTTGTGCAAAGTGACCCCCACAGTGCCAGCCTCTTCCGGGTCAGCTGCCCCCACCTGGGAGCAGGGAGTGGGCAGTGGCTCTCTCAGACCTCTCGGTGCACAGCAAAGGAAGTACGGAGGGCCGCTGAGGGCCTTACACTTTACAGAAATCCCAACCTCAGGCCCCACAGCACAGCTGATCTGTCATCAGCTGCCCAGAAGAAGACAGGTCTCAGCCGGGTTCAGGGACCTGTCTGAGGTCACACAGCTGGGAGCTGAGAGCAGGACTCCGGTTGTGACTCTAGGTCAGTGCCTCTTCTGACACAGCACTCCCTCGATCCTTATTGACAGATACCTGGCTGCCTCTGAAGACCCAGTGTCAGTAAGAAAACATCAGCCTGTCCGTGGGGCTTGATGTGGGGGGACGTGCATATCCGACGTGGGACCAAAGAGCTGGAGGAGCAGTCACCCGAGGTGCAGCCCAGAGGCGTGCAGGGGAGCCACTGTGCCTTCAGGACAGTCTCAGACTCTGGCCCCCTTGGTGACAATTATTAAGATGCTACAGGAGCAGTGTGAGTCAGGGTCAGAGTGGGGCGAGAATGAGGTCAAAAGCTGAGGCCCACCCCAGGCCTCTGTCTCATGAAAAACCAACCACACCGTGAGCGTCTGAGGTCATCTCCCTTGCTCTCCCTCTCAGTAAAGGCCCCGCAGCTGGGAGGTGGAACTAGACTGGAACTAGAGCCTGTGTCTGGACACTAGCTGCTTGCTCTTTCTACTTTGCAATACTCCGTCCCTCCCAGCAGGCATCAAAC
This sequence comes from Nycticebus coucang, assembly GCF_027406575.1. NCBI lineage: Eukaryota > Metazoa > Chordata > Mammalia > Primates > Lorisidae > Nycticebus > Nycticebus coucang. The sequence continues at coordinate 29,383,648 of NC_069803.1, read as the reverse complement.
AGGGCTGCGTACAGACAACACACCCCAGAAATGTCGGCTGAGCTGCTCCTGAGCTGAGGGCACAACTCTGCCAGTCAGCCAGCTCTGCCGTGTCTCACTCTCCCACCCTCCCGCCCTCCCACTGTGCTATGCCCTAGACCTGCAGGACACTGGCTAAATGACCCCCTGCCAAGGCCCCCTGCCCCCAGCCCCCTCCTCTAAGCCTTAGCCCCACACCCCTCCCGCCTTGCTCTGAGGATAGCCCTGTGGGGGGCACCACCTCTGGCCATGTACTCAGTGACAATGTAGATGGGCTCCTTGGTGACCACTGCGTAGAGCCGGACCAGCCTCTCGTGCTGGAGGGTCTTCATCATGTTGGCCTCGCCCAGGAAGGCTTCTGGAGACATTGTTCCCTCCTTCAGGGTCTTGATGGCCACCTTCACGTTGTTTTTGTAATAACCTGAGCCGGAGGGAGGAGGGAGAACAAGGAAGCCATTCAAGAGACGGAGAGGTGCTTGGCTGTCATCCCTTCACCCAGACTGACGTAAGCGCCAGGTAGCGTCCCTGGGAACCAGGGCGTCAAAAGCTCAGGACACTGGGTCCTGGAAGTTAAGTGACACAGCCAGCAAGTGATAGCCTCAGCCCACACAATCAGACTCAAGAGCCCCCGTTCATGAACAAGGTTTATCTTACTATCTCCAGCTGGGTGAGCCAAAGACGAGGACCCAGTGAGACATTCACGTGTGTGTGCACACACACACACACACAAGTCAGTGGCAAAGCCAGCTGTGGGCCGAGGGAAAGGAAGGAGGCAAGCAACTCAGGGGCTGGAAGAGCTGGATTCTATTCCTGCTCGAGCACCATGACCAGCCACAGCAGCTATGCTGCGCCTCCATGACCTCATCTGTCAAATGGGTAGCCTTGCCCCTCACGAGCCTTCATGGCGAAGGATGACACACTGTTCAAATGCTAAGCCTTCTGCCTTCCGCAGCCAAGTCTGAGCTGTAGGACACCAGTGGGGACAGGGACTCCTGCCACACACATACTCACCCATCCAGACTTCGCCAAACTGCCCAGCTCCAAGCTTCCTGACCAGCTTGAGAGACTGCCGGGGGATTTCCCACTCGTCCGGGGCCCAGGGGTTCTGGGAAGCCAGGCTCACACAGGGCACCGTCAGCTTCTGACACAAACCGTCCCCCTTCTCTGCATCAGGGAAGAAAGGGTGGGGCTGCATATTCCCAGGGTGGCCAGGCTGTCCCTGGGGAGCCAAAGCATCCAGAGCTGTGTCCTCTCACTGCCCGCCCACCCACACCTTCTCCTCAAAGCGCGTGTGCAGACACACAGTCAGCTCTCGCCATTAATTCTGCAGAGCAGAGTGTGCTGTCATTGACCTGCTCTCTTGGAGACTGAAGATACTTACTACCCTCCAGGTGTCCCCATGCTCCGTGAGCAGAGCCGATCAGGACCACCAGCTTTGAATGGTTGTGCTGAGAGTCGCCATTCTTTAGGTTCAGCTTTGGGATGACTGCCCCCTCCCCAAGTGGCAACAATCACTCATACAGTTGGGATCTCAGCAATAGAGACACAGGCGCTCCTCTGGCACCAGCGCCTGTCCCGCTTACTGGAATAGTGCTGCACCAAGGCCTGCAGCGAGGGGAAGGTGATCCGAGGGGAGATGTAATAGCCGCCTTCCTCCAGGGAGCGGATCTTATAGTGCTTGACTATCTCCCCTTGGGCTGTGACATCCTTCACAGACAGGGAGAAGGCACCTGGAGGTGAGTGGAGACAGCCATTAGGATTAGGGGTTCCTATCAGTGCTTTGAAAGAGTCCCCCCACTTCTGCTCTCCACTGTCACCTTTCTATGGCAAGTTCCCTCCTTTATCTCAGCCCTGGCCCTCCCAAAGCTTTCCCTGTTAGCTCCATCTGACTCTGCCCATGACATCCTCCTGGAGCCCCCCTAAACTGAGCCAGGGAACCCCAGAACTGTGCAGAAGGTGGTACAGTCTCTTAGCAATCACGTGGGCCCCTGCTTGGGCACCTGATCACTCGGGGACTCTCTGTCATGGACCATTGTGAAATGTAGAGTCATTGGAGAGTGGAGGACTTCATTTATTTCTCTGGCTAAAAAGCCAGTCCCTGCTCCTGTGAACAGCAGCACACCACACCCTCAGGTGCCCAGGTCCACAGCAGACATTGTAACAGGCTCTCTCCCAGGGTTCTGTTAGAATTCACTTGCTGCCTGTCATGCTCACACATGTGTTTTGTCACCTAGGTTCATGTTTTCTTGCAAACAGGTGGTAGCAGTCCGGGGTTACCAACAATTTGGGAGGTAAGAGTTTGCGGCTGAGAAACTTCTTTCCAGGAACTTGACGTTTTTATAACAAGCCTCTGTCCAGCTCCCTGAGTACCATGGACCCCCTCCGTGCTTGTTTGGGAGGATAGGACACCAAGGCCCAGAAAAGTAGCAGCGGGCTAGGGGCTCCCCGCCCCCACCCGAGCGCGCCCCGGGAGCAGTGCCGCTCTTCCCCGCTGGGGGGCGGGCTCCGCGCCGCTTTCTCTTTCTCTTGATTTTCTGCGGTCTTGTCTACAGCACTCGCTCTTTCCCCTCCTGCCTGCCAGCACTGTTGGCCTATCTCGAGTCCCTTGTCACGTCCAGTCTCCCTCACACGTTCCTCTCTCACCGTCTGCTCCGCAAGCCGGACCCAGCCCCAGCCCCAGCCCCAGCCCTGCAGCCGCGGGCACCTCCACGCCCCGCGCAGTGGGAGGAGCCAGCTGGTCCCCCTGGGCAGCCGGCCCGGGTGTCGGTCGCTGCCGGCGCCTCCGCGCGGCGACCTTGCCCAGGCCTGCGCTCTGCCAAGGTCCTGTCCCTGATAACCATGACGGTCTGGTTTTCCTCTAGGAGGACCTCGAATCCTCTCAGCTTCAGCTTCACAGAACCTGGTCCCTCGACGGCACGCAAGACACTCAAGAACTGAACTTCCTGCCTTTGAACTGGGAACTTAGTTGTTCCTCACATAGATAACAGCGAACAGAGGCTCAGGGACATCCTGGAGACACACTGGGCTATAACAATCCATCCTGTGCTTCCGAGGCCGGTGTCCCGTCTGTACCCACTGTATGTGGCACCCAGATGCAGACTGACAGGGCCTGCTTTGCAGCTCTGAGGAGTGTGTACACACCATGTGCGTGTACAGACTACCTGGGCATATGTGTGCATCGTGTGTGTTGGGGGGAAATTATAATGTTTGAACATTCTATGGCCCCATCTGGCCAATCCCCAGCTTGGACTGGCCTCCTGGGGTGGCCTGTCCAGGAAGAGACACTGGACTCTTAGAGAACCCCTTCTGCTGGGGGCCCTCCCTCCAGGACCTCTTAGCCATAGGCATCATTAAAATGTCATTTCCAGAGTTACATGACATGATGTCTGAGATTTGCTTCAGAAAAACAGGAGTGGAGGGGTGGTGCCTGTGGCTCAAAGGATTAGGGCGCTGGCCCCATATGCCAGAGGTGGCAAGTTCAAACCCAGCCCCGGCCAAAAACTGCAAACAAACAGACAAAAACCCCCCAAAAAACCAGGAGTGGAGTGAGAGATGGAGATGAAATAAGATTGACTAGCTGGTAAATGCCAAGCTGGGGTCAAGCACAGGGTCTCTGTTACACTGTTTTCCCCATGTCTGTATGAGTTTGAGATACTCTGCAATAACAACCAGCGATTGTCAAATAGGTTTTTGGACAGAGGTGCTCTGCTGTGAAAAGGAAACAGTGACAGTATCCTAAAGTAACACGTGTATGTAAGATTTAAATATGCATGTGTATATATGTATGTATATATGCAATATATATGCGTGTGTATAAAATATCTGTATGAAATGTGCCATTTCAGGAAATTCTGCCCAGGGGACCCACTTCCCAATGCACCTTCCTCTTCCGCAGCCCGGCCCTGGCCCTTTAAGGGGCAGCAGGGCTGTGGGGACTCCCTGAAGCGTCACAGTGTGTCCCCAGAGCAGCTGAGTTCTCTGTACCTGCCTGCTCTGCTCTGGGCTCCCAATTCTGGCCACTGTTCTCAAGACACAAATGGAGCTGAGGAAAACCCCTGTCCATTGTCACCACTCCAATCACAAGGAACTAGCTCATATCCCTGTCACTCTGTCCCCTTTCTCTTCTAATGTTACTATCACCATTTCCTCTCCAGTTAAGAACTGGCCATGGGGGGACAGAAAGAATATTGGAAGAAACAATGGACAAAATGTTCCTGATTTGACGAAAAGCATTAATTTACACAGCCAAGAAGCTTGACGAATTCCAAGTAGGATAAACTAAAAAAAAAAAAAAAAAAAAAAAGAAAGAAAGAACTGACCACCAGGCTGTAGCAGGGCCCTGTGGGCAGCCTGCTGATGAGCAAAGGCGTTCTTCACACTGCCTGGGACAGTCTCTTGGTCACCCTACCTTGCCACAGTTTAGAGTTTATAAGGATTCTAAGCCTCTTTCATGATTTGCTCCAAGACGTTTTGGGCTCTGACACTCACTGTTGGTGACAGGCAAGTCACTTCCTCTCTCAAGGGATCCATTTCCTTATTTGCCAAATGCGGTGTTGATCTAGTATCTGACACTTGGAAAACTAGTGGCAAACGTGCACCAGGGAGCAAAAATAATGAGGCTAAAAGCAGCACATTCATCATAGCCCCAAACTGGAAACAACCCCACATCCACCAACATTAGAATAGCTACCTCGGTTATGGGATAGTCCCACACTAGATTCTGTGTGGCCATGAAAGTGAATGGACTATTGTCAAACTCAACAACATGAATCAATCAGTGGCTGAACTGTGTCCCCCCCCACCACAATTCATATGTTAAAGTCCTAACCCCAAGTGATTAAGTTATAGTTAGGTTGTTAGGTAGGCCCTAATCCAATATGACCAGCATCCTTATAAGACAGCGGTTCTCAACCTGTGGGTCGCGACCCCTTGGTAACAATGAAAATACATCCTGCGCCTGTGGCTCAGTTGGTAAGGCGCCGGCCCCATATACCGAGAGTGGCGGGTTCAAACCCGGCCCCGGCCAAACCGCAACCAAAAAATAGCCGGGCGTTGTGGCAGGTGCCTGTAGTCCCAGCTACTCTGGAGGCTGAGGCAAGAGAATCGCTTAAGCCCAGGAGTTGGAGGTTGCTGTGAGCTGTGTGAGGCCACGGCACTCTACCGAGGGCCATAAAGTGAGACTCTGTCTCTACAAAGAAAAAAAAAAGAAAAAGAAAATACATCCTGCATATCAGATATTTTACATTACAATTCATAACAGTAGCAAATTTATAGTTATGAAGTAGCAAATAAAATAATTTTTGTTGTGTTGGGGGTCACACAACAGGAGGAACTGTATTAAAGGGTTGCGGCATTAGGAGGTGTTAGGAAGGTTGAGAACCACTGCTTATAAGCAGAAGAGATTTAAGGCACAGATAACCACAGAGGGACACTGTGTGAGGACCCAGGGAAAAGACACCATCTGAACACCAAGGAGAGAGGCCTCAGGAGAAACCAATCCTGCTGACACCCGATGCTGGGCTTCCAGCCTCCAGGACTGTGAGACAATAAATGTTTCTTGTCTAAGCCAGTCTGTGGTACCTGTTATGGCAGCCCAAGCAAATATAGAATCTCAAACAATGTTGCGTGACAAACAACTCACACAAAAAAATAGTGTGATTCCATTTGTATAAAGCTGAAAAACAGGCACAATGTGGGCGGTAAACCATAAGAAAAGCAAGGAGAAATTTCCACACAATTCAGGACAGCGGTAAAGCAGGTGGGGGTTAGATCAGGAAGAGGCCTAAGCAGAGGAGTGAGGGGGCTCATTGGATGTCCGGAATGTTCTGTCTCTGGAACATTCCATGTGTTGGTTTCCTTATGATTACTCTATAGAATTCATAGTTATGCACTATAATTCATGCAAGCTTTATTTGTGTTTTATATTTTATGATTAAAAAAAAGCATTGAGAAGGGAGCAAAGCCAAATGACAGAGAAAGTGAGAGAAAACCCTGGGGGAGGCAGCAGCAATGTTTTGCTCTATCAGCACATTTGGACCCAGAGTCTTTGGACTGGGGGTAGCCGTCCCACTCTCCACTCACCCCCTTCTGTTAGATCACAGCCATGCTGCTTCCCCAACATGTGTCACCTCCAAGCTTCTGGCTGAAATTATCTCTAAGGATTCCCTGAGCTCCTCAATTCTCTGATTCCAGAGTGTGGCTGGTGATTGAGGCTTGGGGTGATGCCCCCTCCTTGGCCCCACCAGCTTCCTGCTGACATAGTCAGGCTGGCGGGGATGGGGGTGGGAGCCCTCACCACTCTGACTTCCATGTGCTGGGTCATTTCCAGGTGAAGGGGAGACCTGTCCATGGGGACAGCGTCAAAGCCAGCTCCTTGACAGGGCCTGAACTGGGGATACCAGGCCTGGAAGAACCTGTCTCCCTCACCAGCACCTTCACCCCAGAACAGGGCCTCTGGAGGGGCTCCCCAGGGCATGCAAGGGAGGGTGGGGGAGGCTGCCCAGCTTACCTTTATTCGTTTCACTCTCCCTGATGAGAAAGGAGCCTGCCTTGTTGATGGGGGCCAGAAGCTGCCTCTCCGTTTCCTTCCGGCTGATTGATCTAAAGAACCACCTGGAAAACACAAAGGCAGGTGAACCTCCTGTGAGTGGCCATGCCCCTGGCAATATTCTTATTCTTACTTGAGTCTCACTCCTGAGCCATCCCTTGTCCCCAAGAAATAAGACATTGCCTTTCTGCTCCCAGGTCAGCTTCCTGTCCCACTTCCCACCCACCGCTGGACTGATTGCTTTTCTGGAATGAAATGAAGTCATTATCCAGGTGACCTCTGTTAATTTTGCTTTGGAAAAATGCACCTGATGGCCCTCCCTGAAGCACAGCTCATCCCCTCAGCACTCTCCGGCTCCGTCCCGTCCAGGCTGTGAGTCAGGGGAACTGCTGGACACTCTCGGAGCAGGCTCTCTGGCCACCCCCCTTCAGCCAGGGATTGGGAGCACTCCATGGCCCCCCACAGTGCTCCTGGGAAAGACACAGAGCCCAGAGTGCCAGGAAGGAAGGGGAGGAGGTGTCTTTTCTGCGGCTACCCCGTCCCCAGTCCTGGGCAGAGCCTGGCCTACCTTGTGTGCTCTGTGAGCCGTGTGAGTGGGTTGCAGACCCACAGGACATGTGGACATAGGTGACAAGGGGTGAGGGGTTAGGAGTTTGGGGTCCTGCTCTCCTGTGAGCTGGCGCTGTACTAGCGCACCCTTGTGGGAGCCCCCGGGGCTAAGCTCACCCTGCCCACCAGAGGCGGCAGAGGAGGGATGCCTGGCCCTGAGCTCTCGAGGCCATCAGACAACAGGGGGGGCAGTGCCACTGAGGGCAGCTAGGAAGGGACAGCTGGACGGAGTGATGCGCTTAGCACAGCACAGCAGTCTAGACACATCTGGAGCCAGGAAGGAGCCATCCCAACCCGTCTAATCCCCTGTCCCCTCCCTGTTGGCTTCCCCAGGCTCTAGCTTGAGGGGTTTCCAGTGTCCACCTACTTTTCGACCTCCAGGCTCTCTATTCGGGCCACAAAGTTGCTGGGCACGTAGCCTTCTCTTCCAGTGACCAGCGACTTGGCCAACCACCAGTCTCCGGTTCTAAGGAGAAGTGAAAACAAAGATATGACAATGGGGGCTGTGGGACGGCCCCACTGCACAGTCTCCTCCCCAGAGGCAGAGCATCATGGGGGGGTGGGTGCAACACATGAGAAGGGGCTCCCGCGCGCTGATTCTGAGCTCTTTCTGGTTTGCTGAGCCGCTGATGGGAAGGAGGTGCTCCCGGCCTGAGGGAGAGTGAGGAGGAATTTCGACAGGCAGCCAACCAGGGCTATCCTGCACTTGGCTCAAGGAGATTTCGGAACGTCAAGGACAAAATTAGGCCCTTAGGGCTACAAAAGAGAAGCCTGACAGTTGCAAGAAAGCAGAGTTAGGAGGAGCTTCTGGGAGGAACAATGGAAATAAACTAAAGCTAAAGTGGTGAGAACAATCCCATTCAAGAACTTGTCTCAAAAGGGAGACGAGGATGGACGCCACAGACTCAAGTGCAAGGCTCTCACAGAATAACTGGGCGAACTCTGCTGGAACAGAGGAGGGAGAGGTCCACACACCCAGGAGGACTGCATGGAGGAGGTGGCATTAGAGCTGGGTTTTGAAGGATGCCTTGGAAGTCATGAACAAAAACCACCTCACCAGGAAGACTTGGAGAGGAAGACAGCTAGTTCAAGTTTAAGGAAATGCTGGACACTGGGGGCCGAGGACCAAGCCATGGAGATTTCTGGGGTTGGTTGCAGCAGGTGTGGAGGCTGGGGGGAGGGAGAGGAAAAGGGCAACGGTCTGGCAGATACAGGATGGCGTCCCAGACACTCACCCCTTCAGGACCTGCAGCTTCTCCCCCTTGAGCATCTGCAGGTCCCGGTCGTTCACAGCAGTGTAGTCATATAGGGCCACCACAAAGTGCTCGTCTGGAAGGGACAAGGGGGCAATGGTGGGACAGAGTAAGTTCCACCACTGGGACTGGTAAGATGGCAGGAGCCATCTCTGCCTACCATGTGAGGCCCCTGCTTACCCTGAGAGCTGACAGGGACGCTCTCATCAGGCAGCTGGCCT